>NW_024429190.1:7511215-8111215 GCF_017639785.1 Mesocricetus auratus | reverse complement strand
TTTTTATTATTATTTGATAGCATCTGTCCTTATTTACGGGCTGTCGGATGCTTTGTAGAATTCATTACTTGTAACTAGTGTATGACGACCTGTGTGACAACCAAAAGAGAATTAACCTGTGGGGACACCAGACCTTGAGCAGAGACCCACTTCCCCTTCAGCCTGGGAGTAGGCAGCTGTAAGACAATGTTTACTAAAAATATGTTTACTAAGAACAATACAATGTCAGGGGCAATAAGGTCCTGGAAAAGGCCTGCCCACGGAAACCGCCCTGACCTCGACCTTGTCCAAAGACTAACCGCCTCTTCTGACACGCCCAGATCAGTTTCTGGTGTCAGGGAGAACCAGCCAGGGGAGAGGAGAGAGCAGAAGCTTCTCTGGTGGGAGCCTTTCTTAGGAAGTTTTCTTGAACATTTTTGGGGCCTGCTTAAAGTTTTCTTTACATCATTGAACGAGTCTCTGTGTTGTCAATCCCCGACACCCTCTGCACATTCTCGGACACAGGCTGAGCGGCAGGCATGACATTAACCGGCATGCCCAAGGCCTGGAATGTTGTCATTTCTGCCGCTACTTGGAATGAGTAAGTTGTAGTAGACTAAAGTTGCCCTGTGGTGCAGAGCACCAGGGCTCCCTGCTGTTGGAGGAGCCTGCTGTCCTCCCTGTCTGTCCTGCTTTCCCCTCTAGTGACCTGAATGCTACTCTCGTCTATGTCATTCATTTTCAACTTCTACATCCAGAGTGGCAGTGTGAGTATGTTTCTCTCTTGCCTGGCTTATTTCACTTACCATACTGTCCTCTAGTTTCATCCAAGTTGCCATAACTGACAGGATCTCATTTTTTTTCTTTATGGTCAAATAATATTCCATGGTGCACACATGTCACATTTATATTCTATTTATTCATTAATGAACGCCTTAGTTGAATTCACTCAACTAAGTGCGAAGACCTCTCATTTCAACTCATGCAGATGTGTACCGAGTGGTAGATTTGCCAGTAACTCCACTTTTTAAAAAGGTAATTTAAAACCCCCAGGCCCTTTCCCAAGTATTCCATGTGATATTCACCATTGTACCCACAGTGTGTGAGAGCAACAGAGGGGCACGCTAATTTTATTTAATTTTTATTTGCGTGTGTTTGTGTGTGTTTCTGTATGTCTTCATGTGTACTGCTGCCCTCAGATGCCAGAGCTGAAGCTTCAAGTTACAGATGGTCGTGGGCTGCCCGACATGTGTGCTGGGAATTAAAGTTGGATCCTCTGTAGGAAGAGCAGATGCTTTTAAGTGCTGAACCATCTCTGTCTATGCCTGTGTCTGTCTGTGTTTGTGTCTGTGTGTCTGCGTATGCACAGGTGTGGGTTTCCACATGCTATGTGAGTGTCATTATCTGTGGAAGTCAGAAAATAAAGTCAGATCCCCTAAAGCTGCCCTCACAGATAGTTGCGAGTGTCCCGATGTGGGTACTGGGAACTGAATTTGCACCCCCTGGAATAGCAAGCAAGTACTAACCTCCGAAACAGCTCGCTAGTCACTCCCCACACCAGCACTAACATTTCTTTCCTTTTTTCTTAAATTTTCTATACCACGTGCTTTGCCTGCATTTTCCTTCTCCAAACTCCTCCCAGAGCCTTCCCATCTCCCTAACCCGTTCTCCACGATTTTACATTCTCTCTCTCTCTCCCTCCCCCTCTCCTTGTCTCTTTCTCACTTACTCTCCCTCTCTCCCGAAACAAAAACAAAAAAGCAAGAAATAAAAACACAAATATGAAAATCAAAACAAACAGCAAAAGACGAATAAGACAAACAATTCCCAAGACACAGCAAAATGAGAAAATGAAACCAAAGGTCCATAACAACACACCACTGAGGCCATTTGTATTGGTCAACTACTCCCAGGCACGGGGCCTGCCCTGGAGTGTGGTTGATAGATGTGGTGACACTTGCTTGGAGAAAACTGATGTTTCCAAAGGATGCTGGCTGTGATGTTATCTACAAACAGAAGTGCCTTCTGAGACTGCGAAAGCCAGGGTCAGCATGTGTGCTCACTGTCCACACCAGGTCTGATCCACCACCCAAACACTCAGGAGACCTTTGCCTTGGTGAAAGTAATGGTGAGATTTCCAAGGCCCAAGAAGCTGCCTTTGCTCTTAACTGCTCTAGCGTGAAGTCTATCTGAGTATAAAGGCACTGAGCATTGGTTTAGAAAAATGACACTCTCCCTGTGGACAAACAGGAAGAAAGGGAATTATATTAACAAATATTCTTGTTTTGAGATTGTGTGTGTGGTGTGTGTGAGCATATATGTGAGCGTATATATGTGAGCATATGCATGTTAGTGTGGTGTGAGTGTATAAATGTATGTTTAGGTGTATGTGTGTGTGTGGTATGAGTATGTGCGTATATGTGTGAGTGTGTATATGAGCATACATATGTACTGTATAACATTGTGTATGTGTGAGTGTGGTGTGAGTGTGTGTGAGCATGTGTATGTATGGTATGAGTGTATGTATGTGTGAGTGTGGTGTGTGTGTGCATGTGTGTGAACATGTGCTTGTGTGAGTATGTGTGAGTGTGGTGTGATATGAATATATGCATGTAAGTGTGTGTGTGTGTGTGAGCATGTGTTTATGTGTGAGTCTGATGTGGTGTGAGTGTGTGCATGTATGTGTGTGTGTGTGTGTGTGTGTTAAGAAGTCTTCTCAAAGCAAAGAGTGATGAAGGGGCTGAAATTCTGGTTGCATTTATTTCATTGCTTCTAACACATAGACATTTGATAGAAATCACATTGAGAGCTACACATTCATTTTAAAAATACCCTTCCTTTTGTCATTAGATGAACAGAATCCCTTTAATTCTCTTTTTTCTTTTTAACTCATTTAGACACAACACAGTAAAACTATTGAAACTGAAGAGAGAAATACAGTTCAGCTGACACCTGAGTCGATGGTTTGTCCACACCTATCTCTGTCCCAGGGCTCTCCCTGCAACAGGAAAGGCTCCACACTCTCACGGTGCTGCATTCCAACAGCACCAGTGCCTTGGAAGCACCCACCGCATCCTGTGTTCTCGTGGTGCATCTTGAAGGAACACAGAACTGTGCTGTCATCGCTCTGTCCCACAATAACTCAGGCCTACATTGTTAATGAGCTGGTTACACACTCTGTCCTGGTCTTATTTTTCCTTTATTCACTGAAGTGGGAGAATCCACTTAAAGCAAATAGAACAATTTGTCCTGTCTGTGTTAAGGGCTGGGCATCTGCCTGTGAAGGCACATAGCCCTACCAGGGAATAGCCTTTATTTTCTGTAAGCAACAACTGGACATTATTAAGGAGAGATGTTTACGACAGGGCAAGAAGTCTCATAATTTTCATTTCCCTTTGTGCTGCCCTTTTTGATGGTCCTTGGCAAGTCTCTTTCCAAAATCTGGGTATTATGTTTTTCCCTGAAGTTGCTCATAATTTTCTCAGAGGTCATTTTTAATGTGTCAAGCCAAAGCTATGTCCAGAAATCAATAAATTCAAGAAATATAACTTCACATTATTTGTTCACCTAAGATGAACCAATTTTATCAAATTGTGAAAAATCTTATTGTATCTGTAACTATATTCAAAGAACAGTGAATGTCTGCAAAGAACTGGGACTGTGTTAAGCCTTGAAAATCTACAAATTCATCTGGGACTCTGGAGGAAATGTGATCATCTGTACAACAGCAGCAATAAGCTGAAGGAGTTCTAGCTGTCTGGGTGTGATGCAGCTGAGATTGTAAAGATATGTGACATCTTGGTATGAATGTTCCATCCTGATGATAGTTCCAGCACTGATTACCGCATGGTGACAATCCAATGCAGTGCTGCACAAAAAAGGGAGGGAGGGGAAGGGAGGGAGGGAGGAAGGGGGAGGGAGGGAAGAAGGAAGGAAGGAAATGCAAATTTAGTGAGCCATTTTCAATTCTTCTTTGGAATGTCAAAAACATACTACAGTGATGGACCCCAACTTTAGTATATATATGAAAGAGCTACATATTTTATAATTGTTAAGTGAGACATTGGTCTCAGCAAAGGTATGAGATTCCTGAATACAAATAAGATGGTAATCTTGAGAAACTAAATGGAGTGAACAGAAAACTTGGAATCTGGTCTTTATGGATAAGCGGTAGGGGATGTAGGTGGAGAGGCTAGCATTTAAACTAGGATGCCTGCGTGGATCCACTGTTGCAGGGCTGACCCTCGGGAACACACGGTGCCATAATCCCACAGGAGACTCACATCAGTGCAGTAACTGATCTCTGTGGTGGGTAGTTTCAGCTGAAACACAGATGTTTAGTCTCCAGTACCATCCTGCAGCCCCTCCCAGTTTGTAAGAGTCAAAGGAAATAGCCTGAAGTGCTTTGTAGACATATAAGGAAATGGATAGTCCAATTGCTCATCCATTCCTGTACCCATGCACTCACCCTGTGGGAATGGCTTGCATCTGGGGGAAAACTGTCCATGTTCCTCTTTCGCTCACTGGACATCAACAACACAGGAAGCTAAGCAGCTTCTCTGGGGTCCATCCTGATTTGCTAGTAACTTTCAGGCCTTACTTTATGATCTTACATGGTAGGGCCTAACTTTGTCCAGACCACTCTTGGTATACCTGAGGAAAAACAGATGATCTGGAAGAAATCTTACTGGTCATCTGCAGAGGGCATATCTGCTGGGATCAACGAACTTGAATTTGGGACTGTATCATCCCTAGACAGGGTCCACTGGAGGGCAGGGGGAATGATACTAGAAATTCTCTTGTTGCAGAAAAGACCTCTTGTGTTACCAAACCTGCTAACTATGACAAGATCAGAAAAGACACACAGAGAAGGAAGGGCAATGCTTCCCTATTTCACAATAAGCTGACTAAGACCCTCAGGAATTCACTAATTGATTCCTTTTCCACCAAGGATGAACTCTGCCAGGTCACTGTTTCTTTTTCTGGTCAACCCCAATAGCTGCAGTAGATTCAGAGGTAAACATAGGCCCACAGACCTCACAGGCTTAGCACTGGGTACCCCTTTTCAATGTTCAACAACTGAGATCCGAAGGAAGGCAATTGGAGCTCCCTTTACAAAGGGTGAGAACTGGATCCAAACAATTGCACTTGTCTTGCAGGTACCATCAGCCAGGCCCATCCTCTGAGGAACTTCTCTGACAGGCCACAGAGATCAAAGGGCTGATGCCAGACCTGGCTCAGAAGCAAAGCTCCAGGCAGTGGGGCACATGAATCCACCCCCAAGGCCTTGTTTGGCATATAAGGATCCAGATGATTGGCACTGAAAGGTGAATTATCCATCTGCCAGTAAAGGAAAGAACCAAACTCTGATGTGTCCACCTAGCAGGCAGAAAAGTAAAAGCAAAAGGGTTAAGCTTGTTCCCTCAAAGACAGACATACAAATCTTTTTGTTATGTTAATGTGATTATGTCATAAATCGTTGATTCTGATTAATGTATCCTACTGTCTTAGAAATTAGATAATCTTAAAACCTGTTAAAATTAAATTTTAAGTCTATAAAATCTTACAATGTTTCTTGTTTATATGAGACACCATTCGTTGGAATCATAAAATATAAGTTTCATGAAAGCTATGAAACTTAACATTGGCCACATAGATTTGACAAGGATTGTTTTTCCAAAAGAGGTCTGGGGGAAAGTAAATTTTATTCTATTTAAAAATGATAATCAAGGCTAAGATACAAAAATATAAAATAAAAAGACAGAAATATTTATGGTAATCACATACCTCTGAATAGTGTATACTCAAAATCTTTTTAATGCATCAATTACTCTAGGTACATTTTCTCAGATAGCCCCAGTGAAAGAAGAACTAGCCCGTGGAAATGAGGAGCCCTGAGAAGCTTGTCTGTGTATTTTTCTTACAAGTTTCACCCAGAAGCAGGGAGTAGACACGTGCTGGTCCTGTGCTCACACCCCAGCTTCAAAGGTTGTTATAAACCAGGTATTTTCCTCCCATTAAAGGCAGATCAACCATAGAGCGTTGTTGTCAAACTAAACGTGCTTTAAAGGGATAATGGACAGTCTTTTTATCAGTCCCTTTCTGAGTCATCTGAACTTACTAAGTATGACAGATAGCAAGAAATATACCCGTGCTATCAGAAGAGGACAGGGTCCATGAAGAGCTAGAGAAGGTGTCAGAAACAGAAGGGGGGAAAGGCTCCCAGAAGCATAAGAATCCTCTGTGTGTGGTCAAGGATGAGTAGGGAGAGCAGAAGAGTGTCCATCTCTGGGAGTCAAAAATGGGTGGACTGAGGAGTATTGGATGGCCACCCATTCAGCTGTGCCAGAACCAACCAGAACAGAACTAAGTGTGGATGTTTCCCTATTGCAATGTCCCCGTTGTTAGTATCAGGGCACTAGCATAGCAAAGAAGGTATTTGTGCAGAGCCATGGCTAGATATTTGCATTCGATACAAAAAGTGTCAGGAAGTGGCCACTCAGATGATGGGAGTAGCCTGTTTTAAGAAGTCAGTGTCCTAGAGAGATGAAGCAGGTATCACAGTGGAGGATCAATTTGGCATGTACCATTTATGCCAAAGCAGAATGAAAAGCATACACTATAGCTTTTTGAGCATAGCTAACTTACTTTGTAGGAAATACACATTTAAGCAGTCAGAAACTTGTTTTTTACATGGTTTAGGAAAAAATTACTTTGCATGGTTTTGCAATTTTAATTTTGAGATGGTTACAAAACAAGGAAATTTAGATGGATTGAAAGTGACAAAATGCCAGGACAAAAACACATATTGTCATACTATATTTAACTAGAGTTCTAGAAAAGACAAGGTTCTTCCATAGTAATACAAAGCAGACCACTGTTGCCTGGAGGGGACACTGAAGAGAGCAACCTCAGCAGGGACAGGAGGAAATTCCCATTCGGGTGGACATATTCTGATGAGGTATAGAGTTAAGGCCTAGTTATTTTTCGAAATTGTACAGATAAAGTTGGGATAAAAAGAAAACATAGCATGAGCATGGATTTTCATAAAAATATTTTAATACCTACATTATATGCAAGCAGTTTAAACATTGACTAAATTCAGAGATTTCCAGACCCACCACCTGTGTGGAGCAGTAGAATCCAGTTAAAAATAAAGGCCCATAGGGGCTAGAGAAATGCCCAGTGATTAAGACTACTGACTACTCTTTCAGAGAACCCGGGTTCAATTCCCAGCACCCACATGGTAGCTCACCATCAGCAGTAACTCTAGTTTGGGGTGATCCCATGCCCTCTTCTGGCCTCCACAAGCACCAGGCACACACATGGTGTGTCATACATGTAGCCCAAAAGACCCACATTTAAAAACAATTGCATAATAAAATAATTAAAAGATAAGTAGATGTGTACCATGCGTGTTATCAATATAGGGTGAAGTAGACTGATATTATTAGGGATAAAGAAGGAAAACACAAAATAATAAAAGAGTTAGTTCATCACGAATGTGTGAGTATTGTGAAATGTGTGCACCATGATATGGAAATGTGCTACAGGGTGAAGAAAATCATGTGCCACAAAAAGAAATGTAAACAAATCCACAATTCTAGTTAGAATTTCAGCACCCAGAAAAAATGTAGTGATAGAAGAAACAAAATCATAAGTCAGAAGAATACAGAATAACTGAGGAATTAATCCCCAGTTTGCACTAACTGCCATTCAGAACAGCAAACCAAATGTTACCAGAGTACATAGTACTCCAAGTTTAAATTCAGCATTTGCCAAGACAGTCCTTATTCTGAGTCATAAAACATATGTTTACACATTTTAAAATAGTCTGAAGTAGGTCTTAGATTATTTTAAGGATAGAAATCAATGATAGAATATTACAGAAAAATCTCATTATAGACCACAAATAGGAGAAATTAGGAGAAGACCAAGAGCAATGTATCATGTCCTTGGTTTGGAGTCCATGTTGTTACAATGTCAGTTTTTCTACGTGATATATAGACTTATTACAGTTCCAAATAATATCCCAGGAGAGTTTGGAGAAAAGCAACCAATTAAATGCAAATTTATTTGGAGCCTTAAAGGAACTAAAGCTTGACAAAGAATAAAGCAGAAATACTCATTCCACTTTGTTCACTTTATTCTGTTTCAAAGGCGCTGGAGCACTCCTGAATCTTAGAAATTATAGGAACCACATTTTTCTGCTGTTGGAGAAAGCAGGGACATGGATAATAGAACTCAAATTCATAGATAATCAGCCAGGTAGATTTTCAACAATCATCTTTCTTCTAGCTTCCTCCACCCTCCGCTTGTGCTCCCAATTTGCTCAGGAGGAGCTCCAGTGGTGCAAACAGTGTATATTACTTACACAGCTCTTCTTGTTTCAGAAAATTCTCAGAACACAAAGTACCAGGTGAGAAAATGACCCCACAGTGCTGGGCAGGGCTGCCACACGTCACGTACCTTGCAAGTCCTGATCACTTTCTGCTGGATGTTTGTCAGTGCGCCCTCTTCAGGTGCGAGTGCACATGCTTTTTTGCATGAGTGAACTTTGCAGTGCCATTGGGTAAATAAAGCATCGCTATGTCCTGTCTTCACACCGAGGTTCACTTTGTAGATTGTCTCCCCAAGTAACAGGAGTTTCAGGATTTCGTCATTGTGACCAGAATTTGGGATTTCCTGTTTGCTTGTTTTTATTTCAGCCCTTATGACAGGGATGAGGTGGTTCTGCTTGTTTTTAATGTAGGCTTTGCAAGCATTCAGCTGTGGGGAGGGGGGAGGAGAACCTGAGGGATCAGGAAGATTGAGTTGGGGGAAGAATAGAGAAGGAGAGCATGAAAAGAGATACCATAATGGAGGGAGCCCTTATAGGTTTAAAAAGAGATCTGACACTAGAGAAATGTACAGGGATCCACAAGGATGAACCCAACTAAGAATCTAAGCAATAGTGGAGAGGCTACCTTAAATGCCCTTCCCCTACAATGAGATTGGTGACTACCTTAAATGCCACCATAGAACCTTCATCTAGTTGCTGATGGAAGCAGAAGCAGAGACCCACAGCCAAGCACTGAGCCGAACTCCTGGAATTCAGTTGTAGAGAGGGAGGAGTGATGAGTAAAGGGGTCAAGACTATGCTGGGGAAACCCACAAAACAGCTGACCTGAGCAAGTGGGAGCTCACGGACTCCAGTCTGACAGGTGACAAACTGCAAAGAAACTTTGATACCTTTGTGTTTTGGTTGTGTTACCTTGACGAGGTCATAATTTCTGCAAGTATGAAAGACATATATGACTATCTCTCTGTCTCTGTCTCTCTCTATATATATCTATATATCTGTCTCTATCTCTCACACACGCACACATGCACACACATGCTCTCATACACTCACATACACATACATCTCCTTGAGTATACTACAAATTAAATTAGAAAAACTACTCTGAAAATTATATTCAGTAGTAGCTAAATTGAGAGATTTTCAAGACTAAAAAAAACTTTATTATGCTTAGAATCTTGGGTAAAGCAGGGAGAACATGGCTGACTCTGGGCATGTTCATGGTTGACAGACAGTTCTTAAAAGAAGAAACGCAAATGGCCAGGAAATATTTCTACCAGTGTTCAACATCGTTAACTATTTGGAAAATGCAAATGGAAAGCACCTTAAACTCCCATTTCACCCTAATCAGAAGGGCTATTATCAAAACAGATGACAATAAATGCTGGGAGTTGGGGTGTGGAAAAGGGAACGTTTTCTTCATTGGTGGGAATGGAAACTCTATATAGCCTTTATGAAATCAATACAGAAATTTCTCAAAAATTTAAAAGTAAACCTACTGTGTGAGTCAGCCATACCATTCCTGGGCATATACCCAAATGTGTCCATGTCTTACTGCAGAAGCACTTATACATCTATATTTATTTCTGCTGTACAGCAAGGAAATGAATCTGGCCTTAATGTTCATCAACAAATGATTGAACACATATGACACACATGCATAATGGGATTTCTTCAGTTTTAAAGAAACACAGAATTATGATCTGGAAGGAAAAGAAATGAATCCGGAAATTACTATGTTAAACAATGTGGCCCATACTCAGAAATACAAATCTTGCTTATTCTAACTCATGTGCAGATTGTAGTTGTTAATGTGCATGTTGGTGACACACATAAGAGTGTGTTGTATGCTGTTAAACTACTAAGTAGTCACAAGAGGAACAAAAGATGTGTTAAGCAAAAATGGAAGGACAATGGAAGACATAGGACAGGAAAACAGAATGAAGGCCACTAGAAGCAGGTAGATATAAGAAAGGACGAAGGAGTGGGGGCAGAAAGAAAAATGTGTGTAAGAATAAAATAAGATAAAGCATTCTGTTATAGACAAGACAGGGATACATCGAAGCCACATGAAAATATCAGACCTCAGGGAACGAGTGCCACGCCAGTGTCTCTGTGGGAGGCGCAGCTGGTTTCTTAGTCAATTCACATGTCCAAAGGGTAGCTTCAGGCATTGGAGTCGCCTCTGACACTTACTGGGAGAGTTGGCAAAGCTGTTTTTCCATGCTTTGTTTTAGCATCCTTGTTTGAAAGCCAACCAACCAACCAACTTAAAAATAGTACTTGTCTCACAGAAAAGCAGAGGGTGTCACTAAATCCTCGAGCTCAGGGTTGCTGGGAGTGGATTGTGCTGACAGCCTCGAACATCACCTACAGGTGTGAAAATCCCTTGGCAGCGTGGTGCTGGATGTGCAACTAGGGAGAAGAATGGGCTGGAGAAGGAGGGGAGAGTGATGGAAAGGAGGAAGATGGAAGGGATGAGAACAAGCCTGGAGGGGTGAGTAAGGAATTGGAAGGAGAAAGACACAGGAGAGGAGGTAGGGAGACTCAGTCTCCGCTGACAACAGAAAAGCTTAGCAATGAATGTGTGATGTGCCCAACTAAGCACTTAGAGCAAAGACTTGTGCATTTCAGTATGTATGTAGGTATGCATGTGTGCATGCCTGCATGCATGTGTGTGTGTGTGTGTGTGTGTGTGTGTGTGTGTTGTTGTTGTTTTCGAATTGGGAAGCCAAACACAGAGCCTTGTATGTGCTAAGCCTATGCCACCTCCTTTACAAACAGTGCATTTTAGAAGGAAGTCACTTGTGCACAGCCTACACTTAGGGAACGAGAGTGTGCTTGCCCCTGAGGCTGGAGTATATACACATAAACTTCAGAATTCTTCTGATTATCCTATTGGTCTTTTATCTCCAACCATTTTATTTATGCAACCAACTTGAACCCAGGTATTTATTTGGCATGTTTTATATTTTGGTTATAGCAATACCACCTTATTTTCTTGCTAAAGTGTTCTATGGATTGGCAAGTCCTTTCTGCTGGCTCCTGTGTCTCATTGACATTGTATTTTAGAGTATTGTATTTCCTTCCTTCTGTAATACTACTTCGGCTGTGGCTTTCTTACAGACTTGCTCCCTGGGATCGGGAGTTGACTATTTCTCCAGGCAGCACCTTTCCCTGCCTTGGGGAAAAACATTACAATAATCGAAATGAAGGGATATGGTAATCTTAATTCCTACAAAGACACCTACCTAAGTTTCCTATGCACATATCTTTATTTGTATTAAATTAAGCAGTGTTCCTGGAGATATCAACAGCTCTAATTATACAAGTACACAGTAGTTTCCTCCTCTGGATGGTGAGAAAAGTCCTTCTCAAGGTTAGTTCCCAAAACCTGCAGTGTGTTTACCAGAACACAGGTTCAAAGGTCTTGAAATTGCTAAACAATGGATCCATGAGATGCATGTATGTTAACCACATGGCAGAGTTTAGGGGGTCTCTTTTGCCTCAAAGTTACCCAGATCAAGACCCTTTCCCCACTCTCCCTCATCAGTAAGATTATTTCATACAGTTCTTTTTAAAAATTATAATTCTATTAGATTAGCTTATCATAGTCTACATGCAGATGTGAAATCTACCAGATTCCTAAATGATTCCTTAAATTATATGCAATGCCTTGCTTTCCCTGGGCTGTACAAGGCTCTATTGACATTGACAAATGTGTAGTGTTATGTATCCACCATTAGAGTACCATTAGAATATCAGAAATAATAGATCCAATACCCCACATCACCAAAAAATGTAATAATAATAATTGTCCTACACATCCCTGGGAGCTACAGGGAAGATTGCATTGATAATATTGCTTCAGCTTTGCTTTCTGCCAGTATGCTGCATAAGCGAGACCATGTGTCATTTAACCTTCTGGAACTACCTATTCTTCACTTAAAAGTAAACATTAGATGCTATTCATGATGGCTTGTGGCTCTACACTTATTTCTCAGTATCACTTGAAAGAATATTGCATTGTTTAGACACACCTCGGTTTCTTGGTCTGTCCACCTAAAGAACAGCATGTTGGCTGTTTTCCCCTGCTATATGTAACCTCATGCACATACTCTGTTTGCAGGTAAGGTCTCATGTCAGCAAAGTTAAATCCTTAGGAACATAAAGATGAGTCAAATGCCATCAATGTGACCAGCTCTGTAAGAACAGCCAAGCTGTCTGCCAAAGTGACTGGAGAGCCAGCAGCAGCCCTACCAGAAAGTACTAACACCAGAGATTTGGGTACTTTTCGCTCATCCCAATAGGTACTGACAAAGTTCATATTGTTTCAATTTGGAATATCCTAGTGGAAAAGTCATGCTTTTGCCATCTGCCTGACTCTCTGGAGATACCAGTTCTACCGCTTCCCGATGTTCTGTATTATCTCTTGTATTGCTTTTGATCTTACAGTCTCTTTGTATAGTACAGATGCCAGCCCTTTGCAAGGTGTGTGCTTTACAAAGACTTTTTTTCCTAATCTATTTTTTAATTTTCTTAACAGTTCCCTTTAAAAAGCAGGATTTTAAATTTTATTTTAACAAAGCTAAGCTTGTACCCCCCCACTGTCTCTCTCCCTCCCCTGCCATGTGTGTATGTATATATATCTTTGTTTGGCTCATCTTTCAGAGTTCAATGTAAAACTCGATAATACACATTTTCTCTTATATTTTCTTGTAGAATATTTTTCTTTGCATTTTATGGTAAGGCCTGTGATCCATATTAAGGTGGTTGTCACTGTTAAGCTTCTAAGATCCATGTTTGGGTTCACTTTACTTTTAAAATCCTTTTCCTTTCATATTATAGCTCATGTGTTTTAGTATTATTTGGTTGAGGAAGTGGCTTGTTTTCCATTGGCCTGCCTTGACTCTTTATTCAAGACAAGGCATTTTGTTGGTGTATTTTGGGGGCCTCTGCATGGGGTTGAAATGATCTGTTTCTTCTTTTTCCAGTATAGTGATGACTGTCATTTTACCTCTGGAAGTTGGATAGCATTGGTCCTCTGACATTTTGTCTTTCCCTATTATGTTACTAGTTTCCTTAACACGTACATTACAAAGGTTATTGACTATTATTTGTCGTCAATAGCTACAGAACTGATTGACTTTCTCTGTATAGATTTGGTAAGTATCTTGCTAGATCCATAAATACCCAGTGCTCGTGTGAATGGTGTGATTTTTTTATTTCTGTGGACGTGCTGTTATTAAACAGCATGCCAGATGACTCTTGGCTAGATCGAGCTGGTGGCTGTACTCTTCAGCTAGAATCCACCGTTACCGACACTCTACCTACATGCCAAGGGTCCTCCGCTGCAAACACTGCATTTGTTTCTCTTGCTTTGCAGTCTGCCAGGGTTTTGTTTCGTTTTGTTTTTTCCCTCTCCTCCTGCTCTGGTTCTTTGGTTTTGGGACTTACATATCAAGGAATCTTAGGCATGCTTAGACAGTAGCTCCCTTTTTATTACGCCATCTCCATATTTATACTAGATAACTTCTTGTCTGTTTATACGAAACTATCTGTGGGCTGTAAATGCTTCTCTTCCCTACTTGAAATTTACCAGCACCTTTGCATCTAAAGTGACCTTTCTTTTGCCACATGTAATCTTCTCACCCATTCCTTTCCCTTTTAACCCTCCGTTTAGGCCATCTGTAACATGGCTGGCATGGCTGGGACAAGTGAAGGGTGTCTTTAAAACTGGTGAGGCTAACCTCTTTATTTCTAACCTCTTTATTTCTAACCTCTTCATTTCTAACCTCTTTGTTTCTCTTTCCTCTCGCTCAGCCTTCCATCGTACACTCCTGTTTCGCTCACCCACTCGCCATGGCTGCCATTCTAACACTTCCCTTTTTTTGCAAACAATCCCAATTCACTTTCACAGATGGCACCACCAGCTCTGGGTGACACAGGCCTGCTCTGCCTGTGTGTTCACAGCTCTTCACTGCTCTTCCTGACTTGTCCACACGTGACAACATCCCTAATTTACCAGATTAAGACCATTGTTCACAATTCCAGAGATAATAATAATAATAACAAGCAAGTATTAAAAGTATTTATTTTTGGAGACAGGGTTTCTTTGCATAGCCCCAGGTATCCTGGAACTTTCTCTATAAACCAGGCCTCAAACACAGGGATCTGCCTGTCTCTGCCTCCCAAGTGTTGGGATTAAAGGCGTGTGCCACCACATCTGGCAATATCAATTTTCTTGAATATTGTCCTTGCTTATTTTTATCAGCGTGTTAGTTATTGTGGTAGTCTTCAAACTTCTATCACCATTCCAGAAATACCACATCTAAACCATACATTTTATTTTGGCTGATTCTCCTCCCTCTTTCCCTAGAAATGTTATTTTATTTCAATGATGTGATTAGCTTAACTTAGCATTGCATGTTTATAGCATTAAAAAGTCAGGACTTTCTCTTTGCATTTTTTAACTGCACTGGTTATCAATCAATAACTAATTGTTCCTAACACAAATGTTAATTTCAAAAATGGTAATTCCTTTTCTAGTGATATATGACTACATAATATGTATAAATCCTCCCTCAGAAAAACTGGAAAAGCTATTCTTTAGATGTTTTTGCAGGTAATATAAGCTAACAAGATAATGAATAACTATCAGGTCATGACACAGTTAAAAGCCCAAGCCCAGAGAGGTTCCCAAGTTGTTCATTTCCACTAGAGATAATCGTCAGCTCCTCAGAGGATGAGTGGGCTGCTGAGGGCACTCAGGGCAGGACACTCAATTCTGAAGTCCATGGTTGGCTGTGGCAGGATGCATGCTTTTCCTTTAGTTAGAATTCTTAACCATTGTCTACTAGAGGAAGGAACAAAAAGCAGTTGTGAAGGTCGTTGATTTTGCACATCAGCTGAGGTCTTTGAGAATGATGTGGACACCAGTGGGTCTTCCACAGATCGATAAATCAGCAGGAGGTACAGTGCTAAGACAGCACAGTCTGAGATGGTGTGGGTCCTCAGAGTTTGTAGTCCCCACATGAAGTTGGAAGGTCGTCATACTTCATGACCAAATGATGACCAATCATAAATATTGCAGCTCTTTAGTGGCCAAATGATGACTAATCATAAACATTGAAGCCCTTTCTTACATCGCTAATGCTTCCTATATATAATGAATTATGATAAATCCTGGTACAAAGAGTATCCTGCCCACATACTGGCAGTAGTTTTTTTTTTTTTTTTTGGTTTGGTTTGGTTTGGTTTTTCACTTTTATGGTCTTCTTGTCTTTTCAGCTGCTTAAGATCTCACTATAGTTGTTTATTCCATAAAAAGGGATTGGCAGGCAATGAAGATATACAGTAACAATCTTTTTGCCCACTGGATATTCTTAAAAATTCTTACATAAGCCGTAGTAAGGATTGGGCCTGATTGAACCACTCATTTGGTTTTATTCTCCAAAGCAACTGAATCTTTTTGCCCACTACATATTCTTAAATGTTCTTACATAAGCTGTAGAAAAGATTGGGCCTGATTGAATTACTCACTTGATTTTATTCTCCTACTCACAGGTATAAGAACCTCTGATAAAATGGTAGAGGATTCTAGTACGAAGAAAAAGAATCTCGTTGAGGGGGGTGCCTAAGGTTTAGTGGACTGAAAATGTTGACTGTGCTGCAGTCTTCTCTGGATGATTTACCCTTTGATAGGTATCACATAGCACAGGCTTGGAGACTTTGTGTGACAGGTCACTCCTTTCTCCTAAAAATCCATCCACATTGCCATCATCAACTCATTCTGTACACGCAGAGTCTACACCATGGTAAGGAGCCTTGGGTTATCACCATGAGCTTTTCTTCTACTTTTTTTTCGGAATAATCTTGTTTTACATATCAATACCTCCATTCCCTTGCCCTCCCATTCTCCCATGCCCATCACCAACCCCCCAAACCACCCCTACCCACTCCTCAAGGATAGTGAGGCCTTCCACAGGAGATCATCAAAGTCCTTCACATCATTTGCAGGAGGGCCCAGGCCCTCCTTCCTGTATCTAGAATGCAATAGTATCGCTCCAGGGGGATGGACTCCCAAAATCCATTTGTGCTCTAGGAATAAACACTGGCTCTACTGCTGGAGGTCCCATAGACTGCCCAGGCCTCCTAGGTGGCACCCACATTCAAAGGGCATGGTTAAGTCCAATACTGGTTCCCCAGCTTTACGACGATGGTCTCTGTGTTTTCACTAGGTCAGCTCAACTGTTCCTGTGGCTTTCTCCAGCACAGTCTTGGCTCCTTTGCTAATTCCTCCACCCTCTCCACAACTGGATTCCAGGAGTATGCTTCAGTGTTTAGCTGTGGGTGCTGCTTCTTCTTCGATCAACTACTGGATGAAGGCTCTAGGATGGCTGAGCGACTCTACGCCCAGCCCGAGCTTGTACAGTCTGCAAGTCAGACCTCTATCTCATAATCTCCAGCCTGTCAATGAAGTCAGCAAGCTTGACCAGCAATGGGCCTTGGATAGACATGTGCCCGAGTGTGTGCCCTTAGGAAGTTCTTGGTTCTTAACCCCGGGGCCTATGAGGCTCCTCGGGATCAGGCAGAGCATTTGCTTAGAGGGCCAAGGTTAGCTCTAGTTTTATGTTGCCCCAGTTATGAATCTCTTTGCATTCCACCCTCCCCCACAGCCTGTGGCACCACAGTGAACAAACAACTCTAAGTGTTTTGTCTGCCCCTGTTTCCCCCAGGAAGACTTGACACCATGATGTCGTTATGAAGGTTCTGGAAACAATGCCAGCTTCTGCTCTTGAGGTCACTGCTGTGACTTCCCTTCCTCTGTTAGTTTTTTCCCACATTGCCCATTTTCCTGTGGTTATTTCCACCCCACATCCTCAGTATGCGCTAACTCAACCCAGCACACTTCTCCCTGGGGGACATCTGGCTGCTCTGCAGAGCAATCTCCTGGGTTTGCTGTCTCACTCTTCCCAAATGCACAGCAGTGTGTCCAATTGACATTTACCCTTTACTCACAATCTCTTCATCATTTTTTTCCAGATGCCAAACAAACCCACCAGCAGGCTGGAATGTGTGTGTGTGTGTGTGTGTGTGTGTGTGTGTGTGTGTGTTGGAACAGTTAGCATCGTAAATCTCTAGGCCTGTGGCAATTCAGTGTTTATACTTGCTTGGAAAGAATCAGAAAATCTACTTACTTAATGGAACAACTACAAGCCTGTGAATAGACCATAAAGCATGGTCTCCATTCCATCATGCATATCAGAAAATACTGAACTGACATAAATGCAAAACTATTGGAGAGTGTTACCTTGGGTAAAAGTGAATTTTTATTTGTTTTTATTTTCGTCTAAAAAGTCAGAATAAGTCATAATTTCAAGATCACTAGCATGATTTTATTATCTATTTAGTCCAGATTTTCTTAGACATTTTCATGTTATATAAAACCAAAATTTTATCAAATACCCTTATTGCTGTACACATGTTGCCATGATTTGCTTTTAAGGCATTTCCTAAATGTATTAATTTCTTTACTAAACACCAATCACATACACATTAGAGAACAGCACATGCTTATTTCATATGTATAAAAGTATTAAAGAAATGTGTGCTGTATAATGAAGGAGTTATGATACTACCCTCAATCTCTTATCCAGGAATGGTGCTGAGAGCCAGTTCTTCTTTGGTGGGGACAAGAAGTCCAAACTATCTGAAATCCTGTGTGTGTGTGTGTGTGTGTGTGTGTGTGTGTGTGTGTGCGTGTGTGTGTGCGTGTGCGTGTGTGTGTGTGTGTGTGTGTGTGTGTGTGTGTGTGTGTGTGTGATACAGGCTTAGTTAGTATGAAGAGAATAATTCTGTAGCAGTGGATGGGAAGCATAAACCTGGCATCCGCAAGGGGGACGGAGGGGACTGAAGAGCAGAGTGCAGCCGAGAACATGGGCCGGAGGCTCCAGTGGCAGCAGAAGGATGGGCCAAGCACACTGTGAACAAGGACACAAGGTATCATGTTTAGGAAGCCAGTGCCACTCAGCATACCTAAGGGATACATGAAAGGAAAAGCAGGGCAGTCGGGGTGGCAAGTCTCTTATGAGTGAAGCTGGGGCTTCCGTCTTCACAGAGCTGTCAATTGAAAGGAACGACTGCAGCCACACCTACTTCTCATCTGTGTGCCTAGCCTTGCTGACCCCGTTCCCACTCCCTCATTTCTCTGCCTTCTCCTCCTCTTCCCTCCCTGGCTCCCTCATCTCTTTCCTCCTTCCTTCCCTTCCCTTTCATTTCTCTTTAAAATGTTTGGCCCAGGGATAACACAGGAGAGGCAAACTATGACATAGTGGGACTGATGTCGGCACCTCATCCACACCTCAGCTTCTCGCTCATGCTGTAGGCTCGGAGGATGCCATGACACTGTGGCCAGCTGCAGGCCTCTCGTGCCCTGACCAGCGTTATTTTACTTCGACTAAAGGCCTTTCTGATGCACTGGAGTACCCCAGAGAGCGTACAGAAATGCATTTTGCTGCCTGTCTTATTTGATAGTCTTAAGGAAAGTGGTTTCTCAGGGTCCTTTGAGCAGAGAACCCTTTCTTCAGTTGACACTGCATGGCCTAGGATGCATGCTTTAGATGTTGTTTGTGTAATTCCTGCTATAGACTGAGGGAGGCCTGCTTGTCTTCTGTGTCTCCAGCTTCCCAGCTCCTGACTCTCCATTTGGAAAGGTAGTTTCAGACTAATGAGGAACTCACTGTGGATCCATTTCCCCAGGGGAAGATTCTAAATATCAAAACTGCATGAGATGACTGGTGCTTGATCTCTCTCTCTCTCTCTCTCTCTCTCTCTCTCTCTCTCTCTCTCTCTCTCTCTCTCTCTCTCCTCAAATTTGAAGACAATTTCTGCCATGCATTTTCCCCAAGAATTTCAGGACAATGGCTTTGAAATGCAGCAAACGGTCCATTTGATACCTGGCAATGACCCAGGACACTTCTTGTCTTCTTGAAAACTCAAATAAAGAGATACCTGCTCACTGACCTTCTGCATGTATAGCTATGTGAAACCTGAAGGTTGCTGTCATGTGTCCCTGGATATGTGATCCCAGTGATCCTAGAGAGACAGAGATGGTGATCAAAGGAGAGCAAAGAGGAGAAAGCCATCGAGAGAAAGGGACAGTTAGAAGCAGGGAAGGTAAGAGTGCGAACGAAAGTCAGTGTAGCAGGTGAGCTTGATAGGAAGAAAGCTCCAACTATGGCGTCTCTCCGGCAGGGCAGCCTCAGGAAGGACACCCTGTTCTCTAGTATAGTCAGAGTTACTGGGAGAAAATTTGGGAATGTTTCTCTCATCTCAGAGAACATCAGTCATTCCTGTTAACCAAGTTTGGAGATTTCTCTCTTCTCTCTCTCTCTCTCTCTCTCTCTCTCTCTCTCTCTCTCTCTCTCTCTCTCTCTCTCTCTCTCTCTCTCTAAGCTTCTTCTTGACTCCTTCACAGCAGATTCAGACAGTCCCTCCCACCAAGCCCATCCCGGACCTCATCTGAAGATAACCACGGGTGAATGTTAACTAATGGAAATGTCGCCTCAGAAAGGTCATGAGCAATTAAGGCTGCTCATGGTGTTGTAAAGCAAGGACTACTGGGGCAATTGGCTGAAGCTCTGGTGTGCAGATATTACAGATGAGACCAGTTTGGGGTTGCCAGGAGTGCAGGATGATATCAGCCATAAGATCAGGAAGGGAAGGGTCAGAAGGGCCCCACAGAGTTCTCTAGTTCCCATAGGAAGCTGGAGCATCTGGCGGACGTATGGGCCTTGCTGTGCACTCACTAGACAGATCTGTCCCATCCATGCACAGGAGGGCTTACAAGCATGGTTCTTGGAGGCCCATGCCCTACTTGAACCACACTTAAGCACCAGGAAAAGGGATGCCAAGGGGTGTACTCTGAGAGCAACTCTACCCTGATGGCAATTGTCTATGAATAACTGAAAACACAAGGCGAAGCTTCTAGTCTTCAGAAACGGCGGCTGGTGACAAGCAGGAAACATCTCGCTATAGTCTTAACTAATAGATGATGAGGTCCCAGAATCTGTGGCCTTATAAACAGATTCAGGCAGATAGTCACAGAAGCATCACCTCTGGAAACAGCTGCTGGGTTAGCCACACAGAACAAGCCTGGATGCTGTCAATTATACAGCTATGGAAAGACTGATACTGCCTGAGGCTTGAGGAAAAATAAGATTAGGGATCTCTCTTAAATCTCTCACTAATCTAAAAATGTCCTTAAAATATTTAAGTTTACACCTAACCCAGGACAAGCAGCTCATGATGTCCCTGCGATACTGTCAGGAACTGACTTGGTCTTCACAACCAGGACAATAAGGATGAATCCCCCCCCCAGCTTTAACCAGATTATTGGGGAAAGTGGGTGCTGAAGAACTCATTTTGCTCTGGATGCCAAAGGAAAATATGCTCCAGGTGCTCACCACCGAGCCTATGGGCATGCAGGCTGCATGGGCCATGCAGTTGGCTTGTGCTGATTACTAACACTAGGACTCATCCCTTTCCCAGGGAAGCTTATAGCATTGCTGCTGTGTTCTGGTTTCATTTATCTTTTTATTTATGAAAACGTACTTTTAAACCTTACCCTTTTAAAGAAGGAAAAGGGAAAATCTTCAGTTAAGCTGTCTGCTTAGGATTCATATACACATACCGAGAGAAAGAGAGAGAGAGAGAGAGAGAGAGAGAGAGAGAGAGAGAGAGAGAGAGAGAGAGAGAGAGAGAGGGAGGGAGGGAGGGAGGGAGGGAGGGAGAGAGAGAGGGGGGAGAGACAGAGACAGGGAGGGAGGTATACACAAACTTACATGAACAAATAAACACACACATACATGGAGACACACATTTACTTGAATGGACAGACACACACACTCACATGCACTCTCTCTCTCTCTCTCTCTCTCTCACACACACACACACACACACACACACACTCCAGCAGAAGTATTTCCACTCTCACCTTTTTATAAAAAGAAAGGAGAAAAGAAGCTAGGGGAGCGTGTTACCTGGTAGCCTGTTTGCCTAGTGTGTGTGAAGCCCTGGATCTGATCCCCAGAACCACATAAAAACAGGCTGCTATGGCAACACATCCCTGAAACCTCCGTACTCAGGAACTGGAAGCAGGATAATCAGAAGTTCAAAATCAGTCTTGGTTACTGCAATAGCTGTTTTTGCGTGTTGACTTGACATAAGCTAGAGTCACCAGAGAGGAAGGAGACTCAACTAAGGAATGTCTCCATGAGGAAGAGTTGTAAGGCTTCTCTCAATTAGTGATCAATGGTAGGTGGGCCCAGTCCATGGTGGATGATGCCGTCCATGAGCTGTTGGTCCTGGGTTCTATAAGAAAGCAGGCTGAGCAAGCCATGGAGAGCAAGCCAGTAAGCAGTGCCCCTCCATGGCCTCTGCAGGACAAGCAGGAAACATCTCACTATAGTCTTAACTAATAGATGTTGGTCCTGGGTTCTATAAGAAAGCAGGCTGAGCAAGCCATGGAGAGCAAGCCAGTAAGCAGTACCCCTCCATGGCCTCTGCATCAGCTCCTGCCTCCAGGTTCCTGCCCTCTTTGTGTCCCTACCCTGACTTCCTTCAGTCATGAACAGCAACATGGAAGTGTAAGTCAATAAACACTTTGCTCCCCAACTTGCTTTTAGGTCATGGTGTTTCATTGTAGCAATATAAACCCTAACTAAGATAGTTACATAGTGTGTTTTAAGCCAGCCTGGGCTACATGAGACCTTATCAGAAAGGAGAGGGCAGGGGTCATATCCGCCAGGGTTTGGTATAACCAAGTCTATTCAGTGATGGGGGAAGTCCTGTGTATAAATCACTAAATCACTGTTGGCCAATAGGGAACCAAGATAGGTGGGACTAGGAGTCCAGGAGGACTCTGGGAAGGAGAAACACAGGAAGTCAAGATGTAACACCATGGGGTAGGAAGCCGGAAACTTCTCTGGTAAGAGAAATACTTAGATTAACAATTATGGGATAAATACTTAAGTCAGAGCTAGCCAGTAAGAAACAAGCAAGGCCAACAGCTTCATAACTAATATAGCCTCCTGTGTGTTTATTTGGGACTGATGCGGCTCTGGAACCAGGCTGGCAGGAAGGCTTCTCTTTATAATTCAGTGATGGATTTCTGATGGTGGCAGGTGCTTTGTGGGACAGTTGAGAGTCTGCCACCAGTTTCTATGACTGCAATGCAGACAACTACAACACAATGGACCATTACTCCCCAGTCCTCCTTCCACTTCACGAGGACTCTGCATGTGTTTCGGTGGATACAGACACCCAGGACCTGGAAATAAAAGGAAAGCCTTCAGAATCAAGAAGGACCTGAAGACAATTTGCAATTAGGACTGACATGAAGATCATGTATGTTAATAGCAGCATCAAGATTACAGTCTCAACTAGCAAAGATTATGTAATGGTGGACACACTGTCTTAAAAATGCAACTGAGAAGACAAGTTTGCTAAGTCCAGTGCTTTCTGGGCAACAAAAGTCGGGGATAAGGATGTTGTGAACACAATGGTTAGAGGCTCATCTGCCTTCATATGACTTACCCCAGAAGCAAACCATGGTGAATGATTGACCGTGGGATGTGAACTTAAGGGGAACGCCATCCTAACCTGGCACGAGAGGGGGAGGGCATGGTGGTGGGAAAGAAGCCCAGACAGAGTGCAAGCAGCATGCTAATGCTGATGCCGCAGGCAGACAGGGCTGGCTGAATCCCAGCTGGCACTTAGGCCGTTTACACAGAACATGCCTAGGAGGTGACCTAAGGAGCCAGGGAGGAAGCTGCACTGTTTGCTCCTTTACTCCTGTTCCTTCTGAGTTGAGGGCTACTCTTAAGGGACTAAAAGAGTGACACTCCCGGCCTCATTTGTGCAGGACCCTAGAAGGTGTCACCTCATTGCCTGGACTCTGACACCATCTGTTATATGACTCTCCATAAATATAAGAAGAAATGTTGGGAAGAAATATCATCCATATAAAGAAAGATTTAATACATGAAATGCAACTAGACAATGATTCACTGCGGGCACATTTCTGCTGCTAGAAGGTGATGCTGACATACTTTACCGTATTCTTCCTTCAGAATAGAGCGAAAATGGCATGAGCTTCTCTCTCTCTCTCTCTCTCTCTCTCTCTCTCTCTCTCTCTCTCTCTCTCGTGTGTGTGTGTGTGTGTGTGTGTGTGCGTGTCTTTGTGTGTCTTTGTCCTGAAGATGTTTTTAATGTGGAAAGCTTATTGGAAGAAGGTAAAGGAGTAAGGAAAGGAAAGAGAGAAAAAAGAGGAAGAGATAGATAGACAGATAGAGACAGAGAGATACAGATCTGTCCTAAAGATTTTTAAAAAAATAATCAATTATAAGCTGCCTATCAGAAGTTCATTTTAATAATCAAGACTCAGGTTAAATGTAAAAGATAAAGAGGGAACTTTATCCATCTAACTTCTGTTTTGAAATTAAACAAGGAAAATTAGTCATGGTCTTCTGCCAGGCTGATCTTTGAAGTGGTCCTATGGGGCCCTTGATCTACAGTGAGCAATGCAGGTGAATCAGAAAGAAAGACTACTTATAACACAGCCACCGTTGGAGACACATCTAAGAAACTCAGGAAACTTTTCTCAAAGAGTCAAAGAGGAAAGCATGTTCACTGCCTCAGTCTGTGTTCTATTGCTGTGAAAATATACCATGACCACAGCAATTCTTATAAAAGGAAAGCATTTATGTGGGGCTTGCTTGCTGTTTCAAAAGTCTCACGGAAGAAGCATGGCGGCACACGGGCAGACACGGCACTGGAGAGCGGCACTGTAGGCAGCAGGGATGGAGAGACTCTCGGCTTAAAATGGACTGTTTGAAACCTCAAAGCCCACCCCCCAGTAGCTCACTTCCTCCAACAAGACCATTCCTACTAATCCTTTCAAATAATGTCATTCCCAGGTACTCAGGTCTATGAGCCTATGAGGGCCGTTTTCATTAAAACCACCTCAGACGCTTACTACTTCACCATGTGCTTTTTCAAAGTATGCCTTGGCTTCTTTCCACTTTGATAATAACTCATTCCTATGAAACAAGAAATGAAGGCTTATTGTTCAAAAGTCCAAATGTTAGCTGTATTGTCTATCTGAATTTACATTTGGAGTAAAAATAAATAATTTTTATATTTTTGGTTGTGAGTCATCTCTCCAGTCCAAATGAAAGTTTTTAAAGGAGAAAACCACAACTTGACTTAAAGGAGCTTTACGTTAATTTTAGCTCCCTTGCTTCAACATTAGTTAAGAAACTTGGCACTAACATATATGGTCATTTCAAATGAAAATGAAGGACATTCTTGGACCTTAAAACGCCATTACACAACAGTAAAGGTGCCATTTTTTTTAAGGAAGATGCCACAGTTCCTAACACGTATACGCATGCTATCAAAATATGAGGCAAACCTCAAGAAGACTACAGAAGAAATGGATATATCACTGTTGTATGAGGGACTTAAAGTCTCTGTCATAAATATTAGAATAATCAGGCAACTGCTTGGTAAATCAACAGACATGTACTTCAACAGACAAATCTGGTATAGACCTTTTAACTCCCACAAAAAATTCACTCAAGCTGATTACAATGCAAAACAGAAAAAAATAAATCTTCTGGAAGATACAGGGCTGGAAAATGAGTTTTGAATAAAATGTGAAAATCCATGATCAATGAAGAAAAAAAAAACAATAATTTGAACCTTATGAAAATCAGAAACAAGTCAGGCATGGTGGTACAAACCTGTAGGCCCAGCCCTCAGGAGGCAGAAGTGGAATGATTAGGAGTTCAAGGCTGTCCTGTGATAACCTGCCTCAGAAGAATCAAGGGAAGAGAAGTTTACACAAGAAATTTCAGTTGTCCTAAAAAAAGACATAAAATGTTTGTTTGCTTGTTATGATTAAATTTATAACCTGTTTTTTATTTAAATTAGAAACAAACTTGCTTCACGTGCCAATTCTAGTTCCCTCTCACTCCCCTCCTCCCCCGCCTACCCAACCCCCCCCAAGTCCCCACCTCATCCCAACTGTAATCTCCACAGAGGGTGACACACTTCCTTGGGGATCTCCAAAGTCTGTCATTTCATCCCGGGGCAGGGGCTAGGCCTTCCCCCATGTGTCCAGGCTGAGAGCATCCCTCCATGTGGTATGTGCTCCCAAAGTCCTTTGGATGCCAGGGATAAACACTGATCTATTGCCCAAGGCCCCAAAGAATGTCGAGACCGCCTCACTGACACCCACGCTAATGGGGTCTGCATCAGTCCCATGCTGGCCTTTCAGTCACCAGACTGGGGTCCATGAGCTCCCCCTTGTTCAGGTCAACTGTTTCTGTGGATTTCACCAGCCTGGTCTAAACCCCTTTGCTCATCGCTTCTCCCTTTCTGCCACTGGTTTCTAGGAGTTCAGTTCAGTGTTAGCTGTGGAAGTCTGCCTCTGCTTGCATCAGCCACTGGATGGAAGCTCTAGGATGCATATAAGGTAGTCATGAGTCACATAATTAGGGAAAGGCATTTAAGGTAGCCTCTCCACTAATTGGTTAGATTGCCAGTTGGTATCATCGTTGTAGACCTCTGGAAATCTCACTAGTGCCAGATCTCTCCCCAAACCTGTATTGACTTCCTCTATTAAGGTATCTCTCACCCTGCTCTCCTCTATTCTTCCCCCGACTCAAAGTTCTTGTTCCCCATGACCTCCTCTCCCCTCCACTTTGACCCCTCTCTTTCTTCCAGATCACACTCACCATTCCCCTTAGGAGATCCTGTCCCTTTCCCCTTCTCTAAGTACCATGCATATCTCTTTTAGGGTCCTCCCTGTTTACCAGACTCTCTGGTGGTGGGATTGGGGCCTGACACTCCACTGTTTCATGTCTAACATCCATATATGAGTGAGTACATACTATGTTTGTCTTTTTGTGACTAAGTTGCCTCATTTAGGATGGTTTCTTATAGTGCCATCCGTTTGCCTGCAAATTTCAGGATTCCATTGTTTTTTTACTGCTAAGTAGTACTCCATTGTGTAAATGTACCACATTTTCTCTATTTACTCTTCAGTTGAGGGGCATCTAAGCTGCTTTCAGGTTCAGGCTATTGAAAATAATGCTGCTATGAACATAGTGGAACAGATGTCATTGTTGTATGAATGTGAATCTTGTTGGTATATGCCTAAGAATGGAATTGCTGGATCTTGTGGGAGACTGATTCCTATTTTCCTGAAGAATCTCCATACTGATTTCCAAAGTGGCTGTACAAGTTGCCACTCTCACCAGCAATGGAGGAGTGTTCCCCTATCTCCACATCCTCTCCAGCATAAACTGTAATCGGTGTTTTTAAATTTAGCCATTCTGACAGGAGTGAGATGGTATCTCACAGTTGTTTTGATTTGCATTTCCCTGATGGCTAAGGATGTTGAGCACTTTCTCAAGTATCTCTCAGCCACTTTAGACTCCTCTAGAGAATTCTCTATATAGTTCTGTACCCCACTTTTTAATTGAATCCTTTGGTGTTTTTTGAGACTTGCTTCTTGAGTTCTTTGTGAAGTTTGGAGATCAGCTCTCTGTCAGATGTGGTTGTGGGGACACCAGACCTTGAGCAGAAGCCTACTTCCCCTTCGGCCTGGGAGCAGGCAGCTGTGAGATAACGTTTACTGAAAACAATTCAGTGCTATAAAGCTCTTGATAGGGCTCAGATAAGGGCTCTGAAACACCATGACTTTGACACCCCCTAAGGCTGGCTAGAAGCTTCTTCCTGTCCCCCCTGCTGTTTCTCCCCGATTCTGGGGGGAGATTAAACCACCAGCCAGGAGGGTGAGAAGTCTGGGAGAGTTGTTGGAGAATTGTATGTAGATGGATGGCAGAAGTCCTTAAAAAGGGAAGTGTTTTTTTCTTGGAGGGACTTCTCTCCTAAGCAGACATGGGGTCTCCTCCTAAGCTGACTTGGGAAGCATAAAGTTTTCTTAAAGCAACCGACCGGTCTCTGTGTCATCTATCCCGACCACCTGGCTACATTCTAGGATGCAGTTGGTGAATATCTTTTCCCAATCTGTAGGCTGCCTTTTTGTCTTGTTGACTGTGTCCTTTGCCTTACATAAGCTTCTCAGTTTCAAGAGGTCCCATTTATTAATTGTTGATCTCAGTGTTTGTGCTACTGGTGTTATGTTCAGGAAGCTGTCCCCTGTACCAATTCATTCAAGGGTACTTCCCACTTTCACTTCTAAGAGGTTCAGTGTGGCTGGATTTATATTGATGTCTTTAATCCATTTGGACTTAACTTTTGTGCATGGCAATAGACATGGATCTATCTGCAATCTTCTACATGCCAATATCCAGTTATGCCAGCACCATTTGTTGAAGATGCTTTCTTTTTTCCATTGTATAATTTTAGCTGTTTTCAATTTGATTCCATTGGTCTACCTATCTATTTTTGTGCCAATACCAAACTGTTCTCAGGACTATAGCTCTATAATAGAACTTGAAGTCAGGGATGGTCTTCAGATGTTGCTTTGTTAAATAAGGTTGTTTTGGCTATCCTGGGTCTTTTGTTTTCCATATACAGTTGATAATTGTTCTTTCAAGGTCTGTGAAGAATTGTGCTGGTATTTTTATGAGAATTGCATTGAATCTGTAAATTGATTTTGGCAAGATTGTCATTTTTACTATGTTGATCCTACCTTTATATGGTACTTGGTATTTTTCCTTTTCTGCTCTTAATATTCTTTCTTTATTCTGTATGTTTGGGGTTTTATTATTATTTGGTGTTCTGTAGGTTTCTTGTACTTTTATTGGCATGTCTTTCTTTAGGTTGGGAAGTTTTCTTCTATGATTTTGTTGAACATGTTTTCTGCCCCTTTGAGGTGGTTTTCTTCACCTTCTTCTATCCCTCTTGTTCTTAGGTTTGGCCTTTTTACAGTGTCCCATATTTCCTGGATATTTTGTGTTAGGAATTTGTTGGATGTAAGATTTTCTTTGGTTGATTAATCTATTTCTCCTAGTGAATCTTCATTGCCTCAGATTCTCTCTTCTAACTCCTGTATTCTGCTGGTTATGCTTGCATCTATAGTTCCTGATCATTTACCCAGCTTTTCTATTTCCAGAATTCCCCAAGACTATGTTTTTTATTTTGTCTTTTTCAACTTTCAAACCTTGCACTGTTTGAACTGTTTCTTGCAATTTTTGGTTTGTCTTTTCCTCCATTTCTTGAATGTTTTTGTTCCATTTTTTAAAGGATTTTCTCATTTCTTCTTTTAGGGTCTCTTTCAACTTCTTGAAGTTGTTTTTAAGTTCATTCTCTTTTGCTTCATCTGTGTTGTCATGCTCAGATCTTGCTGGTGTACAATCCCTAGATTTTGGTAGCATCATATTGGTTTTTCTGTCATTGAATTTGTTCTTATATTGGTCGTCTTCCCATCCCTTCTTTCAGTGGGTAGAGGTTGGGTCTCTTCCTTTCCTGGTGGGTGTGGGTCCAAGGCTCTCTTCTGGTGGGTGAAAGTAGGTCCAATACACTGACAGGTCTCATGGGTGGTGCAAACAGGTCTGAGGCACTGCCTCTCCCAGTGGGTGAGACCTCTGCTCTCTGCACTCTGGGCTCTGCCCTGAGTGGTGGCAGGAGTAGACCTGCTCTCTCAGCAAGCTCCTGGTTGCTTGGTCTTCCATGGGTGAGTCAAGCTGGCTACAGTCCACAGGCCCAGAGAGGGCATGCAGAAGGAAGTAGAAACCAAGATGAGGGCCTGGAGCTCACCTCTCTGTTTGATTGTTTGTTTGTTTTTAATAAGGCATAGACTGAGAGAATTCACCGGATTTGTTTAATAAAAGATTGCATAGAAAACACACAAAGATTCTTTAAAAATAACACAATAATAAAATTAGCAAGCAACTAAAATGTGAGCAAAGCCCTCAGTAGAAACTTGAGAATAGAGAATACACTGAAGGCAGCTAACCAAAGGAAAGTGGTGTAGCAGCATCCATCAGAACAGCACTGCCAATCAAGCATGAGAGCTTCTGCTATGCAACCATCAGAGCTGATCCAACCAGACTCTGACAGTGACAAACACTGTGAGATGCTGAGACTCAATTCTTTCACTCACCTCCCAGTTCAGACTTCAGAACTTGGGTTGGCACACCGTGGCAGACTTGACAAGAGTCATAACATAGACACAGAATTTCTACTCAATTGTTCAACTGGTCTAAATTACATACCCTTCCAAACATTTGATTCAGGGCTCAAATCCCTACTGGTTGGAAGCAACCTAGAGTCATTCAGTAGGCAAAAATGTAAACCCTCCTTCCCCATACAAAAAATGTTATTGAATAATAAACATAATTTTAAGTATATGCTATGAAATGAAAAAGTTTTGAAAAGAGTTGGTGTTGAACAATCTCAAAGACATGACATTCTGAAAAGCTGTAATTGCAATGCTGTCCAGTGCTGGTCAGTGTTGTCCAGAAGTTCCTGGAGGTGTTAGGGTTGAAGAGTTGAGGCACAGGGAATGCTGAGAGGTTCAGATCATACTGTTCTGTACAGTGCTGTAACTGCCAACATGTGAGAGAGTGTCTCTCCAACACTAATCATCACACTTTACGGCTCCTTCTAGAGAACTTGGCTGGCCTTTGGCCATGGTTCTTGGAAAGCATCCTCCAATTCCTTGGAGTCCACTGACTGTGTCATCCATGATGGGATCCTCAGATGATGCCTGGTTTCTTTCTAATGAAGAGCCTTAGGGTAGGTCCCAGAGACTTGGAGTGTGGGAGCCCGGTTATGTCAAAAAGCTCCACAAGGGATTCTGAAGGTTAGGACACAACTTGGCTTCATTTTAAGCTTAAGAAGGGAAGGGAAGCTGGGAACTGAGTTCAATCTCCTGTTGTATGACAGAGTCAGCCATTCTTGGGACCTGATACCTTTAGCCAAACCTCTGCACCATAAACACTAGGAAAGTCCCTGGTTGGCTGACTAATATCAATGTACCAGAAAGTCATTTGTTCTAAGACAGGAGGCTTCACTTTTGGAACCTATCAGATGTTACTTTTACTCTTCCTTTGACTGCCCCAGTTTGATACCTTTTTAATATACCTATAATGGAAAATTTTCTTAAGTTCTGCGAGTCACTTTAGCAAGTCACTGAACTTGTGGAATTAGTGAAACACAGATTTATAGCTGCCTTCATATCAGAAGTAAGATGGCCTGAATATTCCAAGCTTGAAGACTGTACTTGATGTGACTGTAGTCTTGAAGGAGGTTGTATATTTCACTTAATGGAGACTGGCCTAACTCCAGATAGTTAGTAGATTACAATATAATACTTAACACAAAAGACCCAAAATGATTGCCTGCACAATCTTCCTTCCAAAACCCACATCTTCCATCAAACCAGCAGACAAATTCCAACAGAGAAACGTTCTATAAGATACCTGGTCAGTCCTCTTCAGAGTTATGATTCACAAGCAAGGAAGGTCACAGCCAAAAAAGTTCCAGATCCATGATCAACTGGGTATAATGTAGTCTTCTGGGTAGGATCTGGAGGAGGTGGAAGGCATCATGGTGGATCTCAATTAGCACTAATGCCTTGGGTTTATTCACGTTACAAATGTGCCATGCTAACATAAATACTAATAAGAAGCAAACTCAAGTCAGGGAGGGAGCAGGAGAGTGTATTTTCCTGCCCCCATGGCTTTTCTGTCAATCAAAACTACTCTAGAATATTTCAAAACACAAGCTGCAGACAGGGAGAAAATCTTTACAAACCATATACCTGACTAACTTCTCATGTTTAGGGTCTAGAAGGAACCCTTAGATTTTAACAGTGCAAAGTCAAGTAAGCAGGCAGTCCTGTGAAACTGCAAACTGTGTAAGCAAGCTTGTGACACAGAGAACAAATGAGTGCAAATGGGTGCATTGAGAATAGAGCCAGTTCTCCAGGACACCATGCTGAGAGCAAAGAGTCATATGACAGATGATTCCCTTGCAAAGCTAAAGCAATAGGAATGGGTTTGAGATAGCTACAGGAAGGGCAGAGCGAGATTAGGGAGCAGAATTGTGTCTCTGAAGTCTAGAGTAGCCCGTGGCTCACAGGTGACACAATGACATGGAACTGCACACGTAAGTATGATGGAAAGCGAGTAAAGGATACATTTGTGCTTTCTCTCTCTCTCTTGCTCTCCCTCGTTCTATGTGTGTATGGGTATATGTGTATGTTCTATTTGTCAGTCTCCTGAAAACATAATCATTTCAAGATTATAAGAAAATTATAAATTATAGGAAGAGCAATAGATACAATTAAATTTTAATGGATTAAAAAAATTAAAACTATTAACTGTCAATGAAAGCTTGAGCCATCAAGACCTATTTAGCAAACGAAGCAACAACAAAATAGACAAGAAGTTTTTATTTACAGAATTATGGAAAAAAGACTAACAATAAATTTTTCTAGGACTTAGCTTAGTCACAGGAAATAAAATGAAAAATATTTATAAAATGATCACATATAAGATTTAAACAATGGTTGTTTATTAAAATCATTATCATATAATGGAGAAATGTCTAGCTTATATGTAACACATGCAAAATTTGGTGATGCTTAACAACACAATTTATAGAAAAGTGAAAAGCAATAGTTAATATGTTATATGTTCTGACTGCATGCAAAAAAAATTTCCAGCAGATAATGTGAGTAGCCACCCCACTCTTCTCACCAACAGAGGGAGTCATTAGTGGCAGACAGGTATGCTTGGGCTGCTAATGCATAAGGATGTCTCTCAACCAGATGTCAGGTCTTTAGGAGAAATTGCTAATCAAAAGAAGTGAAAGCTGGTGAAATGATGACTGTCCCAATGCCCCAACAGTAGGGTATCCTGCTGGGATTTGTCCTCCATGGTGACTCAGAGAGTGCTCGGGATTCATGTGTGTGTGTTTCTCTCTCTCTCTCTCTCTCTGTCTCTCCCTCTCTCAGTGTGCATGTGTGTGTGTGTGTGTGTGTGTGTGTGTGTGTGTGTGTGTGTGTAAGTGTTCCAGAACTAGAGACTCATTCATTGTATGAGAATTAAAAGATAAAAGAAGCTGAAAGGGACCCATGTATATAGGATAATGTACGTAATAAAAGAGTATAATGACTGTAGCTATGAAAATGCATTGAAAAAATAAGCACTCTTGAATCTGTCATGACATCACTGAGCTATCACTAAGAATCTCTAGGAAACCCAGCAACATCAGGAGAGGATCTTGTATGTCTCTTATTGTTTTCTGATGTAAATTGTATTCCAGACAAAAATGAGGCCTCTCTATAGATGATTTGATCAAATCAACACAAAGCAGCTAGGAAACCATCATTTTTGATACTCAAATGAAGTAACTTAGTCAATTGATGATCTTATTACTGGAAATAGAACTGCCAGGACCCAGAAATGGAAGCAGGTCAGCACCTAACAGATCCTGGAGGAAGGCATTGCCTGGCTTGGATGTGGAGCCTCCCACTGAGCCACTGGTGTGAACTCTTCAACACCTCATTGACAAGCAGAGGCAGAGGAAGCAAATTAAGTATTTTGAAGGCTCCGGAAAACATGGATTCAATGACATTGTGGTGGTATAGACACATGTGTGAGCTGAGGTCATTACTACCTTGATAACGGTATTTTCTCTAATTTTACAAATACGTGTTCAGGTCCATTTAGGTGAAAGTGAATCCTCAGTGACAAAGTATGTGGCCATTTTATTTAAAAATAAGATAAATCAATGATGTGTTTTAAAAAAGAGATGAGCAGATTGAGATTTCCAAAACAAAGAACGTGTTGACTGAATTTATTCATCATTAAGAACTCTTAAAGCTTTTATAAATGTATATATCAAGACATTTAATCTTGTCAAGTTGATGGAATCTAAAATCATCATGGAAATAAATTTCTTTGAGAAATTATCTAGCTTGGGTTGACTGAGGTGGGAAGACCCACCCTAACTGTAGGCTTTGCAGGACTGCATGAAAGGGGCCTGAGCAACAACACTCATCTCCACTCTTCCTGCCGGGGAAGATGGGGCCATTTGTTTCCTACTTCTGCAGCCATGCCTTCCCTGCCATGAGGGGCTGTACTGTTAAACTCTCAAAGGCCTCAGTGAGAAACTCTTCTCTCACAATAAACTCTTCCTTCCACGAGGTGGTTTTGTCACAGTGACTACTGGCTAATACACCTCACAGTCCCTCCTACCCTCTCTATCATTGACTCTTCCTGCTCCTATAACTTCCTTTGTCCCTCTAGACAGTTCTAGACAGTTTTATATCCCCTTTCAGATCCTATGGATATGTTATTTTATGGACCTATACAGAATCTTGGGCATGAAAAGCCTGTTTAGTGGTAAACAGCGCCAGCTACTTTTGTAGCGGACTGGAGTCTGGCTTCCAGCATCCATTTCGTGCAGCTCACAACAGCCTTTGTAATTCCAGCACTAGGGAATGGGACCTAACGCCCTCTTCCTGCTCATGTGGGCATTGCACGCATATATGCATACACTCACACTGACTGATGCACACCTGCTCCTAAGTGAAAATCAAAACTAAAACTTGAAATCCAGGAACTACAAAGAGAGAAAACTTTGTCTTCCTGAGATTTCTCTGAACTCACTCAAATGATTATCTCCAGTTGCATCCACTGTTCTGCAAACAACACAGTTTTATTTCTTTTTTGGCTGAAAAAAATTCCATTGTGTATATAACATCTATAGGTTTTGGTTAAAAATAGTCAAATTAAGTCAATGTTTTAGTGATGTGTTTGTGGGTACTTTTTGTGATTCATTTGTTTGATAAACCTTTATGACTAAAGTTGCTTTTAAAACTGAGCAGCTAGATTTGTCTTTAATATTTAAAACATATGTTTTACATTATCTGTAAATATGTGCATGTGAAATAGTTAAAAGTGATTGGTCCCTTCTGCCACTTTTATGGTAAAAACATATGTTGTGTATTATAACATATTAATACTTAACCATCTCTATAAAATTGTTTGTCCTCGTAACCAAAGTCCAAGTAAATGCAGAAGGCTGTCTAGGAGTTCTTATGTCTGATATTAAGCCCCTTGTTGCAAAAAGATAATATCTTTGTGCTACTACAATGAAATAATCAAGGTAGGTAACTCTACCAAGAAAAGAGGTTTGAGCTAAGGAGATAGCTCAGTGGGTATAATGCTTACTGAGCCAGCATGAGGACCCAAGACTATTCCTAAGAGCCACATACAAAATCTCGTCGTGGTGCTGTAATCCCAGCACTAGAAGGTGAAGACAAGAGGATATTGGGGTCTCACTGGCCAGTTAGTCTAGCTAATTCACTAACTCTAATTTCAGTGAGAGACCCTGTTTGAAACAAAGAAGGGAGACAGTAGTCAAGTTACCCAACATCAACACACGGCCTACAATACAGATGTACACAGCTGTTCACACTTGCATATACTATACACCATATAACACACACAGAGAGAGAGAGAGAGAGAGAGAGAGAGAGAGAGAGAGGTCAGAGAGAAAGAGAGAAAGAGATAGACAGAGAGAGTTTATTTAGCTCATAGTTCTGAGGACTTGAAGGTATGCCCCTAGCCTTGACTCTGCTCTGAACAGGAATCCCAGGTGGATATCATCACAGTATTGGGAGTGCATGTGGGAGAAGATTACACAGTAAGGCAGGATGTGGGTGGGGTCAGGGCACTCTTGCTCTTCAATAAAAACCTCTCATAAGAACTCCATGTCCCATTAGAACTACCACAAATCCTTCTGAGGACACTATTCCCCACTTCGTCCCATCTTTTTTTAACCTGAAAAGCACACTGAAAAGCAAGATTCCTGTGTTGAGAATTTGAAACACAAATCACACCTACACTGCACCAGCATCCCAGGCAGGATGTATTTGACTCAAGTCATACAGCACAATGGAAGTGTGTCACTTTATGTAGCTACAGCTATTCCATTCCACCCTGACCCTTCTTTGACCTTGAGTCTTCAGCAGACCTAAAAACAAACTGTCTCCAGTAGATACTTATTGCCTGTGAAATCATACCATCTACTGACTCATAGAGAAGAAACAGTTCGATGATGAAGAGAAGCCCAAGACCTCCAAATAGATCTGCTTCAATCACAGCCTGGGACTCTATAGCTGGTGCTTACCTACCAAGGGAATCTAAATCCCCAGGCATCAACCCGAAAGAGTGAACCCTGTATTCATGCTTTTTCTAAGTCAACATCTCCTTAAATGTCTTCAAACTCTACCAGAAAACAAACTCAAAGGGATGTCCAAAGAGGATTGTTGGTTAAAATTGCCTTACAGCATGCATTTCCATGTGGCTTGTTACAACAGTGGGTGAAAGATAGGACAGTCTGGAGGAGGGCGGGGCCTCTCAGGGTAGTATGTGTGAACTAATTGTGAGGGTATTGTTTCTATCTTAGTGTACATCAATAATAGACTGTTCCTAAGCTACGGTGATTTCCTACAACTCTACCACCATTATCGAATATTAGTTACCTGAGCAGATTTCAACCTATGTTGTAACCTGAGCCTCAGCTGAAACTATTTAACCAAAATTGTTGGAATATTATTTCTAGAGCTACTCTCAGCTCAAGTGACCTAACACACACACACACACACACACACACACACAGAGAGAGAGAGAGAGAGAGAGAGAGAGAGAGAGAGAGAGAGAGAGAGAGAGAGAGAGAATGGAGAACTCAGATCAGAGGAAACCTGTGTGACAGTGGTCTTATTGGCTCCCACACCCTGACTAGAGAGAATCCTGGATCCTGTCAAAGAGACACTGAGTTCTAAAAAGATCTTTCCATGTATCATTCGTTGTTCTAAGAATTGCTGGATTGGTCTCTACAAGTCCAAGAATAAGACAAGCTCTTCCACCCTGGATGTAGTGAGAAAAAGCTGGTGCAGATGTGAGATTCATACCAAGATGCAGGTCTCATATTGCTTTGAATGTACAATTGACATTTTACCTCTTAACTTTCTGGGGGAGGTAGGGACAGAAGGCTGACTGATGAGACTCTTGACATAAATGGCATGGGAGCATGGCTTCCCTGTGGCACAGATGGCCAGCAAAGCCTCAAGTCAGACAGTATCTGCAACTGATGAGGTAGTCACATAGCTCAGCAACAACTGTTTACATGGGGAGAGATAGAAAACTCAATCAGCTTCATTCATGTAACAGCTTAGAAATGCTCATATATAGAGAGCATTTGTGGAAAACAGTTCACGTCCTTGGGGTCCCAGAATGTGAATTCCATCATTCTCTTTTACCATCACCAAGACCCAGCTCCAGATCTGCTGTAGCCAGGCTTCTGTGAAGATCCAGGAAGGACCTGATTGACAGTGACTCAGCAAAAGGGAAGCCGCATCATCACCAGAGCATGTCACCTTTGTGATTTGATTGTTGTGCTCTGCTGTGCTTCACATTGCCTATTATACCCCAAATCATTGTGGACATGTAAATATGCACACACTCATGTAGGCATCTATCTCTATCTATCTATGTGTGTGTATGCATACATATGCATGGAAGCAGAGAGGGGCTGAGAGAGAGAAAGTGAGAGAGAAGCAGGTCTCCAACTAAATTTGAATACCTGAGGTGTCCTCTTTGTGGCCTTTGGGAGTCCTGCAAGTGACACAGCCAATGGTTCATGTTCTTCTGGATATTTATGTAGAACTGTGCACATGGGCTGAGCACAGCTTATCTTTGTCCCATCTCACTCATAAATTAGGATTGCCGAGCAAAATACAGGGCACTATGTCTGAAGAACGAAAAAAATCATATATTTCCCAAATATTGCACAGGATTAACCTTCCCTAGAAAGGAAGGCATTTCTGTGATTGGGCCTCCAGTCTGTGGTTATCAGAGGAGATAGAGGTGTCCGCCATGGTGACTATCTAAAGTTTTTCTGGGACCACTTGGCGCCCTCTAGATTACTGGCCAAGTTACAGAAATGAAAAACAGATGTGCCCCCAAATGCGACACTGCTTGCTTGTAATTATAAGTCCTTAAAGACTCTTTATTGAGCCTCAAATTGAAGTTTAGTGAACAATTGCCCCGAAATGTGGGGTTTCCCACGCTACATGTCACAAGAAAAACTTAATTCAAGCTGAGTCCCTCGGGCCTGTTGCCATGACTACAACATCCTGCAATTAGATGACATGGTCATTGCTGTATTTACCTTAAGGAAGTTTATAACCTCTTGGAAGGAAATTGTAAACTTCCTTTTTATTCATTTTTACTTGGAATAAGTAAAACCTTCAAAGCCTAGTTTATACTGAAGAGAAAGTCACTTTCTTAGAAGCTTGGACTGCAGTCGTACCTCACAGAGCTCCTTCTGTGTAGATGGTGCCCACAGCACCAACCTTAACCCATCCCCTCTCATTTCATGCTTTGAATTAAGAGAACTGATGCTTGTTAATTTCGTTGTACTCCATGCTGCCATCGAAAAGAATGAGCTAAGATTGTTTTAGTTCTGCCATAAAGACATCATCCTTTCTTTATCACTTTTACTCTTTGGGTTGTTGTTGTTTTTTAGTTTCTGTTCTACTTCCTCTTTCATGGACTGAGCAGCTAATGGGGAAACAGTGGGTTTAGCAATTCATTCAGCACTACAATCCAGCAACTAGACACTAATGATACTCTTTTCATTCATGCTAAGTGATTTGTGTGTGTGTGTGTTCAAATCAAGCGGTTAACATGTTCAGTAGCAATTATGCACTGGGTATTGTGTGTAAGTTCTTGGGTAGAATTTGCATTCAAATATGAGCTCTCCAAAGAAGAAACTACACTGCAGTCAATTTTATAGCTGAGAGAATTAAGGCAAAGCACTTTTAGATCCTTACAGTATTGCAAGTATCCCTTATGTGTTATGAAAATATAAGTGCCAAAATGTAAGTCAAATGGCTTTTTCAGACTGTGTCTTAATTACACCAGTGCTAATCTCCTAACACAAAAGTATCAGCTCAACTCAAAGTACCCAGTTTCTGACACATGAAGATACATGAACATCGATCTCCAAGTGACACTCAGCACTTCCCTGTTCTGTCACACAGACTCACATTGCATTTTAAAATGAGTTTTAGCAACCAATACCTTTCTGGGATAGTATTAAAAATCTACAGAAGAGGAGATCTGCAGCCAAAGATGCCTTCCATGAAAAATAGATAAACAAATTTCAATGTTTGAGGTTTTCAGCTTTTTCTCCTGAACACAGTAACACTACATAACAAGTCATCCCAAACAGGTATATGAACAAACTCTTTGATCTACTCATGTGTCCATGGCCTAGGAGCACAAGCACACATTACCTGTGTATATTCCATGCACCAGGATGGAGGGATGAGGGAGAGCTTGGTGAGGAGAGCCTAAGTGAGAGGGGAATCAGTGCCTGGGATCTGAAGGCTCTCTGTAGACTCCTGTGTGAGGTGCCTGGGCTGAGAGGAGTTAAAGAATGGCATTGTCACAGGAAGGACCAAACCCTGTGTTCTTCAAGAGGGTAGCTTCTCATAGGTGTCTTCTGCATTGCAGGGCATCTTCCAGGGCACTCAGGGCTTCAAGCACAAGTTTTCAATGGCACAGTCACAGCTTTATCAATTTCCAACTTGATTTCAGAATGCAAACTCCATTTTGTCCACATCCCACCGATAGGTTGCCACAGCCAGGGCACAATCCGCCCAGAGTCTCGGCTGTAATATAAGCCCTCCCTCCACTGAGAGAAGAATTTTCACACCTCAGAAAACCAGAGGGAGAGATGCTGTCATTGAGCCCTTCTCCAGATGTGGCAATCCCACAGAATATGCATGACTGTTTTTCCTCATTGTGCTTGATAAAGGCCTATGTCCCATGTAATTAAAAGCTTCCTTCACAGTCAAGATGAAGCTGAATATCTCCTTCCCTGCCACTGGCTTTCAGAAACTCATTAAAGGGGACAATGAACTCAAGCTTCAAGCTTCATATGTTTTATAAGAAGCACATGGCCACAGAAACAGTTGCTGGTGCTGTGGTGAAGAGTGGAGGTGTTATGGGGTTATAGGTGGCCCCAGTCAGTGGTAAGAATGATAAACAAGGTTTTCCCATGAAGCAATGTGTTTTGACCCATGGCAGAGTATGCCTGATGCTGAGAAAGGGGGCATTCTTGTTATAAATCAAGGAGAACTGTGTAGAGGAAGTGCTAGTCTGTTCACAGATGCATTGTAGATAGGAATCTGAGTGTTCTTGACTTTGTCATTGGAGAGAGAGGAGAGAGAGAGAGACAGAGAGAGAGAGAAAGAGAGAGACAGAGAGAGAGAGAGAGAGAGAGAGAGAGAGAGAGAGAGAGAGAGAGAGAGAGAGAGAATTATATTATTATATTCCTGGACTGACAGACACTACTGTGTCTCATCAGTTGGGACCTAAAAGAGCTAGCAAGATCCAAAACCTTTTTAATATGTTTAATCTAAAGAAGATGATGCCTGCCAATACATTGTCAGAAAGTCCTTAAACAAAGAATGTGAGAAGCCCAGGACCAGCAAGCTCACAGTGCAGTGTCTTGTTACTCCATGTGTCCGATGTATTGCTCTGAAGAAACAATGTACCTGGGAAAACAGGGAGGGGCTGTTGATAAGCTGAACTTTTGGTCAAGAGAATGAAGGAAGCCAAAGAAAAGCCCCAGGAACAGATTGCCATAGGTTGTCCTTGCTGAGAGTTTCTACTTAAGTCAGAGTCCAGTCAAAAAATAAGGCTGTGAGAGTAACAACTAAACAATCATATCCTGGGGGAAAAAGCATCCTTCACACATGTATCCTGAGGACAAGGACCTGGGGATTCTGTCCTAACAGGCTGAGAATGTCAAGACCCAAAGTGGTGTACATTTCCCAGGGCATATTATGCTCTCAAGGCTGAAAACACATTGCCATGTTGTCTTAGTCAGGATTACTATTGCTGTGATGAAACACTATGATCAAATACAACCTGGGAAGGAAAGGGTTTATTTGCCTTATGCCTTCACATTGTAGTCCATAATCAGAGGACGTCAAGACAGGAACTCAAGCAAGGCAGGATCCTGTATGCAGGAGCTGATGCAGAGGCCATGTAAGAATACCACTTTCTGGTTTGCTCCTAGTGGGTTGTTCAGCTCAGTATCTTATATGACCAAAGATCACCAACCCAGGGATGGCACCAACCAAAATGGGCTGGGCCCTCAGCCATCAAGTCCCTAACTAAGGAAGTGCTTGATATGCTTGTGTGCCTGCAGCCAAGCTTATAAAGGACTTTTCTCAGTTGAGATTCCCTCCTGAGAAGTTCCGTTTTTATTTTTTAATTTAAATTAAAACAATCTTATTTTATATACCAATACAAGTTCCCTCTCCCTGCTGTCCTCCCACTCCCCACCATCCTACCACGCGACCCACTCCTCAGAGAGGGTTAGCCTCCTATGGAGGATCATCAAAGTCTGTCACATCATTTGGGGCAGGACCTAGGCCCTCCTCCATGTATGTAGGCTGAGAGAGTATCCCTCCATAGGGAATGAGCTCCAAAAGCCCATTCATGAACAAAGGATAAATACTGGTTCCACTGCCAACAACCCCATAACTGCCCAAGCCCCCTAAATGACTCCCAAGTTCAGGGGGGCCTAGTTCTGTCCTATGCAGGTTCCCCAGCAGCCAGTCTGGAGTCTCGGAGGTCCCACTTGCCCAGGTCAGCTGTTTCTGTGGGTTTCCCATCATGGTCTTGACCCCTTTGCTCATCACTCCTCCCTCTCTACAACTGGATTCCAGGAGATCAGTTCAGTGCTTAGCTGTGACTCTCTGCTTCTGCCTCCATCAGCTACTGGATGAAGGTTCTAGGATGGCATTTAAGGTAGTCATCAATCTCATTATAGGGGAATGCCATTTAAGGTAGTCTCTCCTCTATTGCTTAGATTCTTAGCTGTGGTCATCCTTGTGGATTCCTGGGAATGTCCCTAGTCCCAGGTTTCTCATTAAGGTATCTCTTTCCTTGCTCTCCTTCACTGTTATTTCCCCCAAAATGCCCTCCTGATCCTCTACTCTTCTCCTCTCCCTTCTTCCCCCCTCCTTCCATGTCCCAATTTACTCAGGAGATCTTGTCCCTTTCCCTTTCTTGGGTATCCATTTATATCTCTCTTAGGGTCCTCCTTGTTTCCTAGCTTCTCTGGGGTGGTGGATTGTAGGCTGGTTATCCTTTGTGCTATGTCTAATATCCACTTATTAGTGAGTACATACCATCTTAGTCTTTCTGTATCTGGGTTAACCTCACTCAGGATAAATTTTTCTAGTTCCATCCATTGCCTGTGAATTTCAAATGTCCTTGTTTTTCCTACTTCGTAGTACACCACTGTGTCAATGTGCCATATTTTCTTTATACATTCTTTGGTTGAGGGGCATCTAGGTTGCCTCTAGATTCTGGCTATTACAAATAATGCTGCTATGAACATAGTTGAACAGATGTCCTTGTTGTATGAATGTGAATCCTTTGAGTATGTGACTAATAGTGAAATTGTTGGGTCTTGAGGTAGATTGATTCCCATTTTCCTGAGGAAACTCCATACTGATTTCTGAAGTGGCTGTACAAGTTTGCATTCCTACCAGCAATGGAGGAGTGTTTCCCTTTCTCCACATCCTCTCCAGCATAAACTGTCCTTGGTGCTTTTCATTTTAGCCATTCTGACAGGTGTAAGATAGTATCTCAGAGTTGCTTTGATTTGCATTTCCCCAATGGCAAAGGATGTTGAACAGTTCCTTAAGTGCCTTTTGGCCATTCGATACTCCTTTGTTGACAATTCTCCATATAAATATGTACCTCATTTTTAAATTGGATTATTTGGTGTTTTGGTGACTATTTTCTTGAGCTCTTTGTATATTTTGGAGATCAACCCTCTGTCATGTGGGGTTGAGAATCTTTTCCCATTTGTAGGCTCCCATTTTGTCTTGTTGACAGCATCCTTTGCTTTACAGAAACTTTTCAGTTTCAGGAGGTCCAATTTATTAATTGCCTATGCATTCAAGAATAATTCCCCATTTCTCTTCTAAGAAGTTTGGTGTGGCTGGATTTATGTTGAGATCTTTGATCCATTTGGACTTAAGTTTTGTGCCTGGTGATAGATAAGGACCTATCTGCAATCATCTGAATGTCAGCATCCAGTTATGCCATCAATATTTGTTGAAGATGCTTTCTTTTATCCATTGTATAGTTTTAGCTTCTTTGTCAAAAATCAGGTGTTCATTGGTGTATGAATTAATATCAGGGACTTTGATTTGATTCCATTGGTCTACCTGTCTGTTTTTTTGCCAATATCCAACTATTTTCATTACTATAGCTCTATAGTAGAGCTTGAAGCCAGGGACTGTGATCCCTCCAGAAGTTCCTTTATTGTACAGGGTTGTTTTGGCTACCCTGGGTTTTGTTTTTCCATTTAAAGCTGAGTATTGTTCTTTCAAGATCTGTGAAGAATTGTGTTGGAATTTTGATGGGAATTACATTGAATCTGTAGAGTCCACTGGTAGGATTGCCATTTTTACTATGTTGACTGTATCCATCCAAGACCATGGGAGATCTGTCCATTTTCTGACATTTTCTTTAAATTCTTTCTTTAAAGACTTGAAGTTCTTGTCATGCAAGTCTTTCATTTGTTTGATTAGAGTTACCCCAACATATTTTATGTTGCTTGTGGCTATTGTGAAGGGTGATATTTCTCTGATTTCTTTCTCAGCCAGTTTATCATCTATATATAGAAGGGTTATTGATTTTTTGAGTTAATCTTGTATCCTACCACTCTAATGAAGATGCTGTAAGAGTTCCCTGGTATAATTTCTCAGGTCTTTTATGTAAACTATCATATCATCTGCAAATAGTGAAAGTTTGACTTCTTCCTTTCCAATTTGTATCCTTTTTAATTCCTTTTGTTGTTTTATTGTTCTAGCTAGACTGTCACATACAATTTTGAATAGATATGGAGAGAGTGGACAACCATGTCTTGTTCCTGATTTTAGAGGGATCCCATTGAGTTTCTCTTTATTTAGTTTGATGTTGGCTATTGGCTTGCTGTACGTTGCCTTTATTAGGTTTCGGTATGTTCCTTTTATGCCTGATATCTCCAAGATCTCTATCATGAAGGGGGTCTTGGATTTTGTCAAAGGTTTTTTAGTATCTAGTGAGATGATCATGTGGGTTTTGTTTTCCATTTTGTTTATATAGTGAATTACATTGACAGATTTTTTATAAGTTGAACCATCCCTGCATATTTGGGAAGAAGCCAAACCATCCCCGAGTCTCTGGCATGAAGCCTATTTGATCATGGTGGATGATTTTCCTGATGTGTTCTTGGATTCAATTTGTTAGTAGTTTTTAAAGTATTTTTTCAACCATGTTCATGAGAGGGATTTGTCTGTAATTCTCTTCTTGTAGACAGAATTTCTTTCCAGCCTTGTCCCACCATCATTTAATCGCAAATAAACATAGAGACTTATATTAATTATAAACTGTTTGACCAATGGCTCAGGCTTCTTATTGTCTAGATCTCTCTTAATTATTAAAACATTTCTATTAATCTGGGTTTCTCCATGTGGTTTTCGTTTACCAGGAAATGCTCCAGCATGTCACTCCTTTGGCGACTACATGGTATCTCCCTGGTGACTCACTCTCTGAGTGGTTTCCAATTTTGTGGAGTACAGGTTTTCAAAGTATGACTTAATGATTCTCTGGATTTCTTCAGTGTCCATTGTTATGTCCCACTTTTCACTTCTGATTTTGCTAATTTGGATATTCTTTCTCTACCTTTTGGTTAGTTTGGATAAAGGTTATCTATCTTGTTGATTTTCTTGAAGAACAGACTCTTTGTTTCATTGATTCTTAATATTATTTTCTTTGTTTCTACTTTATTGATTTCAGCCCTCAATTTGATAATTTCTTGGTGTCTACTCCTCCTGTGTGGGCTTGCTTTTTTTTTTGTTCTAGAGTTTTCAGGTGTGCTGTTAAGTCACTAGTGTGACTATTCTACAGTTTCTTTTTGTAGGCACTTAGTGTTATGAACTTTCCTCTTAGCAGTGCTTTTAAAGTGTCCCATAAGTTTGGGTACGTTGTGGATTTATTTCAATTAAATTCTAGGAAGTCCTCATTTTCTTTCTTTTTTTCTTCCTTGACCAAGGGGTGATGCAATTGAGCATGTTCAATTTCCATGAGTTTGTAGGATTTCTGCAGTTTGTGTTATTGTTGAATTCTAACATTAAACCATGGTGATCCAATAAGATACAGGGGGTTGTTCCATTTTTTTGTATCTGTTGAGGTTTGCTTTGTTGCTGAGTATGTGGTCGATTTTTGAGAAGGTTCCATATGGCGCTGAGAAGAAGGTATATTATTTTGTGTTTGGATGGAATGTTTTATAGATGTCTGTCAAACCCAAATGAGTCATAACTTCTGTTCGTTCTTTTATTTTTCGACTAGGTTTCTGTCTGGTAGTCCTGTATAGTGGTGAGATTGGTGTGTTGAAGTATCCTTCTATAAATGTGGTTTTATGTGTGATTTGAATTTTAGTAATGTTTCTTTTTAAAATGTGGGTGCCTTTGTATTTGGGGAATAGCTGTTCAGAATTAGGAGTTCATCTTGATGGATTTTTCCTGTGATGAATGCGAAATGACCTTCTTCATCTCTTTTGATTAATTTTAGTTTAAAGTTTAATTGGATATATTTTAGGATACCTACACCTGATTGTTTCTTAGCTCCATTTGATTAGAAAATCTTTTCCCACGCCTTTACTCTGAGGGTCCGTCTTTGAAGCTGAGGTGTGCTTCTTGTATGCAGCAGAAGGATGGATTCTGTCTTTGTACCCATTATGTTAGCCTATGTCTTTCTATAGGTGATTTGAGACCATTGCTATTAAGAAATATTAATGACCATCATTTGTTGATTCCTGTTATTTTTGTATTTGTTGTTGGTGGTATTGTACGTGCATTTCCCTTTTTGGGTTTTGATAATGTGGGATTATCTATTGCATATGGTTTTTGAGTGCAGCTAACTTCCTTGGGTTAGAATTATCCTTCCAGTTCTTTTTCTACGGCTTTATTTGTGGATATCTATTATTTAAATCTGGTTTTGTCATGGACTATCTTGTTTTCTCCATCTATAGTGATTGAAAGCTTTGCTGGGCATAGTAGTCTGGACTGGCATGCATGGTCTCTTAGTGTCTATAGAACATCTATCCAGGACCTTCTGGCTTTCAGAATTTCCATTGAGAAGTCCCATATAATTCTGGTCAGTCTGCCTTTGTATTTTACTTGGCCTTTTTCCTTTGCAGCTCTTATTTCTTTCTTTATTCTGTATTTTTGGTTTTTTTATTATTATATGGCCAGAGAAGTTTTTTTTGGTCCAGTCTATTTGTCATTTTATAAGCTTCTTGTACTTTCATAGGCATGTCCTTTTCGTAGGTTAGGAACTTTCCCAAACTGAAGAGAAGTTCTTGAAAGAGGTTTACTCTTCTTGATATCCATTCCACACCTTGATTACTACAATGTATAAAATTCACAGTACTTCATATAAGAAAATAAGTGAAAGTATCTTACATAATAATAAATATATAATATATACAATAAAAGAACAAGAAGAAAATACAAAGATATTTGCTTCATATATAGGTTTTTGGTTGGTGATAAATGCATATTAAAACAACAAGGAGAGACACTCATTTTTAAAGTTTGCACCAGTTACTGGCAATTGCTTTTTTCTACTATTATTTTGTAATTCTGTATGCCTTTGGGGGGGTGCTTCAGCCAGAAGATGACTTAAATCTTTCTTAAATGGAGTTGTAGTTTTCTACTTACTTTAACCTCATCTGAACGCCCAGACATGCTCTTCTTTGGCTCCTTTGTGAAGTGGAATGCCTATTCCTCATTGTTAGCCTAGATTCACCACTCCAGCCATTAATGTAATAACTCCCGTGAACTTGAGAACTTCAAAAAGTGGCAGGAGGGCCCAGCCCATGGTGCATGGTGCCATCCTGGGCTGCTGGTTGTGGGTTCTATAAAAATGTGGGCTCAGCAAGCCAGGGGAAGCAAGCCAGTAAGAAGTTCTCCATGGCCTCTGCATCAGTTCCTGCCTCTGGGATCCTGACCTGCTTGAGCTCCTGTCCTGACTTCCTTCCGAGATGAACAAAGATGTGGAAGTGTAGGTCAAACTCTTGGATTTTGGAAGAACAGTATCATACACTGAATGCCGAATCAAATTATGTACACTAGTTGGAAAGTCTTCTTCACCTCTGGAAAGTGTTTCTACCTAGTTGGTGTTATTCTTCCATTCCAGTAAACCAGCTGCCCCAGAGTGGTAGAGAGCATGATAAGACTTGTGAATTCAAAGGGTAGACATTCATTGTAACATTTAATCTCTGTGAAGTGAGCTCCATGATTAGAAGTAGTGCTGTGTGAAATACCATTCCCAGTGGGAAAATATTTGTAAGATCCTGTGTTAGATTTGGAAAAATCATTACATATCCAGTCTATCTGCAATTGAAAAACATAACACTACCCCCTTCATGACAGATGTTGCCTAGTCTAGTATAATCAACCTACTATCAGTTGGCTGGTAATCACCCTAGAGAATGAAGCTATATCAAAGCTCAGAATTCATCTCGGCTTTTCATACACTGGGTACTCAGTGGTTTCTATAACCAAGTTGGTCTAAATGCCTGGAAGTCCATTTGCTAAATCCATGTATACTTATTGGGCCAAGGTCACCTGATATGACCATGAGGAATTAAACCAGGTGGGTTGGTAGGATTATAGCAAGACTGGGGTTGTGATAATTTTACTGAGAGCAATCATATTTTTTGCAACTTTGTCAGAAACAGAATATAATGACAACTGCCAGGAACAATAGAATTGTAGTTGCCAGGATACAATGATGTTTGAAACTTTACACAGTACAGAAGATTAATGTAAGACCAATTGTCCTGTCAAGGTTCCATGTTTCCTTGACTTCTGAGGAAACATACAGAGAAACACAGAGTGGCCTGAATGCTTCACTGCCTGAAGGAGTGTGTTGGTTTCTCAGGAACTAAAAGACACATTATTCCCCAGGAGCCATGGACTCTAACCTGAAAAAACCTATGATGCAAACCTCTCAAGACAGCTAGGACAGACCAACTCCATGATTCTTTGCACACGTATAGCTTCCATCACTGCCATCATAACTACTGTGTTCAGGAGCCCATTGGGTGGTTCCAGAAATGGTTGGGGAAGGAAACAGACTCCTCTAGAGAATGTGTCATTCTATATCAACTTGATGATTAAAAATCCTCTTTTTCCATGTGGGAAAAGCAGTAATCATAAAACAGGAATCAGGACAGCATTCAACCCTAGGAAGAATATAGACTTGATACAAATCTCAACCTGTACTTCACAAAATAAAATGTATTAATTCCCAATTTTCTTCAATATAGAGTAATCATATTTCCAGAAGCAGAAAGTAAGCCTCATGAATATGCATCTCACAGAAGAGTCCTGAGCTCCCAGGTAGAGACCTGGCTTCCTGTGGACTTTACCATTGTTTTTCTGGTCCTCCTTGGCAAGTCATTCACCTCTCCTAACTGTAATTTCCTTCTGCCAAGTGAAGAGAATGGGCTCTAGGTACCTGATGTTTATTTCATCTTAAATGTAGTGCACATCTACTCCCCAGACACTTTCTAACACTTCTTAAATGATTACAACTCTCTAATAGGGATATAAACAAAGCAACACACACATTTTCTAGGAAAACCTCATAGGTTTACAGGTCGGTTATTACAAATTTAGAATATAAATACTCTTCAGATTCAGAAAACCAAATGGGTTTAAGTTTTATCCTTTTTTCCCAGGACACAAAGAAAAATCATAAGTGGGGAAAATAGTTTTTTTCTAGAAATGTTATCATTTCATTGTCACTTAAGAACAATAAAAATAAATAAAAATTGTAAAGTGGTCTCCATGCTGCTCTACAAAGTTATGGCAGGAGGCTTTGTCTCATTGGCATCCTATAGTACTGGATGTCTGGAAGCCCTGGCCCCCTGTAAATCCCCTTGTCATGCTCTTCCATTTTGGATGTCTCAGGAAGCTAGACAAGTTCAGCCCCGTCCAGAACTACGAAGAACATGGATGAGGAGTTGGGTATGAAATATTTCCAGAAAACAATGTCAACAAATAATTCATCTCCTCTTTAAGAAAAGCCAATGTCTATTTATAGGACAATCACACTTTCTGAAGACAGTGCCTGCAGATTGGCAGGGTTACAACACACATTCTTAGGCAAGCTTGTGGTTCTTAGACTGTGCTATGCAGTACCTCCTCACTGTGTTCAGCCAGTTTTCACAAAACAGCTTGGATCTTTTGTCCCTTCTTTTGGAGAAGTTATTGGCTTCTTAAATGACTTTGGCATTTAAATAAATCACAATATAACCCCATAAACATGAGTATCATTTGCTTTCCCAGTTTGTTAACAGTTTGGGAGCCAGGGGGCCATAACTGGAATAAGGAAAGTCTGGTCTCTGGCTTCTGCTGCTGTGATTCTAGTATATCTAATGTCTAGGTCCTGGGGTTACTAGCTTTGTTGGGGATTATGAGTGGATTTCCCTGATGACCTGTTAAAATGTCCCTATTTCATTTTGCTGGTCCTGTGTGCTCTGCATGTCTCTGTCGTTTGCTCTGATACAGCCACATTTTCCCACAACAGAATAAGACCATGACACCTCAGTCTGGCTCACCATAATCTTTTTTTCACAGATGCACATAGGCATTCTGGCAAAAGCCTAGCACTGGTGAGCCTAGGATATGGTCTTGAAGGAAAATGAGGGCATGACTGCCCCCAGGTATGGTTGAGAAGGTTTTATTGTAGATATGAGGCAGAGTGCAGCCAGAGGCATCTGAAATGATCCAGACTGAACAGGGCCAGGAGAATAGGCGTGGCCATGAGAGGAGAGGTGGGGTGAAGGGAGAGTGAGAAAGGAAGAGAAGAGAGGGTGGCAAAGAAAACCAAAAACAGAGAGCATGAAGTCCAAATGACTGAGCTAAATAGGAATCAGAGAGGCTGAGGGAAGGCAGAGAAGCTCGCGGGCTGGAGAAGCTTAGAGCAGGGGCAGGCATGACAGCCAGGATGACTTTCTAACAGGTAGGGACTGGGGGAGCCTGCAGGCTCAGACCTTGATATGATAATTTGCACCACAGGCATAGGTTAATGGAAGAACCATTTGTTCCTTTTGTCAGAGATCAGGAAAATGACTCATTTTAGCAAATAAGAATTACCTTCTTAAGTCCCTGAGGGAATGCCAACTTTTGTCTAAATGCCAGACCCTGGGAAAAGGAATTTCTTAGAACCTAACAGCTCTAAATCTAGATATAGAAGAAGCAGAAGCAAAGGTTATCTAAGTTGACCTGGGTCCTTGTGCAAATATATAACTTAGACCTCCATCTTAGGCAGTGTTTTTTCTATAACATAATGCCTGAGACTAGTTATAATAATATGTAACAATTATAATAAGTTATTATGTTAGAATACAATATCTAACACCATAAGTACCAGAAGATCACTTGGTTGTGACTCTGGAGATTAGGAAAACAGTATTGTTTGCATCTGCTTGGCATTTCATGGGGGCTTCTTTCCACACCACGATGTGCCAGAGGACAGCACAACACAACAAATGCACTGACTTCAACCTCTGTTCTTCTTACATTGATAACATCATAGGGGGCTTGGGCTCCAACCACTTTCCAAAGCCTCCTCTCCAGCTACTATGGACATATCAATTTGGGGATTTAGCTCACAGCATTTTGGGGACACACACTCAGAATAGAGTAGCAGATAAGTAATTAAGCTATTCTGCCAGATTTTTGTTTTTAATGATGAGAAATACACATTCCATTTCAAAAGACTATTAGAGGGTTGGCTTAATTACTTGTGTTTGATGTATCTATAGACTAAGGTCACTGCCTGTGAACCTAGCATGTCTGAAGACAGATCTCTCTTCTGGGCTTGCATACACTGAGTTTTTTATCTTCCATCCAAGACACTCTATGGTAATTGCCTCATCCATTTGACTGTATAAATTATATAGATCTGTGCCACTCCATTTCTTTAGAATCTTCACAATGACCATCATTTATGCATCTTTTTAAAACCAATCCATATGAAAAATTCTCAGCTAGTCTTGGCCCCTCATCCAAGCAGAATTAATCAGGGAGTTTGACCATCTCTCCTCTCAATCTCTGGATAGACGTTTCTCAAGTGTCCTTCATACATGGCCTTCCTCAGTTCCCTCAGTAGGTGAGTGACTGTAATCTATAGCCACTTAGTTTCCAAACTTACTGCTGATAAAACAAGTAGCCTCAGTCTTATGTGACCAAACATATACCAGTGTGGACACTATACCCCGAACTTTACACCAGGGGTTATTTAATCATGGTAAGGACATTTAATATTAGTCCCATATTCTGAATCAATTAGAAGCGTACAATAGAATGCAATTAGTTGTGAACATGATTTTGGAGTGAATCCATGGCATTCTTATCCATTTATCCAGGGACAGGTTTGGGGGATGCTTTCTCATCTTCACTGTTTTAAAGAATTCTCTATGAACACACTAACATAAATGTCAAGATCCTGATTTCAAGTGTTTTGAAACCCCAACATTCCCAGAAGTGATGCTGCCAGCTTACAGAACTCTGTGGCATATTTGTGGTCAATTTCCACGCTGTTCTCTGCACCAACTGTATTGTCTCACCACCCAAAAGCCAAGTATCTGAATGAATTCTAGTTCTACTTCTTCATAAGAGTTTTCCTTCATAATAGATGCCCTAGTAGGTTCAAGATGGCCTAGTTATGCTTTTGAATTGTGTTACCTTGGTACAGATTCAGTGCAGTCCCTTGATGACATTTTTCATAGAAACAAAAAAAATCCTAAAACGTGAGACCATGAATAGCTAAAACTATCATATAAAAGAACAAAACCTAGGGCTCCCACTTCTTCATTTCAAAATTCCTTACAATGTTAAACAGTGTGATGCTGATGAGTCTCTCTCTCTTTCTCTCTCTCTCTCTCTCTCTGTCTCTGTCTCTCTCTCTCTCTCTCTCTCTTTCATACACACACACACACACTCAATAAACAGAATAAAGAATCCAGAAGTAAAAGTGTGTATAACAGACTGAAGATTCATCTTTGACAAGTGTAGTGAGACTGTAGTAAAATCTTTTCAATGAATGGTTCTTAAAATGATTAATGTCTCTGAATAAAAGAATTAAACTAGACCCTTATCCAACAACAAGCACACATACAGAAATAATCAAACCAAAACTGGATTAAATAAGTAAATGTAAGACCTCAGGCTATAAAGCTCCCTTCAAGAACCATGGAGGAGGTTATTACGACTTTGATCTATAAAGGGTGGTACTTTTCTGGGTAGGACAAAAAAAAGTGCCAAAACAAGTGTAAAAACAGGTGACATTTGCAAATGTGAAAACTGAAAGGCTTATGCATGGCAAAAAAAAGGCAACTAAGAATAATAATCACTTTGAAGAAAATATTTGTAAGTCAAATAGCTGTGCCTCACACGGTTTTAAATACTGCGGCTTTATAGCGTATTCTGAGAAGTGGGATCACCCCAGCTTTGCTTTTGTTTCTATACCAGTGGTTCTCAACCTTCTTAATGCTTTGGCCCTTTATTACAGTTCCCTACATTGTGGAGACCCCAACCATAAAATTATTTTTCTTTCTACTTCTTAACTGTAATTTTGCTACTGTTATGACTACAAACTCTATGGAAGTCCTACGATTAATATAACAACAGCAAAGGAACAAGTAACTCAAACAAAACCAGCCAAAGGCCTTGACACTTACCTCCCCCCGAAGAGACACACCTACGGCCTTCGGGTGTGCAAGCCCAAGGAAAGGCCCCAAATGCTAGGGTGGCTACATTGGAACCCAGTGGATGCCTCCTAAGTCCTCTGTTTTCCAGAACATGCTTTCGCCTCTCTCTGGCCTCTGCTTCCTTTCAGACCTGCTTGGGGCCTTTCATTTGCTGCCGTAACACAGCTCTGTGGGGAACTGCTGGGGAAATGCACTCTGCAAAACTGCCTGACATGGACACTTCTCCAAAGTACGTCCAACCCTAGCATCCTTCATATGAATTCGTAATACTCAATGAAGGATTTGGGGAGGAAAAAGGCAAGAACACAAACTTTGAGGGAAAAAAGTGAGGAAAACTTCTTTGGATTATTCTATCCAAAGAGGTGTCACTGGGAAGATTAAAGCACGGTAATGTATGTCCTGTGATACATGGAAGAATTAGCTCCACCCTTCACTAGTGAGAAGGAAGGCAATCAGGAGAGCCATGCAACAGGCTACACTCACACCCCAGAGGGAGCTGACTCCATCCTGGAAAGCCATCCTCTGGGAAGAAGGTTTTCCATACCAGGAACCCTGATGAGCTCATTCTCATTTCCTGCCAGCCATGCAGCCACACCCTCCACGTCGAGTCTCCCACACCGTGAGCTGCCACCTGCCCTTCTCCCAGACCTTCCCCATCAGCCCTTTCACTGTCCCCATCCTCAGAGCACTGAGCATCTCTTTTAGCTGCGCTGTTCTCTTCCCAGACAGTCCACATACCTTCCTGTCCATGAAGATGCTTTAAGATCCGCAGGCACCGTCTGCACAGACTGCAACTGCCTTCTGTGTCCAGGCTGGCCTTCGTACCATCCCTCAGGGTCTAAGACTCTTTCGCCTTTAACATCTTCCCCCTTCCCTCAGGTGCCTCGGTTCTCCCTCCTGGACCTCTCCACTTCTCCTAAGCTAATTGTTGATTTCAAGCTCCCTTCCCTATCCCCACGCCTGCCCAGGCACTCACCTTTCCCTAAGCCCAAAGGCCACTACCCTCCATCTTTTCACCGGTCTCCTTTTAGAAGTTGTGCCATGGATGTGTAGTGCCCTGAAGTGTGATGAAGCCTTTGATTTTAACCCCTGGTCTGAGCATCAGAACCACAGGCTGGTGAGCTCACCCAAGATTCATTCCATACTGGAGCCTCTGCATTTCTCTGAGTTTGTTAACCCTGATGGTGGAGGCAGCCGTCCTAGTTCACCACAGAAAGACAGGACCCTGCTTCCTCTGGCGTGGTTCCTCACAGCCAGCCCAAGGATGCAGTTGCTTTCTGCGGACTCTCATTTCCTGCCTCCGCCCCGTGGATCTCCACAGCAAACTCCATCGCTCTTACCTTACCCTTTCCCTCCTTTCCCTCCTTACCTTAGCACTTTCTCTCCTTTCGCTGTATTTTCCCCCTTGTACCACAAAAGAAGTGGAAAGATGAACGTTTATTCTTAGTGCTCTCATTCTCAGCCCCAGCACATGCGCAGCTTTACAGGTCTTTGTAGTAGGGGCCATCTGTGGACTGTGGGATATTTAACGGCACCCCGGTTTCTGCTCACTAGCTGCCAGGAGCTTCCCCTTCATAACAACCACTCATTGCTGCAACCACAAAATCCCCTTTCATGCTCTTGTCCCCATGGTTCGAAACCATGTCCTAAAGCAACGTGGAGCCCAGAGCAGCTCTGATTTTCTTCAGGTGTGACACCAGGCTTCTCTTTACTCTTTCTTTTAGAGGAGGTCTAAGTCTCGGGGCTTGGTCTGGATCCCAGCGGCCAGCCGCCAGTTTCCCCTGCGACCAGCAGCAGGTAGAACTTCATGTGGTATTGTCAGCAGCCTGGCTCTGGGGTCTCTACCTGTGACTTCTTTGCATCCCTCCTGTCCTCATCTACCAGAGAAGCTATCGCTGGAGAGTTGCGCCGTGGGTATCACAGAGATTACGGAAGCAGAGTGGTAAGTGGGGCGTGGTGTCCAGGGTTTAATCCCTTTTGTATTAATATGACCCAATGCAGGGCCAAAACAACCTCAAGGAAGAAAGGTTTGTTTGACCTTGGTGTTTTGGAGGGACTTCAGTCCATTATAACGGGAGACGGTTGGCAGTGTTCACACTGGCAGAAGCACATGACGGAGCTATCCACACAGTAGTGTACCAGGAAGAGAGAGAATAGGCTAAAAAGAGGCGTGGCCATACGTGTAAAAAAATGTGTCCCAGTAAATAACCTGTTTCTACAAACCAGGTCCCATACCTCTAAAGGCGCCATAGCCTTCAAAATGGTGCCACAAGCTGGTGAAATGAGACTAAGCATGAGATCATGTAAGACAGCCAGTGTTGAAGCTGTAGTAACAAGACCTCAAGGTGAGTCAAGGAGCTGGGCAGGAGACAGATGACCTCAGGCAGAGGCATAGAAAGTTGAGGATGTTTAACAGAAGGGTGGCGGTTGGTCTGGATGGGCAAATGTATATACACTGCTCTTTAGAGGGAAAGGGCAGGAGAAGATTTGGAGGAGGAAAGTGGCTGAGGCAGATATGGTGGAAGAATGGAGCTATGCCCTTTCTGGACTGTCATAGTTGGAGAAAAGCTGTGTTCTATTCCTGGGACCTGGGGGAAATGGGTGTAGAAATTACAGGTGGGGATGGAGAGATAGTTTAGCAGTTTAGAGCCCTTACTGCTCATACAGAGAACCTGAGTATAGTTCACAGCACCCACATCAGGAAGCTCACAACTGCCTATAACTCTGGTTCCTGGAGATCAGTCACCCTCTGGACACATGGGCTACTGCATGCCTGTCATGCACGTAAACTCATAGGCATATAAGCATTGAAAGTATTTTTTAAAGAAGCATCTGGGGGGCAGATATGACTGTATTAGGGGTCACTGATAAGTCTTGACTTTTATTTGTGTGTGTGTGTGTGTGTGAGAGAGGGGGAGAGACAGAGAGACAGAGAGAGAGACACACACACACAGACAGAGACAGAGAGAATGAGAGAGCCCAGCCATCTTCCCTGTATGAAGACAGTCTTACGGCCTCAATTTAAGGAAGGCAGTGTGATGTCTTTGGGAAAATGAGAGACCATGAGAGAGTGGGAGTAAGGGATCCTGGGGGCTCACAAAAGGATTCCAGGGTGGTTCAGAAGCTGTGGTGACTCTTGCTCCCTAAGATGCCTTACTTAGGGACCCTCAGGTTGCCCCATCTGGCCCACATCTGGGGTCCATACTGTCTTCTGCTATACAATCAGTACAGAGAAAAACAAGTCACTCATGTTCCCTTCAACATCCCAGAAGTGAAGGAGAAACGGATCGGGAGGAGAGGCAGTCTGTTTGGTGCTCTGTTTGTTCTTCTATGCACTGGAATTATGAAGTGATGATTGCTGTTGGACCTATTTCAGCAGAAGAGTTTACAATGGAAAGATGAAATTTTCCTCATATGCCTAATGTTATTCTTTGAAACTGGAAGCAAGCATACAGCAAGGGAGAAGGCAAGCGGCTAGGGGCAATCACAGAGACGTCAAGACCCGTCATTTCTCCCTAAAAGTCATCGCGTGTCTTTGTAGATAATACCAGCTTTTCAGAGTCACCAGGGCAGCACAGACAGCAGCAAAAACTCTAAACCCCGTGAGTTGCATATAGTATGTGGTGACATGCTTATGTGCTCTCTTGATTGTGTAATCACCACACAGGCACACCCATGTGTGCTTAGTCACCTCAACACTACTCATACGGGCCCTGCCACCCTTAGACACACACCTACTCACCAGATATCCCATGCCTGGACCCTTTGTGTATAGACCGTTTCCACACAGAGAGCGTTCCAATAAACCTTGCACATGCTCCCTCTCCCTAAAGTCCTTCTCTTCTACAGATGTTCTTATTAATTTGTCTCTCTCTGTGTGTCTCTGTCCCTGTCTCTCTGTCTCCCTCTCTCTCCCCTAGCCCATACCCAGTCATGTTGCTATTAAACCTTGAGTTCCAAATTCCACACCATAGAGTAAGCAAAGACAAATCTACAGCTAGGTGAAAAAAATCCCAACCCCAAACCTCTCAAACATTTTTCCTATCCTACCACTAAGTATACTAAATATGCAAGATATTGCATCTTAAATATAAGAACCCTGGATCGTTGGTTGCCTGGGGACATCAAGGTCTAAGGACTGGGTTGGACAGCTTTCCCAGCTTCCTTTGTGTCTGATATGTCTCAGTGTGGCAGCTACAGAAATAACGCACTCACTGTCCACAGACACAGACGAGATGAGACCCAACAAAGTCCCATTGTTATTAATAAAAATATCAAGAAAGGGTCTGTCCAGAAAGCTTGAAAAGCTTTAAGAAAACAAAGTTTTAATTTAATCGACTATCACATAGACTATGTATAGCATTGCTTACACAATGGCCTGAAAGGCCAGTGGAAGCCCTAGGCTTCCAGCTTCAGGGGCTATGGGAGGGAATTCCAACAGAAAAGGCCACTAGATTTCTGGGACTTCCATCATGGCCCTTCATCCTCACAGTGTCAGCGGAAACCACATGCAAAAACTTGACTGTACCCCACACAGAAGCAACAAAGAGCCCCTCTACGTGCTAGAGTACCCTGGTAAGGGGTGTGGAAGTCAGCACCTTCCAAGGCTTTGCGGTGATAAGGCTGTCCCCCAGTCTGTGTAAGTGTAGGCCACTTGGAAAAGAAGAAATGGGTCCTCCTGCCTTCTCAATCAGAATAGAACCATCAGAAGCCTAGTATGGAACCAGAACTTGCTCCCCACCCATTGCCCAAGGGAAGCTCCTTACTGGCTGTAGCCACCTGAGGTCCAGAGGGGGCCTCAACTTCCATGCCCACTTGCAAGAGTGCTTTTCCACAGTGCTTATAGAGGAGTGCTGATAAAACAGAAGACTTTTATCATCTCATAATTTATATGGAGACCACCCAGATTTCCATAGAAAATGATTCATCACATCAAAGACTCAGACAGACAGCAATTCATGAGTAATAAAACCTCTGAGATGGCTCACCGTACGCTGCCCCAGCGTCAACCACACACATGCCAGGAACAAATGGGAGAAAGCCTCACAAAAAGAGATGGAAAGCAGAAAGCAGAACCAAAAAGAATTTTCAGAACTGGAAAATATAGTAACCTACAAAGCATTCAATAGAAGTCAACGGGGGGGGGGCAGGTCAAATGAAGGAAGGTATTGACATTGAAAACAGAACAATTGAAGCAACCGATCATAGATTGCAGACAGAATCTAGAGCAAAAATAAAACCAAAAATGAAGAGAGCCTCAGAAAGATGGCACTATACAAAAGGCAGGGGTGGGTAGACCTCACTTGCCTGACAGATTTTTCAGGAAATGACCACAGACCTAAAATCAAATAAGCTTAGCTACAAATTCTTAAGCTAAGATGGGAGGGATCTAAGTCATCTTAGAGGGGAATTCCCTGAAGTGGAAGCAACCCATGGGTCCTCTGATGGTTTATCCTGTTGCTCCTTTATCAGAAATCAGCTGCCCATGTTTCTATGGACCTATTTCTGAACTCTCTACTCTTAACCTTGACCTATATTTGTCTATATTTTTCACAGATGCAGCCTTGTGGTGATGACTGTAGCTCTGCAGTAGGCTGAATAGAATTTCCTCTCGTTTTTTTCTTTCCTGTCAGTATGGGTAGGCCTTATCATACCAGGATTTAGTCCCAGAGTTTAATTTTATGACTTATATTTTATAGATGGAAAAAAAGGAATGGGACTCAAAGACATTAGCTGATTTTGTCAGTTTTCCATCTGATGAGTAACAGGCATCTGTACTCTCTTCAAAGAGACACTGTATCTATCTTGATCAAAACAAGAAAAGTCCTGTGAAAACGGAAGCATTAAGCTTACCTGGAGAGGCATACTCCTACCCTCCCATAGCATCATTTGCCTCCCCAGTAACTGAGTGCTCTCACAAGCAAATGCCTTCTTGACCTTATTTGTAGGAACACAGAATGTTCTCAAACTTCAAGTCTGAGGATTCCTGCAATGTTTCATAACTCTCAACCAAAATGTGCTTTTTGTTTTTATATATTTCTGTCTGTACTGTCCCTGGGGAATGCCCAGAAACAAGAGACCAGACCACCCCAAACATTAGAGTTCTACAAATAAAGCCTCTGAGGCCCAAGAAACAGCCTGTACCAAAACTCTACCATAATAGAGGAGACACAAATTAGAAAACCAATGAATGGGGCACATTAATTGGACTTGCAGCACATTTTGCTTAAAAATTCTTAGCCACTTCAGACAATAACCTAAGACAAGGGCATTTCAAGGCAGAAGCAAATACACAAACATATCCCAAAATTTTGAATAAATACTCCTCTCTGTAAATGGCAATGATCCTCACTTATTTGTCCCAACTAGAAACCAGAGTAGTCCATGAACTGAAAAGTAACCTCATTTCAATAACTGATTTTTGCTGAGTTTATCTCATTTGCTTGTGTGGTTGGCCTTGGGAAAACACAATGGACTAGGCATAGCCACTGTCCTCGGGAGGGATCCTGACCCACAAACAAATCATCGTAAATATGGTACAGGCTCATGGAATGACAAAATGCCATGTGAGGATAATGTATCAGAGAAGACTTGTCTGGAAGGGTGGTGCTACTGAGCCCTAATTTCACCAGTCCTGCTCCACTGCAGATAGGAAGGACTCAGCCCACAGGCCTGGTTCTTGTGGCTCTTCAGGGTAAAAGTCGTGCCCCACCCCCAGCTCAGGAAGATATCTGCTGATCAGGTGCAGGACATGCCATTTAGAAAAACAGACCACACCAGCCAAAAGAACAGACAGGTGAACTCAGGCAGAGATCCACTGCTGGACCAGACGCAACTCCAGCCACCTGAACTCCAGAGAGGTGGCCCACCTGCAGACCTCCTCCATTCTCCCAATGCCTCCCCACTATCCTCACTCCCCTTCTCTTCACCTTGTCCCACACCCCAACTCATGCAGATACACCCTGATAGACCAAAGGCCAAGCTAGCCACAATAAGTCCAGCCCCCAACTCAGACTGAGATTCCCTGAGAGACACAGCTGCCAGAAAGACCAGAAAACCAAAGAAGAAGCCAAGGAACAAAACACCCATGCAACAAAGGAAAAACTCAGAATTCAGCACTTAGACCTATAATCACCCTAAACCCAGATGCCTCGATGCCAGCATAAGAACACAATCAACAACAGCAGGGCAATGTGTCACCACCAGAGACCCGCTATCCCAATACAGCAAGCCCTGAATGTTCCAACACAGCTGAAGCATAAGGAAATGACCTTAAATCCAACTTTATGAAAATGATAGAGCCCATAAATAGGAAATGAATAAATCCCTTAAAAATTGAGGAAAAGATAAACAAAAATAAACACCTTAAAGAAAGCCAAGAAAAAACAGTTGAAGTAAATGAATAAACTTGTTCCAGACATGAAAATGGAAATAGAAGCAATAAAGAAAATAAAAGCTGAGGGAATTCTGGAAATGGGAAATCTAGGTAAGCGAACAGGAACTACAGATGCAAGCATCACCAATGGAATACAAGCGATGGAAGGAAGAATCACAGGCTTTTAAACATATAATAGAAGAAATAGATACACCAGTCAAAGAAAAAAATTGTTGACACAAAACATCCAGGAAATCTAGGAGACTAGGAAAAGACCAAAGCTAAGAATAATAGGAATAGAAAAAGGAGGAAAATCCCAAATCAAAGGCTCAGAAAATATTTTCAACAAAATCAGGGGATAAACTTTTCTTGACCTAAAGATAGGCATGCCTATGGAGGTACAAGAATCTTACAGAACACCAAATAGAATGATCCAGAAAAGAAAGGCCCTTTGTCACATAATAATCAAAACATTAAACATACAGAACAAAGAAAGAATACTAAACATTGAAAAGGGAAAAGGCCAAGTAACTTATGAAGACAGACCCACTAGATCGTACAGGAGTTCTAATCACACTATAAAAGCCAAAAGGACCCTGCCAGATGTGCTGCAGACTCTAAGAGACCATGGATGCCAACCCTGACTACTAAATTCAGCAAAACTTTCAAAGACGTAAATGGAGAAAATAGGATATTCTATGACAAAGTAAAATTTAATCAATATCTATCCACAAATCCAGGTCTTCAGAAGGTACTAGAATGAAAATTTTAACCAAGAATAACTATACTCATGAAAACACAGGGAATAAATAATAACATACTAGCAAAACCAAAAGAAGGGCCACACACACATACACACACACACACACACACACACACACACTATCCCTAACACCAACAACACAAAATAACAGGTATTAACCATCATTGGTCATTAATATCTCTCAATATCAGTGAAACCAATTCTCTGATAGAAAGACACAGGCTAACGAATGGATGTGAAAACAGAGTCCATCCTTCTATTGCATATAAAAATACACCTTAGAAACAAAGATTACTTCAGAGTACAGGGATAGAAAATAATTTTCCAAGCAAAAAGACCAAAGTATCAAGCTGGTGTAGCTATTCTAACATCTAACAAAATAAACCTCAAACCAAAATTAATCAAAAGAGATGGGGAAGTGCAGTTCATACTCATGAATGGAAAAATCCACCAAGATAACATTTCAATTCTTAACATTTTGCTCCTAATGCAAAGGCATCCTCATTTGAAATAAAAAACATTACTAAAGATTAATAAACCTCACAAATTAATATTGGGAGACTTCAGCACTCCTTTCTCACCAGTGGACAGGTCATCCAGGCGAAAACTAAACAGAGAAATACTGGAGCTACCAGACATTATGAACCAAATGGACCTAACTGATATCTAAAAAATAGTTCACCAAAACACAAAATACGCCTACTTCTCATAACCACATGGAACTTTCTCCAAAACTGACCACACACTTGGTCACAAAGCCAGTCTCAATAGATACAAGAAAATTCAAAAACACCTTGTATTCTATCAGATAACCACAGATTGAAGAACTTCAACAACAGAAACAAAAGAAAGCCTACAAACTCATTAACAACTCCCTATTAAATAAAAATTGAGTCAAAGCAGAAATAGAGAGAATATTCAAACTTACAGGACACAATTAAAGCGGTACTAAGAGGAAAGTTCATAGCATTTACTACCTACATTAAAAAATTGGAGAGATCTCATACTGGAAATTCAACTGCACACCTGAAAGCTCAAGAACAGAAAGAAGTAAGTACACCCAACCCAAGAATACATTGAAAAGATCATCCACTGTGACCAAGTAGACTTCATCCCAGAGATGCAAGGACGGTTCAACATATGAAAATCAGTCAATGTAATCCACCATATACACAAACTGAAAGAAAAAAAGAACACATGAACATCACATTAGATGCTGAAAAAGGCTTTGACACAACCCAACACCCATTCATGAGCTCTGTTGCTCTCACGTCCTCAGGGCTGGCTCACCTGCACACCCAACAACAGGCTTAGCTCTAGTGCGCTTCCCAGACAGGGTACCAAGCCTGCTCTCAAATGTGCTGCAGCCCGTGTACATAGTATTGACACAAACATGGACAGGCTAATTAATGCAATCAAATCAAAGACCCAGAAGTTGATCCACACGCCTATGAACACCTGATTTTTGTTAAAGAACCAAGACATATACAATAAAAAAGAAAACATATTTAACAATTGGTGCTGGTCTAACAGGATGTCTGAATGTAAAGGAATTCAAATAGATCCACATCTATCACCCTGCACAAAACTCAAGTGCAAGTGGATCAAAGACTTCAACATAAAATCAGATAACTTGAACCTAATAGAAGAGAAACTTAGAAATAGCCTTGAACACATTGTCACAGGAGACAACTTCCTGAACAGAACACCAATAGTTCAAACACTAAGATCAACAATTAATAAATGGGGCCTCATGAAATGAAAAGTTTCTGTAAGGCAAAGAACCCATCAATAAGCTAAAAAGGCAGCCCACAGAATGGAAAAAGATTTTCACCAACTCCACGTCTGACAGATGGCTGATTTCCAAAAGAAGAACTCAAGAAACTAGACGTCAAAAAACCAAATAATGCAATTTTAAAAAGGGTACAGATCTAAGTAGAGAATTCTCAACAAAGGAAATCTTCAATGGCTGAGACACACTTAAATATTCAACACCCTTAGCCATCAGGGAAATGCCAATCAAAAGGACTTTGAGACTGTGTTTTACATCTTCCAAAATGACTAACATCAAAAACACAAGTGATACCTCATGCTGGGGAGGATGTGGAGCAAGGTGAACACTACTTCTTTGCTAGTGGGAGTGCAAACTTGTACAATCACTTTGGAAATCAGTATGGCAGTTTCTCAGAAAACTGAAAATCAATCTACCTCATGATTAAGTTATACCACTCCCGGCCATATATCCAAAGGATGCCATCCTCTTACCACAAGGACACTTGCTCAACTATGTTCATAACAGCTTTGTTCATAACAGCCAGAGACTGAAAACAACCTAGATGTCCCTCAATGGAAGAATGGATAAAGATAATGTGGTACATTTACACAACGGAGTATTACTCAACTGTCAAAAACAATGACAACATGATATTTACAGGCAAATGGATAAAACTAGAAAAAAATCATCCTGACTGAGGCAACCCAGAAAGGCAAACATGGTATGTACTCACTTATAAATGGATATTAGCTGTAAAAATGAAGGATAATCATGCTATAATTTACAGACCCAGAGAAGCTAAGTAACAAGGAGGACACAAGGGGGACAAATGGATCTCTCTGGGAAGGAGAAATGGAATGGATTTCACTGGTAGGTGGGTAGGAATGGGAAGAGGAGAGATGAGGTGTGTGACAGGTGGGCCAATGGAGGACAATGAAGGGAGAGAGTACTGGGAGAGATGGCTGGAATTATGGGGCATTTCAGAAGCTAGGTAGAAATCTAACGAAACGGAAACTCCCTGGAATCTATGAGAATGACCCTAGTGAAAACTCCTAATAATGGGGGATACGGAGCTTGAACAGGCCATCTTCTCTATCCAGGCAAGGTTTCCAGTGGTGGGACTGGGGCACCAACCCAGTCACAAAACCTTGACATTCAATTTTCCCTGCCTGCAGGATGTGCTGGGATAAATGTGTACAACTTGTAGGAGTGACCAACCCTTGACTCTTCCAACCTGAGACCCACACCACAAGAGGGAGAGAGGGAGCCCATGCTTGAAACTGCCTGGAAGGCTGGGAACCAGAGCCTGGACAGCCCAGGGACCTAGGATGGAAGCAACCAAGACTGGAAAATAGATCAATGAAATGATTCCTAATGATACTATACTCATATACCAGAGCCTATCATGATCTCATCAGAGAGGCTCCATCCTGCTGGAGAGGAGCAGGTGCAGAGACCCACAGCCCAACGTTAGGTGGATTTCAGGGAATCCCAAGGAAGAAGGAGAGGAAGGACTACAGGAGCCAGATGTGAAGGATACCACAAGATTACTGCCCACAGAATCAACTAACCAGGACTCCCAGGGGCTCCCAGAGACCAAAACAACTACCAGGGAGCCTGGGTTGGACTCCTGCTTTTGAGACCCTTTTCTTCCTGTTGGGTTGCCTCGACCAGCCTTGATACAAGGGGCCTAGTCTTACTGTAACTTTTTAAGCCTGGTTTGGTTGATATCCCTGGTAGGTCTGCTTTTTTCTGAAGGGAAACAGAGTAGGAGTGGATCTGAGGGAGATCTGGGTGAGATGGGAGGTGGAAAGGGAGAGGAGGGAGGGGAAAGTATGGTTGGGATGTAATATGTGTGTGGGGGGTGGGGGGAGAATTGGTGTAGCCATCACCATTCTCCCACAATGGTGCCTGCTGTAAATGAAGTGACTCTGTGGCAGTATGTTGAATGTCTTTTTTGATTTGTATATTTGTGTGACTTCTTCACTCTAATTGTTGCATGAAGTCATTCTTTCCTTTATAGGAAGATAAATATAACACAACTTACACATCTAATAATCTAAAGTGAAGCTTGATTCTTATGGGTAATACTCTGAGCACACTCTTACATTATTTGACCCTTGTTCATATTTCCACACATTTTTACATATTTTTTAAAGTTCATACATATCTACAATATAAATACTGAGAATGATGTCCTACTTTTCTTACTGTCATTGTGATAAACACCATAACCACAAGCAGCTTGGGACTCAAATAGCTTATTTCATCTTACATTTCCAAGTCACAATCCATTATTCAGGAAGGCAAAGGCAGGAACCGAGAGCGGAAACCATGGAGGGATACTGTTTCCTGGCTTACTCACTGGTTTGTACCCAGCTAGCTTTCTCAAACAGTGGGCACCCACCCACCAGGTGTTGTGATGTCCTCATAGGCATGGGTACAGTCAAACCTGGTCCAAGTAAAACCTCTATTGAGGTTGTTTATTTCATATGGATGGAACTGTCTCTTTTTTCACTTACCGTGATGATTTCAAGGTTCTCTATAATGAACTTATATTGAAACGTCATTTTTTAACTTATGAATAGCATTCCACTGGACCTCATTTGGCTTATCAGTGTAGGGACTAAGCTAGTTAAAATTTGCCAACTTGACCCTAATAATACAAATAATGCTGCTATGAACATAGTGAAACAGATGTCCTTGTTGTATGAATGTGCATCTTTTGGGTATATTGCTGGGTCTTGTGGTAGACTGATTCCAATTTTCCTGAGGAATCTCCATACTGACTTCCAAAGTGGCTGTACAAGTTGACACTCCCACCAGCAGTGGAGGAGTGTTCCCCTTTTTCCACATCCTCTCCAGCATAAACTGTCATTGGTGTTTTTTATTTTAGCCATTCTGACAGGAATGAGATGGTATCTCAGAGTTGTTTTGATTTGCATTTCCCTGATGGCAAGTGTCTTTCAGCCATTTTAGACTCCTCTACTGAGAATTCTCTATTTAGTTCAGACCCCTACTTTTTAATTGGATCCTTTGGTGTTTTTGAGACTTGCTTACAGAAGCTCCTCAGTTTCAGGAGGCCCCATTAATTGTCGATCTTAGTGTCTGTGCTACTGGAGTTACATTCAGGAAGTGGTCTCTTGTACCAATTGGTTCAAGGGTGCCTCCCACTTTCTCTTCTAACAGGTTCAGTTGGCTGGGTTTATGTTGATGTCTTTGATGCATGGCAATATACATGGATCTATTTGCATTCTTCTACATGCCAGCATCCAGTTATGCCAGCACCATTTGATGATGATGCTTTCTTTTTTCCATTGTATAGTTTTAGCTTCTTCATAGAAAATCAGATATTCATACATGTATGGGTTAATATCAGGGTGTTCGATTCGATTCCGTCTATTTTTGTTCTAATACCAAGCTGTTTTCAGGACTACAGCTCTATAATAGAGCTTGAAGTCAGGGATGGTGATGCCTCCAGATGTTGCTTTGTTGAATAAGGTTGTTTTGGCTATTCTGGGTCTTTTGGTTTTTTCCATACAAACTTGATTATTGTTCTTTCAAGGTCTGTGAAGAATTGTGCTGGGATTTTAATGGGGATTGTGTTAAATCTGTATATTGCTTTTGGTAAGATTGCATTTTTACTATGTTGATCATACCTATCCAAGAGCATGGGAGATTTTTCGATTTTCTGGTATCTTCTTTAATTTCTTTCTTTAAAGACTCAAAGTTCTTGTGGTACAGGTCTTTTACTTGTTTGGTTAGCATTACCCCAAGGTATTTTATGTTGTTTGTGGCTATTGTAAAGGGTGATGTTTCACTGATTTCTTTCTCAGCCCTTTTAGTGTCTGTATACAGTAGGGCTACTGATTTTCCTGAGTTGATCTTGTATCCTGCCACTTTGCTGAAAGTATTTATCAGCTGCAGGAGTTCCCTGGTAGAGTTTATTGGGTCACTTATGTAAACTACCATATCATCTGCAAATAGTGAAAGTTTGACCTCTTCCTTTCTAGTTTGTATCCCCTTAATCTCCTTTTGTTGTCGAATTGCTCTAGATAGAACTTCAAGTACAATTTTGGAGAGGTATGGAGAGAGTGGACAGCCTTGTCTTGTTCCTGATCTTAGAGGAATTGTGTTGAGTTTCTGTCCATTTAGTTTGATGTTGGCTGTTGGTTTGCTATGTATAGCTTTTATTATGCTGAGGTAAATTCCTGTTATCCCAGAAACTTGGAAGCAACCTAGATGCCCCTCAACTGAAGAGTGGATAGAGAAAATGTGGTACATTTACACAATGGAGTACTATTCAGCAGAAAAAACAGTGGAATCTTGAAATTTGCAGGCAAATGGAAGGCACTAGAAGAAACCATACTGAGTGAGGTAACCCAGTCACAAAAAGAGAAACATAGTATGTACTCACTCATATATGGATTTTAGACATGAATCGGGGGAGTGTCAGCCTACAATCCCACTGCCAAAGAGTCTGGGAAACAGAATATTCATCCAGCGACTGATGAAAGCAGAGGCAGACACCCACAGACAACACTGAACTGAACTCCTGGTATCCAGTGTCAGAAAGAGAGAACTGATGGGCAAAGGAGTTAAGACTGGGCTGGTTTAACCCACAGAAACACTTGACCTGAACAAGGGGGAGCTCTTGGACTCCAAATTGATGGCTTTGTGGAAAGCATGGGGCTGACCCAGACTCCCTGAATGTGGGTGTCAGTGAGGAGGCCTAGGTAATCTATGGGGCCTTGTGTAGTATTTTTCCCTGGTGTACAAATAGACTTTGAGTGCCCATGCCACAGTATGGGAGGCTGTCTCAGCCAGGACTCTTGAGAGAGGGCCTATGGCCCTGCCCTAGATGAAAGGACAGTTATTGGAGATCCACCATGAAGGGCCTCACCCTCCCTGGGGATCGGAGTGGAGATTGGTTGGGGGACTGGGGGACCTGGTGGGGAGGGGTGGGGGAGGAGAGGAAGGAAAGGAAGATGGAATTGACATGTGAAACAAGATTGTTTCTAACCTAAATAAAAGAGTAATAATAATTTAAATAAATAAATAAGAATATTGAAGTTATGAATACAAGTTTTAAATACTGGACATAACTCCAAGAAGCAAAACTGCTTCTAAGGTCACACTTTTAGAGATCTGCCTTTCATTTTCCAAAGGACTGGAGCATTTTATAACATGCAAGTGGTGCAGCAAGACTTGGATTTCTCATAAGCAAGTTGTGTGGTGGGCTTTCTAGTTCACCCATAGTAGTGCCGGCAAAGATCCAACTATGTTTTCATTTTCATTTGCTTCAGCAGCAGCAGACAAGCACTCTTCCTGTGTCTGTTGAATAGTGCAAATACTGAAATACAAATGCAAATCCTTGTCCATTTGTAACTGAATTGTCTTTGTATTGTAGAGCTGTCAGTGTTTTTTGGGTAGCTGTAAGTCCCATGTCTCATCAAGGAAACAATTCAGGGTTATTTTGCATTGTTCATCATCATTATTATTTCATGTGTGTGGGGGTGTCTGAATATATGTATGTGTTCCAGGTACCTGCCAGGTTCCCCTGGTGACCAGAAGTGGAGTTACAAGGGATCGTGAGCCTTCCTGTGGTACTAGGAACCAACTCCAGGTCCTCTGCAAGAACAGCAAGCATTTTGAGCAACTGAGACATCCTACCAACCCATCCATTCGGACAAGTGTTCAGTCGTAGTTTGGTCTTTCAAATGTAGCTTTACTCTATTACTGCAGCTTTTGTGTTTGTTTCCTAGTGTGTTAATTTCTGTACTCAGGTATTTTAGTTTGCTTTTTTTTTCCTCCTTTTTACTGAACTTGATATTTCCTGACTGATTGGTGTCTGTCCTCAAAACACAAATGTAAGCCTTTCTCCTTTGTAATGTATGCAATGATGCTGTGCACATACTTCTAAGTGTCCCTTTGGGACATTCTACAAGCTTTAAAGTGTCATTCAAATTACAGTTTGTTCAGCTCAAATTGTTTCAGTTTACCACTGAGATTCCTCCTCCTCTTTGGCTCCCTGGTTCCTCTAGAGATATAGTGAGGACATAATGACACTCCTGGTAATTTCTTCTCAGGTCCGGATTAAGCATTTTGCATGTTTCCAGCACTTCAAATTTACATGTCTGTCTTGTAGATACAAGTTAATCCCTGGAAACTCTGGGAGAGAAGGGCATTTGTGTGTTGGCTCAGCAGCCCAGCTATGAGTAAAACCTAAAGGTTAAGAATGCCTTGGCTGATGCTCAGGAAACTTCCATTCTGAAACATAAAGCTACTGGGAAGAACACTGGCTTTTGTTGGGATCCAAGGAACTCCCCAGCTGGCTGTGACTAGGTCTGCTAGTACTAAAAACATGGGACCTGGTTGTCTTTGAAATGTCACATATGAATGGTGACTCACTTAGTGTTAGCCAGAATGAATATCTTGTCTACTGGACTTATTTGCCAAGAAACAATGCTTAGCACAGAAAACATTTTAAAAACTGGAACCTAGACTGACATAATCAATGACTCTTAAAATAATCCAAACTATTGTTATTGCTCTTATTGCCCCCCACCCAAATTGATGGTAAGACCCTACTGCTGAAGACATCACACACTTCAATATCTTAGAGAAATCAAGTTGGTATAGTTCTGAAAGCCTCCTCCTGTTGGCCAGCTCTCATAGTGTCAGAATGTAATATGTTGGTTGACAGGGATCTACTTTGGGAACTACAACAATGACCTACCTGGAAAGATGTGTCCACTGATACAGATGTCTTAGGGATAGCTGAGGATTCTCTGCTTGTATTGAAGGCTCACTCATCAGGAGGGAACTTATGGCTAGTAATGTGAACCTGACCAAGAACCCATGACTGGAGAGGTTACAGACTCAAGAGGAGAACCTACTACTATTAGTTTGCTAAACTGATATAATATCCAACTGCCTTCTAAATTATTTATCATTAGACCCATAAATAGGTGCATTGCTTAGTCCTTTTCAGAGAGCCTTTATTTTTTGTTTTTGTTTTTGGCAGCAGACAGAGCTTAAACCATACCTGTCCAAAACGCAGAGAAAAAGCAACTATGGAGTACCCGTCCCCCAAAAGCATGTCTATACTGTATGCCCTACCCTCAAGGGTTAGGGAACATCACAAAAGTAGGAGTGGAAAGACTATAAAAATAACAGAGCACTGGGAAGACTACCATAAATTATTGTCTTCCAGATAAGAAATGTCCACCTTCATTCTCAATGGCTGTGGCAGCATGCACTAGATCAAATAGTCCAGCATTAATGGGGGAAGGAGACACAAGGCCTCCCTACTAGTTGCGGAGCTAAGGGCAGTCAGCAGCTGCTGGGGGAGGAGGAGTCAGTTTTGTTCGGGGATGTGGCCTCCTCTAGGATGCTCCTGCCCCAGTGTGCAGCCCTGTACCCAAACACATATGGGCAGCACTGATTGGACTCAGAGAGGAGGAGACAGAAGGCATGGGTTAGTGAGGAGGAAGTGAGAGGAGGCCCAGGAGGAGCTGAAGGGCAGCGAGGAATGTATGTGATCAAAATACACTATGTCTATATACAAAAATTATCAAAAGACAACTTTTAGAAAGCATTAGGCTGCATTTTATCATTGGTAGCACATAAAACACTTGCTTAGAGATTACTCACATAGAAAGCGATTTTCAAAAAAATGAAAAGATCCATGATAAAACATTATTTTCACCCTTAAGAAAAAAGACTTTATACTAAAAGTGTGGATAAGTGTAGGGCACTTTGTTAACTGAGATAACCCAAGCACAGTGAACCAAGCACTGTGGCATCCATCTTGTGTGAGGAATCTAAACTGTCAGGGGGGGATCGCTACTACAGCGGGTGAAAGTTTAAAGAGATACTGGGAGATATTGGTCAGAGGATATAAATTTCCTGTTTAAAAGAAATAATTTGGTTCAAGAGACAGCACAGTATGATGACTACAGTTTGTAGCAGGTGTTGTAGTCTTTAAAATTATGAAAGCATCTGGCAGAGGGTTGATCTCCAAAATTTACAAAGAACTCAAGAAACAAGTCTCCAAAACATCAAAGGACCCAATTAAAAAGTGGGCTGCAGAACTAAATAGAGAGTTTTCAATAGAGGAGTCTAAAATGGCTGAGAGGCACTTGAGAAAGTGCTCAACATCCTTAGCCATCTGGGAAATGCAAATCAAAACAACTGTGAGATACCATCTCACTCCTGTCAGAATGGCTAAAATCAAAAACACCAATGACAATTTATGCTGGAGAGGATGTGGTAAAAGGGGGACACTCCTCCATTGCTGGTGGGAGTGCCAACTGGTTCAGCCACTTTGGAAATCAGTATGGAGATTCCTTAGAAAAATAGGAATAAACCTACCACAAGACCCAGCAACTCCACTACTCTTAGGCATATATCCAAAAGATGCCCATTCATACAACAAAGATGTCTGTTCCACTATGTTCACAACAGCATTATTTGTAATAGCCAGAACTTGGAAGTAACCTAGATGTCCCTCAACCGAAGAGTGGATAGAGAAAATGTGGTACATTTACACAATGGAGTACTATTCAGCAGAAAAAAACAATGGAATCCTGAGATTCGCAGGCAAATGGATGACACTAGAAGAAACCATCCTGAGTGAGGTAACCCAGTCACAAAAAGAGAAACATGGCATGTACTCTCTCATATATGGATTTTAGACATAGATCTGGGGAGTGCCAGCCTACAATCCCATGGCCAGAGAGTCTGAGAAACAGAAACTTCATTTAGTGGCTGATGGAAGAAGAGGCAGACTCCCTCGGTTAAGTACTGAGCTGAACTCAAGAAAGCCAGTAACAGAGAGGGAGGACTGATGACCAAAGGATTAAGACTGGGATGGTTTAACCCCCCAGAAACAGCTGACCTGACAAAGGTTAACTCTTGAATCCCAGGCATCAGCCTGGGAATCCAGCATGGGACTGATCAAGACCCCCTGAATGTGAGTGTCAGTGAGGAGGCCTAGGGAATCTATTGAGCCTTGGGCAGCAGATCAGTACCCATCCCAAGTATACACACGGACTTTGGACTCCCATAAGAACAATGTGAGGTGCACTCTCACCCTGAACTCTTGGGGAAGGGTCTAGGCCCTGCCCTATATGAAATGACAGACTGTGGACATCCCCATGGAGGGCCTCACCCTCCTTGGGGTATGAGGGGATAATGGGGGGTTGGGGGGAGGGCACGGGAGGAGGGGAGGGAAAGGGAGAGGGACCTGGAACTGACTTGTGAAGCAACCTCGTTTCTTATCTAAATTTAAACTGAAAAAAAATAAATAAAATCAAAAAATCAAAAAAATTATGAAAGAATGAAGTTCATGTCCTTCTTGCCACAAAAAAGTATATTAGGCAATAACTATGCTAATAAGCTCAGCTCACCACCCAAAATCTTACACAATTCAAGCTATTCTGGTACACAGGGTAAGTATACACATCTTGCCATCAACAAATAAAATAAATGGTCTCTTCTGCATTAAATGATTCATTTTCATAATACTCTGATACTTTTTCTCCAATAATTCTGCTTTTAAAGCGGAATAGTCACTGGGCAGCTTTTTAATTCCTAAGCACTTGAGAGTAATTTATGAGAGGCAGTAGAAATATGTCCTTTAATCAGAACCAAGTGTATTTGCATCATGATGTGTTTATATGGAAGAGCAGCTATCCTCTTTTGACTAAAGCTAATTCACTCCAAGTCACAATCAAGCTTATCCAGTTCATATGGAGCCCAGGTATGTGTTGATCACTTCACACCCAGTCATTGTAAACAAACCTAAATCAAAACAAAAGAGTTTTTCAGGGCTGAGAATGGTTTTGTTCGCCTCTATCCCAGAAAACTGAAGGCTTGGAGTGCTCTGTGACTCGCTCCATGTCCGAACAGAGTTAGTAAGATTGTTTGAAAGATTTATCTCATCTATATTTGTGTGGGTGTCTGTGCACATGTGTGTGGATGCTAGTGGAGTCTGGAAGAGGGTGTCAGATCCCCTCCAGCTAGAGTTACAGGCAGGTGTGAGCCACCTTCTGTGGGTGCTGAGCATCTAACCAGATCCTCGGAAAGAGCAGTACTACATACCTTAACCACGCAGGCATCTCTCCAATCCCCGATCACTTTCTCAGCACCATGGACAATGCTTTAACTCTAAGAGTCTTCCTCTGAAAGAGCTGGTGACTTTCCAGTGTTAAAACTATAAATTTTACATTTATTGTTTAAATACCCAGCATTACATAGGCATTACAAAATTGAAATATTTGCATCTTTGATAGCAAATGAAATTCTATCACTGCTTGCATTTTAATTACAATATTTAAATAAAACATTGAGATGGTTAAAGCATGGAGGCCCCATTAGATGGGGTGACAGGAATTTCAACTCAGCAAGCAATGTTAAGTTGCTTGGAACTGTTTACTGCTGTTAGTCATGTTATTTCTAGCTGATAAGTCTTAATTTTTGCAATTTGTGAACTTGGAAAATTCTAACACAAATATTCATGATCATTCATGGCAATAATTAGGAACTAAAAGAGATGTTATATCAATGCATATTTATGCTTCTGTAGCAGTTTAATGGCCATCATACTTTCAAAGACACAGCAATAAAAATTAAAATCTTCCTTTCCAACATTCCCTAGATGACTATACCTTCTGCTTCTGCATAAGGCTTAGAAATCTTTCTTAAAGGCATAATACAGAGAAGGAGAGTTTCACAGCAGCATCAGACCTAAAACATAAAAGAAAAGAAAGATGGCTTACATTCTGCAGTGAAATTTAGGGTCCAGAGTATCTCTAAAGTAACTTCCACCCTCCAGATCATTATATTCAATGTGACTGGAGGGGAGATTTCTGTGTCCACAGCTCCAGAGTGTGTGTGTGTGTGTGTGTGTGTGTGTGTGTGTGTGTGTGTGTATGTGTGTGTATATGTATGTATATATATGAGCAGAAAGACAATCTGATAAATGTATGTATTAAAAGAGCAACAGAGTGTGCCCTATCGCAACTATATTCACACTGATCATAAACATCTTATAGTGTGTCCTATTTTGCTTTGAACAAAATTCCAGTGTAGGAAACAAGCCAGAGCCCGTTGAGGTCTGTGCTGTCTTTGTGGAACCTGTTTCCAGGCCCAGGATAACATCCCACAAGGCTGAAAGCTCACAGCACTGTGGCTGGCTTGACAGTGGGGGAAAGGACCGTTTCCCTTTGAATCTGTCCAATTTCTTGGGTACTGACTTAATTAAAGCTTGCTTCTCTGAAATTGCTTGTGCAGAAATCTACAAAATTTATAGTGCAAACCAGGAAATTGATTCAAACACAGATTGTTCTGGTAGGAGCCAATAAAAGTTCCTGCCTGAGGTCCTATTGTTTAATGCGAGGAAACCAGAGCCTCAGGGGCTGAGAAAGGACCGCCTATTTTACCAGTGTATGGGAAGACACCACCCTACATTTATTACAAGTGCTAATCTGTTACAGATAATGAAACAGCTGGAACTGTACATCTAGCTTTACTGCCAAGTAACTGAAGTAAAATCAGAAGCCCAAAGTCTCTGCCTTGTAGAACACATTGACAGCTGACTGTTCGGGGAAGAGAGTGCACAGTTTATCTTGGATACCCCCACAGTATCAAAATTACTATTTTCTGTTTTCTCTGCTCCTAACGCACTGTTTCATTTTCAAGAGTGACTTTGGATGGATTTCCCTTCTGTGGTTCTTCTCGCTGTGGGTTATTCAGAGTTTAAGTTCAGAAGGTTGACCATTCCCACCCAGCAAGAAGGCTCTCAGCAATTGCAGCCAACAGAGCTGCAGGAGAAAGCAGGTGTCCAGCTCCTGTCACTCAGTGAAATAAAGCCTCCCCCACCAAGGAATTGGATCCTAGCACAGCAGAGTAGAGATGTGCGGAATGCTAAAGGACACTCATCAGGTACTCCAGGAACTTGTGGCCGAAAGAAAAAAAAAGATCATCCCATCCCATGTTACATGACCTGCACGGACTCACTGGTAAGCGGTGTGCCCCATCCCGAATATCTCTCCAAGTTGCTGACTGCAGGTCATTTTCAGGGATAAGTTCACCCTTTGAGATCCTTGCACACTGCTTGTGGAGATGTAAGGTAGCCTAACCATTGTGGGAGTCAGAGGGGAGGTCTTCAGAAAACCTAAAACAGGCCTACCATGGGGCCTAGCCCTACCCTCTCTAGGCGCTTGCTCAGGAGTGTGAGCCTACACATCATGAGTGACATTCATAGCACTCTTCACAGCAGCCGTCTGGAAATAACCTAGGTGCCAACAACAGGGATGGGAGAAGACAGTATGATGCCTCTGTAGCCTGTGTGCATGCACGGAATTAAGAATGCATGTATGTCATTTGCAGGAAAGTGTAGCAACTGCAGACCACCACACTAAAGGGCTGAAATGACGTCAGAATGGTAAAGATTGTGTTTTCAAACCGCTTGTGGTTTCTAGATTTTGTAGAGATATATAAATGTGTCTGTAAAGCTGTCTTGGGGATGGAAAAGAATTAATGAGTTTGGGGATGGATTAGGATGGGGAGAGCACTGGGGTGCAGGAGGATATTGCAGAGTACGTTGTACCCCTGTATAAAAACGTCCCAATGAAACAGAACCATGCACAAGGAATATATGTCAACAGTAAAGAAATTAAATTTCAAAATAGCAAGTTCATCTTGATAAGGCACTGTTTTGTCTGTAAATGAGGCATTAATCTCCACCTATTGTGACATTGCTATGGAAATCAATTAAAGACCTTGAAGCCAAGCCTCTGACAACTTTTCTGATTCTTGCCTTTGGCATCTTCGCTGCCGCATAGAAGAGAGGCTCCTTCTGTGGCCTCCCTTTCTCGCTGCCTGGCTGTGCAGGTTACAGGCCCATGTGTCCTAGTTGAAGGAAGAGGCCGCAGGTGAGTGACGAGAATAGAAGGCTCTGCCCTTCCCACACACTCCAGCCTGGGAGTGACCTGAGTCCAGCAGACTGCTGTGTGCAGAGGGGATGGTTGGAAGCCAGAGGACAGAAGCTGGGAGTCCAGAGGTGGTCAGTGTCTCAGCGGCTGCAGTAGTGACCACACTATTCTTTTGAGGAAAGACTTGTGTTGGAAGGACCTACCTGCCTGCCCTGGCCATTTTCTGAGCTCCTTGGCATGTTAATTCACCAGGTACCTTTGCTCACTGTATATAAAATCAGATTCTAATAAATATTCTACATAATTCTGATTGAAATAAATTCCTATGACACCTTTTAAAATACTTTTTAACATTTATTTATACATGCATGTTTCAGGCAATGAATTCTGTCAGGCCAAATCAAGACAAGCCCTATCCAGAGAGGTCCAAGGTATAGCTAGGCAAGTCAAAAACTGACCATTGCCTTCAGGTGGGACTTTGGGGAGCAGAGGGCTATTGTGGGTTTTTTTCCTAAGGGATGTGAGGTTGCTCATTGTCCAAACTACTGTGGGGATGGAGCTGTTGTAGCTGTGGCAATGGAGTCTGGAGACAGAAGTGAAAACAGACCAAGACACTGTCATATAACCTGAAGGGCTGGGGGCAGCTTAAGTGCTAAGGTGCTGGCCCATGCATGGCTCTAGTTCAGCCACATCCCTGCTGCAGGTGGAGTACAGCAGCATCCTCTGTCGTTGCTAAGATTTGGGACCCGTGGCTGGGCATTGGTGGCACACGCCTTTAATCCCAGCACTCAGGAGGCAGAGGCAGGCGGATCACTGTGAGTTCGAGGCCAGCCTGATCTATAGAGCAAGTTCCAGGACAGCCTCCAAAACAATACAGAGAAACCCTGCCTCAACACACCCCCCAAAAAAAGATTCGGGGTCTGTGACTCCTTAAGTTTTTTTTTAAATCGAAATCTTTAGTTCAAAAAAACTGTTTGATTTTCTTTTCCTTCTTTCTTTTTCCTTTTGTGATTATTCTTGTTGCATTCCTGTCGAAGTGTGGTTTGGAGTCCTCTCTCAGCCATTCTGGAAGAGTTTGCACAATGCTTTCACTCTGCTGTCTTCACAGGCAATAATTTAGTCTGAAGTGCCTCAGAGTGATACAGACATCCAGCAAGTGAGTTAGGTCTCAGGGACTATTTTGAGGAAAAGGTTTATCAATGTGCCAAACTCCTCAAATTAATAAAAAAGACTTATAGAAACTTTTATTTGTATTATAAGCAAATAGTATTAAGGGATATTTTGGCATCAAGCATGGGCATGGTGGTACATGCCTTTAATTCCAGTGTTCAGGAGGCAGAGTCCAGCAGGTCTCTGATTTGAAGGCTGGTCTAGGCTATAGAGAGAGTTCCAGGACAGCAAGGGCTTCACAGAGAATCTTTGTCTGAAAAAACAAAAAGGAGAAGGAAAAGAAGATGTGCATATATATGTTCATGATTAAAAATAAGATGAAATTATTATATCAAATTATGGCTTGGGTGAGGTTATGGCTATGGCTTCCTTGGTAGACTATTTCCATAGCATTGTGAGGCCCAGGGTCTGATACCTAGTCGTATAAAAACAACAAAGAAATGAAATTAAAAATACAGGTATCATAGTCTGCTGTTAGACTAACTCCTCCTTGCTGAGTAACTGTTAGTCACCCATAAACATTGTTTTATCCTTTAGAATACATACTAACTTTCTTATATTGGGTTAATCATGAATTTGCTGTATCTGAAATGACAAAATGATTTAATAAATATTGGGGTTGGCCAACTTCACCTTCATTTATGGATTTTATGAACCCTGCCTCATCTCCTTCATTGTTTCAGCAGCTTAGCAGTTTCTGACTAACCATGCCCAGTGTACTAAAATAGCTCCTGAATCTACACATAGTGTAAAGCGTTAAGTATGAATTTGCATTTTTTGGATATATGCCTAATAGTGGAATTGCTGGGTCTTGTAGTAGATTGATTCCCATTTTTCTGAGGAATCCCCATACTGATTTCCAAAGTGGGTGTACGAGTTGGCACTCCCACCAGCAGTGGAGGAGTGTTCCCCTTTCTCCACATCCTCTCCAGCATAAATTACCTTCAGTGTTTTTGATTATAGCCATTCTGACAGGAGTAAGATGGTATCTCAGAGTTGTTTTGATTTGCATTTCCCTGATGGCTAAGGATGTTGAGCACTTTCTTAAGTGTCTCTTGGCCATTTTAGCCTCTTCTATTGAGAATTCTCTATTTAATTCTGTACCCCACCTTATCCTTTGTTGTTTTGGAGACTTGCTTATTGAGTTCTTTGTAAATTTTGGAGATCAACCCTCTGTCAGATGTGAGGTTAGTGAATATCTTTTCCCAATCTGTGGACTGCCTTTTTGTCTTGTTGACTGTGTCCTTTGCCTTACAGAAGTTTCTCAGTTTCAGGAGGTCCCATTTGTTAATTGTCGATCTCAGTGTCTGTGCTACTGGTGTTATGTTCAGGAAGCGGTCTCCTGTACTACTTGTTGAAGAGTATCTTCCACTTTCTCTTCTAAGAGTTTCACTGTGGCTGGATTTATGTTGAGATCTTTGATCCATTTGGACTTAAGTTTTGTGCATGGCGATAGACATGGATCTATATGCAGTCTTCTACATGCCAGCATCCAGTTATGCCAGCATGTCTGTTCCACTATGTTCATAGCAGCATTATTTGCAATAGCCAGAACCTGGAAGCAACCTAGATGCCCCTCAACTGAAGAGTGGATAGAGAAAATGTGGTACATTTGCACAATGGAGGACTACTCAGGGGAAAAAAAAAAACAATGGAATCTTGAAATTCGCAGGTAAATGGATGGCACTAGAAGAAACCATCCTGAGTGAGGTAACCCAGTCAAAAAAAAGACAAATATGGTATGTACTCACTCATATATGGATTTTAGACATGGATCAGGATAGTGCCAGTCTGCACTCCCACTGACAGAGAGAGTCTGGGAAACAAGAAAGAACCTAAGAGAGATATGCATGGTACCCCAGAGAAGAGGAATGAGGCAAGATCTTCTGAACAGATTGGGAACATGGCAAGGGATGGGGGAGTGGGAGCTGGGAAGAAGAGAGGGGAGAAGAGGAAGAGAGAGTAGGTCATGGGGGAACAGGAAGGTTGAGTGGGGGGTACGATAGGGGGAAGAGGGAGTCATAGGTTAGTGTGACCTCTAGTGATCTAAAGGGATGACACCAACTGGCAAGCTAAACAATAGTGTAGAGACCACCCCGAATGCCCATTCCTGATCATGAACTTGATGTCTATAGCCATCCTAGAAACTTTGTCCAGTGACTGATGGAAGCAGAGGCAAACACCCACAGTTAAACACTGAACTGAACCCAAGGAACCCAGTGACAGAGAGAGAGGAGTGATGAGCAAATTGGCAAAGAATGGGCTGGTAAACCAGCAGAGACAGCTGATCTGAACAAGGGGGAGCTCTTGGACCCCAGACTGACAGCTGGGAGGCCAGCATGGGACTGATCCAGACCCCCCCTATGTGAGTGTCAGTGAGAAGGCCTGGGCAACCTATGGGGCCCTGGGCAGTAGATCAGTGTTTATCCCTGGCATACTAATGGACTTCGTGTGTCCATAACAAAAAGGGGGATATTCTCTTAGCCTGGACTCTTAGGGGAGTGCCTGGCCCCTGCCCTGAGTGAAATGACAGACTCTAGATATCCCCTATGTGGAAGGAAGTGGGGATAGGGTGGGAGGCTGAGGGGGATGGTGGAGGGGTGCGGGAGGAGGGGAGGGAGAGGGAACTGGGATTGACATGTGAAGCAAGTTATTTAAAATAATAAAATTATTAAATTTAAGTAATAAAAGATAAAAATAAATAAAAAGCAAATTTTAAAAAGAAAAGCGTTAAGTAGAAGCAAAGCTAGGGTAGGCTCCACTCTCTTCTACAAGAACACGTAGCTTATTTTTGTGTAGTAGTAGGTTTTTCAATTTATCTTGAGCATTGAATGTTTGAAAACATACTGACTGGCTGTTTACAGACATATCTTAGGAAAATTAAAGGAGTCAGAGAGGAGACGCCAGCCAGTGAAAACCCTTCTGTGGCACAGTGTAAGCACACTAAGGACATAGAGACCTGGAGGGGGACAACTAGAACAGAGTTTAGCAAGGCTATAGTCAACAGTGTCCAGGATGAACAGGATCATCTGGGTCTGGCAGATTCGAGAGTGAGGAATGGCTTCCTCGTGGATGTAGAGGCAGACCTCAGAACTGCACTCACTCAGAGGACAGTGTGTGCGTGGTAGGCAAAATCTTCTGTGCCCTGCCCTGGTAAGAAACAGAGGGGGTGACGGGGGTGTCTGGCAACTCTTCTCTTCTTAGTTACAATGCTCTAAGATAATATTCTTATTCAACTCTTACTTCCTGTTGGTGGAGTTGTAGCCACAGTTCTTCCTCTGTTTTCCTTTTCTCCCACCTTAGGAGATATACTACCTTAAGAATTTATGAATTATGTGGAACTTGCTACAAACTCTTTTTGTTCCTCCAAAACTCAGCTGAAACTCAACTGCCAGTGTGATGGTGTAGGGGGAATCTGTAAGAGTTCATTATGACGGGGGTGGAGCCCTCAGAAAGGGATAGTGTCCTCTAGAAGAGACAAGAAGCTACCTTGTTCCTTCTAGCCTGTGACAACAATGAGATGGTGTCATCCTGAGCCAGGACACCAGCCCTTCCCAGTCCCTAAATCTACAGGCAGCTTAATCTGTAACTCTCTGGCATCCAGGACTGCATAAACATGTTAGTGTTTATGAGTCACCTCGTCTGAATGGAGGAGAGACTCCTTTCCCCAAATACAAGTTATTAATCACCCACAGAGCTCGGTTACAGGGTGAAGGGTAAAATACTAGATTACCTGAGAACCATGTATTAGATATCTCTGGAGGGCTATTGCCTCTAGGTCATGTATTAGAGTGATATGAGAAACTATCCATGGTTTGACATGGGTGACAGTCATAATTTGGAATTATATTATTCTTTCCATACCATAATCTTTGCACTCTTCCAATTTTCTTTCTCTTATATATTTTGCTTCTGTGTGTAACTTTGTTCTCTGTGCTATTCACTTCCATGTTTATTTATTTGGCCATCCTTAGTTCTCATAATCCAGTACCTTTCCCATAAATCCCTGACTGTGACCATTTAGCTTTAATTTCAAATTTCTTGGCAACCCAATTGAAAGTTTATTAGTTTACTTACAAGTAAATAAGTAGCTCCGTTTTAATCTCTTACTTGCTAAGCAGTGCCCACATAGCTATAATTTTACATAAAGGTTTTTCTAGTGGGTTAATGTAAAATAAATGATGGTCATATCACAGACATATCTAAGATCAGCACGAGTCCAAACAGACATCCATTGTGCTTTCTTCCATACATCTGGAGAGAGAGCTCTGCAATAAGCAGCATTTCAAAAAGGTTAACCCTTAAAAAATATAAACTGAAAGAAAATCACAGTATCTTTTGTAGTTACTAAATGAGTTTACTGTTGAGAACACAGTAAAATTGCTGAACACATGAACTCCTTAATGAACAAAACTTAGGGAAAGAATGGAGACTTCCATCTGTGGTTAACTCCCTGTGTTCATGGTAACTGCACAGTCCAGCCCTTGTGTTCTATGGTGGTGAGTACACTGAACACAGCAACTCCCTCTGCAATTAATTTATCCAATGGTGATTCCACAGAAGCAGTCATCAGTCAATGTCTAAAGATTATCCACTAGTATTATTAGTGTAAACAAAACAGTATCTATCAGTTCACCAGGTTCTGAAAATCTGGTGCAATATGTAAAAGAATTAAATACTATACAAACATAAAGTCAAGATTAATTAAACATCTTTCTTATCAAAGTCAAAATAAATTGTTATTAAGCTAAGTTTTGAGAACTTGAAACCTCAATGGAAAAAAATATCGTAGTCTATACTTGAGATCGATAATCCACAGCATACCTCACAGATTTTCTGTTTTTCCCCCTTTTTATTTCTCTCTTTCTGGGTTTGTCCATTTATTTGTTTGTTTGAAACTGAATCTCGCTATGTATCCTACTCTGATCTCAAACTTGAAGCAATTTTCCTGCTTCAACCTCTTAAATTCTACAGTTATAAATGCAAGCCACTACCCCCAGAAATCTCATAGATTTTCTACAACAAAACTTACAACTTTTTTACTCCAACCATCTTTGCTATAGAGTTTCATTCATTTACTTAGTTTCTCACCACCAGGAAGAACAGATTTCTTTCTCTTGAGACTGGTTTTGGTGTGTGATGAATCATCTGATATGTGGTTAGTTGAAGATCGTGTATGAACACTGAAAGACAAAAACAGAGGCTATCTCTGGCTAAGGTGCCTTTGTTCTTAAAAATGGAAACTATTTATGTGGGAATGTATAATTCACTATAGAAGATTCTCTAGGAGACACCAGTTAGTGTCCTTTAATCAACTCACGTCTGGCATTATTTGTCTAGAGACAGTAAGCCCTGTCTCCTGTGTGCCATCCCACTGCCGATGGAAGAGGGCTCCAGTAGGTCAGTCTCCAGCAAGATGGGCATATCTATCCGTGCTGGACAGAGCTCTTGTGCTGTGTCCCAACCCTTGCCAAGTAATAGCCAGGCTGCGCTGGGTGTCAGCTGTACAGGGTCTTGGGTTCTTATCTTATTGATTTTCAATTATTCTCCATCTTTGCATAATACGCAGATCTTCATATGGTTGTAACATTTCTAGCTAGAACAAATTTTCTCCTTTGAAATGTGTAATACATGCCCAGCAGGCGATGGTAACGCATGCCTTTAATCCCAGCACCCGGGAGGTAGAGGCAGGCAGATCTCTTTGAGTTCCATCTACAAGAGCTAATTTCAGGACAGCCTCCAAAGCCACAGAGAAACACTGTCTCGAAAAACCAAAAAAAAAAAAAAAAAAAAAAGAAAGAAAGGAACCGTGTAATACACAGATACTAAAATCCTTGAAAACTGTAGAATGGTTAGAGTTGTTTTGGCATCCTGACAAGACAGCATTTGGGTGTGGCTTTTAGATCACATCTTTTGTATATAGGGTTACATGGGGAATGTAAGGAGTCAGAAAAAAATGGCCACAATAAAAAGGATTTGACTATGAAATGACCAAAACCACAGTGATAGTTATTGAAAATAAACACAACATTTTGTCTTCATACTATAATTATCAAATCAGTATATCTTTAGATTGGATAGTACTAGAGGATTTGATTTTACACATTTCTGTTTTGAGTTGTTTCATTTTTAAAAATGTTAAACACATTTTGGGTTGAGAGTAGGACAAAATTCTTAATATTATCTGAAACGGCCTTAACTACACATCTAGCAATGTACGTACTTATGATAGGTGATAGTCTCAGTTCTAACAATTATAAATCAAAATATTAATCTGTTTGGGAAAACATGAAGATTTTCTATGTCCTATAATATTAAATACTCAATGTTAATTCAATTAGCTTTATGAAAAACAGCAAATGCATCTGTCCCATTGCTATGCAGATTTACTTATGTCTTTAATAAATGATAAAAGCATATATATGCCTGCAAAGGCATTGAAATAAATTTCGAATTATTTAATCAATTAAAGCATTAGGCTTGCATACCTATTTTATATGACTATATGTTCAAGATCTTGTAAAAATTTCTTGAGTGAAAAGGGCTTTTGAGTGGTTAAACAAATGCCTCATATATTTTATCCTAGATAACATGGGCTAGTTTTCTGAGCCCCTGGCCACTATGAGTACCAAAACTTGATTAGAAGTTTGAGATTTTCATTCCCACTCCTAGTCTCTGGAACAAGATGGCACTTAGAGACTGAGTTCAATCACCAATGACCAAAAACTGGTTTCATCGATCGTCCCTGTGTAGTGGATTCTCCATAGAGAACCCAACAAGTCAGGGTTCTCATGAGCTCCAGAGAGGGTTAGCTTTGCTTAGCCCACACATGGTGGAGGTGAGCAGGCCAGAAGTGGGCATAGGAACTCCGGCCCCCAGATGTTAGCTATCAGTTGTATCTGCAGTAACAATAGCCCTTAAGATAAACCAGTAAACATGAGTGAAAAGACCTTGGTGTCTGTAAAAAACTATGTAGGCAGTTGATCAAGCTTGGGGTGGAGGTTATCTCCATTTGGAATTAGTTCTTCGTAAACTCTCGAGCGTGACTGGAGTCTGAAGGAGGCGGTCTCATAGGACTAAGATAGATAATGTCAGAGGACAGGTACCAACTGGCGCCCCCTAGAGAACCTGCTGCAGCATTGCTTGCTTCCAGAAAGGCCTCCAGAGTATCTGGTGTCAGAAAGGAATGTTGTAAGCACAGGAAGAAAAAAAAAAAAAAAAACGTTTTGTTCTCCCAGGTGTTCCAGACAGAGTTTTTTAAAAAAATGATCACGCTGGGCTTCTGAGCTCATTGTTTCAACAGCCAAACCTAAAGCCCTGGAGTGAACGTGACCCAGTTCGGCCCCGCTGCCACATCCCCCTCTGTCAGACTTAAGTTACTTGCTGACTTGTCTAAAAGCACACCAAGCAGGCAATTAGGCAGGGGAAATTTAACAAAGGAAATTGGTTACACAGATGTTGGAGGGATGAATGAGTCGACAGGGAAGCCCTGAGGCACTGCGGAAACCCCAAGTACAGGAAGCAGCCACCCCCTCAGCCTGACACCCGGAGGAAGACAGGATGCTGGGATACTATGCTGTCAGCCATTCAGTCATCAGCTTCCAATAATTACTACGTGTCTGCAAGGTCTTCCCACGGAGTGAGCTGGTGGGATAGAAATTGGGGGTGATCCTTTACACGACTCATAAAGGGTCATTCATGTTCAAGGCCCTATGACAAAGACAACAATTAAGAAATATTCCAAATTCATTGACTCACAGAGGCATGGTGCAGGAGTCTTCAGAGTAAAGGCCGGGAGACCACAGGGTATGGTCCACTTCTGTGCTTTGGATAGATGAAGGGTTAGCAGTCAGGCAGGGAGAAGACTGGACAGAGGAGGTCTAAGGTAGTAATACAGTGTTGGGAAACTCAACAAGGATTGTCGATTCTCCTCTCACTTGTAGCATATCTTCCTCCCTGGGAAGGGGCAAGAAGGCCCCTCTGGGATGAGTCTTAATTTCATGATAGCCAACTCACACTGAAGTGGGGGACGGTTGGTGGGGTAACATCTCTGTGTTTTCCGGCAGAGCTGCCTTGAGGAACGTAAAGTGGAGTTCATTCGATTTATCTCAAAGGAGGATGTGAGCTGTGAACCACGAAGGCTTGGGGGTACAGAGACGCTTCACTCCTGAGGCTCTTGCTCCAGGACGGACCTCACTTTCTGAACCCCAGCCAGCCCCTGTCACCCAAATGTACACAGCTGAAACAGGGGCATAGAGAGCACGGGGTGGCACATCTGTCTGCGGAAGGCAGGTGAGCAGCCTAGAGCTTGGCAAGGGGTGGATACCAAGGGAAGGGGTGGGGATCCCTAGGGTCTGCGTGAAGGCCTTGCAGAAGGAGGGTGATTGCATTAGGTAATCAATGAAGATGGAGTCCCTTGTGTGTGTAACAATTACCACTCTTTCTGCTTCTCCCAATCTAAAAGAAAAAGAAGTTAAAAGAAAGGTCAAGGGATACCACCTAGGAGCCATTAAAGACTGGCTGATTCTAACGCTGGCCAAGTACAGAGACTTGGCTCTTCCCAGGTATCTATTTCGCTGTCTATATAAACGCCATGCAAGCATGGTAACTTCAGTCTAATTCTCCAGGGTTTGCCTGTCCCCGGCAAGTGCATGCTCTCTACCTCAAACCAATATGACCTCAAGGCTGGCCTTTAGGCTGCTAGCTGTGTCTGGGTCTCCAAGCTTTCTGTAGCCCTCCCTGGCTTCAAAAGAGAACTCTGGGTCAGGAGTCTCTGGCCCAGAAGCCTTTGTAGCATAGAGCTGGAGCCTGCTAACCTTCCCAGGATCCTTTCCTGGCATTCTGTCTCCTGGACTAATTGTCTGTGCTTGGTTATTGAAACATTTCTATTTAGAGCTTGACCGCAGGAAGCTCTTTGTGTGACTCTGCAGGGCTCTGGGGGACGTGACAGGGTGCCCACAGCTTTCTCGTCCTTGCTTCCTCATCTACAGGAGAGAAATGGTTGGGAGCACCTCTCCCTCAAGAGCTAGAGATCAGGATTAAATGATCTGTGAAGCCTTCGGACTGTACCCACACCCAGCAAGTGTTTGAACAGGAAGACTGGATGGGGGAATAAAAGAAAGGGAGGAGGGAGGGCAAAGGGAAGAGGGACTGAGAAAGGGAAGCAGAGGAAGAAAGAGGATAGCTTTCAATAGAGTTACTTTAAATGCATTTCTTGTGCTGGTTAATTTTTGGTCAGCTTGACACAAGCTAGAGTCATCTGGGAAAGAGATGCTTGAGAACACGCCTCCATCAGAGTGACCCATAGGCTAGTGTTTGGGAACATTTTTCTGATTAATTATTGATGAGGCAGGGCCAAACCCAAGCCTACTATGGGTGGTATTGCCCCCTGGGCAGGTGGAAAAAAATAAGCTGTTGAGCAAGCCACAAGAAACAAACCTGTAAGCAACATTCCTCCTGTTCTGTTCCAGTTTCTGCTTCCTGGGTCCAGTCTCAAGTCCCTGCCCTGACTTCCCTCGGATGGCATGTAGGCTAAAGGATGAAATAAATCCTTTTTCTCTCCAAGTTGCTTTTGGTCAAGGTGTTTATCACAGTGATATAAAACGAAACTAGAACTCCACTAAACACACACACACACACACACCACATAAAAATTCAGCTTCGCATTTCAAAGATATACTCTTAAGAACTGTTAGATAAAAATGTTTAGGTGGGCTTTAAAAGTATGAATGCTTACAAAAAGCCTTGCCTAAGGGAAGTAGCATAAACTTGGAAAAGAATGTAGATAGAAAACGTTAAGACTTAGAACAAGGTATGGCACTCTTCAGTCTCAATGCCTCACCTTGTTTCAATGACAGCGATGTTAGATATCGTCTTTCTCTTTCCATGGAGGAGGACTGTCAGGCTGAATTGGCCTTCCAAAGTAATTTTGTCAGACATTGAAACTTACGAGAGAAGGAGACAGAATAAAAACAAAGTGGGGGGCTCTGAGGGCTCCTCCCGAGATACACATCTCTGCCCTCTTTCATCTACAAAGCTGGTGTGGTTGGACACTCCCCCTCCCAGGGTTGAGATCACTGGCAGTGTTTTGAAACGTGATTATCAGTCTTCTTATCACAAAAGAAAACTCTCACAAAGATGATGCATTGTGAAAACCTCCAGGAAGACGGGAAGACGCAAGCTCTTCCTTTCCACCTAATTTGAAACTAAGTGCCATGAGCTCGCTCAGCCACCTCCCATTTCTTCATTCCTTCCCCTCACTCCCATTCCTACAGTTTCAGGAGGGAAATGGACCTGAAAGGGCCAAGAATAAAATAATGCTCTGTCTGCCCAACCTCTATGCATGCCCTATCTAATTATTAAATGGTCGTGTTTCTCTCTTGCTTGGTCTCACACACACACACACACACACACACACACACACACACACGCACATGATTTCACCATGTCCTACAGTCATGTAGGCATACAGGAGAATGATCAGGGGCTCCTTGAGCTCTTCTTGGCAGTCAGAGCCTCCTGGGGTTGGAGAATCTGATTTTCAACAGGATTGAAAAATGACTGAAAAAGTTAATGATAGATGAATTAATGAAAAATCAAAATCAAGCCCCATTTATTTTCGTAGTTTAAATAATTCTTATGACCCTTTTCAGTTGTTGCTCAATTTGCGTGGTTTGATTTCATTTCAAAAGTGAAACAAAGTTTTCCTGATGATTACCACTTTGAACCAAATCAGGAGAAATCCTGAGCACAAGGGAAAGTCTTTAAATGATTTATGCCCGCCACATATTGGAGACATCAAAATTTTCTAGATCAAATGTCTTCTGATAGCTGAGGTGACTAAGCAAGTTGAGGATCTGCCCCAGCTGACACAGTCTAGATGAGATTCACTCCATGTACCTGCGAATGTATGCATGCCTCTTCCCCCAACAATGGCACTGTGAAATGAGAGCATACTGACAGAATGTCTCATTCCTGAGTACGTGTGCACTGGCCTCAATTTCTATGGACAATTCTCATTTCCAAAAAGAGACAGATGAATATAACATTGAAGAACTTCTGGCGTATGTGTCTGTTGGGGAAGTTTTATGCCAATAAAGCACTGTCTGGCCAATAGGGAATCTAGATAGGAGGGACTAGGAGTCCAGGAGGACTCTGGGAAGGAGAAACACGAGAGAGTTCGAGATGTAACCGCCATGGGGTAGGAAGCCCGGAACTATTCTCCGGTAAGAGAGATACTTAGATTAACAATTATGGGGTAATTACTTAAGTCAGAGCTAGCCAGTAAGAAACAAACAAGGCCAACAGCTTCATAATTATTATAGCCTCCTGTGTGTTTATTTGGGACTGATGTGGATCTAGAACCAGGCAGGCGGGAAGGCCCCTATCAAAAGAAAAAGCTTCTCTTTACAGAATGGTTGTCAGGAGTGGGATTGAATTTCCACACAAAACACAAAAGGTTTAAAGGAATTTTAGAAACAGAAGAACAGAGAGAAGCACAGACTTTGGAAGCAGCATTTTTCTCAGGTGTGCTCTGTTTTGCTAGCAACAAGCTGATATTCACGTGGCTCGCTTACCGGAGTCTTCCTGACTGGGCATAAAAAGAAAAAAAAATCAGCCAGCAAGGTTGTTTTAAGAGACTCTGCTAACGATTAAAAGGGGTGTATGTACAGCTGGAAGTGGCAGCATTTTCTGGATGTCAGCATGGACTGAGGCAGTAAGCTGAAATCACGCTTACGCCCGCCATCTTAGAAAATACGGCAGTTTAAAACAGCCGTGGTTTTACAGATAAGACACGTGGCCAGAAAAGCATAAAGATTTACAGTAAAGTCAGACTTAAATGAAGAAAAACCTCTAAAGGTTTACAGTGTGTTTAAAAATATACGTGAGATTGAAAGAGAAAATGAAACAACAAGGTGGTAAATAAATAGAAAAGCCGACATTGTGGTGGCACACGCCGGTAGGATTTACTCCAGAGGCAGAGGCAGGCAGATTTCCAAAGAGAAACCCTGTCTCAGAGAAAAATAAATAAAAGTAAAATAAATAAAGTAATAATAGATAAATAAATATGTGGGGACACCAGACCTTGAGCAGAAACCCACTTCCCCTTTGGCCTGGGAGCAGGCATCTACGTATTGTTTACTGAAAACAATTCAGTGCTTTAAAGCTTGATAGGGCTCAGATAGGGCTGGCTCACTGAAATACCATGCCTTCCACACCTTCTATGGCTAGATGCCTCTTCCTGCCCCCTGTGGTGTCTCCCCGATTCTGGGGCCGGAGATTAAACCACCAGCCAGGAGGGTGAGAAGTGGAAAGAATGGTATGTAAATGGATGGCAAAAGTCCTTAAAAAGGGAAGCTCCTTTTTCTTAGAGAGACTTCTCCAGAGATTTCGCCAGAGACTTCTCCTGAGATTGCTTCTGAGAGCTCTCTCCTAAGCTGACTTGGGAAGCATAAAGTTTTCTTAAAGCAACCGACTGGTCTCTGTGTCATCTATCCCGACCACCTCGCTACATTCTCGGATGCAGGCCGCACAGCAGGTGCGACAATTGGAGGATCCCACCGAGATCATGAAAGCGAGGTAAGTGAGCGGGTTCGTCTCTTTTTCTGGCCAGGGAAAGATTGGGGAAAAAAAAAAAAAGGAAAAAGAAAAGAAACCATGGGGAATAGTTCTGGGAAGCTTGAATTACAGTATCAAGTTAAAAAGTTACTTGAAGGACATGGGACTACAGTAAAGCCTAAAACCTTGGAAGGCTTTTTAAAATGGATTGAACATGCCAGTCCATGGTTCATTACTGGGGGAGGCTTAAATGTCCCAGATTAGAAGGATGTTCGCTATGATCTTTAGAGTCGGGTGTTGGTGGCATATGCCTTTAATCCCAACACTCGAGAGACAGAGGTAGGTAGAATGGAGGCCATCCTTGTATATAGAGCAAGTTCCAGGACAGCCTCCAAAAGGATAGAGAGAAACCCAGTCTCAAAAAAAAAAAAAAAAAGAAAAAAGAAAAAAAGAAAAAAAATGAAATGAAAAAAAAAAAGGGTAAAATAAGAAATAAAATAAAAAATCTCCAGTCTTTCGCCTGACCCACTGAGGTCAGGAAAGTAAAGGGGAACTGAGAGATCTAAAAGGCTAGCCAGTAAGGCTATGTGGATGTATTAAAAAGGGGGTACCAAGCTAGGGGTACCAGATTAAATGTCTAGGTCCTTGCCTGACAAAGGTCAGGAAGGAAAGGGAACCTAAGAGATCACCCTCAGTTGAAGGGTGGATTTGATTAAATGTATAGGCCCTCACCTAATAAAGGTCAGAAAAGAAAAGGAACCTAAGATAAAAAGTTGCCCTCAGTTGGAGGGTAGATTGGAGGATCATCCTCAATGGGAGGATAGATTAAAGATGGGTAAATTTAAAAAATTGGTAACAGTTAATAAATGAGATATTAGCATTCAGTAAAGAAAAAGACAAAGGCATATAAAATAAAAATGTTTGGTTACATTTATATAGGGTAGGTTATTGAATTTTGTGAGTCATCTCTAAAAACTTTTGGCAAAAGCCTGGCCTTTCCACTTTGCATCTACAGAATTACAAGGAGTGGGTATGGCTGTAGCCCCTGAGTGTAGCTCAAAACTTCTCTAATGAAGAAATGACGAGGGACATACAGGACTTTTTCAACCTTTTGTTTTAATTCAAAGATTGACTGGAGTTGTTCTGTTAAAGAAGTTTCAGTTCAACAAACTAATCATAACCTAGGCAAGGAGAGATATGTATGCATGGTCTGTGTGTATGGACGTGGCCACGTCAGTATGTATGAAGTGTGAAATGTAAATGCGTGAATGTTGACAAAAGCAACTGTTCTAATTGCCTTGGATATGATTAAAGGGATACTTAAATCCCTTCAAACAGTTAAAAACTACCTAAATCGATTTAGATATAGCCAAAAGAAACATCCAGTCAGTCGGTTAATATTTTAACAAAAAAATTCAAGTTAAGCCCTCAGAGCCAGTCAGAGAGAGAGAGAGAGAAAGAGAGGTTTTTTTCAGGGAACTGTCCTGCCGCTTTGGCAGGCCCCCACCCCCAAAGGTGTCTGTGTAGATGCAAATTAGGCCTTGTCAGTTCAGATGCAAATGAGGCCTTGTCAGCTAGTGAGAGCTACAGGTTAAAAAAAAAAAAAAAAAAAAAGGACTATTTGGGACATAGTATAGTTTACAATCCTTAAATGATTCTCAAAGGTACTTAATGGTTATGTCCCTTTTAAAGGACATCTACTATACTTTAAATAGTGATCCCAATTCACCTAGATAGTTGACTAAGGAGGGTAGACAAATCCTTCTACTGTTATGGTCCAACTTCAACAGTTCAAACAAAATTTAAAAATAAAAGGGAGTAATGTCCCCAGTCTCCACATGATTCATTAAATAATCCACTCCTCATTTAAATATTTATAAAATATAAATGCCAGTGAGGAATCTGCTTCAGACAGATTCTAACATAATAAAAGTTAAATAACTATTACTCAGGCCAAATGGAAACATCCATACACTAGACAGTAGAGAAGACCCTAATTTGGGGTCGAGGGCATGTTTGTGTTTTCTTACAGGAAAAGAATAAAGCTTCAGTAGCGGTCACAATATCTGGTGAGATGCATGGAGCAGAAAAAACTGGACCTGAGACCGTGGGAGCCTGCTCAAGCCAGTTCGAGATCTCCTAAATCAGTGTTCCTGACCCTTGATGTCATCAAATCTACAGCCCGAGAAAGAAATAAAACAGTCAGTTCGAGATTTCCAGTTTCTCATCAGGCTTGCTACATCAACCTCCTGGACCCGTGAGTTTTCATCCCAAAGCCAACAAAACTGGAAGATTAGCAGCTAGCCTTTGATACACCTTAAAACAACAGAATTCATTTTGCCAGCTTTTCCCTTTGGGGGAAAAAGGACCCATTTAACATTTAGACATTGGTATGGACTGTGATGAATGGCAAAAGCCTTTTTTCAGTATTTGAACAGGACATGGTCACTTGAAATATCAGACTCGGTAGTTCCTGTTTCTGGAATCACAGTGTGTTTTTCTGGAGAAATGTGGTTTGTCCTGGTGCGACAAAAAGACTTTGACTCGGGTTGCATGTTCGGCTGATACTACTGACATTAAATCAACAGACTACATCACCACAGGAACAAATTGGTACCCTGTAAATAGTGCAACAAGCCTCTTGTTCATATTTTTTATAATGCTACATGTGTAACATCAATGATTGTACCTAATGTATCTGTGCAAGTGCACTCTCTAATGCTTTCCTAAGTAGATCTTAAAATAATTGTAAACTTTATCACTGTTTTGACCGTCAAATTGTAACTATAAATCACCCTTGTAGCAAAGAAAGGCTGGTGGTAGAATGCTAAGGCCCAGATCGGGGGATGGGCAGGTGACAGAGAGGCGCTATGTCAGTGGGGGTCCTAGGAATGGTAACAGTGGCAGTAGGCGCTCTGGCTTCATGCTGAGTTCAAAGTGCCTTAGCCCATGGCAATCCCGATAGCCATAAAGCCTTATTACAAATGATTTTAAGGGTGGGGCTACTTCAATGACGGGCAACTTGTGGGGAAGACCCACTCCCACCTAACAGGGGTTCAAGGTCCCCCAAAGACGGGCCAGGGAGGGTGACCCTACTTGACCTAAGACAGGAGTGCCTCATTTAAAAATAAAAAGGGGTGAATTGTGGGGACACCAGACCTTGAGCAGAAACCCACTTCCCCTTTGGCCTGGGAGCAGGCATCTATGTATTGTTTACTGAAAACAATTCAGTGCTTTAAAGCTTGATAGGGCTCAGATAGGGCTGGCTCACTGAAATACCATGCCTTCCACACCTTCTATGGCTAGATGCCTCTTCCTGCCCCCTGTGGTGTCTCCCCGATTCTGGGGCCGGAGATTAAACCACCAGCCAGGAGGGTGAGAAGTGGAAAGAATGGTATGTAAATGGATGGCAAAAGTCCTTAAAAAGGGAAGCTCCTTTTTCTTAGAGAGACTTCTCCAGAGATTTCGCCAGAGACTTCTCCTGAGATTGCTTCTGAGAGCTCTCTCCTAAGCTGACTTGGGAAGATAAAGTTTTCTTAAAGCAACCGACGGGTCTCTGTGTCATCTATCCCGACCACCTCGCTACATTCTCGGATGCAGGCCACACAGCAGGTGCGACATAAATAAGCCACACAAAGATGGAAAATACACAGAGAGTCTGGATACTGTACGCTATTGTGTTTTTCAGTTTTTTCATTGCTAAGGAAGGAACAAATGCTAAAGTACACTTGATTATAAATGCTTCTGAGTTAATTCAACTTATATCTTTTGAAAATGCCTTGACTTCAAAATTTAAGTATAAGGATATGTTACTCGGAAAAGGAGTTTTAGTTTATGTTTCCACAGAAAATGAAAAGCTGAGGATTCCTTCCAGGCTTCTGTGGTTTGATGAACCAAGACCCCCGGAAGCAGTGGGCAAGGCGTTTCAACAATTGAGACAGCTAAGATGATGGAGCTTTACAGACCACAAAAATAAGGACTTATACAGGTTTCTGAGTTTTGTCATGATCCCCAGGGTGTGAACAGCACCCCCTTCCAGCAGGAAGCAGTTTGGAATGAACGACGTCCCAATTCCCATCTTGTTTATAAATCTTTGTTTTCATTTAAATGGGATTGTTTACAATTGATTAATGAGCACAACCAATCTCCTTTTAATGATAAAGAGGGGAATTATGGTATGGGTATTGTTTTTCATTTATTGATACAAATTCAAGGTCAATTTTGTGATATGTATATTTCTCCTCTTGATTAAGTATTGTGCTTATACTGATCTTTTAAAATGTAATGCTTAATTAAATACAGATTATAGATAGTTACTTATAATAGTCAGAATTTATAGTTAGGTAAGTTAGGTTTTCTAGATATACAGAAATATATATTAGATACATAAACAGTCTTCAAACCTCTCAAAGACCTTCAGAAAATGGCGTTTAAAATGGTTTAGAGAAATGTCTACTCCTGGCAGCACCAATTACATCTGAGAGGAAGATGGGCATTGAAGAAACTCGTTATGAAGTTTTCTTTCAACATGGCAAGATTAGCCATTTGGGCAAGAAACTGCTCTTGCTTGTACTGCTTGACTGTTGTTGTATAATCTGGACATGCAGGACCCACAGGAAAGTGACTGCTGAACTCAGTCTTACAGGGTTCCTGCTTCATGGAAGAGTCTACGGGACTTTCTGCAGGACACAGAAAAATGACTGACAGACTGCCAATGCAGATGGACAGTTTGAAATTTTCTGCTTTGCTGAGAAGTGTTCCAGACACATTGTGGCTTATGGGCTGAAGATGGATGCCCCAACGTTACAGAGGAACTTTGGGTGACTGTCCAGTCAGTAAGATATCTCTGTCAATACTAGTATTTATATATTATCCTTCTGTGGTCTTTGATGGAGTTGAAGACAGATAGTTATAATTATAGTTTTCCTTAGTATGATAAAAGATAAGCTACATATAGGACTTTGGACTCACAAGGATGGGATGGATGATATTTTCTTTAAATCTTGCTAAATGTTAATAGACAAAATGTTGTAACTGTGTTCTTACTTGATAACTGTTCTGTTATATAAAATTTGACTGTGTTAAAGTTAAGACCTTTCTTTTTGTTTAAACAGAAAAGAGGAGATGTTGGGGAAGTTTTATGCCAATAAAGCACTGTCTGGCCAATAGGGAATCTAGATAAGAGGGACTAGGAGTCCAGGAGGACTCTGGGAAGAAGAAACACGAGAGAGTTCGAGATGTAACGCCATTGGGGTAGGAAGCCCGGAAACCTCTCCGGTATGAGACATACTTAGATTAACAATTATGGGGTAAATACTTAAGTCAGAGCTAGCCAGTAAGAAACAAGCAAGGCCAACAACTTCATAATTATTATAGCCTCCTGTGTGTTTATTTGGGACTGATGTGGATCTAGAACCAGGCGGGCGGGAAGGCCCCTATCAAAAGAAAAAGCTTCTCTTTACATGCGTCATTTAGAGTCATCTACCCCTTGCTGTGTGAAAGGGAGTGAAAAGGAGAGATGGTCTGTGCAGGCCTCGATGCACCAGTCATATTTCAAGGTCACACAGCAGGTGGCACTGAGTCGTGTAGGTATGGCATGTAAATGATGTGGCCCGTTGACTCCAGGTCTGCAAAGATCCTGTTGCTAAACCCCCATGTTACTTCTGAGACATCGGTCACATTTCTAACTATTTATATATTTCTACAACTACAACAATGTTGTCATTGTTATTTTGGGGGTTTATCTGATTGTTTTTATCCTGCCTTTTCTCTGTGTCTCTGTATTGGGTTCTCCTCATCAAAGATGCCCACACCCTAATTACCAGAGCATACCAATGTATAACAGGACATAAAACATGCATGATTCAGTTAAGCAGCTGAAAACTGGGAGATTACATAAATTTTCTGGGTGTGTTGAAGCAAGTCTGTGGGCTCTGGGAATCAGAGAACTTTCTGGAGCTCTGAGAAACAGAAAGACCAAGGTGAAATGGAAGTTAGAGGATTCTGGGTACGGGAAGGCTCATTCTCCAGTGTCTGTTCTGAGCTTGGAGAAAGAAGGCCGGAAGCTAGAGAATACACATTGCATCTAGAAGCTGGACCCAAGCTCCTGCAAGGAAACTGGAACTCAATCTTGTAACCATGAGCAACTGAAACTTGCCAATTTGCTTGAGCCTGGAGACAGACTCCTTGCCAGAGACATCAAGGACAGCAACAGCCTTTGTTCCAGTGTGTGTGTCCCAAGCAGGGAGCCCAGTTGAGCCACCTTGCCACTGGCTTCAGACTCACACAGGTCAGATGCGAGCATAAATGGCCTTTGTCTGGGTCAGCTAAGTTCACGCTGATTTCTTAATGGCAGCCACAGAAATGTGCACACTACAGGATGTGCAAGTCTGTGCCATGTCAGGGCCTGCACTCCCTCTGCTTCAATAAGTATCTCCCTCTCTGTGGAGACTATGACTCTGTCACTGCCTTATCACCAGCCGTCAGTCAGGGAAAGGGAATCCGAGAAACAAGAACCAGAAATAGCTACACATCCCAAAACTGACCTCCAGGGACCCTCTCTCTGAAAGGTCCGGTGACAAGACCTGGTGACTGTAATGAGGAAAGTGCAGAGTAACAGCAGCTGTCAATACACAGCAGAAGCCGGCACCGTCCCCTCAAGATGGTGGATTAGAATCAGGAGGCCCCAATTCAGTGACAGGGCTTTGGGGCTGGGAGAGCTCACTAGACAGAAACAATATAGTATGTGGAGACCTGAACTTGATGCAGCCTTAAGTGGAGGGAAGGAGAGCTTCCCTCTGAAGCCTGGAGAGGAGCTTCATGAAAAGTGAGAAGGACAGAGACAGGGAGAGGTAGGAGGGAAGAGAGGCATGGGAGGGATTGGGGGTAGGCAGAGGAGCTTCCTCAGAGAGCAGTCCCATCCCTGGATCAAACCCCTGAGAACCGTGACTTTCATGACTCATTAGGAGTGGTGGGAAGTTCACCTCACATGATTCCATTCAATACAGCATAGAAGACAAGGAGCCAGGCGTTAGAAATTGAGAGCTGTCAAGGCACTGCACAGTGCTTCTTAACTCTCTGTCTCTGAAAGGACTTCCTGGAGGCATGACCCCATTCAGGATCTGCACATATCTGCATTCCTAAATATGCACATGCACACACATGTCATACATATATGCATATGCACAAAGAAAATAAAGTGAAAAAATTAAAATGAAGGCCAGAGGCCACAATCTTAGCCCAAAGTGCTAATTGTAGCCTACAGGCACAGGTGAATGTTTTAACAGAAAGCAGCCAGCCTCACGGTAGAGCCATCAAGTCTACATCATGTGTTTACATCTTCGATTAATCACTCTGCCAAACTCTCAGATCCACGGTGACTCACTCGCACTGCTTACTGAAATGCCCACATCTTCCTGAGAAAGCCACTGTGGCACCTGCACAGAAACCAAAAAGAAACCGAGGTATATAAATTTCCAAAAAGCCCCAAGAAAGCGAGCAAGCAGTTCACAACCTCACTAACTAGTCTTGGCATTCATTCTTTTCATATCAGATTGAGTAGAGGAGCCTGAATGTTGCTTGGACAGGTTCTTCTCATGGCTCCTGCTGCACTCCCATAACTTCAAAATAATCCCATTTATGAATTTAGTGTGTGTGTGTGTGTGTGTGTGTGTGTGTGTGTTCTGGTGCTCTCTCACAAGTGGACACACATGCCAGGGCTCAAGCCTGGAAGTCAGAGAACAACTCATGAGAGTCGATCTTTCCTTTCAACCATATGGGTCCTGGGAATCAAACTCTGGCTGTCACGCTTAGTGGCAACTTCCTTTACCCTCTGAGACATCTTGCCAGCTCTCTCCTTCCTTTATGGAAAGGTAAATGGATGTCAGGATACTGAAGTGACCTGTTCATCACCAAGATAAGGGTGAAAACAGAACTTGGAATAGTGGATTGGTCCCATTACAGTCCCAAGGACTAAGTCCGTGATTTACATCTTCTTATAAAGCTCCAGAGTGTCCCTGCTCATTAAAATAAATGCATGTGTAGCTTGGCTTACCATGAACTATGTTCCAATAAAAAAACGCCACAGACTGGACTGATGAGATGGCCTAGTGGTTAAACATGTACCTCACTAGGACTGGAGTTCAGATCCCCAGAACACACACAAATCACAGGTGGGTGTGAAGATGTAATTCCAACTTAAGACAGCAGAGACAGGGTATCCCCAGAGCAAGCTGGAGTGTGAGTTCTAGATTTGAATGAGAGACTGCATCTCAATGACCAAGATGGAAGAAGGATCAAGGATGACTCAACATCAACCCTAACCCTGCATGTGCATATGTGTATATCCGAATATTACACACACATACACATGATGCATGCGAAGATGCATATTTCTACACATATGCACAACACACACACACACACACACACACACACACACACACACACACATGGGAACAATGAAAAAATGAAACATTGCAAACTGAATGCTCTTTAAAACACCTAACCTACATAAAAGCACAGGTTAGCCCAGTCTAACTTCAGCATGACCAAAAACATTCATGTTAGCCAGCATAATGTTGGAGAACCATCTTAAGCAAAACCTACTTTATAGAAAGTGTTGAGTATGCCAGATGGTTAATTGAATACTTTACTAAACACAGAAGGATTGCCTGGTTATTCTTTTCCATTACTGTAAAGCAAGAAACGTACAGACCAAATCAACCCAAACTCGGAATCCCCATTCTCCCATTTATAAACTCTTAGCAGGGCCTGGCTGGTGTATTCTCTCAGCTATAGGGTACCATGTGAGAGCTAAGAGCATGTACAGCTAAGGCAGGAGGCAGCTGAGTCCTTTGGTTCTGTGCCATTGGGGTGTGCATGCACATCTGTGTGTGGCGGTTCCGTAAAAGTGGAAGCACCGTAACTTGGAAGCAAAAACGTAGATGCCTTACCCAATATCCCTTGATTCTAGTTGACTTTGTCTCCTGAGATGGGATCTGAATCATATAATGAAATCCCATTAAGTACTAGCAGGTTTCAATATCATTACAACAGAAAGCAATGGCAAACACAGAGATCAGGATGCCAGGGGCCATGCTACAGATGTGTTTCATGATTGCACCTGCAAGGACGTGCAAGCTGTCAGCTGCAGCTGTCCGCTCTGTCCTCAGCCTCCTAGTCCTAGGTCACTTTTGTCCCACACAGAAGCATACTCCAGGTAGTCTTTCCATCTCCATCTTCCTCCACACATTTGCTTGGCAACTCAGAGACATCTTGTTCTCAATAGCCCTTGTATTAGAGAGAGTCTGGAAAGACTATTGTGGCAGTATCACAGAGACAGATCATAGGGACACAAATGGCAACTAATGCAGTAGCAGACAGAAGGTGTTCGGACATTTCAAAGGATCGGTGTAGCCAACAGGCTCTGTTTTCTTATCGTGTCTTTGGGCTATCACGCTCAGGGCCTGATCTCTAATGTCCCCCAAATGAAGGCATGTATGCACGATAAGGATCTAACTGAATGAATATTTCCTTACCTGTTTTTAAAAGATTAAAAGAAAACAGAGCAGAGTCAAAGCTCTAAGAGCAGGTATGTTATGTGGCAAAATTGACAGAACCCTCAGAAAGAACAATCATACAAAGATGTCTGAGACCAGTGCTTGCTAAATGGTCTGTAAGCAGTCACCACCATGGTAGCATGAATGTAGGTGGAACATTAAAGAAAAGTGATTGATGGGTAGGAGAGGGCAGATTATAAACATAGGACCACTAGGGCTGTCCTTCACTGAGTTGTGTAGGAAGGCATGAGTGGAATGGTCCTAGTTGCATCCCTCATGGGTTTCCATAGACAGTTTGGACCAAGGCTTATGTTGGACAGGGACCATCATAACAGCACCAGCTCAGTGAGATCCCTTTGGATTCCAGATCTTTTCGCAGAGCCCAGACACAGGCTGATGAAGCATCTGGATGCTTTCCCATCCTTCACTGCATGACTCACGGTAGATGCCCAGGGCAAGAGTGTGATGAGGTGCTTCGTGTACAGTTTTATTGTCTTCACTTTCCCTAGAATGGGTGAGGAACGCAAGAACCCTGGCAAGGTGGCACCGGGACTTTAAAGGCCATTTAACATGTCAAGTGGGAAAACAGAATCAGTCACAGAAGCAACCCCTCGCTGTGGTTGGGAGATTAACATCTTTACAAGATAATAAAGGCAACAAATTACATCTGCCAGCACTCAAAACAAGAGACTCATAAAGACGTTCTTGGATAAGCAATGAGGCTCCATGCCTTGGCCCATCAGATTCACAGGAAAAGTCGGAGTCTGGCCTGGAGGGAGCTATAGACCTGCTCCAAGGCCTGTGTGCTTCAAGAAGTGGATCATCCATGATTGCCCCCGAGGATCAGCTGTGGTTGCCAAGGGGCTGCTTGCACCAGGAATCATAGGAGTGGCAACAGACTTCTGAATCGGCATTGCCGCTCTCCATCATACACATACACATACACATACACATAAGCCACTGGGCTGTCAGTGCAGCCTGCCAGCTTTCAGGGACAAAGTCCTTGGAGCAAGCAGAGTGCCCTAACTGGGACCCCGCTTCCTGTGACAGGACAAAGTGAGCACTGATCTGGGCTTGTATTCGATGTGAGCCTGTCAGATTGGCACCGTGTTTTTTGAGATCTCACCATGATCCCAGCTGAGGCTTTCTCAGAATTGTCTTCCAACCAACGCAGCTCACATGCTCCCTCCTCAGCTCTCCTTCACAGATAGTCTCTACCTGATCCCATACCCAGCGATGCTGACAATACTACAGGCCAGTTAGCTGAAAACTGCTACACCATGACCAAGAGTTGTTCCAGCAATGGAAGATACTGGCCCAAGGAGCAAGAGGCAACAGCTACAGTGCATCCTATTAGCAGAACAAAAATAAAGGTTGCCTCCCATGGTCATCTTGATAGATGCAGATGGAACATTTGACAACAGCCAATAAGCTGTCATGATAAAAGCACTCAGCAAGCTGGGATTAGGAAGGAACTGCTTCAACCTAATAAAGGGCATCTGTGAAAAGCCCACAGAGAAGCGTGCACTGACAACCTCAGTCCTAAGTGTCTGACCTCTAAGGAGGGAGGGCCCTCGCATTGCTGCTAGCCAGGCTGCTCTGGCGTTCCTAGCAAGGGCAAGAAAAAGAAATCCAGATCCCAAAAGACAAAACTGTTCTCAGATGGCATGATTTCTACAGAAAACCCTAAAGAATACTCACACACACACACACACACACACACACACACACACACACACACACACACACACACACACGGTATGCACATGAACGTACACATATGTGTTAACAACAATAAAATGATGATTGCATTTCTATACACTGGCAACACACAATATAAAAGTGGAAAAATAATTATCACTAAGTAGAAAATAGTTATGATTAAATTTAATTAAAAACTGTTAGACTTGTACTTAGAAAACTGTTAAAACTTGTTAAAAGAAAGCCAAGAACTAGCTATAGTGGCACTGGGGAGGCTGAGGCAGGAGAATGAATTGTGAATTTGGAGCCAATCTGGGCTACACAGGGAGGCTCTATCTCAAAGAGAGGAGGAGGAGGAAGAGAAAGGAGGAGGAGAAGGAAGAAAGAGAAGGAAGGATGGGGTGGAGGACGAGGATGGAAACAGAGAGGCTGTCGAGAAATCAGAAAAGTTAAAGTTGTAATGCCCACACATAGTTTCACAGAATTTATGTAATTCCTTCAAAATTAAAAATGTGATGTTGGCACATAGATTATCTGACCCCCCCAAATTCATGCTATGCTGAACATACAAAACAGCTTTGAAAAAAAAAAAGGAAAGGTACCGCATGTGTGGCAGGGACAGAATTCAGACTATCAGGCTTGGTGGCAAATGCCTTTTACCAACTTAGCCATCTCGACAGACCATAATTTGGGATTTCAAGGTACACTAACCATGGGATGCTGGAGAACAAGCAGGGACTCATGGAATAGAGCTGGGGGCTTAGAGGTAAACCCTTTTGTGGCAAACTAACTTTTAGACAGGGTGTCAAGATCGTTGAATAGGGAAGCAACCATCCTATTAACAAACAGAGGTAGACACTTCCCACACAACACAATGAGTTTGGACCTAAAACTAAAAAAAAAATTAAATCAAAACTAATCAAAGATGTAAATATCAAGTATAAACCACCACATGTCTTTACAGTAGGCAGCAATTTCTCATCACAGGAAATGTGGGAGAGAGCAAATAAAAATAATTTGAGCTTCATTAAAATTAAAAGCATTTTTGCTTTAAAGAGGAGCATAATTAATGGAACATAATTAAGGGAAATAATCTACAGAATGACAGAATATTTGCCTATCAGTCAGAATATCTATCTACTAGATAGATAAAATTTTATTCTATTCTAGATAGATAGACAGATAGATGATAGATGATAATTTGATGGATAGATAGATAGATGTTTAATAGTTTTTAAAAGAATTGATTTTTTGAATGATTAATACATTTGAGTGGAAATTTCTGCAAAGGCATACGAATGACAAGGGACACATAGAAGCTGTTTCCCATCATTACTCCTTCAGGAAACATAAATCAAAATCACAATTATATTTCATATCTACTAGGATAATCATAACAACTTTTCTTAGACGGTTGGCTGAAGATCCAGACACACTGGAAGCTTCATTCACTGCCAGTTAGAATAAAAATAACCGAGTCATATTAGAAAGCAATTTGGTACTTCCTCCAAAAGCTATAAATAGATCATCTTGCTGTCCAGTAATCATTAATATATCAATGGGAAGTTTTTCTTATTCAGCTCAGGAGTCCTTCCATATTGAGGTGATTATGAAAATTAGATGAGTCATCTTGTGCTATCATTCCATCCCACGATCAGAAGAAAGCAAGCAGGTCTGTGTGATGAACAAGTTTTTCGTTTGTTTGTTTTCATGATTGTGATGGAGGATGGGTGAGCTTGGGCAGAGATGGTCCTTACATCGGGATGGGAAGGTTGTCCAGTCTGAGAGGGCAGATGACACTAGGCTTAGGATCCAAGTAAAGAGAATGAGTAACTGGAATTCCAAGGAACAGAATCATTGCAGACTTTGAAATCAGAAGTCTTGGATGGTGGAGCTGAGCTTTACTTTCTTTGTCAATGATCTGTTGCTGCCCTGGCATGTCGGTGAGGGAAAGGAGAAAACCTTTTAACTTTCACGTTTCAGCCTAAGGGAGACTAACCCTATAGCCGAGGGTCCTCTTTGTTGTTTTTTGTTGTCTTTTCGAGACAGGATTTTTCTGTGTAGCCTTTGCCATCCTGGAGCTCACTTTGTAGACCAGGCTGGCCTCAAACTCTCAGAGATCTGCCTGCCTCTGCCTCCAGAGTGCTGCGATTAAAGGCATGCGCCACCATCTTACATGCAGTCCCTGTAGGTGGTACGGCAACATTGACCCAGTGTCCAAAACCATGGGGCAACCAAAAGAAGAGGAAGAGCAGGAGGGAGGGCTGGGGGGGGGGATTCTGTGCGTTCATGGTAGACCCAACCAAATGGGTGATGTTCCTGGTTTGAAGGGAAAAGCTTTAAAATGAAAGTTTGTCCAGTTACCTGGGAACAAAATCACACGGACTGTAAGATTGGATGTGGTACACCAGTGAGAAGGCAGGAGGGCTCCAGGCACCTAGGAGTCCATTTTGGCAAGCCCTCCTCTGAACACGAGTCTTCAGATTTGACACTTTCTTACACAGCCCATCTCTGTCCATCTCACACATCCTGTTTCTGTTTGCTCCACCTCTCCATAGCATTCTCCTGTATTCCCACTCACTGCCGCTTACGAACAGTACCTAGCGCATCCGTTAGTCTGGAAACATAAGAAGGCTGAGGGGTGCAGACAGGAGAACAGGTGGAATGCACCAGTGAGTGACGGTTGGAAAGTGAAGGTCATGGACAGTGGGGTCTACGAGCGTTGTTCACCAACAAATCCTAGAAAAAGAGGATGCTCCTGAGCCCAGTCTGCTTTTCTAGACTGTTGGTGGAAACCCACCTCTCTGCTAATGGCAGAAGCCTCAGACTCCTTCTGCTCTTTGCTTATCTTGAGTTTCTAAGCCCATCTTTCTTTTCCCTTCCCTCAACCCTAATACTCCTCTGCCATTTGATACCTGCCTCTTAACCCTGATCGTGAACTTGACCCCCTCTAAGACAGCAGTCTCCTGGAACACCCCATCACAGGCTGCTCTGTAGCCTGAGAGACACCTCAACCACCCCATTTGGCAGTTTTAGTTTTAGTTTTAGTTTTCATCTCACATTGCTTATTCATTAAAATTAATATAAATTTGGGTGGTGGTGGCACACACCTTTAATCCCAGTACTCTGGAAGCAGAGGCAGGTGGATCTTGCTGAGTTCAAGGCCAGTCTTGGTCTACAAGTGAGATCCAGGATAGCCAAACTACACAGAGAAACCCTGTCTCAAAATCAAAACAAAACAAAAAATACCAAAACAACAAACATTAAAACTAATATGTGAAAAATAAAAGAGCACCAATGCGTTCATCATCACATTTCTCCAGTTGCTGGTGTGCCCTTGTTCACAGAGACCCATGATCCTCTGCGTCCTACAACATCGACCTTTCTCTTTAGATTGTGCTTGTCTTCTTTGTTAAAGTTTTATCATTCTAATTCCAGAAAACACAGATTTTAGTTTCCTTGGGCTGGTTTGGCTGGTGTTTTCCAAGACTCTGTGAGTATGTGTTCTAATCCTTATTTTTTCCCTCTCCCAGAATGGTACTCTGCATTCATTCTCCCATTAGTTCCACTATTTTCAGATAAAAAAAGAAAAAACTCACTTCTCTATACCCAGGGCTGATCATCCTGATGACATGTGGGCTGGCAGTTCCTTGTACAGACCATCACCATGCTGGCAAAGTGGACAGCCGTTCAGGAACATGGGGCTTGGTGAGTTCCAGAGGCTCTTGACAGCCAAGCAGGGAACTGTATCCCGAGCCCTGTCTCAACTGAGCCCAGGGAGGCCAGCCCTCTTGCCAGCCCTTAGAGGCTGTGTTTAAGAAGCAGATTGCTGAGGAGAGCTGTGCGGTCTGGGAAGGTCAGAGTGTGGTCTAAGACAGATTTTACCTCAGCAGCGGTGGAGACTGTACTGCTTAAGGCAGAAGGCACGTTATCCCCGGGAGTCGTAAGAGCCCAGAAGGCAGGTGGTCACTTGACGGTTAGACAGGAGGTCAGGGATTTGTGACCACACAACACTGAGCTTGGGGGCCCAAATGCAGCTCAGTATTGCTGGTAGCTGAGGTGGGAGGGACGGTCGGACTGAAATACAGGTCTCCAATAGATGAGTTTTACCATCAGCCACTCTCACACACGCATGTGTCAGTTTTGCGACAGTGGCATGGTGTTTCAAAAGTACTCTTTTTGGTGATAGCATAGAGATCAGATCATGGAAGAAAAAACTAACTACAAACGATGAGGCCAAGCAAAGGAGCAAGAAGATGACTCATCCCTCCCCACTGAGCACTTCTCTGAAATAAAATTACCCACCTACTGACATCAGCATTCTTTTTGCCAGATCTCTTCATTTTGAATGCAAGGTGTGCTTTCAGCTAGGGGTAATTATCTAATTATCTGTTATCCAGTGTGTATCGCCTCATTTTCTCCTGGTTCTCCCACTCTGTTTGGTGTGTGGCTTTTGGCGGGCCTGAGAGAGGCATGACTCAGTTGCCTGTCAGCACAGCTTTGCCGGGAGAACACATCATGGAAAAGGAATCGCACTTGTCTCAGGAGCCCAGTGGTAATTGATTACTAATTACTGAAAATCATGTCTGAAGTGGAGAAGGCTCGGGCCTCCTTTCCAAAGCCCTGGGTAATTAGCAGACAAGCATGAGACACCAGGGGAGGGCGAGGGACGGGGATTGAGATCTGATGGGGTCCATTAGTAGCCTTAGGGTGATCGGCCACTCATTCTCAAACACGGAAGAGGAGGGAAGGTGGGCTAGGGCTAACGAGCTTCTACCAACATTATTACCAGAAGCGGGTACCCCAGAATTAGCACCGTCCTTCCCTAATGGCAGAGAGGGGCGACCGTGTGAAAAGAGAAGCAAGCAAAGCTCTTTGCTTTCATACAAAGGGTAATACTGCAAAACCGCAAGTCTGCCCATGCCACTGATCTGTAGGGAGTCTCCGGTGGCTTCCTTTTGTCCAGAAGGTTGTCGGTGTGGTTCAGGCAACCCTCCAGCCTCCTCTCCCTGCTTCATTGCTCACAGCAGAAAGTAGCTTTGTGGTGATCAGGAGGTACTTCTCCCTGAGGCTCGTCCTCAGGACCTTTCATCCCTGAGCATGCGCACCAACCGCCTGGCTGATCTGCAGCAGCAGGCCCTCTTTGCCAATGCTCCCTCACTCTTTCTTAGTTCCCTGAACTTCACCCGTTGCTAGGTACTTCTATTGACTCGTTTTTTAAAGGACTTTGCTTTGTTTTAGAATCAAAGAAAAAATACAAAAAAAAAAAAAACCCACGAGGAAAATCTTCATATACTCTCAGTTTTCTCTGCTGTGAATGTCTTACATTCACATTTCAGCATGCTGTATAATTAATGAGCTGTAGGAGTGAACCCCATTATCGATGTTTATTTTTACGTCACCTACCATCTACTGTTTAGTCAGAGTTCTTAGTGTTTTATCAAAGGTCCTTTTACTGTCACTGAATCCTCTTCAAGGATTAGCAGTGATTGTGATCATATACTAAAACCTTGCTCTGATGTCCACGTGGCGACAGGACTGGGTAATGATCTGATCCCCTGAGGGCCCCACCCTCAGATCTGAAAGGGAGACAGCAGCGTGTCTGGACCCCGCCTCTGGCTCTCTGTCTCACAAGCCATCTCTCATGGGTCCCTCCATTGTGATGTCCTCCCCCATGCAGACCTGCTCAGATGCCGTGCCGTGTTCTTGAACCCACAAAACCAGGAGGTGAGTGAGCCTCATTTACACTAACAATAAACTCCTCTTGTGACAGCAACAGAAACAAAGACATCACGTTGCCCTTGGGTATTATATCTGCTTATGGTCTTTCTCTTCGATGAACTGGGCAGTTTTACCCACAGTTGTCCAGATCCCTCTAGCAAAATTTGCCTAGTGAATTTTCCTCCCACAATCCAGGGTGATGGCTTTGTTCAGAAGAAAATCATATAAGTAGGGCATAATTTTCATTGTGCCATATTATAGTAACCACTTTTCTATCTGTATGATAAAATATCATGACCAAAGCGGCTTATAGAAGAAAGGGTTTATTCTGGCTTTCAGTTCCAGGAGGGACAAGCGTCTATTGTGGCGGTGGAGTGTGGCACCAAGAGACAGACCCAGTGGCCCGGGTAGAAAGCAGAGGACTCACAGCTTGACCCAGAAGCATGAAGCAGGAAAAGCAAACTGGAAGTGACAGGAATTTTTAAAAATTCCCAAAACCCAAGCCCAGTCATGTGCTTTCTCTGACAAGGCTGCACCTCCTAAACTTCCCCCAAACAGCGCCACCAACAGGGGACCAGGGCTCAATGCACAAGCCTGTGGGAAAACATTTCTCACTCAAAACACCACAGGCATCAAGGATATATATGTCCTGCCATTGGAGAGGGAACCTAACCAGGAGAAGAGAGCAGAACAGGCAACCAAGGTAGAGTAGAGTGATATGTTTGAAGACATGAATGGAAACCAAGCCAATCTTAAAATTCTAGCCCCAGTGAAATTATCCCTTAAAATTAAAAGACAACAAATTTAAAATGTTTCTCAAAAGCTAAAACTTCAGCAGAAGCTGTGTCTTCTGGGAAATATCAAGGAGAAGCCCCTCTTCCTCAGAAAGAGGGAAATGAGGTTGGTGCAGTCCAGAATATATGTGAAGAAGGGTAGAGCCCAATAAATGAAAAAAAGATGTTATGTGTTATTCTTTTCATTTATTTAAAAATAACTTTCTGAAAGCAATGATCACAATATATCACATGTATAAATGAAATGGATAAAGGGGCCTTCATGGGCAGTGAGAAGAGCAGGCCTGGTGTTGGGTTATAACAAACCCTCTCATGTAGACTTCTGCTCTCCATGGGAAGTGGCTGCTCACATTGCATCAGCCAGCAAACTAGCTGAAATGTATGTCTATAGAGGCCACAACTGTGTTCTTTCTATTTGTTTTTTACATTTCACTAGTGCATGTGTGTGGGCAACTGTGTGCAGACACGCATATGTGGAGGCCAGAGGATGATTTTTCAGGAATTGGTTCTTAGTGATCAAACTCAGGTTTTCAGGCTAGCTGGCAAGTGTGTTATCCAACTGAGCTATCTCTCTTAACTTTGGAATTGCTTTCCTAAGAAAATCTAATTGAAATGTTATTAGAGGCATGGAAATTGAATAATAAAGTTCTTAATTCAAACCAGAGAAAACAGAAAACAAAGTAGAGGGACAAAAATAAACAAGACACAAATATAATAAGGAAACACAAACATGGTAGATTTGATTTACATATCAATAATTACCCTAAATGTGAATGCTCTAAGCCATCAAATAAAACACACTGTCAAAATTAGAAAACTAAACAAGATCCAACTGCTTGTTGCCTAAAGAAACAATTTTGAATCAATAATGACTAATTTAGGACATTTAGATAATTTTTCAACCCTTTGTGAGGGGTTTATCAGTGTGTTTGATGCATTCCTTTTTATTGATTTTTATTTAAAAGTGTTTTCATATAGAATGTTTATCATATTCTTTCTGCTCTCCAGACCCTCCTTCTATCCTCCCCACATCTTCTGTACCCTCCATACTCTCTCTCTCTCTCTCTCTCTCTCTCTCTCTCTCTCTCTCTCTATATATATATATATATGTATATATATCTCAAGTGAAAATCAAAACTAAAACAAAAAATACAATATAACAAAAATTAACAACACAAAAAGTTCATACAACTAAGTGGAGTTTGTTTTGTGTTGGCCAATTACTCCTGGGCATGGTCCTTGCCCTGGAGTATAGTTGATATACCCAGTGAGAGTTCATGGAAGAAAAATGATTCTCTTTTTCCCAGTAGGTATTAATTGCATATAGCTTCTTGGTTAAGGGTTGACTTTGAGCTACTTGCCCTTCTTGGTGTTGGGATTCTGACCTGTTTAAACCTGTGAAGGCCTTGTATGTGCTGCCTGATGTCTATCTCATAGAGTGGGCCTTAAATGCAATTTTAAAAAGAGTTTGGCTTCTCTCTTAACATTTGTGCCAGCATTGTAATGAAAGTCAAAGCCATTTCTGACGTGGGATAAATGGTTTATCAAGACACAGCTCACCTCATGGAGCATGTTGACTAACTTTCATACAGAATGAAGGAAAGGAGAGTATAAAGAGATGTCCTGCTGGCTCTACTCAACACATGGCAGTAGCCACATTGATTTCAGGGGGAAAATGCAAGGAGGGGTTATTATCAAAGACTAAGAGGGCCTTATATAGGACAAAGGGGTCAATGCTCCTCCAACAACAACAGCTTTAAATGTGTTTGCACAAAATTGATGATATCAAAATGTGAGAGGCCCATATACTTATAACTTTAAAAAGAATGTAGGCAAACCACTGTGATAGTGTCACTCTTGGCTATTGTCCCAGCTTCCGTGTTCCTAGCTACCTATGATTAACCGTGATCCAGAACTCTTTGATGTGGTGCTGGAGAGATGGCTCAGCAGATAGGAGCTCGAAATGCTTTTGGAGAGGGCCTGTTCCATTGGGTATATTAAGCAAAGTCAAGCATCAATCTTGATACCAAAAATTGAAAATAGTGGTCATCATTTTGACAAGGCATTGGCCCCCTATAGGCCACACTGAACATCAAGATTGAGTCATACATGCTGGCATTCCTGTCACCAAGCTAAAAATAAACTATTTGTCTAATTAATCACAAATCTATGTAGATAAAATCCAAATCCCACAAATGGGCCAGATTCAGTTGTCACAATGATGACACTACTCAGATACAATCTTTTAAAAGTTTTTTATTTAAAACAATGTTTATACAATATGTTTTGATCATATTGTTTTCCCTTCCAAAGTCTCACTGATCTTTCCCAACTCCCAGAGTACCTTTGTGGGTTTTTTCCTCTCTCTCTTTCACCATCAAAACTGAAAAATCAATACAAAAGAAAAAGGAGAAGACAAATAAGAGAAAAATACCAAACCAAAGAAAAGACATGAATACACACTGTACACACACACACAGAGAGAGAGAGAGAGAGAGAGAGAGAGAGAGAGAGAGAGAGAGAGAGAGAGAGAGAGAGAGAGAACAAGCAAAACAAAATAAACAAACAAAACTACATGGAGTCAGTTTCATATTGGCCAACTACCAACTACTCTTGTACATGGGACCTGTCCTAAAGTATGGTTGACATGTCCAATGGCAGTCAATTTGAGAAAACTGTCTTCCCTTATGCAGCAGGTATCAGCTTCTTGGTTAAAGGTGGGATTTTGCATCTACTTCTCAGTGCTGGAATTTTGTAAGCTTTGAGGCTGTGCAGGTCTGTGTGTGATATCACAGCCTATAAGAGTTTTATGTGTATCAGCCCAGCATGTCTCTTAACAGCAATCTTCATGTGTCAAGGAGCCTGAACCACTTGCTGTAAACTAGTCATTTACTTTCCTGTTGTCCTGAATCTATGTCTCCTCCTTTCAATGACAGTGACTTAAAATGACCAGTCTGCTGTCTGTCTGGGGCTTTTCGTTTGTGCATTCTTCACACCTTCAGTAAATCCGATCTTTCTGCTCATCTCATTGGTCTACCCATCATATTGGGGAGCAAAGTGCTTCCTGATTCTGTGGCCACAATAGTCAATGAAGACCTTTAACTTTCATTGTAATTTTGTTAAACTATTGTCATCTTTTTTGAGGGAAGAGCCACGGTCCTACATTAACCTCCTTTATAGTTTTTGTTCCTAAGCACTTGTTTTATTTTTTGTTTTAAGCAAATTCATCTGTGTTTGCATCGTTTTATTTCTAAGGCAGTGTTTTTTAGTCTCATGAATGTTCCATTCAGAGTTAGGCATTTTGAAGTCTCTTGTTCTCTTGACCTAAGCTAGTTGTGGGTCTCTGTGTTAATTATCATCTATAGAAACTAGAAGCTTCTCTGAATAGGGTGGAAAGAATCATTAATCTATGGAAATAGTGATGAGCTCTTCAAGGTAGTTTTAATACTATGTCCATTTAGTAGAATAAAAATAGTAGTTTCTTCCCTATAATTCATCTATCCATAGGTTCTTGGCCAATTTTTGGGGATAGGTATGGGTTTCATCTCATGGAGTCAGACCTAAATCCAATCAGAAGGTTGTTAGTAACATCCAAAATTGTTTGTGTCACTATTCCACCTGTGGACATGCCTTGCCAAGCTAGTCATTATTGCAGTGCACAGAATTCACAACTGGGGTAAGACTGATGATCACGTATCCAACCTCACAGTGCACAGTACCTTATATCGCTCCTTTTGACTTTTTTTCTGTTCTATGACTCAAGCATGTGCTGTGTTAAGCCATAGGGTCTTACTATAAGGTTCTAGAAGGTAAACAAAAATGTTGGCATTACTCTGTAATGTTAGAGGCCTATGGGACCTCACTGGCCAACCACTCCATAAGAAGTAACCTACTTCTGGCACTGAAGTTTTTATTTGATAGCCCATGGTGTCTAGTAGGGCCATTGTTGACAAGATGTAGGGTAACTATATTTTAACACTTCTAAAGTATCAGAATCTGAAGATTCAAACCTAACACCCAAAAATTGGAGAAAATATGTGATTTTTGTCTTTGTGGGTCTGTGTTATCTCACACAGAATTATTGTTTCCAGATTTATCCATTTACTTGTGAATTTTATAATTTCATTTTTCTTAGTGGATAAATAATAGTCCATTGTGTAAATATACTATAGTCTTATAATCCATTCATCAGTTGATAGATGTCTAGGCTGTCTTAATTTCCTATTTGTTGTGAATTGAGCAGCAATGGACGTAGATGAGCAAACATATCTACAGTGGAACTATATGGGGTCATTTGGGTATATGACCAAGAGTGGTAGAACAGGATCATGTGTTAGATATCTTTTCTAGCTTTTTATTGTCTCCACACTGGCTGCACAAGTTTGTGTTTCCAACAGAAATGAGTAAGTGTTCTCCCTTGTCCCCATCCAAGCCAGCATTTATCATCATTTTGTTTGTTTGTTTTTCTGTCCTAGCCACTCTGACTAGGGTAAGCTGAAATCTTAAAGTATTTTTTCATTTGCATTTGTATGATGACTAAGGATGTCAAACATTTTGGAAAATGTTTCTCATCTGTTCATAGTTCATCCTTTGAGAACTCTCTGTTTAGTTCCATGCCTAGTCTTTAAATTGGGTTGTTTCCTTCTGGCATTTAATTTTTTAGTTCTTTGCATATTCAAGAGACTATCCATCTTAGTTACCTTGCTATTGCTCTGATAAAACACCATGAACAAAAACAACTAGAACATTTTATTCCATCATCCAGAGAAGTCAGGGAAAGAACTCAAGCAGGAACACAGACGTGGTAACCAAAGTGAAAACCATGGAGGAGTACTGCTTATGGGATTGCTCTCCAAGGCTTGCTCGGGCTGCTTTCCTATACTCCCAAGTCTCTCTGCCCTGGGGTGGCATCACTCACAAAGGCAACCTGGACCCTCTCACAGCAATCACCAAGTTAAAACATGCACCACAAGCTTGCTCATAGGCCAATCTGGTGAAGTTATTTCTCAACTGAGTTCCCTTCTTCCAAAATGACTCTAGCTTATGTCACACTACTTATGTCACACTACTTATGTCACACTACTCATCCGTCAAATATAGCTATTGAAGATTTCCCATTCTCTAGACTGCATCTGCACACTGGAGTGATGGCATCCTGGTCTATACAGAGCTGTTGAGCTTCATGAAATCCAATGTATTCATTGTTAGTTTTCAAGCCTCTGCTCTTGGGGTCCTGTTCACAAAGTCCTTTCTTGAACCAATGAGTTCAAATGTATTCCATACTTTCTCCTCCAATAGCTTCAGGGTATTTATGTTTAGATCCATAATCCATTTATAATTGAGTTTTGTGTATACCAAGAAATAAGAATCTAGCTTCATTATTCTACATTGAGCTACCAAGTTTGGTCAGTATATATTTGTTAAATATATCTGTCTTCAACTCATGGGGTTTTCATTTCAACAGTGTACACGTACTGGTCATTGTACCTCTTCCTTGTGTATTCTTGTCTCATACAAGTAAGCCAGAATACAGTGCTGCAGGGAAAGAATTTGTAGCACTGTGTAAACATGGAGGCAAAGGTAGACAGCTTTATCTTACTCTGCAACTTATGGGGAAATATTCAGTCTTTTACCATTAAATGTTGTGTTAGCTAAAGTGTTCTGTTTGATTTTTATAAATATCATCTTTCAAGTTAAGAAGGTCCACTTGTTCCTGCTTTGAGGAGAGTTTTTATATAAATAGATTTTGAGTCTTGACAAATGAATTGTCTGGATCAATGATAGGATCAGGTAGCTCTTCCTTAGATTTTACCAAACATGCATTATGTTGGTTTTCTGTAAATGTTATAAATCACAGATAAATCCCACTTGGTTGTGAAGTATTAGTGTAGTGATCTGTGGATGAAATTGACTCCTTATTTTGATGAAAGCTTTTGTAGATTTGTCTGTCTAGACGATTGTTCCACAGTCTTTCCTGCCTCCTCGGGCTTCCTTTCTCTCTTCCCTCCCACTGTATGACATCACAGTAATCACAGCCACGGGAAGTGAATTGGAAATCCCTATTCCTATATTACAGGTGGAACTGTATAGATAGTACTGATATGACGTCTTTTTTACACATCTGCTCTAACTCCCATGGAAACCTCTAGCCTAACGATGGACTTCCATTGTGTATTCACCTGGCAGGTCACTTTATAAATCACTGTAATGTTATTTGGGTCACCGTCTCCTTGCATGTGTTTCAGCAGCCTGTGATTTCTCAAAAAAAATTGTCCCACTTAGTAACGTTGTTCAATTTATATGTGTACAATTCTTTGTAATGCTTAATATCCTTTTATTTTATTTTGTGAGACAAGGTCTCACTTATGTAGCCTCAACTCCATATATCCACTTGCCTCTACCTCCCTGGTGCTGGGATTAAAGTCACATGCCACTACACCCAGCTTATTATCCTTTTACTGTCTGTGGATCCGGTATTGACACCCTTTCTTTCATTCCTGATGTCTCCCCATTGTTTCTTCTCTTTTCTTCTTCATCAATACTGCTAACAGTTTGTGTTGATTTTGCTTTACAAACTAGATATTAGATAAATTCACTGTCTCTAGGTTGTCCTTCTGTTTCTGTTTGTGTGTGTGTTTGTTAGCCAGTTGAAGCTGATGTAGTAAGTATTCATAGACTGAGTGACCTATAAACAACAGAACATATTCCTTCTGGATCCTGGATCCCTGCAGTAGGGGGCCAGCCTGGGTGTGTTCTAATGAGAGCCTTGGGGCAGACTGCCAACTGTGTGCTTACAAGACAGAGAAGGGAGAAGCACACTTACAGTCTTTACAAGGGTGCTAATCCCATCCCCAGAATTCCATCTTCATGACCTCAACTAATCCTAATTACTTCCAAAAAATCGCTTTGGCAGGTAGGATTGCAAATGAGTCTTAAGAGACACACTCATCCAATCCTTAGCGAGTTGTCTATTTCCTTAACTTTCCATTCTGTACTTACGATATTCTTCCCTCTGTTGGCTTTGGGTTTATTCAGCTATATTTTTTCCTAGTTCTTAAAACAAAAGCCTGGAATATTGACTTTATTCTCTTTTAATTATGCTGAATTATTCCCTTTAATATCTGTTTTATCATCTCCATCAAGTATTAATATGTTGTATTTTAATTTCATTAATCTCAAATTTTACAATGCAATGTATTTTTATCAGTAAAATGTAAATTGAGCAAAAAAAAGTCCCAGTTCAACTGTGATTAAACAAACTAGTATTTAAAGATCAGTTTCGTTTCTGGCATCCATGAATAATATAATATATTTTCCTGGTGCTGCTCTTCTTACTTCATCTTTCTTTGAGCAGAACAAAACTTTGGGGCTACTTTGGGCTCTGATCTGTTGAGGAACCATAATACTCAACCCATGAACAGATCTTTAAAAAAAGTAGTCTAACAGAAATTTTTAAATTCTTAATTCTGTCTGTGTGTGTGTGTGTGTGTGTGTGTGTGTGTGTGTGTGTATTGTGATCCACAGCTGTGTGGTGACTGTTCTCTCTTTCCACTCCTACATGGGTTCCAGGGATTGAACTCAAATCACCAGGCTTGCACAGAAGCCTATTTACGTACTGAACCTCCACCTTGGCCCACTAGTTTGCCAAATTGAGTATATCCACCTGCCCTTTTACCCTCCCTGGACCAGAGCAATCTGAACTCCCTGTTAATCTCCTATGGAGTGATGCCTTTCAGACTGTAGACTGATCACTTTTAAACCTCCCTACCACGCCTACATTGAACTCAGCTGCCCTTGCTAAACTGCATGAGGAATATGTCATGGGGAATTCAGTCTCCACCACAGTCCCTCAAGTCCCTCTCTGCCACCTTTGTCCTATCAGCTGCATTTAACTAATGGGAGAGAATCATTGCATTTGATGCCCCTTTCCTCATAAAAAGGAAACAAGCTGTTTCTTGCATGTTTATAACACTTCCATAAGCAAATGATTGCATTTCCCACACAGAGCAACTTCTCAAGTCTGTGCAGGTACCATGCGATTCTCTGCATTTAGCTCAGTGCTGCTGATATTAACTACCCAAGATTAGTACAAACCCAATGGCTCACTTCTACAAGACTGCCCCCCTCCCTACTTCGGATGCCAATCAAGGGAGTAACCCCTATGTCACCCAAACATTATAAAAACACATCTGCATCTTTGTGCTTTCCATGACCTGTGTTAGGAATTAGGGACTAAGTATAAATAGAACAAAAATTCTGCAGCCAACAATCCCTTAAAATGTTAAGAGAGTGTTTGAAGTTCTGCATCGGGAGCTAGACATAAGCTGGTAATTACACAAAGCACAGCACTTTCTACCCAAGACCACCAAGCTCATGTGTACTGGTAACTAGCTCTGCTTATGTAACACCCACCTAAGTGCACGGACCACCATGTCTAAAACACCCCCATGCTTCCAAGGGGACTAGTCCATTTCTTTAACGGTTGCTATGTCTTCCAGTTACTTTTTTGCTATTGATCATCCCCAAATAGAAGAAAATTCCTGTAAGAGAGAGGTAACAATGCGCTGCGTCTACCTCTGTGGCTGCTGAGCACAGAAGAGGCCTGGCACGAGTGAGGTGCCCAGATGTGGAGTAGCAGACGCCAAAGATAGCTTGGACTTAGTAAGAATACTGAGGTGTGTTTGAAGGTTGTTTTCTCAGAACTGTAAGATAAAATGTCTCCATGTTAAGATCTAAACTCAGGTCACTGGGACAAGGGCACACATTTGGTGATTAATAGTCAAACTAATTAGGAATATATGTTTTGGATATACTCATCTGTCTAAACATAAATACTTTGTTCTTATCCATAAAAAAAGGCCAGGGTTCATGTATAAGAAAAAGGTCTGGATTTGCTAATATAAGGACAAGAAAAAAATCTAAAATCTGTGGAAACTTTTCCCACATGAAACAATGTGAGTCAATTTTATTGGCACTTTCATAATACATAGAGTCCTGAGTTTACTGAAATGTTCACATGGTCCTCAAAACAAACACATACACTTAAAGCCTTGCCTGTGTCTCTCCCACATGCCCAGAATGAATCCACTCAATTCATTGCTAACTCAGACACCATGCCTCATTATCTCCTCTGAGAGGAGGATGCAAGCAAGTCAAGCCAAGAGTCTACTATCCAAGGCAGAAGTTCAGGGAAGAAATTGGAGTAAACGACTACGGAGGAATGCTGCTTACTGGCTGATTTCTCTTGGCCTGTTTAGCTACCTTTCTTCTACAGTTCAAGCCAACCTGCCCAGGGATGGCACTACTCACAATGGAGTAGGCATTTGATCCTTAATCAAGAAAATGTTCTCACAGACATGTTCACAGGCCGATCTGATGGAAATGTCCTCAACTGAGATTCCCTCTTCCCAGGTATGCCTATGTTTGTGTCAAGGTTGGCAAAAACTAAGTATGAAAGGGATGAGAATACTTCACAGAAACTGTGGCGCATCCTAGAATTAGGAAACCATGCCCAAGTTGGAGTCAGGAAGTGTATTTCAGAGGATGAGTACAGTGCTGGGGAAGTTACCTGAGAGTCGTGACATACAAGCTGGAAGAAAGGTCCTCTAAGATGTGACAAATAGCTCAGCCAATGAAGGACAATGATGCAAATCTATAGTCAATGCCTTTTACATTCAGTTTGTTTTCATTGGATCAGAATAGACATAGGGTGTGTAAACATGACAGGTTCTTTTGTGTTCCTGGGTATTTAAAGAGAATGCTTAGTATCACTTTGCTTCATCTCTGTACACACCTTGCAGTGTGGAGTCAGATGCAGCTCTGTCTACTGTAACAGCATCCATTAGCATCTACAATAGTCCACAAAACACAAGCCAGTGGATTAGGAAAAGCCACATAGCAAGGGTATGAGCATATTGCAAAATATTAATCTTAAAAGATTTAAATACCAGAAAGAATAACTGAGGTGGTGAGACTGTTGCCTTGAGTCCTGCCATTCTGCAAGTCCCTTGCAGAGGAGAGATTAGTTGAAATGCAGCCCACTGTAGAGAAACCATAGAAAGGTTCCACATCCCTTCAAAAGAGGTAACATTCAAGACATGCTGAACAAAGTCTTTGTAGATTTCACAGGACTGCATACCAAGATGCCCAACTAACCTTGACATTGGAATATAGGACCACATGTTATGCCAGCAGTGGCATGTGTTAAAATGGGATCCTAGAGGACTCAGTGATTCAGAAAATATTCTATCTAGTAAGACAATCGACTTCATATAGGGATATTTAGTGGGAATGTGAGACATTTTATATGAGAGAGGGTAGATACTCTTACATACAAATGTTGATTGCTACGGCAGAAAGTAAAACAGGTTACAATGCAATGTAGGGAGGACTCCTATAGGCTGGAAATCTAGTTAAACAGATTTTGTAAAACAGAGAGATCTGAAATGGGATGCAAGCTACTGAATGGGTCTGGGAAACATCTATTTGGGGTAGCATGTCAATCATAATCATCTCTATGGGCCTGTAGATCCCAGATCCTCTTGTGTTACAGGTCTGAATACATGTGAGAAAGTAGCCTGCTTAGTACCACCAGCTCAACTCAAAATGCTTCTTTCTGCTGAAGATGTGGGTAATCTCCCCCCACCCAAAAGATGGGCTGACTTTGCTGTATCTTAGTAAATACATTATTGGTCCATTTATTGGTTCTTTGGATTTTGCTTAAAGCAAAAAGGTTGAAGTATTCCAAAGGACTCTTTAAATTTGGGGACCAGACTCTGTCAAATTGCTGATACCCCAAAGGGCTTAGTAAATGTTTCCCTCCCAGAGCTGGTATAAACAAAATGAAAACAACAGTCTCAAGTATTTCCTTTGCAGATATCTTGAAGACTGACTCTCCCAGAGTCTTAATCCCGATCCTAAATATTTGCATCCTAAATTGAGATAAAGTCATGTCTGTAACTACGTTATCTGTTCTTCTTCGTACTCATCCTCAATGCCAAGGGGCACTTCTTCCTGGAAAAGTCCATCTTTTGTGATAGCACGCAATGTGTTTCTAATTAATAAAGTTGCTTTCTGCTGGCAGAGTGGAAGTATCTTATCGTCACATGTGAGGGGAATTCATGCAGGGTCCTGTCCGTGCATGCCGAGCCCTGGAGCCAAAGAAAAATCTCCTGTCATTAGCTGCTCTGCTTAACTAGCCTGCTTATTAAGAACCAAGCCATCAGTCATGCTGGATAAGCATATCAGATGTAATGGACGCCAGGAGCTGATGAAATACTTTGGCGAGAGCAATGACCGGTTTTGTTATATTAAGTTGTGGTTTGTTTCCAGTGTGGAAAGAGAAAAAGTCATTTACGATTGCTCAACATTCTTGGGTAAAATATTCCTGTCATCTGAATCCAGAGGTAGGAAAGAGGGCTTATTTATTTGTTTGTTTTGCTTTGTTTTTAAGTAGAAATATGGTTCTTCAGTTGAGGGGCAATGGCAGCAAAGCTGGCTTTGGAGACAAACCTGGCTTTGATACAGTGCTCACAGTTGTCACTTCTCTGTCCTTGTCACCCCCCCTTCCACTTGACTATGCACCGTCCTTTGCAGAGGGAGGATAAATGCCCCCACATTGTGATGGGTACATGAGATAAAGTCTGGAAAGCTGTGGGCTGTGTGGATAAGGACATCTTCCTCCCTTCTGGTAATAATTTTTATTCTTACAGACTCCACTAATGAAATAGCTGAAGAAAACATCATGACTTCTTTTAACGAATGGGAATTATGATTATGGGGCACCTTCCTTTGTCAATGTATGACTCTCAGGTTTTAGGTTTAAGTCTGACCCACAAGGGCTCCTTGGGAATTCATCCCTGAAGAAAACCAAAATTAATGTAGGCATGGAATGCAGGGAACTTTCTGATAATGAGGTTAGAGAGGTATTTATAGTTTGGGAAATCATTTCCTGGAAACATTTACAATTGTGGGACTAATGAAATGATGGGTTCAGAGGTAAGTGCCCTGTAAGGAAGAAGGAGTGCTGCAGGATCATGCACCCCTTTATTACTAAGCAAACCTCACATTTACACAAAAAATTACACTAAGGCTCCCCACAAGGCTAACGCAATACTCAGCAGCTAAGAAGAGGAAGTTTGGAGGAAAGAGCAGTTGTGGGACGAGAAATTTAACTAATTGTTTTTAATCACAGAAATACAGCCCAGGTTGAGTCATCACTAAAATGGGATAATTTTCATAAGCATTGAGTACTCCTCAAATGTTTGAAGGATTAGCCTGCTGTTGTCTTTAAATTATAAGCTAAGGGACGAAGAATGAAAACGCGGGCAAGGCTGGGACACACTGGGTACAAATCAAAAGCTGCTGCCCAAGGCAGATTTTTAGAAACGAGGCTCTGTTCCTGTCACACTATCTGCAGATCGCAGAGTCTGTGAAGACAGCTGAGACAAACTAGATGAAAGACAATTAGGAAAATGCTAATGGGTCAGCATATCTTGTTCTTTCGTTTTCTTGGCACAGCAGAATAAGGAACGATTTCCACATAATCTCCACCGTATCTTCCAGGGGACTGCTATGTCCTTGATGTCTTCCATAATCGTCATCCTCATCACAAAATACTCCCCAGTCTCTCCTACCATCCTCATTCCTCTCAACCAATCCCCTGCTAGCCTTTACCTTGCAATAACAAATTTATTGAGGGTTGGATCAAAGATGTATTCATTTTTGATGCCCCAGTATTTCTGGGCCATATGACACACGTAAAAGGAACTGAATCACAAAAGAGTGATCCTCTTGAGTGGCTATACTGCATGTATCATGCTGGGTGTAGAGGAGGAAGTGGTGATATAGGCTGTTCAGCATAGGCAAATTTTTCTGGAGACTGTCTCTAATCAAGATGATATATTTCCTGGATGGGTATGGTGGCACACACCTTCAATCCCAGCATCTGGGAGACAGAGGCAGGAAAGTCTGAGGCCAGATTGATATTTATTTCAACCTCCAAGCAAGCTTGATGGCTAATCCTAATACCTCAAAGCAGAATGTGAGATCCTTCATATCAAGATGACACTTCAATAAACAATAAGAGAACTATGCAAAATTTGGTTAATCTCCTCCACTGCATGAAGTAAGTTCTCTATGGACAGAAACATTTCTTTTCCTTTCCTTGCTGTGGCTCTGACTCGTGGACAGCATTTCCAATCAACATGCCCACACTGGCAGTACAACAGGAACAGGACAGGGACTGACCTGTACTACTGAGTAACTGGTTTAGTTTGGTTTTGCTTTGCTTTGCTTTTTCTTTTTTGGTGTATCAAAGGACAATTGGTGTCTTGTCAGGATAATGGAAACTTTATTATTCAAAATTAACAGGAAAGTAATATAACCACACACATGGCATAGATGTCAAGAAACCACAGACTGGCAGATCCTTATGGGACCACATTCAAAAATTTAGTAGACACCACCATTGTTTAATACTAGGTTCTCACCAACATCCTGCTGAAGAGAAGGGAGAATGAAATATGCAGGTTATATAGTTTATGCATCTTTCCATAAGTGAGTGAGAAAGAACACAACAGTCAAATGTCAGGAATTATTTCGCTCATCTGAATCCTTCTTCCTTAAAGGTGGGATAAAACAGGGTTTATCTATTGGGAGAATTCTTCTAGCTATTCTCCATTTATACTCCTATGCATTCATTTATTCTAGTTAGTCTTTTTGAGCACACACTGTGAGATGCTGCTCCTCGCCAGAGAGGTTAAGAGAGAGAAGGACCTCCTCTTGGGACACACCGTAGGAGCATCTAGCCACAGTTTAAAGCCGGCCACACTGGGGTGGTGATGCTCTTGATGATGTAGAAAGATCACACTGAGAGAGATGAAAAGATGGGAAGAAAGAGGAGAGACACAGAGGGGGAGTGAATGGTGCAGGATGAAGCCTGGGAGCCAGCCTCCAGGTGAGCTCAGGCACAATCTGACAGGATAGTGAAGAATCCTTAAATCCCACATCTAACACAAGAGCCCAAAAGCCTAAAAGAGGAAGGCAAGATACAAAAGGTAGCGGTTGAGTGGACAGGTTTGCAGGGCTTGAAGAAGGGGAGATGATATTGGAAACCAAAGACAAAGTCAGTGTGCTGTGGATAAGTCAGCAATGCAGCAAACAGAAAATTCCAGAGCTATCCAGGGTGGGTTTAGGAGACTAGTTAAGGTGTGACTGGTGTGTTAGCCAGGTGTGTCATCAGATGAGCAAAAAGAGATGAGCAGAATTCAGTGTCAGCCTAAGCTACAGAAGCCCCCCTCTCTCACACACACCCACACACACACACACACACACACACACACACACACACACACACTTAGCAGACACAAAAATGTAGGTGAGAAGAGAGACCACTGCTTTCATGCAAAATTTAAAGATAAGAAAAAGAATCTGCCGTGTCTCACAGATTTGAAGATAAAAGTCATTTCCATTCTTAGCTAGACAAGCTGCACACAATAACAAAATAATGCAGATGCTCAAATCAGTGGCCAGAGTTAGGCCAGAGATGAACAGATATCTTCAGGTCTGGGCCTCTCAGATTCTTCCCACTGAAAATGGAGTTTCTTAGGCTCTGAGGATCCTGCACCAGCTACCACAGGAGACCAAAGGCCAGAGAGTTTGAGATTAGGCACCAGACAGGTGAAATAGAACCTGAAATTGTAGGATATCAATGAATCTTTTAAAATACTTCCTAATTGGAAACATGAGTACTTTAGGAAAAAAGTGTGTGTGTGTGTGTGTGTGTGTGTGTAGGTGTAGGTGTTGTTGGTCTTCACACTGCCAGGGTAGTGATTATCACCCAAAACACACTGTCCTCATGAAAGTGAGCTATCTACGGGGGTTTTACCCAATTGGTGAACCCTCTAAATGAAGTGAGTCCTCTAGCTAGTGGCAGGAGGTGAAGTCATTCTTGTTGTGTACTCTTCTCAGGCAAGGAATTGTGGGTAGCCTCTGGCCATTGGGAACCAGCAAGGAATTCCAGAAAGAAATTCCACCAGTAACTGGTGTGCCTGGAGGAAGATTCTGGTCAACACTCAACTCAGCCTTGTGTCCCTAGCAGAGATCTCAGCTATGTTTGACCTGGTTTAGAACTCAGGCAGACCTTGAAATACATACTTTCATTTTTAAACCACTAATCTGTCATAATTTGTTGCGCCATGGGAACTAAGCTGTGGAAAGTCCTGTGATTCAGAAACCTCCCACCCACCATTCCTTGGCAGAAAAGAAGGACCACTCATAAGTCAGGGAATGGAACCAGAAGTCACAAATAGGCATCATATGACAGTGGCCTACACTTGACCCACTGCCTGAGCTAATCAACATCTGACAGGTTCCCAACTGATTCAGGCCAGGGACCTTCATGGTCCCTTCCCTTCTCCCAGAGAGGAAGAATCTATGCTGATCTTTCTGTGTCTTCCCCCATAATGGTCCACAGGCAACTGAAGGATGGAGAGTCTGTCTCTTGTCTCCAGGCTTCCAACTAGAGGAAGAGAACTGAGGATGTTCCATAGGAAGCCTCTCCTTGAACCCTGGGTGACTGGAGACTCTGCCCTGGGGTGGAGGAAGTGATGCTATGTGCTGTCTGAGGTTTCTTGATGGTCATACCTCCAACGGCTTTTCCTGCTCCCTCCAACAAGCCAGAGAAGAGCACACTCAGAGTTCAGTACATGGAGAGGTTATATGGATGCTGAAGAGAGAGAAAGAGAATTTTTATCCCAGGACAAGACTTAGGTGGGATGCTGGACAGGTTTATGTCACTTGACACAAGCTAGAGTCATCTGTGAGGAGGGAACCTCTATTGACAAAATGCCTCCATAATATTGGGCTGCAGGCAAGCCTGTAGGGCATTTTCTTAATTATAATTGGTGGGGAGAAGACCCAGCCCATTGTAGGTGGTGCCATTCCTGAGCTGGTATCCTGGGTTCTTTAAGTAGGGTATGCAAGCCACGGGGAGAAAGCCAATAAGCGGCATCCCTCCAGGGCCTCTGCATCAGCTCCTGCCTCCAGGTTCTGGATCTTCTTGAGTTCCTATCTTGACTTCAGTGATGAACAGTGATGCTGAAATCTGAGCCAAATAAACCCCTCCCTCCCCAAGTGCTTGGGTCATGGTGTTTCATCACAGCAACAGTAACCTTAAGACAGGAGAGTGGGTGACTTTGAGGAGGCCCTAATCCCAGCTGCTATCTGGTACAGTCATGGTCAGATAGATACAGGATGAAGATAACCCTTCTTAGTCACGTTAGGTTTGTATTCATGAGCAAAGTCAGTGACCCACACATTTTGTAAAGGAAACCAAAGATAAAACAATTGATCAAACAGCAGTTTGATTTAACAGTTTCCAGAGATTGCTCTAAAATAGACGAAATGTGATATTAATTCATTTTATTTATTTATGCTTAGAATATAATTTTAAAACTCTTGACCAGGAAAAATCTTTAGTCTAAACTGAAATTGAAGTGGCCTCAGAAGTGTTCACAGTCGTTAGGAATGAATTGTACTGGAAGACATTCTGGAGGGATAATTGAGTTTGGAGGCATAGAATGTTCCATTAGGCAAAGAGGTCAACAACAGCTCCTTTCTTATGTGCCTGACCCCAACACACTCATTTCTATGGTAAGTTTAGACATCCTTCTCAGTACAGCCTTATGGGATCTCTGGGATAGAGTCTTTGTGTTCATGGACGCATATAACATCTTTCCTAAAATGAGACAATCAATGTGCCCAAAATCATTGTGTTTATATACATTGTGGTCATTTTGAGGACTGACATTATCTGCATAATTTTGTCAAGCACAATGATTGCAACCGTGCGTGTAAGAAATTAAAACAAAAGTCCCCCAAAATCACATGCAAATACTAAGCTTTGATGAATCTTAGGCAGTTAGTAAATGTTCAAAGGACCAAAATAGAAAGCATGCAAATATTTGTATTCTGCCTGAACACACAAGTCATTAAAAGTCACCCTGTGTTTGGTTCTCATCTCCTTCTCATGCCTAGCTCTGTCCATCATGCACAGTGGTCCTCCATCCTTCTGTCTCTGTGTGAGGTATGAAATCTGCTCTAGGACTGTTTACTGAACTTGGTATTTACAAATACACAGAGACCCATTCAATTAACTGCAATGGAAAGGCTTTATACATTCAATGGCAATCACAAAAGTTGAGGTTTATGCAACTCACCAAACTGTGTTTGCTATGTAACCAGTAGTCGGTGTGCTAGATCAGGAATGGGAACTATGGTTTCATACAGGGAGCTAAATATAAACAGAATGTAACATAACGAGTGTCAAGGTAGCTATGAGTAGGGACAGCTTCAAAGAGAAGACCTCTGGCTGCAAGTGACATTCCAAAGGGTCACATGGACAAATCAGGAAACAAAAGTGAAGAAAAAGGAAAACACATGCTTTAAAATTTATAATTTGTCATTTGAGAATTTCATATAGGCATATAATATATTTTAATTTAGCCTTTTATTGATTCTTTGTGGATTTTACACCCTGCATTCTAATCTCATTCTTCTCCCTGCCCCTTCACATCTGTCCTCTGTCCTTGCAACCTCCCCTCTAAGATAAAACAAAATAAAATTTGAAAGAAAAGAAAACTCTCGTCATGGAAGCTGTAGTGTAGCAGAGTCAGTCCTTTAGTTCACAGATCTTATGAGCAAGTGTTCATTGTAATGAGTCATTGGTCTGGTTCAAGGCCACTGGTTTTGCTACACTATTGATTCTAGGTTCCCATTGGGTCTCCTCTTGGATGTCCTATTGTTTTCCAGTGTCTTGAAGATCTTGCAACTTTGGGTCTGCAAGATCGGCCTCTTCACGTGCTCCAGCAGATCCTTGATGGGGTAGACCAACGCATAGTCCTGGCTCTGGCCTGCTGGCTCTCCCTCATCGTCAACAACAGGGTGAACTCCCGGCACTGCCCAGGCTAGCTCACCCTATACAGGGCAACACAGTAGAGCTGGCCCTGAGGGTGAGAGCAGGAGAATCAGACCCACCCCTTGCTGCTTACTGCATCAAATGAGCTAGTCTCTTGCCCAAAGCCACAGCTAGTGAGAGGCGGGGCCGGCTCTCTTGCTCTTGTGACCTCAGAGACAGCTCTCCTACCTACCATGGGCAGTGTTGAGCTGGGGTGGGGGGGAGGGGGGAGGAGAGTTGAGGGGGGACTTGTCTCTCTCCCCCCTCACTATTGCATAGCAGATGAGAGAGTGGAGCCATCTCTCCCTCTCTTACAACCTCAGTGCAGGCTCACCTGAACCCCCTCCAGGCTTGGTCAGCACTGCAGTGCTACCCAGGAGAGCTGTGGGGCCTGCTCTCTCTCTCAAGTGCTGTAACAAGTGAGGGACAGAGCCAGCTCTTCCTCTCTCACAACCTAGGGGCTACTCTCCTGCCCGCCTGTGCAGGCTTCGAGAGGAGGAGGGGAAGGCTGCTCCCCTGACACCATATGGCAGATGAGGGAGGGACCACGTCTTTCACACTCATATTCTCTGGCTGGCTCACCAGTAACCCTGTCAAAAGGGTTGGCTCCATTGTGCTGCCCAGGAGAGGTGCAGGGCCTGCTCTCCCTAGTGCTGCAGTTGGTGAGGGGCTGGGCCAACTCTGTGCACCCTTATATTCTGCCCCCCCACCGCTTCCCTTTCTCTCTCCCTCTCCCTCTCTTTCTCTCTCTTCTTCTCTCCCTCTCCTCCTCTCTCTCCCTCTCTTTCTCTCTCCCCTCCCTCTCCTCCCCCTCTTTCCCTTTTCCTCTCTCCCTCCCCCTTTCTCCGTCTCCTTCTCTCTTTCCCTCTCCCTCTCTTTCTCACTGTTTCTCTCTCCCTCTCCCTCTCTTTCTCTCTCTCCCTCCCCCTCTCTCCCACTCTCCCCTTCCCCCTCCCCTCCCCTCCCTCTCTCCCTCTCTCCCTCTCCTTCTCTTTCTCCCTCTTTCTCCTCCTCTCTCTCCCTCTCCCTTTCTCCCCCTCTCCCCCTCCCCTCCCCCTCTCCCCTCCCCTTTCCCCTCTCTCTTTTTCCCTCTCTCCCTCTCCCTCTCCCTCTGTCTCTCTGTCTCTCTTCCACCCCCCACCCTATATTTGCTTACCTTAATAGACCCTGACTGCCAAGCACCACTCCTGGATGGCCCATGTTGTCTCCTTCCAAGCCCTGGGTGGAGAGCTCCTGGCAGGCACGTGACTCTTAGACTTCTCATCAGCCTTCCTCATACACAGCATATTTTGACCAAATCCAATCCCCCATTCCCACATTTTCCAGTAATCCCCTATTCTCCCTTTAATATTTGAACTTAATGGGTTCTTTTTTAAAAAATGCTGCCTTTGTGTGCAGGGATGTATAGAGCATGGTTAATGGCTAATGTGCCGGTTGCCTTTTGTCACCCTGACACAAACCTAGACATATCTTAGAAGAGGAAATCCTAATAGACTAATTGTCTTCATCTCACTGGCCATTAGGCAACTCTATGGAGCCATATTCTTGATTATGACTGACGTGAGAAGACTCAGCGTATTGTGGGTGACACTACCCCTGGACAGGTGCCATAAGTATGCAATCTGGGTAAGCCAGGGGGAGCAGGCCAGGAAGCAGCATTCCTCCATGTCTCTGCTTCAGTTCCTGTCTCTGACTTGCTTTGATGATAGACTATAAACATAAGTTGAACAAACCCTTTCCTCCCAAGTTGACTTTGGCCGTGGTGTTTATTACAGTGGCAGAAACCGAAAGACGATGGCCCCTCAAGGGCAGCATCCCTGAAGAAAAGTAATTCTCCCTTTCTCAACAGTCAACAGCTTATCTGCTAAGGTTAGAACTTCACAAGCCCCTCCCCCACCCACGCGACAACTTTGGCTGCCTTGGTCTTGTTCAGATCCTGTCCAGGCTCACAGCTCCCTGCTTGAGTTCCTGCGCACACGTCACTGAGAATATGCCTTTATAGAATCCGTTGTACTTCATCTTAGTTTTGTACTTACTGTGTAGTACAGAATAGCGTCAAACGCATGACCTTCTTGCCTCAGCCTCTTCCTAACACCCATGCTAGGAATCCGGCACGCACCAGCTTGCTCAAACTGAAAATGTGCTTGCAATGTATCTTGACCCCTTCTTCTGGTAGCCCCCACAACATGTTTCACAGTTGAGATTTCCATGCAAGAATAACCATCAATATTTCAAACATCTCTTAGTCCAGCACCCACATCTTGACATGTTTGTGTCCAGGTAGCTAGGACCTGCTGACCGGCTGTCCCTTTTCCACTCTGCCTGAACAAGACATGGGGGTTTTGGACTACCTTCCTTTCTACCACTACAGACAGAGTTTCTGCCATTGACAAAGAAGAGATTAAATGCCTGTTAGTCTGATACATGACACCACTAGTGGAGAAATCTTTCTATGCCATAAACATGAATTACTTTTATCCTGAATAATAATATCATGAATAGAAAATCATGATCATGCAATCATTTGAATATCCCTAGCACGCTCAGATTGGTATAAACAGTCTGAGAGCCTTTAACTACTTTGGGTTTAGGTTGAGTTTGCTGACTTCTCCAATTTAAAGAAATAAGTCAAAATGCCATGTGGAGATGCAGCCTTGGGTTTCAGATGAGGGAAACTTGGCAGTGAAACGTTGCTTATGCCCTAACTCATTACCGCTCAACCAGAGTTCAGCCAGAAGCCTTGATGCTTGCTTGTGCTCTTATCTGGCATTCACAAGTTCAGCAGTGCAGTTCTGCATGTAAAGGACTTCGTGTTGGCTCCGCCTCCCCGTCACTCTTGATAAGAGTGTTCCACTTCCCCCTCATACTTGGCCTCCTTTCCGCAGCTGCCTTCTTCACAAGTGGATGTTCTGAGGGTCTGCAGACCGGGCCTCGCTCCCACCAGTGCTCTACATTACGTGAGCAGTGTGAGTGCAAACACAGTCCTCCGACCCACCTGCAAGGGCTGAGCAAAGGCTGCCTTGGGAACGGAAGTCTGGACACACTTTTCTGGCCTTTTCTCAGCACTGAAGTGTGGCCTCAATGCAGCACCTTCTCACCCCAGCTGACATTGTCCCAGGCCTCTAGATAGAGGTAAAAGGACAAGTTATCCACCTGCGATCAGCATTTCTTGATTATGACACCTGCCTAGACTCTTTGTTTCAAATGATATTCTTTTCTTTAAGCACTGGTTAATACCATCCTTCGTTATTATTATCTATTACATTTTTTAAATTACAAACAAGCTTGCTTCACATGTGAATCCCAGCTCCCTCTCCCTCCCCTCCTCCCCCACCCCCCTAACCCCCCAGCCTCCCACCTTATCCCTGCTCCCTTCCCCATAGGGGATATCTAGAGTCTGTCATTTCATTCAGGGCAGGGCCTAGACCCTCCCCCCCAAAAGTCCAAGTTGAGAGAGCATCCCTCTTTGTGGTATGGACACACAAAGTCCATTTGTATGTCAGGGATAAATATCAATCTACTGCCCAGAGCCCCATAGGTTATCCAGGCCTCTTCACTAACACCCACATTTAGGGTGTCTGGATCAGTCCCATGCTGGTCTTTCAGTCATCAGTCTGGGGTCCATGAGCTCCCCTTGTTCAGGTCAGCTGTTTCTGTGGGTTTCATCAGCCTGGACTAAACCCCTTTGCTCATCACTCATCCCAATCCGTCACTGGGTTCCAAGAGTTCAGTTCAGTGTTTATCTGTAGGTGTCTGCCTCTGCTTCCATCAGCCACTGGATGAAGGTTCTAGGCTGGCATATAAGGTAGTCATCAAACTCATTATCAGGGATAAGCATTTAAGGTAGTCTCTCCACCATTGCTTAGTTTACCAGTTGGTGTCATCCTTGTAGACCGCTAGAGATATCACTGGTGCCAGATCTCTCCTCAAACCTATAAGGACTCCCTTTATTATGGTATTTCTCATCATGCTCTCCCTTGTTCTTCCCCCAACTTAGCCTTCTTGCTTCCCCCATGACCTCCCGTCTCCTCCTCTTCTACCCCTCTCTTTTTTCCAGCCCTCCCCCTGCTCCCAATCTGCTCAGGAGATCTTGCCTCATTCCCCTTCTCTGGGGTACCATGCATACCTCTCTTAGATTCTTTCCTGTTTCCCAGAATCTCTTGCAGTGGGATTGTAGGCTGGCACTTCCCTAATCCATGTCTAAAATCCATATATGGAGTGAGTACAAATCTAAAGAGACTCAAGAAAAAAACAAACAAACAAGTGAAGGAAACAACCCAAGTAGTCCAAGCCTTGAAAACCAAAATAGAAACAATAAAGAAAACACGGAATGAGGGGATGCTAGAAATAGAAAAGCTGGGAACTACAGACGTAAGTATAACCAATAGAATACAAGAGATGGAATAAAGAATCTCAGGTATTGAAGACTCATTAGAGGATATGTAGTCATCGACCAAAGAAAATTTCAAGTCCAACAAATCCTTAACACAAAATATCCAGAAAACATGGGACACTCTGAAGAGGCCAAACGTGAAAATAATAGGTAGAGAAGGTGAAGAAATACAGCTCAAAGTGCAGAAAATATATTCAATAAAATCATAAATGAAAACTTCCCTAAACTAAAGAAGGATATGCCTATGAAAAATACAAGAATCTTACAGAACATTAGTACCATTCTTTACCAGGATTTTCCTATATAATCTTCATGGGAATAATCATTAAAAATATTTAGGAAGAATAGGAAGTCAGCCACTGAAGAGGCATTCTTTCATCAAATTACCCTTAAGGACATACTAAAACTCCATCAGTGAGTTAACAATATAAAGAAAAAGGTGGGTTCTCATACATTCCTAACCTACCTGAATGAGAGTTATCTGGGGGAAAAATTAGACTCTACGTGGTGGTCACCATGAGTTTTAAGTATCCACATGAAACCTATTTTTAATTTCCCTCCCCTCTGTGCTGCAGAATGCCACAGAGGACTGTCTTTAAAAGGTGTTCTCTGGAAAGAAACTGTTTCATTACAGAAGAAATGTGAGTCATCACAGCCTTGGGCAGACAACTAATGTCCATGAGTTCCCCAGAACACAGCAAAGGGGACACATGTATTTGCTTCCCACTAGTTTAAGAGGACCAAAAGGAATACAGACACATTTAGCTAGGTCTCATCGACTTTGAGACACTAAGAATGACTTCAGAAACACACCTTTGTGCCATGTCACTGATACCTTCCCTTTGTAGCTGTTCAGCCTGTTTATGATCAGTGCTTGTGAGTGTGTATAGAAAGCTCATTTTAGTTTTTATAGATAAGAACATTGCATGAAATATGGGCCTCCTTAAGCAACCCGTTGCCACAAGTTCATTTGAAGCATAAATGAGGATGTGGCTTGAAAAGGATTCCTGTGTTCTGCTCAACTCCCAGCAGCAGACACAGGCCTGGTACCTCAGCGGGCCTGCTCTAGCTCAGAGCACACATCCTTAAGCGATGGAAGTCTGCAGATGCCAGCAGGCTCTCTGGAGTGTGAAATCCCTCCTCGGCCTTCATCATGGATCGTGCTGCGAATGAACCTTCATCCTCCCCCACCTCAAAGTTCACATCCAGTTCCCTGCTCAGTTTGTCTGAGAGGAAGCCAATTGGAAACTTCTGGGACAGAAAGGAGGCATCCAAACACTGCTGTGGGCCAATGATGGGTGCTGTCCAAGGCACAGATGAAACTCTAGAGAGATAAAAGTTAGGCTGAAGAATTTTATCTAAATTTCTTATAATGACCAAGAAAATCACATTGGAGGAACATCCAAATAAGATAAGAAATAATAAGGGGCATAATGAAGGGCATTCACTTGAAATTTTAGGCACCAAAATGTGCCTCTGTTTCTAGGTTAACTAGAGGCCAAGTTTAAATTGTCTTCTACCAGTTAACACAGCTACCTAGCAGCTTCTGTCTTTTTCATGAGACTCACCCATATCCTCAGGACTTTCCTCATGTAGCCATTTGCAAAATGCAGGAGACAAGCTTTCAAAGGGGAAAGTACAAAGCACCTACCACTTTCTCTTTGGTTACTGCTTCAACCCTGTAATATGTCCCAGTCACCAAGATGAAAGGTACTACAGCCGGCTAGTGGTGGCCCACGCCTTTAATCCCAGCACTCGGGAGGCAGAGGCAGGCAGATCTCTGTGAGTTCGAGGCTGGGCTGGACCGACAGCCTCCAAAACAATACAGAGAAACCCTGTCTCATAAAAACCAAAAAAAAAAAAAAAAGAAAAAAAAGAAAGGGTACTACAGCTTGAAGCTAAAAGTTCGTTTTGTGTGTGTGTGTGTGTGTGTGTGTATGGTTGTGTGTTTGTGTGTATGTGAGAGAGAGACTGTGTATGTACGTGTGTAAAATGATTTATTTTACTATATTTCCCTTTGTTCTTATTGTTAATGATGAATAATATTATTAAAGAGTAGACTCTTCTCCCCCCAAACTAAATTCAGTTATTATAATCTTTGCACTCTGACAGATGAAACCAAGAAAACCTTAAAATGTCTAAAATATGCAACCTACACTTACCAACACAAGCCTCTACAACTCAAATGCCATGTTGAACTTACAAATTTAACCCCACATCCTTATGGTCCTTGTATTTGTCTGGGGGGAAGTCATTCCTATTTTTTAAATGAGAAGAGAAATAGGTTGATTTGAGGCCTGTGAAGGGCTACCAATTTATACAGAGAAATTTTCTTTCTTGTCTTCCCAACCTCACAGAGAGTGTCTGTTCTACCATGAAAGACATATGTTAAATGTATAAATAGATTAGAACTTGACTAAGACAACACATATGAGATCTGACCTTGTGGTGGAAGGGAGACTCCTAAGGAACCCCTGTCTTGGTGAAACTCTAAGAATGGAAAGAGCTACTTGTATAAAAGGAAGAGCATTCTTTCAGTCTGCTTTCTGTTGCTGTGACTAAACATTAACCAAAGTCAGCTTAAGGAGGAAAAGGGTTATTTGGCTTACATGTCCCAGGTCTATCACTGAAGGAAGCAAAAGCAGGAGCTCAAACAGGGCAAAAGCCTGAATTCAGGAACTGAAGCAGAGATGAGGAAGGGATGCTGCTTACTGGCTTGCTCTCCATGGCTCACTCAGTTTGCTTCTTTTATGTAAACATGACCTAGATGTTCCCAAGTGGCACCAGCCACATCAATCATTAATCAACGAAATGCCCCCAAAGACTGACCATCACCAAGATGATGAAGACATTTTCTCAATTGAGTCTCCCTCTTCCTAGATGACGCTAGCTTTGTTAATTCAACAAAGTAAGGAAGGAATGCAGGAAGCAACAAAGGAACGAATGAAGGAAGGAAAATAACAATTCCATTGGTACAAGCAGAGAGAATGGCTGTAAAGAAAGGCTGGACACATTTGATAACTTGGGGTTTAGAGAGCATAAGAGTCTGAAGAAAGTTCAAAAGTGAACTTTTGGTGAGATATGGAAAAAGATAAAGCAAGCATACCTCTTGTTGGCATTTGCTACAGGCTGGCCTTGGCCCACTTGGCCCTAAGCTCAATGAGTTTTTAAGAGTTTTAGAACCAGTAAGAAAATGAGCACCTTGTTAAAAATGGGCAAAGATCTGAACACGTCATCAAAGAAGATACACAAATGTAAAATAAGCATATGAAATAAGCATTCTATGTCATTTGGAATTACAAATTAAAGTAGAAATTAAGAGTACATGTGATGATATATTGTTTGTGATAATAAAGCTTGCCTAGAAATCATAATGCAACAAAGCTAGCCACAGACATAGGAGCTTGGCAGTGGTGGCACACACTCTGAATCTCAGTGTTCAGGAAATAGAGGCAGATGGATCTCTGTGAGTTCAAGGCCACCCCGAGTTACCTGACAGTAAGTCAGTCTAAAAGAGAAACAAAGCTCATGCCTTTAATCCCAGCACTAGAGAGAATATAAGGAGCTCAGTGCAGTCTGAGGAGAAGTCTGAGCTTTGGTGATGAGCGGTGCAGTCTGGAGATGTAATCTGTGGTTCGGTGGATCACCCCTTTGGTCTGCGCATTGGTAGAGGCGGCTTAGCCACTTTCCTTTTCTGATCTTCAGTTTTAACCCCAATATCTGTCTCTTGGTTTTTATTATTCCTACTACAAGTACAAGACCATATGTTCAATCACTGGAACATAAAATAAAAATAAACAACTGTACACTTATTAAATGGCCAAAAATATCTCAAATACTGATGGCTGACCAGGATATGGAAGTAACACTGTTTGAGAGCAGACAAAATGGTAGATGTCCTAGAAGAGAGCTTGGCAGTTTTCCACTCCTATCATAGGAGCCTGTAATTATGTACTTTGGTGTTTAACCAAAACCAGATGAGAACTCAGTCTACTCAGAGACCTCCACATGAATGTTTGCTCATTAGTGTCCAAACTTGGAAGCAAGCAGGCTGTGCTTTGATCACAGTATCTCCAGCAAAATGATATTACTCAGTGTCAAAAAGAAACGAGCTATGGGTCTCAGGAAAGCATGGAGAACGCAGTGCTGTAGCGATCCCTAGCATGGAGAACATGGCTCTGGCAGGCCCTGCCCTTTCCCTTTCCCTGCCCCTTATAAGCCATAGAGTACATCCTTGAAGCTGGCCATCAAGGTCTGTTCCTGTGTCTGAACACTTCCTTACACCAGACTCATTCCTAAGGTTGATCACCAAGGTCCAGCTGTCAAAGTATTGACATCCAGTAATCAAAAGCTCCCTTTGGCTCATCTAATTAACATGCCTAATCAAAACCTGCCATTGCATCCTACTCATTCTAACACAGACCCACAGCACTCAGGAGGCAGAGGCAGGAGGATCTCTGTGAGTTCGAGGCCAGGCTGGACCGATAGCCTCCAAAACAATACGGAGAAACCCTGTCTCGTAAAAACCAAAAACCAAAACAAACAAACAAACAAACCTCACACCTACAAGGTCGAGTGCTGGTGTTTTTTGCCTGAGTCAGGAGATAGCCTCTTAATAAAGGATCTCTATGAAAAGAGGTGCTTGGATGTGCTTTTTGTCAAATCTGAGGTCCTGGGAAAAGTCCCTCCCACCCTGCACTGTGTGTGGCTCCCTTCGGTGAAGACTTAAATGTAAAAGATGCCAATTTGAAAATGATACCCTCTATTTGATTCCAACTGTGCAACATTCTGGAAAAGGAAGATTCTAAAGACAACAGAAATCATCACAGTTTCTGAGGAGAAGATGGGGAGGAGGAGGCCAAACAATCAGTACTGGAAGCTCTCTAGTTTAGTCAGTCTTGGCAAAAGGCATGCTTGAGCTTAGCAAAAGCACTTCTGCAGAACGCGCTGCAATGTCAGAGAGTCCATGTGAAAATCTAGAAAGAGATTCACATCAGAGCTGGCTAATGTTTCCTAATGCAGAAAAATGGGCCACATGACATGAGTTCCATTGCTTTAAAAAATATCTGCTCTCTTAATATAACTGAAGAAATGACATAAGGGTACAGCAGTGCGGTAAACATGGATGACCTGGCATGGTAATCTCTAGTGCTTTATACAAATGCATGCCTGTTACTGATGTTGCAACAGTTGAGACACCACTCAATGCTGGGAGGAAACTGAACTGCTCAAAGGAGTTTTGCATCATGTTAGCAAGACAGTGAGGAAGGCTGCAGGCCATTTGCGTGATCACTGACAACTATAAATTCACATTTCATCTTTTGCACATAAGGGAAAGAGGTTACCAGTGTTTTCCACACAGAGGTATTTATTTCCTGTGGAGAGTTGATTCATCTCTTTGAACAGTTCCCTCACCAGCTTGCTCATGTTTTCCAACATTTGCTTTTCCGTCATTTGCTGTGATTTCTGATGCCTGTTGCTGTTGGGACAGTGGTTACCGTCTATTTGACTGGCCTTTCAAGTTCCTTGTGCTCTGATTTAACGCTTGTGGAAAAGGAGACACGAATAGGATACTTCCAAACCGAACTCATAGGATCAGGAGTTCCTGTAAAGAAGAGGAGGCAAGGAGGGCTGGATCTTGAAGTAAAATAGAAGCCAGACTTGCAGTAATCAGGACTGTTCCCTCCGTATTTATGCCATTGCGGGTATCTGGGGGAGGTTCCAGTGGTCCATACTCTGTTTCTTTTGTCTTTATGCAGAAGCTTGGAGCCTTCACAGGATCTGTTTGATGAAGTCATCAAGGTCCTGTTGATATAAAATTATGCTGCAACTAGCAAGATTAGACTCCTTTTTACCATCCCACGAACCCTTCTGCTTAGCAATGTTTACCACATCTGGACATTCTCAGTCAGCCTTGGTTGTCACAGAAAGCTGATTGGAATATAATGAACCCCTTGTACCTTTTCCACTGCCCTGTACTTCCCCACAGTGATGGGGAGTATCCTTCTGTATGCTGTGATTCAATGTTTCTCTTATTGGTTGATGAATACACTGTTTTGGCCAGAGAGCAGGCAGAACGTAGCCAGGCAGGGATACCAGACTAGGAGAATGCTGGGGAGAGGAACACAGTGCGTGAGTTGCAAGGGAGATGCCACATAGCTACTGGAAAGGTAGGATGCTTGGGCATTCTCTGGTAAGCCACGACCATGTGTAGATCCATAGGTTAATAGAATTGAGTAAATAGTTAAGAGAGAGCTAGGCAATAAGAAACCTGATCCATCAACCAAGCAGTTTATAATTAATATAAGCCTCGGTGTGTTTATTTGGAACTAAACAGCTTCAGGACCGGGCAGAACAGAAACTTTCGTCAACGCCAGTCTCCTGACTCCAAACCTCATTACATCAACCTGTTATAATAACTGAATTCCATCCTACACTCCTCTGTGCAGTTTCCACCCTGACCTCCTTTTGCACACACATGCCTTTATTGAAAATAGGTTCTTTCCTTGTACAATATATCCTGATTACGGTTCCCTTGCCTCTAATCCTGCCAGTTGCCCCCCACACACACAACCTTCTCTCCAATCTGGACCCACTCCCTCTCTGTCTCTTTGATATATTAGTTATGATTTATTAAAACTTGCCTTGGATTCAGAAAGCAAAGCCAGTCTCAAGTTATAGAGATCATGCAGCCAGCGGTGACACACAACTTTAATCCCAGGACTCAGGATTAAGAGGTAGATGGATCTCTGTGAGTTCGAGGTCACATTGAGCTACATGAAATATATACAGTTCTAAAGAGAAAACAGATCACACAAAGATGATCTTGGCACTTGGGATCACACAACTTTAATCCAGGACTCATAAGAAGTATTTAAGACAGGGTCTCAGAGCTGGCATTCATTCTCTAGTCACATTGAGAATAGGAATATATTCAAGTCTCAAAATTCTCTAGCTACATTTAGGAGAGCACAGCAGTCTTGGCCTTGGTGGAGCCAGGATTACCTTTCACACTGAGGTAGAGGTAAGAACTAGTGGCGAGCTGTTTTGGTTTTCGGATCTTCAGCTTGAAGTTTGAACCCCAGTGTCAGTCTCTGTGTCTTTTATTTATCATGCTACATATCTTATTAGAAGATAACAGGCTTCTAAGAGATAACAACCAAACATAACAAAATAAAATATAATAAGATAAAATAAAACCATCACTTGGAATTTGAACAAGACAAACCAACAGAAGGAAATGAGCCCAGGTGAAGGCACAAGAATCAGAGACCCACTATTCACACCATTGCGTGTCCCATGAAAATATGAAAATGAAAGTCGTAATGTATGCACAGGGGTCCTGGTGCAGAGCCATGCAGGTGCTGTGCTTGCTGCACCAGTATCTGTGAGTTCATAGGAGCCTTGCTAAGTTGATTCACAGGACGCTGTTCTACCGATGACTTCCATCCTCGCAGGCTCTAACCTTCTTTCCTCTTCTGCAGGGTTCTCTGAGCTCTGAGGGGAAGGATTTGATGAAGACACTCCATTTAGAACTATGCGTTCCAAGGTCATCTCTCTATCTGTCTGTCCATCTGTCTATCTATCTACCTATCTGTCTCTGTATAATGTCTAACTGTGGATCCCTGTATTTGTTCCCAGATGTAGCAAGAGGAAGATTCTCTTATGAAGAATGAACAAAGTACTGATCTATGAGTGTAACAGAGTATCATTAGAACATTTTATGCCTTTTTTTAGCCTTTTGTATTTGATTTTACCCTAGATCTCTGTGTCTTAATTGTTCAAGCAATATTGGGCATGGGTTCTGTCTCACGGACATGTGCCTTAAGTCATCTTTTTTCTAAGTCAACGATGACTTTTTCAGATGCCTCAGCATTTTCAAGGCCAAGTCTGGCAAGGTCTATTCCCAGCAATGCTTCTTCACTATAAATACCCTCTCTGGCCCATACTACTCCATTCCCAGTGCAAACTCTCTGTTCATTGGTTCACATTCCTACTACCCACAAATAATCTGGGCAAGAAAGGACAAGATCATATGCCTCAAGAACCTGACAGTTTTCTATATATAAGTATACCTAACATGTTTTCTCCAACAATATGAATGGGATCATTTTTCTATATAAATACATTTAGTGTTTTCTCCAACAATATGAATGGCATCTTGAAAGTAAACTTCCTTTTGTACCTCATTCAATAGTCCACATGAATTTTTGCCTACCGCCATTGCTGCTTGATGTAACACCATAGAAGTGTCAAAGGAATGGGTTCCATTTCTTAAAAACTCAGTTCTGTCAACCCACCTGCACACACACCCATCTCCCTGTGGAAACTACCACAAGTCTAATTGTTTTTGCTTCATTTTATGTATTAATTATTTGAAATTTTCATGCAATGGATTTTGATCATATTCGCCTCCACTTTACGTATTCTTTTTTTTTTAAAAAATGAGTGCAGTTTCTGCTGTCTATATAATCATGGTTGCCAGGCCATCCACTGGAGAATGGTCAACCCTCATCAAAGAAGATTCATTTTGTAGTCGACGACAATTAACACAGAGAGCTACAACTTGTCAATGTTCAGAGAATATAAGACTGTGGAACGATCAGCCCTAAATAGGACATCTGTATCACACACTATCCTCTCCAGGCCCAGGGATCACATTACAAGAGGAGGCAAAAATAAGATATTAGCTGGAGGTGATGGATGCCTACAAGAAATACTGGTTTCTGGAAGCAATGGAGAAGTTGCACATATGCGCTCACAGCAAGTGTGAATACACTAGCACAAGACCTGTGCAAAATCAAGCCAGACAATGGAAGCATGGAGGAGGGTGATCACAACATCCCACCACTAGCTGAGGAACCACTGGCAACTGATAACTGCTGAAAGGGGACAGCTGGTTGATTTTTGTCTTTTTGTTTGTTTGTTTGGTTGTTTGCTTGCTTTGGTTTGGTTTGGTTTTGGTTTTTCGAGACAGAGTTTCTCTGTAGCTTTGGAACTTGTTCTGTAGATCAAGCTAGCCTTGAACTTGCAGAGATCCACTTGCTTTTGCCTCCTGACTGGTGAGATTAAAAGTATGCACCACCACTGCCTAGCTGAATTGGTTGATTTTAAAAAACAAAAATAAAAGATAGTTTTAATTGAGAGGCACAAGGAGCCTAATTTCCCTTTTCAATCCATAATTCTTTGACAAGGCATTCCAGACTCATTTCTGATGTCTCACCCTATAGTGGCACAAAAACATTACAAGTAAGTTGTCTGAACATGAAGAGTATAGGGACACCTTTAGGGCTGGGATATAGATCCTTTACTCAAATGCCATGAGAGTTTCCTACTGCTACATCAGCGTTTGCTTTGGCACATTTTCCAGTTGTGTAGTCCTTTATGGTGTGGCATGATAATTTCTGCCAATCAAATCTATACTGTAATTGTTAATAAACAAAGTGACATTTAATTTTTATTATTCATATACCTGTTTCTCTTTAGTAAAATGGCATTCCATTTGTCTATTTTTCTGTTAACTGAAAGGCCTTTTCCTCATACTTTTTACATTGGTAAATGATACAGATAGATAGAAGAAGGGTAGATTGATGATATCCAGGTAAATAACAGATAGATATGATACATAGGTAGATGGCAGATAAAGATGCAAGTTGGTTTATATGTCAGTGATGTACATTACAAATATCTTCCTGTTTTTTATTATGTTAATTTTCTAAGATATTGTTTGATAACCAAATGTTTTTAACTTCCATTGGAGCCTTGCAATGAATGCTTTTGGTGTCCCGGTGAAGAAATCCTTCCCAACTTCAAGGGCAAGATGATTTCATCCACATTATTTCTACTCAATTTAAAGCTTTGCTTTTGACATTTAAGTTCTTGACCCATCTGGACTTAATTTCCCTGTAGTGAGAGATAGAAATCTATTTGATGAATTCCTTACAGAAATACATTTCTTAGTTCTACATATTACGCAACCCTTCTTTTGAACAATAACCTGCCGTAACTCTGTCACCATCTATCACAATGCTATCTGTTCTTTGAATTTCTGCATGTTATGTGGTTTCATTCATTCACCTGTCCTCCCTACTACACAGTCAAAATATCAATTTCTGTACTGTCATTAACAGATAGCTTTGGCAATATCCGCCTTGGTTCTTTATACAGTGGAAAGGCTTTGAAGATGGAGAATGCATCCTAGTAGCCTCTATCTCCTCAAAGGCTTATTGTCTGGCATCTAACATGTTCTCAGCAAGCACTTGCTCCCATAATTTCTTACATGATGATTCTCCCATCAGAAGTAGAGTCTGCCTGATAGAGTAAGTGGTTGTTGAAGGACTGGGGACAGTATTTTAATGGTTCATTGAAGACTAAGCAACTACTGCCTCATTCAGTATGGCCCTTGTCCTTAGAGTTCTGAGTCATTATGAGGGAATCTCCCTTCTCCACGCCACCTTGATATAGCTAAAGCCATATAAAAAGTCACATACAGGACAGCCACCCATCCTTTTTCGTGACCAAGACCCTTTTCATGATACCAGAGATTTAGAGAAGAACTCTCCAATATACTTCTAGCACTATGCACTTTGAACTACCTATACATGTTAAATCTTCCCAGTGAGTAAGGACAGGCCAAGCACACTAAGCTTCACTCATATTCCTGATATGCAGGATCTGTGAGCCTAAGGAGAAAGCTGTGCATTGTATTCTCCAGCCTCAGAGTTTTGACACTGGACTAGGAACAGGAGACTTGAGCAATGGGTCTGAGAGAGGATTCAGTGCAGACAAAAGTCTGGGACACAGTGAAACTCTACAGCTTGAGATTCTTTAGGTTAATGCTTTCTCTGTCACCATGCACATTGTCTCACTGACTCGGACTCAGTTTCCCCAACGTAAAACCACCATGTCACACTTGAAAATTCAAAATATTCACTCTTGACTCTATTGCCTTACTGAAAATGAACCCAGTTAGATATCCTTGCTCTCCGAAGCCTAGGGATGCTGACTAAAGTTCAATTATTTCTACTTTGCTCATAAAATCAACTGTCATTCTCAAGATATTGGAAGTAGTTGGACGATAATGGCTACTATTAATGAATTTTATTGCAAAATTTTCATCACAAAAATCACTTATCATTCATAATATTCACTGTGACTATGTTTAAAAGGACTGGATACTTGGTATATAATCACTAGATATAAATTTAAAAGGAAACAGAGATCATAAGTCAAATCTCACATAAAATATGTCATTTATGGTACTTGTAACAATCATTAAATTCATTTCTGAGAAACGTAGACTCTTTTTGGGTTGATGAACCACACTGTCTGATAAAATCCAGCACACACACTTCTGAGCGAAGCTTAGACACTTGACAGTTAACGGCAAGGCTCTGCCCTGAAGCAAAGCAACGCAACTTGTGAGATACAAACGCAGTACCACATCTGTTTGATCTTACAGATAAAAAACAAATGAATAAAACATACTAATTCGAACTGTTGGAAATGATATATGTTCTGGGAGCCAGAGCAAGATCCAGACAGAGACTTGTGTTTGCAAAACTCATTTTCTTTCTATCCTGCTCACAAAAAATGGAAATTCAAGTCACCTTATACCAAGACATTGACCAACCTATGATCAATATTTATGTTGTAAAATACAGAAATATGTCTTTTTATTATTAATGTTCTAAAATCTGAATTTCCAGATTAAAAAACAAAAAACACAGCAGTTAACAATAATGCCAGGGTAATACGAAAAACTACCAAGGGAGATTCATGGGTGTTTATACAGGAAGGGAGATGGGTCAGTGACATCATAATAATAATAATAATAGTAGTAGTAGTAGTAGTAGTAGTAGTAGTAGTAAATAAACCAACTTTCCCCATGTGAGCCTGATAACCTGAGGTCAGATCCTCAGAACTCAGGTAGAAGTCAGAACTTTAATCCTATTGATAAGCTCGGCAATCCTAGGACGGGATAGGAAGCAGAGAGACAAGGAGGATCATCCAGAAGTTGGTGATCCCATGAGCTTAAAGCGCAAAGTGCAGAGGCAAACAGAGAAAGACACACTGAAGCAGTGTGTCTTCAAACAGGGGGGAGGATAAAGACTGGCCCAAGACTGTCCTCTGACCTTCATACCCAAGCTGCAGTATGTACATGCCTACACACACACACACACACACACACACACACACACACACACGATTCACATACATGTATACATATACCACAATTCACATATGTATACCACAATTCACACACATGTATACGTATACCTTCCCACACATATTCTCTCGCATACTGTATACACATGAAAATGTTTTAAACGTATTATTTGCTGGTATGACATACAGTTACTTAGATCTATTGGAAGAGCCACAGTCATAAGCACAGATCATTTCTTAAAGCCTTTGACATGTCCCTTTGAATACATGGAAGACCAGAGACCCGACCTGTCCCTACCCTTAACTTTTTCAAATGCTGAGAGCTTCACCCAGGTCTATTATAGAAACTGGAAAGCCAACAGAATGACTCAAAATAGGTTTTCCTTGGCAAGGTGTTGGAGTGAACACAGGGACTGGAGCCGTTTCCGTGCGCTGTGTCCTGCATGTACGACTGCGGAAGTGCTGTGTGGCTCAGCAATCTGGGTTAAGGTTTCGTCACCTCAGGGCAGGTGCCCTCCAGTTTGATCTCTCAGAGGCTGGGAATGTTTGTGAGGCTTAGCTTCAGCAAACCGTAAGCTCTGGATCATGAAAAATGTACTCTAAATGTGATTACAGCTGATTTTCCATTACTCCTGTGTAAGGACCATTCAAGATACTCAACAAATCTGAAGCCGCCTTGGTATCATTTCCCAACAGTAAGGCACTGTGGCTCTGCCATGCTTTCCCACACCGGCCTGCGTTCTACACTGTGAGATTTCTTGGACACACAGAAGAATTATTGCAGCCCCAGTAGTCTTAGGTAGATCTATGCTGCTTCTCTTCCCACTCCTCTAAGAGCCTTGGTCTTTCTGACTAAATGTCACAAACCTGTCATAACCTGTAATGCTGTCTTCCCTCTTAAAGATTACAAATAAAAAATATTATGACTTTGAAATAACCTTGAATGGGAACTTGGGTTGAATAGATTTCTTTTCCAAAGCATGTTCTGACTTAGAATTTTGTTTTCAGTGAATTGGAGAGGAGTTTACACATAGGCCTTTGGTCTAGGCCTAAGAAGAACATGTGTCTTTTCATTATCCTTTCTCATGCTCTTCCTTCTCATCCTCTAAGCTTTTACTTGGATAGTCTGACTTGTACTCCCTCTTGGAATTTCCCTCAAATTCTACAGACAGAAGTAGGGGTGCTGGTTATCTTTAGAACAGTTTTTTCTTACATACGGTACCCAATGCACAGTTACCTAAAAGGAGTGTATGCCTCTTGTCTGCTGCATTCCAGACACAAAGACAAGAGCCACAGCTCAGTCTAAAGGAGGTTGCCTTGTGTGGAGGTCAACAAACACACCTGTCCAAGGAGAGGCAAAGCAGGACTCTAGTCTTATAGGTGAAACTTAAGCAGAAATTGGTGAGAAAAGAGGCCCAAAGAGAAAGAAGAATAAATGTGATGTTTCTGATGTGACCCTCTCATGGAACAGCAAAAGGGCAGAGGGGCTAGGGTGAGGGGCAGTGTCAGGAAGTGACACAGCACCAGTCACCTAGGTTCCTGCAGAGCATAGTGAGATTTTTCAGTAGGTTTTCCTGTATTCAGTTAGACACGGTGAGCAGAGATGGTATGATTTCATTTGTATTGTAAGAGTTTCATGGCCAGCTGGCTACAGCCGTCAGAAAACCAGTTTCCTTCCCCACCCGTCCTTTTGTCTGATCTGACAGCACCTCAGCTGGTCTCTCCTGGAAACCCGCTGCCCATGCCGGCCAGAGAATCAGGTAAGAGATTGTCACTTTTCCTTTCCAACCTCCAATTCCAATTCCAGTCATACCCCAGACTTTATAGCAGACTGCCTGCTGTGTCCCAACCAATCTCAGGGACTAAGCAGATTCTCTTCAGCAGCCTTCCTTCCTCGGTCAATACCTTGTCAACAATCAAAACAGTCTGTCTGTTTGTCTGTCTGTCTGTCTCTGGAAACCCGCTGGTCTCACTGGCCAGGGAATCAGTTTTTCCTGGCAAACCCAGTTTTTCTCCCTCCTATGGACCTTCTCAGACCACTCCCCTACCCACAAGTTCCCAAACAAGTTACCCAGGCTCTCTAGTTGTCACATCTGGCAGGGACACAGAAGCACTTCCTGTCAGGTAACAAACAGCCACCACATAGTCCTAAAACCCAGAGAAGGCAACAGAATACAGAGCAGGAAACCCACACAACATAGGCAAGACCAGATGTCAACACTTGGAATTACAGTCATCCCAAACACAGATGTCTAGATGTCAGAGTAAAAACACAATCAATAACAGCCAGAACAATATGTCTCAACTAAAGAATAGTAACCATGCCACACTACAGCATGCCCTGAGAAATGCAATATGGGTGAAGTACAGACAAGGACTTCCAGAGAGCTATTATGAATATGATCAGAGACCTTAAAGAGGATATAGCCATAAATGACATCTATGAAAATGCAGACAGTAGAATGAAATGATTCAGACTAACAGATTGCATATGAAATCAGCATCCATCCTTCTGCTGCATCCAAGAATCACACCTAAACCTCAAGGATAGTCATCATCTCAGGATAAATTGATAGAAACTATATTCCAAACAAATGGATCCAAGAAAGAAGCCAGAATATTAATTTTAATATTTGACAAAATAGACCTCAACCCCAAACTAAAGCAAACAGATAGGGAAAGACCCCATATACTCATTAAAGGAAAAAAATCCATCAAAAAAGGAAATTGCAGTTCTAAATATCTATACCTTGTATTTACAAGGAACCCAAGATCTTAAAAAACACTCCTGCAGTTTAAATCACATATCAACGCTCACACAATCACAGTGGGTGGCTTCAATACCCCACTCAATAGACAGGTCATCCAGACAAAACTAAGCAGATAAATGCTGCAGGTAACTGACATCAAAACCAAATCAATATAACAGATATTTTCAGAACATTTCACCCAAACACAAAAGAATGGACCTTTTTCTCTCCACCTCATGCAATTTCTCCAAAATTGGACACAAAGCAAACCTCAATAGATACAAAAAAAAAATGAAATAATACCCTGCATCCTACATGACCACCATGGATTAAAGCTGGATATCAACAACAGAAACAGCAAAAAGTTTACAGACTCATGAAAATGGAATGGAGAATGGATCAAGACAGAAATTTGAAAGGAAATTTAAGACATTTTAGATATGAATGAAAATGAAAACACAGTCTACCCAAACTTGTGGGATGCAATGAAGACAGTTCTAACAGGCAAGTTCACAAGCCAATGGGCCTACATAGAATAGATAGATAGACAGACAGACAGACTGATAGATAGATAGATAGATATCAATAATAGAATTGGAGAGGTCTCATATTATTAACTTAACACCCATCTAAAATCCCTAGAACAACAACAAAAAGAAATAATACAAAAAAGAAGACTACAAGAAAAAACAAAACTCAGGGCTAGATCAACAAAACAGAAACAAACATCCAACAACAGCAAAACAATAAAAGAAATCAATGAAACGAAGAGTTGGTTTTTTGAGAAAAATCACTAAGATTGTCAAATCCTGCTGTTCGGTGGCATTACAAAGGGGCGGTTGGAGATGAACTCCCACAGCAGGAAGAAGCCACAGCAGGCCAGGAGCCATGCAGCACACTGCAGCTGGGCAGCCTTATGATAAGCAAATATGTGGTGGTATGGGAGGGAGAGAGAGGCAGAGAGAGATTTGTGCCCTGTAGACCTACAGAGATAGACGTACCTGAAGAGGCAAAGGCCATGAAGAGCAGGCTGATGTGGGATGCCTGTTTGCCATACAGGGACATGGTGTCAGCCAGTACTGGGCTTTTGCCAAGGGCCATGTCTGCATCTGTGACCCTCCTATAGCCTTGATCTGTGAGAATGTCTATGGTGCCTGCTACCATGAGGGGCTGTGAAGATGCCTGGGGTCAGGTACGCCCCTTCTAAGGACCATGTTTGGGTCCGTGGTCCTACAGCAGCCAGAGTCTGTGATGATGTCCATGACCCGTGCTACCACCAAGGGCCACACAAATGCCCAGGCTCTGGGTTACTATGTGTGACCATGGTGGTGACAGAGAGACTTGAAGTGACTCAGGGTGAGACGATCTGGGTGGCCTGCATTACTACAGTGACCATGGAGTCAACTGGACCCGAGCTGCTGCTGGGGGCCATATCTGAGTCTGTGGACCTACTACAGCCAGGGTTGGCTTCGGTGTCAGTGGATCCTATTACCACTGAAGGTAAAGCAGATGCCCGAGGTCCAAAACCTGGCACCAGAAAGATGGCCTGCCCCTAATAGTAGAACTGACCCCCATACTTGGAAAAGTTCACCCCACCCCTCACCATGGGAGAGTTGGCTCCACCCTTCACCTGAGAGGACCTACCCCACCCAGAAGGATCATCCTGAATCTGGCCACACCTCAGTCTTCAGTCCCCTCTGGATCCTCCCCAGTGCTTGAGGTGGGTAGAGGCTCTGCTCTGGGCCCCAACTCTCAACATCCCCTGTTTCTGTCTCCCTGGGCATTCTCTGCAACTAGAGAGTACCCACCCCACCCAGAAGGATCACCCAGAGTCTGCCCACACCTCAGTCTTCAGTGCCCCTCCATTCTCTGCCCTGTGCTTGAGCCCCTGACCTGGGCTTGAGTCTTTAGTCCCCTCTGGTCTCCACCCTGTGCTTGAGAGTGTCTCAGACCCACCTGCACACATTGAAGTATTGGACCTGCTTGAACACACTGGAAGGGATCCTTAGACCCAAACCCATAAGGAGAGGAAGAGACACCATGAGCTCCCACTGAAAGACGGGATGGGAAGAAGGCAATATAAAAACACAGCCAACAACAGAAGAATCAGTATGACACCACCAGAGTCTAGAAACTCTATACCAGCAAGACCTAAACATTCCAACACAGATGAAACAGAAAGGAATGCCCTTCAAAACAACCTCCTGAAAGTGATAAAGGCCCTCAAAGAGGATATGAGAAAATCCCTTAAATAAATGGAAGAAAACACAAAGAAAAAATATAAGAAATCTGCAAATCTCTAAAAGCAAGGAAAGCCAAGAAAAAACAATCGAACAGATGAAGGAAACAATTCAAACAGTTAAAGACCTGAAAATCAAAATGGAAACAATAAAAAAAACCACAAACTAAGGTAATGCTGGAAATTGAAAGGCTGAATAAACAATCAGGAACTACAGATGCAAGCATAACTAACTGAATACAAGAGATGGGAAACAGAATCTCCTGCACTGAACATAAACTAGAGGAAATAGATACATCGACAAAAGAAAGTCTTAAATCCAAAAAATCTTTAACACAAAATATCCAGGAAATATGGGACACTGTGAAAAGACCAAACCTAAGAATAGTAGGTATAGAAGAAGGTGAAGAAATCCACCTCAATGGTGCAGAAAACATATTCAACAAAATCATAGAAGAAAACTTTCCCAACCTGAAGGAGATGCCTATGAAACTACAAGAAGCTGACTGTACACCAAATAGACTGGACCACAAAAAACGTCCCCTCACCACATAATAATCAAAACACCAAACATACAGAATAAAGAACGAATATTAAAAACAGCAAAGGGAAAAAGGCAAGTAACATATAAAGGCAAACCTATAAGAATTACACTCGACTTCTCCATGGAAACTATGAAAGCCAGAAGGTCCTGAATAGATGCTCTATAAACACTGAAACCATAGATTCCAGCCCAGACTACTATTCCCAGAAAAACTCTCAATCACTATAGATGGAGAAAACAAGATATTCCATGACAAAAACAGATGTATTAAATGCACTCAAAATAACATGGACAATAGATAATCTTACTTCACCAGAAATCAGAAATAGGGGAAAAACTCACACACAAAGTCACCACCAAAAACGGATCCAAAGCAAACAAGAATCAACCATCAATGGTCATTAATATCTGTGAATATCAATGGTCTTAACTCACCTAAAAAAAAGACACACACAAACAGAATGGATACAAAGACAGAATCCATCTTTCTGTTGCATACAAGAAACACACCTCAATTTCCAAGACAGATGCTACCTCAAGGTTAAGGTTTGGGAAAAGACATTCCAATCAAATGGATGTAAGAAGCAAGCGGGTGTAGCTATCCTAATATCTAACAAAATAGACTTCAAACTAAAATTAATCAAAAGAGATGAAGAAGGTCATTTCAAATTCATCATAGGAAAAATTCATCAGGAAGAAGTCTCAATTCTGAACATATATGTCCCAAATATAAAGGCACCCACGTTCATAAAAGAAACATTACTACAACTCAAATCACACATTAACCCTCACTCTCATCACTGGACAGGTCCACCAGACAGAAACTTAACAAAGAAACAATGGAAATAACAGAAGTTATCACCCAATTGGGTATAACAGACATCTATAGAACTTTCTACTCAAACAAAAAAGAATATACTTCTTCTCAGCACCACACGGAACCTTCTCTAAAATTGACAACATACTTGGCCATAAAGCAAACCGCAACAGATACAAAAAAAATTGGAATATACCCCTGTATCCTGTCGGATCAACATGGCTTGAAATTAGAATTCAGCATCAACACAAATTGCAAAAACTTCCCAAACTCATGGAAATTGAACAATGTTCAATTGCATCATCCTTGGGTAAAAGAATAAATAAAAGACTTCCTAGAATTCAATGAAAATGAAGGCACAACATACCCAAATCTTTGGGATACTTTGAAAGCAGTTCTAAGAGGAAAATTTATAGCACTAAGTGCCCACGTGAAGAAACTGGAGAATTGCCACACTAGAGAATTAAGAGAACACCTAAAAGCTCTAGAACAAAAGGAAGCAAACTCACCCAGGAGGAATAGGCACCAGGAAATAATCAAATTGAGAGCTGAAATCAATAAAGTAGAAACAAAGAAAACAATACAAAGAGTCAATGAAACAAAGAGTTGGTTCTTTGAGAAAATTGACAAGACACACAAACCTTTATCAAACTTAACCAAAAGACAGAGAGAGAACATGCTAATTAACAAAATCAGAAATGAAAAAGGGGACATAGCAGCAGACACTGGGGAAATCCAAAGAATCATCAGGCATACTTTGAAAATGTGTACTTCACTAAATTGAAAAATCTCAAGGAAATAGATGATTTTCTGGATAGATATCACTTACCAAAATTAAATCATGAACAGATAAACAATTTAAGCAGATCTATAACCCCTAAAGAAATAGAAGCAGCCTTAAAAAGTTTTCCAACCAAAAAAAGTCCAGGGCCAGATGGCTTCAGTGGGAATTCTACCAAAACTTCAAGGAAGAGCTAATACCAATACTCTGCAAATTTTTCCACACAATAGAAGCAGAAGGATCACTGCTAAATTCTTTTTACGAGGCTACAATTGCCTTAGCACCCAAACAACACAAAGACACAACCAAGATAGGGAATTACAGACCAATCTCCCTCATGAACATTGATGTGAAAATACTCAATAAAATACTGATGAATCGAATCCAAGAACACATCAGAAAAATCATACACCATGATCAAGTAGGCTGCATCCAAGGGATGCAGGGATGGTTCAACATATGAAAATCCATCAATGTAATCCACCATATAAACAATCTGTAAAAGAAAAAACACATGATCATCTCACTTGGTGCTGAAAAAGCCTGTGACAAAATCCAACACTCCTTCATGATAAAGGTCTTGGAGAGATCAGGTATAACAGAAACATACCTAAACGTAATAACAGCTATATACAGCAAACCAACAGCCAGCATCAAAATAAACGGAGATAAACTAAAGGCGATTCCTCTAAAATCAGGAACAAGACAAGGATGTCCACTCACTCCATATGGAGCAATAAGCCAACAAAAAGAGATCAAGGGGATACAAATTGGAAAGGAAGAAGTCAAACTTTTACTATTTACAGATGATATGATAGTCTATGTAATCTACCCAACGAATTCTACCAGGGAACTCCTACAGCTGATAAACACCTTCATCAAAGTGGCAGGATACAAAATTAACTAAAAAAAATCAGTAGCCCTACTATATACAGACAATAAAAGGGATGAGAAAGGAGCATGACCTTTTACAATACCCACAAACGGCATAAAATATCTTGGGGTAACTCGAACTATACAGATTAAAGACCTGTGTAACAAGAACTTTGAGTCTTTAAAGAAAGAAATTAAAGAAGATACCAGAAAATGGAAAGGTTTCCCATGCTCTTGGATAGGTAGGATCAACATAGTAAAAATGGCATTCTTACCAAAAGCAATCTACAGATTCAATGCAATCCCTATCAAAATACCAGCACAATTTTTCACCAACCTTGAAAGGACAATCCTCAACTTTATATGGAAAAACAAAAGACCCAGGATAGCCAAGGTAACCATGTACAATAAAGGAACCTATGGAGGCATCACCATCCCTGACTTCAAGCTCTATTACAGAGCTATAGTCCTGAAAGCAGCTTGGTATTGGCACAAAAAGAGACAGGACACAGTCAACAAGACAAAACAAAAGCCCATAACCCACTGAATGGGAAAAGATATTCACAAACCCCAAATCTGACAGAGGGCTGATCTCCAAAATTTACAAAGAACTCAAGAAGCAAGTCTCCAAAACACCAAAGGATCCAATTAAAAAGTGGTGTAAAGAACTAAATAGAGAATTCTCAATAGAGGAGTCCAAAATGGCCAAGAGACACTTGAGAAAATGTTCAACATCCTTAGCCATCAGGGAAATGCACTTCTGTCAGAGTGTTTGTCGTTTTGTGTCTTGGTTACCTCACTCAGGAGGGTTTCTTCTAGTGCCATCCATTTGCCTGCAAATTTCAAGATTCCACTGTTTCTTTTCTGCTGAGTAGTACTCCATTGTGTAAATGTACCCTTTGGGTTTGACAGATATATGTGTAGTGCATCCGTCTTTGAAGCATTATCGAAAATAGAAAGCCCTTCCCCCCCACCACCTCCCAGATGACAGGATGTTCACAGTCCCAGTCTTGCCCAGGTCTCCTGCTGTTGTCACATCTGTGGAAGCAAGAGTACAGCAGACATGTCTTGTTCCAAAGACAATGCTTTACCTCATTTAATTCTTACATTCTTTCTTCCCTGCCTTCCATCATGTTCTTTGAGCCTTGGAAGGGGAAGTATAAAGTCCCAAATAAAAGAAGCATTTGACATCTCTACAGCTGCTTCTGCCCCCTGCAAAATGAAATTTCTCTGACCAAAGCTGTGGGAGCAGCAACCTATGGGTACAAACACAGTTTTTAAAAATTATTCATGAGATCGTGTGTATGTCTGTGTGTGCACGTCACACGTGTGCAAGTGCCTAAAGACGACACCAGATCCCCTGTAGCTGGAGATACAAGCAGTTGAGAGCCACCCAAAGTGTGTGCTGGGAACTGAATTCAGGTCCTCTGCAAGAGTGCTAAGCATGTTTCAGAACTGAGCTATTTTCTAGCCGAAAGCACAGCTACTTAGGTGGTCTGAGCTTTTTAAAGTCCCATTCTCACTACTATCATTAATTGGAAACCAAGCCTCCAACACACATCCCTTTGGGGACACAAACCACACCCAAACCACAGCCATTCCCTTAAATCAGAAGTATCACAGCTCATTTCTGTCATCGCATTCAGTTGCTAGCAACTGCAGTAAAACAACTTGAAAAGCAAAGAACTGGAAACGGGTTATATTCTAAGGCAACATTCATATTATTTAGAAAGTTCAGGAGAGTTTCTAAGTGATGGCAGTCAAATTGGCAGAATAAGGAATCAAAATTTTGGCTTTCTGGACAGAAACACAAGTATTGGCAAAACTGTAAGAATCAAACTTTAGTAACTTGGAAATCAACCAAGAGCTTCAAAAACAGAAGCAGACTTATTTTTTTAAAATAATAACTTTGTTTCAGTAAGAACAGCAAATTTAGTATGGGTTTAAATTTCCCCAGTCCCATCTTCACTCTATCCCAACACCGTCGCCACATATCATGCCCAAACACACTGTCCCACACACCATTCCTGAACATACCATCCACACACACCATCCACACACCATTCACATACATCATGCACACACACCATTCACACACCATCCCCCACACACCATCCACACATCCCATCCACATACATCATGCACACAGCATCCACACACACCTTCCGTACATACCATCTCACACATACCATTCTTGAACATACCATCCACACACACCATCCACACACCATCCACACACATACCACACATCATCCCACACACCATCCTATACCATGGCAGCAGTCTTGAAAATCATACCTGCTTTCCCATTTCTTCAGAGAGCAGAATAGACAACACAAAAAAATTGCATAATTTATATTCAGGCATGTTCAGTGGATTGTGGAAAACTGGCCCAAAATGTAGGATTTTCCTTCCTGATTCAGAATCTCTTCAGTTTGAAAGTCACCTCAGGGGTCAAGACCAGGCTGGGGAAACCTACAGAAACAACTGTCCTGAACAAGGGGGAGCTCATGGACCCCAGATTGACAGCTCAGGAATCAGCATAGGATACTGATGGGTGTCAGTTAGGAGACCTGGGCAGTCTATGGGGCCTCTGGTAGTGGATCAGTATTTATCCCTAGTGTACGAATGGACATTGTGAGCTGGTTCCACATAGAGGGACTCTCTCTCAGCCTAGCTATACAAGACAGGGCCTAGTCCCTGCCCCAAATGATGTGACAGACTTTGGTGATCCCCCATGGAAGGTGTCACCCTTTCTTTCTATGGAGCAGAACAGGGATGGGATGGGGATCAATGGGGGGCATGGGAGGAGGGGAAGGAGATAGGACTGGGATTGATATGTAAAATGAGATTGTTTCTAATTTAAATTTTAAAATTCAACTAAAATATATAAGTCAAAATTTAAGTAACTTAGGAAAAATTAATACCTTCTGAAAAATACGTAGTCTATCAAAATTGACTTAAAAATATAAAAATTAACCTCACCAAAACAACGAATCAGTAATAGTTTTTGCTCATCACACTCAACTTTCTTTTTCTCTATTAGAAACAAACTTGCTTCACATGTCAATCTCAGCTCCCTCAACCTCCCCCTTCCTCCACCAGCCCCTACAACCTCCCACCCCATTTCCCTTCCGCTCCCCAGTGGGTGAGGCCCTCCATAGCGGATCAGCAAAGTCTGTCATATCATCCAGGGCAGCCCCTAGACCATCACCCATGTGTCCAGGCTGAGAGAGCATCTCTCCATGCTGAATGGACTCACAAAGTCCATTTGTATGCCAGGTATAAATACTGATCTACTACCCAAGGCCCATAGATTGCTAATGTGTACTCACTGATACCCATGTTCAGGGGGTCTGGATAAGTCCCTTGCTGGCCTTTCAGTCATCAGTCTGGAATCCATGAGCTCCCCCTTCTTCAGCTCAGCTGTTTCTGTGGGTTTCATCAGCCTGGACTAAACCCCTTTTGCTCATCATTCCTCCCTCTCTGAAACTGGGTTCCAGGAGTTCAGTACAGTGTTTAGCTATGGGTGTCTGTCTCTGCTTCCATCAGTCACTGGATGAAGACTCTAGGATAGTATATAAGGTAGTCATCAATCTCATTATCAGGGAAGAGCATTTAAGGTAGCCTCTCCACTATTGGTTAGATTGTCAGTTGGTGTCAGTCTTATAGATCTCTGGAAGTCTCTCTAGTGCCAGATCTCTCCTCAAACCTATAATGACTCCCTCTATTATGGTATCTCTCATCCTGCTTTCCTCTATTCTTGCCCTGACTCAACCTTCCTGTTCCCCCATGTCCTCCTCTCCCATCCTCTTCTCCCCCTCTCTTTTTCCCAGCTCTCTCTCCCTTCCCCTATGCTCCCAATCCCCTCAGGAAATCCTGTCCCATTTCCCTTCTCTGGGGTACCACGCATATCTCTCTTAGGGTCCACCCTGTTTCCCAGACTCTCTAACGGTGGGATTGCATGCTGGCACTCCACTGCTCCATGTCTAAAATCCATATATGAGTGACTACATACCATGGTTGTCTTTTTGTGACTGGGTTACCTCACTCAGAATAGTGCCATCCATTTGCCTGCAAATTTCAAGATTCCATTGTTTTTTATTCCATCAAGTAGTACTCCATTGTGTAAATGTACCACATTTTCTCTATCCACTCTTCAGTTTGGGGGTATCTAGATTGTTTCCAGAATCTAGCTATTACAAATAATGCTGCTATGAACATAGTGAAACAGACAACCTTGTCATATGAATGGGCATCTTTCGGGTATATGCCTAAGAGTGGAGTTGCTGGGTCTTGTGGTAGACTGATTCCCACTTTGCGGAGGAATCTCTATACTAATTTCCAAAGTGGCTGTTCAAGTTTGCACTCCTACCAGCAATGGATGAGTGTTCCTCTTTCTCCACATCCTCTCCAGCATAAGCTGTCACTGGTATTTTGATTTTATCCATTCTGACAGGAAGTAAGATGATATCTCAGGGTTATTTTGATTTGCATTTTCCTAATGGCTAAGGATGTTGAACACTTTCTTAAGTGTCTCTCAGCCATTTTAGACTCCTCTATTGAGAATCCTCTATTTAGTTCAGTCCCCCACTTTTTAATTGAATCCTTTGGTGTTTTGGAGACTTGCTTCTTGAGTTCTTTGTAAATTTTGAGATCAGCCTTCTGGCAGATGTGGGGTTAGTAAATATCTTTTCTCAATGTGGGTTGATTTTTTGTCTTGCAGACTGTGTTCTTTGCCTTACAGAAGCTTCTCAGTTTCAGGAGATCCCATTTATTAATTGTTGATCTCAGTGTCTGTGCTACTGGTTCAGGAAGTGGTCTCCTGTACCAATTCGTTCAAGGGTACCTCCCACATTCTCTTCTAACAGGTTCAGTGTGGCTGGATTTATGTTGAGTTTTTTGATCCATTTGGACTTAAGTTTTGTGCATGGCCATAGACATGGATCTATCTGCAGTCTTCTACATGCCAATATCCAGTTATGCCAGCACTATTTGTTGAAGATGCTTTCTTTTTTCCATTGTGTAGTTTTAGTTTCTTTGTCAAGTATCAGGTGTTCTTAGGTATGTGGGTTAATATCAGGGTCTTCAATTTGATTCCATTGGTCTATCTGTCTATTTTTGTGGCAATTCCAACCTGTTTTCATCACTACAGCTCTATAGTAGAGCTTGAAATCAGGAATGTTGATGCCTCAGGATTTTCCTTTATTTTTACAGGGTTGTTTTGACTATCCTGGGTCTTTTGTTTTTCCATATAAAGTTGAGAATATTTGTCCTTTCAAGGTCTGTGAAGAATTGTGCTGGGATTTTGATATGGATTACATTGAATCTGTAGATTGCTTTTGGTAAGATTGCTATTTTTACTATGTTGATCCTACCTATCCAAGAGCATGGGAGATCTTTCCATTTTCTGGTATCTTCTTTAAACTCTTTCTTTAATGACTCAGAGTTCTTGTCATACAGGTTTTTCACCTGTTTGATTAGAGTTTCCCCATGATATTTTATGTTGTTTGTGGCAATTGTAAAGGGTGATGTTTCTCTGATTTCTTCCTCAGCACATTTATTGTCTCTATATATTAAGGCTACTGCTTTTTATGAGTTAATAATTTTTAATCTAATAAAATAAAATCTAGGGCTGGGGAGAGGAACAATGAATAAACTGCTTGCTGTGCAAGTATAAAGATCAGACTTCAGATCCCCACACTCGTGAAATAGGTTTTGAGTAAGGATGGGTAGGAGGAGGAGGAAGAGAATTCTCAGAAAAACCTGGAGGAAATGAATGAGGACAGCTTGGTTACACCACCAAAGCAAAATGCAAAGTTTTTCCTTCTATACATCAACAATGAATGATTCAAAAATAAAACTGTGGAAACACCTACCCTATCTATGTGGGACTTTTGGTTGGCTAGATCCAGTGTCAGTCACACGCAGGTAACCACAGCTGCTGTGACTTCATAGGAGAAATGTCACGTTGCGTCCAGAAGATAGCGTTTCATACACTCCTCTCCAACCTGTGGTTCTTACAATCTTTCTGCCCCCTCTTCTGTGGTGTTCCTGTTCCTTGATGCTGGGAGCAGAGGTAGGACATGTTTAACGCCAGTGTCCCATATAGGACTGTGAATCTCTCATTCTCAGTATTTTAACCAATTATGTGTCACTCCATTGTTCTGTCCACTGCAAAAATATGCCTGTCTGACCAAAATGATTAAAAAAAAGGAAAGCCATAATATTGATGGAAGAAGATTGTGGGAGATAGAGTGATTTGGAGAAGGGAAATGGGAGGTATATTTGATTATATTTGGTTATACTTATATGAAATTCTCAGAAACTAAGAAAAAATTAAATTATGAAAACAATTGAATTTTCAATAACATCAAAAATATGAAAATAGCAGGACATGGTGGTGCATACCTTTAATCCCAGCACTCAGGAGTCATAGGCAGGCAGATCTCTGAGTTCAAGGTCAGCCTGGTCTACAGAACAAGTTCCAGAACAGCCAGGGTTGTTACAGAGAGAAAACTAGTCTCAAAAAACCAAAAAAAACTAACAAAAACAAAACAAAAATAATCACATACTATATCTCTCAGAAGAGTCTAGTATCCAGATATATGAAGAACTGCTCTAGCTCAATGAGAAATAAGTCAGAGCCCAGTTTTATGAGGGCAAACTCCTTTCGTAGAAAGTTTCCGAAGATGTGCAAATTCTCACCAACTAAGGAGGTACGAATAAAACAACATGAAACTCATCTAGCCATCACTACAGTGGCAGAGAGAGAGAGAGACATGACAGAGGGGGCTGGAATATGTCCTTATAATCACTGTGCAAAGCAGCTTCATGGCTCCTTGAAAAGCTGACCAGAGAGAACCATATGACTTAGCAGTCATACTTCAAAGAGAATTAAAAACCTATATTCAAATTAAAGTTATTTTATGTATGTCTAACACAGCATTGTTCACCACACCTAACACATTGAATAACCAAAATGTTCATCAGGCAATGATAAAGTAAGCCCTGTATGATACAGCTTAGTGAAGAGAGGTAATTTGACATACAGTACTGGTACACGCTGTCATCAGTGAAGCTTGGAATATTTATGGTAGATGAAAGACACCAGCCAAATGTGGCAACATTACCTAGAATCCCAGACACTGAAGAAGCTGAGGCAGGAGGATGACAGGATTACATGCTCCTGGCCAGCCTGAACTACATAGTTGTCCCCAAAGTATCTCCCCCTCCCTTCCCTCCTCTCTCTCTCTCTCTCTCTTTCTGAGATGACAGATGATAGATAGATAGATAGATAGATAGATAGATAGATAGATAGATAATTGATGGACAGACACAAACAGGGGCAGGTAGCCCAGTGATAAAATTCTTTGCCTAGCCTTCACAAAACCTTGGATTCAATCCGCATGATTAAAAAAATAAAATAAACATGCCATACAATGCTGGTCCCTATGATATGACTGCCCTTTTGTGCAATGTGGAAAATAAGCTAATGTACCCAGAGAGGAAACAGACAGTGGTTTCTACCAACTGGAAGAGGAGGACACAGGCAGTGATTGCTTAAGGATACATGGCTGCTTTTTGTGTTAATGAAATTGTTCTGGAATTGGGTCGTGATGACAGTTGCAAATGTTATCAACACAGCAAAGCATTGGATTGAGTACTTCAAAATGGTCAAGATGGTTATGCTGACATACATGTTAGCTGGAGTTTTAAAAGTGTTCATCAACATGTGTTGCTTGGAGAACTAATGGGAAATTTTGAAGCTTCCAGACAAGGTCATCGGTCTCACTTACCAGCTGTATTAACTGACTTGGTGAGTAAAGCTAGAGCACAGGCGTGAGGATGATGTGGGGTCAGGCCAGCATATCAGTGAGCAAAGCAGTCCCAGGAAAGAGGGACATCTTTCTGTGTAGCAGCAAAGGCGTTTCCCATAGGAAGGGAGAGGAATTGAGGCTTAGGTGCTTCCCAAAGCATAAGAGTAATAAATTACAGCAGTGACACCCTGCCTTAGAACAAACTCCAGATGCGGGCTATGAGATGTCATTTCCAAAGGAAAATCTCTTAGACTCTTGGAAGAGTACATGGAGGATTATCTTCATTCATTACAGTGGGCTTTCTAAAGTGAAAATCCAAAGCAGCTTTCAAAACTGAAAATAATGAATCACCAAAATGTCAGGACGATAGTGTGAATCCTTCACCCGAAAAAGCATTTAAAGTTCATGCAATGGGAGTGTGCACATTGAATTCATTCTAGTGTGTGCATGCTCACACACACACACACACACACACACACACACACACACACACACACACACACACACACGGGAAAGCCCAGGAAACTCTACAATAGGGCTCTTTCAAGCAGGAATCTTGAAAGAACAAGAATGAGAAATTGGGTTGTAAGGAAATTCCAGCCTAGCTAATGTCGCCATGAAAGGCTGGTTGCATTAGAATGTTCAGTTTCATAGCCTGAGAATGGCCATAAGGTCAGTAGAATTTTGTCACCTGGATAGAGACCCAGGGGAAACTGACTTAAGGCTTGTAAGGAACTGGAAGTTCCACTACAGACAAAGTTCTGTGCTGGTGACCTGTGGGTCCTGATTCTCCCTCCTGCATCCCTGCCTCCAAGCTGCTTTCATCTTGAAACTACTTCACCCTCCTTACCTAGTCTCCAGCTACACTCCCTTTATGCCATTATTTCTGCCCAGTTACTCACCTGGTGCCCCTTGAGATGGTTCCAATGTTTGTCTCCAATTTGCACTGGTGCACTGAGGTTAATTCTTAGTCAAGGCCCAATGGCTATGCTGTAGACTGCACACTGCACAGGACAGCTTTTCAGTTTTGACAGTGGGGACCATAAAGGTCTGTCCTGAGTCTTTCTATCCGTCTCTGGGGTAACAGCTGGCCAATGGACTTGTTTAGAAAGGCCACCTCCCCATATCTGGCAATCAGAGAACCAATGAAGGCTTTCAGGTAGGGACAGCTCCAGGGAAGCTATGCTTTAGAGTGGCACCATACAGACCCCACCCTACAGACACCGCCCCACCCGTGCCCTGCTCAGGGCCTTCCTTACATGGTCTCATTATCAGGCCAGCTGCTTTCCAGGAGTTCTGTGAAAAGCATACCTGTGAAGACACCTACAACATGACTCTTAAATCAAGCTTCACTTGTTCTTTTCAATGATCCAACAAAAGCATGTCAACTCTAACCCTTGGAATTGGGAATGCAGACTCTCAGCTGGTGACATTACAGCATCTATGGGTTTGTGCAGGAACTACCTCTGTTCTGGGCAACTCACACTGTGTGTAATCTTTAGACCCCCTGCTGTAATCATGGGTGCCATGCTTCCCAAGAGTCACTGAGGGAGTTCAGTTCCTGATGGGGAAGTCCTGTGTATGTGTCAATAAAGCACTGTTGGCCAATAGGGAAGCAAGATAGGTGGGACTAGGAATCGAGGAGGACTCTGGGTAGGAGAAACACAGGTAGTCACTATGTAGTCGCCATAGGGATAAGAAGTCCGGAACTTTTCTCCAGTAAGAGAAATACTTAGATTAACAATTATGGAGTAAATACTTAAGTCAGAGCTAGCCAGTAAGAAACAAGAAAGGCCAAGCTTCATAATTAATATAGCCTCCTGTGTGTTTATTTGGGGACTACAACGCGGCAGAGCCCAGGCAACTGGTAGGGAAAAACCAAAGCGGCTGGCAAGGAAAAGGCTTCACTCCTTAAGTTCCTATGAATCTTCAGGCAGAAGCACTCTCAGAAATCAAATAGTGACCAAATGGAAGAGAGGAGATGCCATCGGCATTCTGGAGACTTCCCAAAACCTCTAGTCAGAGCATGCAGACCCCTGAGAGGGCCACATATGTGTTGTGTTGCCCACCCCCATAGCCCATAGTCACCCAGGAGCTAACAGCAAAGTCAGTTTCTGAGGACATTTTGGATGGACTGGTTAGTTAGTTAGCTAGTTAGTTAGTTAGTTTGCTATTTTAGGTGCCAATTCTAAAGTGTGATAATTTACATGATATCATAAATCATGTGACATCCTATAATCAGACAGCATCAAGGATCTTGATGGAAAATCGCTGTATAGGCAAGAGATGGGTGCAGGAAGAAGGAAACAGAACTGAGTTGCTAGTCAAGAAGCCTTGTGGGTGTGCTCCTAATTGCCCCGTTCAGCACAGAAGGGAAGATTGGGCTAGGAAGAAGCAGACTGAGAGGGGCAGGTAGAGCTAGCCCAGTCAGGCTTCCTAAGGGCAGTCTAGGTATAGTCTGACCTGTGACCCAAGACCCAAAGCAATGCTAGTCCATAAACACTGAGTAAGCAAGGTAGACACCCAAGAGGCAGACTCCTGTGCTAACGGGCTTTCAGAATACCCGTTTATTTTCAGGTAAAACTTGGTAGCGCAAGCTGCTCACTGTCACCAAGACCTCCTAAAGAGAAACTGCTTGGGAACTGGCCCACCCCTATATGGATGTGTGTAAGGCCTTTGTTCAAGGAGAGCATCACTCGGGAAATGATCTCGTGCTGTCCATGCCTGCTGCTGGTAATCTTTCACTCTCCTGCTCCTTGCCTGTGAGAGATGTGAGTCCATGGCCTTTGGTTACAACTGGAGCCAAGAAAATTCTGCAGAAGTTTAAAGTGAAGAAGAGATGCTTCACAAGTCAGAGCCCTATGATAGGAACACAGAAACAATTTCATTGTTAGACTGACCTGGAAAAGGCCAATGCCCCTTTTCTTATCTCAGGCTGGTTTTATTTTGAAAAGATTTGTCACAGGCTCAGGCAAGCTTCCCATTCTCCCCATTTCACATCATGCTCTTTCTCCTAAGTGTCTCTCACTTGCAAAGCAGGGGTCCTGGAAAGCTGTTAGCATATAGATCAGCTGTGTTGAGAGGAAAGGCACCTGTGGAATGTGACCACTCCCTGAAGCTTGCAGCTGTTCAGGACTCTTGCTATCACTGTCAGGGAGTCTGAATAACTTCCTATAAATGTTTTTGTATAGACTCACCTGCAGCTGCCAGGGATTTCTACTTCTAGTATAGATTTTGATGTGTGTGTGGTGCTGGCGATTGAAGGTGGTGGCCCCACGAACTGGCAAGTATTATCTCACTGAGCTGACTCCTCAGCGCCTTCGTTTTCTACTTTGAGGCTCAAAGCTTTCAGCTTCCTATTTCAGCCCCCAAGTACCTGGGATCACAGGCATGCACCATCAGGCATGGGCCACGATTTCTGATTATTAGTGTGGCTGCTTACAGATGTTTGTCGTAATGAAATTTCACCGATGAAACTACAGTAAAGTCTATTTGCAGATTTCATTAAAAACCTGGGAAACGTCTATACACTGGAGTCTTACCATGTTGCTGGCTGTGAAAGTGAATTTTAACCGTCAAACTGACACAATCTAGACGCATCTGGAAAGGTCTATATAAGGTTGACCTGCAGATAGGAATGCAGGGAAATACGTTGGCTGTAGTAACTGAAGTGGGAAGACCCACCCACTGTGTGGGGTGGAGAGAGAAGCTGAGAGCAAGCAAGTGTGCATTTGTTCTTACCCAGTCTGTGCATTTGTTCTTACCCAGTCTGTGCATTTGTTCTTACCCAGTCTGTGCATTTGTTCGTACCCCTTGACTGGGGATGGAACCAGCCGCTTCGATTCCTGCCTATCGACAACCTCCCCACAACCAGGAATGTGAACCAAACTAAGCCCTTTCCCCTCTAAGTTGCTTTCATCAGGGTGCTGTAACAGCAACAGCAATGCTACGAAGACATCTTTGGAATGCTGAAGCTGTACCACAGTTTCCCACAGGTGTTTACAGTGCTGAAGGACAGGCAGGATGGGGTTTGGCAGCTGACTGGAATGTTAGTGATGAACTTTCCACCTGTCACGGAGGCTGAGACAGCTTCAGCCTTTCCTACCAGAGCAGCTAACTCAGAGCAGAGTGTGACAGCTCCTGCTACTCACTGCTGGCTCCCTCCTTCCCCAACAGGACTAAGGCTGTGCTCACCAGCTGGCTTACAGTACAAGGAAGCATTCAGGATAAGATGCTATTGGATCACTCTATAAATAAGACATTCATAGACTTGGGTTAGACGATTTGTCCTAAAACCTCGTGGCTTCTCAGAAAGAGAAGATAATAGTGTCTGCTTTGGAGACACTTATTATTTTCAGAAAAGCACAAATAGCCGGGCGGTGGTGGTGCATGCCTTTAATCCCAGCACTCGGGAGGCAGAGGCAGGCGGATCTCTGTGAGTTCGAGGCCGGGCTGGACCGATAGCCTCCGAAACAATACAGAGAAACCCTGTCTCGTAAAAAAACAAAAAAAAAAAAAAAAAAAAAAAGAAAAACACAAATACCTGGATTACAGTAACAATAACAATAATAATAATAATAGCAAGAGGAATTAAATGAGCAGCCTATGCCCTTTGAGCCGATTTCAGGCAGACACTGTGTGCAGGCTGTGAGAGCGGCCACTGTGCTGTCACTGAGAGTCCAGCGGTCCAAAGAGGCTGGACCCCTTCTCTAAGGGTGGGTCTGCTGCTGTAAGTCTGTAATGGGTGGGGCAGAAGCAGTGCATGTTCTCAGCCACTCAGTGGAAGCTTCCCAAAGCATCTGGAAGGACTGGCCCTTAGAAGAGCAATGCTAAAAACACAGCGAAGTCTTCGCGATCAGACTAAAGCTGAGTCGCTCCACAATCCTAACAGCTGCTTCCGCTGCTTAAGAAAATGTAGGGACTTGCAGGAACTTAGCAATTTTAGCATTTTAAGTATAAAACAGACATGGGCACAAGTGTGGCTCAAATTCTTAGTAAAAGAAATATAAAACTTCATTTTAAGCATGTTAATTCTGGCATCATCACATACCTGGTCCACAGAGACAAATGCATCCAATTAATTTGTCCACAATTGAATACTATGTTGCTAGTTACTAAAATTGAAAAACTAGTTTCTGTCAAAAGTACCTCTAATTTTTACTAGTGAGAAAAAAAATCATTGATAATTTAATTTAAGAACATAGCACAATCTTCACAGAACCGAGTTTTAGCTGTAGGGTGTTTGTTTTCCTAAGGGGGAAGCTTGCTGGTCTCAGCAGGGAGGCTGATGGAAGGAGCCTTAGGACTCTGTCGCCATCAAGTGGAGGCCCCATTAGTAAGTGTCAGAGGTCCACTTGAAGGGCACACAGCCCGCCAGGCTTCTGGAGGCCTTCTCACCTGAGCTCAGGATGTCCTCTCCAGGTTCCACGGGACAGGAATCTGCAAGGGCACTGTAGGCTTTCTGTGGGTGTGGGTGTGCTTCTGGGTAGTGTCGACCAGAGCTTGAGGATGTAGTGGCAAGCATGGATCAGTAGACAAAGCTACATGGTCAAAAGTGTAAGTTCTGCGAGCACGAATGCACTGGGGGTGTTCTGGCTTCGGCAATACTAATGACATATGCTTAAATAAACATGTGTGCTCCACGTGTGTCTACCACACATGTGTATGCATGTGGGTGTGCATGTTGGCAGGACAAGGAAAACTTTCAGGAGCTGTTTCTCTCTGTCCACACTGTGAGTCTCAGGAATCAAACTCAGGTTTTCAATCTTTGGTACAAGAGCCTCTGTCCACTGAGCCATCTCGCTGGCCCTATATGCACACTCATATGTATTTCAATAAAAGTAAGCTCCAGGCTGCAGCCCAGCATGGACTCTGGGCCTGCCACACAGCCATTGCCATCGCAGCTGTCATTTTCACCCAGAATTTACCTCCTAGTCATTTATGACTTTTCTCTTAAAAGTTGTGGTTTTATGGGTTTTATTTTTCAACATTCGAAGGAGACCTATAAATTGTCTATAGTGAAGTCAATGCTCTCTGCTTGCCATATGACTCACTTTTCAAAACAGTCATGTTAAGGCACCAGAGGGAAAAAGAAATTCCATGATGTGGAATATTTACTAAAATCGGAAGGGTGACTCCTTGAGACTGTGAATCTGCAGAGATCACTATGTCCCTTCACACTATGACTGAAGCTAAAAATCCAGATAAGCATCAGGGTCTTCCTTTATTTAAAATTCTAAAATGTCATAGCAAAATCTTGTGCAAGTTATAGGAAGCTATGAAATTTTTCCAACAGCAGACATAATTCTCCCCCTACTGTCTTTGTGAGAAAAATCTGATATTGGTTTCACAGAGTAGACCTGACCTATCCCAGAAATGACTGGAGGAGGCCAGTTGACCTGTTAGTCAATAAATGGGTGTGTGGCACCTGGTGTGCCCTTCACAGACAAGCCAGACATGAGGAGATCTGGACGGATCCTGTCTCTGTTAGGACAAAGGGATTCTACGTGCCCGTGAGGCCTTCAGCATGTCTCAGCTGCTGACTGCTTTGAGAAACAGATTAAATTTCAGCAAAGTTTGATTACATTTAGTCAAATAAACTTTTGGGAGAAGATTCCGAATCTTGTCCACACAAATCTCAGTGAGATTTCTGCCCCTTTCCCTACCCCTGTCCCAACCCAAGCCACTAATGAAAGAAAATAACTTGTAAGTGAAAATAAAAAAAGTTACTGCAGGCTCACACATAAAATTTATTTGTAAACTGTCACCTGCCAACTCTTTAACCTAGTGAATACCTGCATTCTATCTCTCTCTCTCCCTCTTGTCTCTCTCTCTCCTTTCTATAGCTCCCCCCCCCTTCTCTCCTCCCTGCTCTCTTCCAAGAGACAGTCCACCCCTGCCCACCTGGCCCACGGGACTGCTGGGCACTTGAGAAAGCCATGTGTGCCTACACAAAAAGACTCAAGGATTGTACTCTTCTCTTCCATACCACCATGGGGTGACCGGGGAAGGGTTGGCTGAGGCCATTCTCTGGTTCCCTGAAGAGTTAAGAACCTGAACTAAGTTGGTTTCCACATTTACCTACCCTTGAGTATAAAATCCATCTCACAGATACTCTATGGAACGCAGCTCACTTGTTGGAAGCTAGCCTCAGGATGATTCTGTAGATAAAGGCATCTGTCTCTAAACCAGATGACCTGAGGTTGATCTCTAGGTTGCACATGATGGAAGGAGGGGCCATCTATCATAAGTTGGTCCTCTGAGCTACCCCATGTGGGCTGTAGCACACTACCCCCACCCCTCACACACACACACACACACACACACACACACCCATACACAAAATAATAAAATGTTTTAAAGGAAAATGAACTATAAAATCAAAGAAGTCAGCCTCAAAAGTGGCATGTTAGTATGAAGATACTAAGACAATTAGCCAAGGGGATGGGTGGGTGTCATATATAAGGACAAGCTCACCTGTGAGGACACCGTCAAAGCTCCTGACACCAACAACATGAAGGTTGTCCAGGAAGCTGTTATCCACCATGTGGAAATACTGGGTGCCAATTTAGGAAACAGATGACTGTGTAGTATGGAACTCCATGGTCTTCAGCTCAGCTTTCTAATGCAGAAAACAAAGAGAAATCCCGTGTTCCCAGAAGCAATTGCTGTGGGGTGTGACAGCACTGAGTCTGAGCTTGGAATTGTGTATAGGTTTCTATGACCCAGGTTTCAGTGTCTACTAAGTTTTCCAATCTCCTTCCTGCCTTAAAAACCCTTCATTTCCTCTCCCATCATCAAACCTGGATAGATGGTTCCTCCGTTCCCAGCAGGCTGAGTAAGCTGTACAAGCCCAGCTGACACTGAAGAGCATGTTAGAAAGGATGAGTCCTGGCCTGTGTATTGTCTTTTCCCTCACAGAAATCTGCACCTGGAGAGATTTAGCTTTGACCTTACTTGGAGCAACTGACTTACAAGCCTTTTTGGATTTCTTCCATCTTTTCATTCCTTACATCATTTTAAGGCTTGTACATCTCAAGTTTTACTTTGAATATCTTATTAATTTTAAATATTTTGTATGTTTTAACTAAAATTATGTGTCATATGTGTGCATATAAGTGAAAATGTAGGCTGCCACATACCTAGGGTAGACTGCTGATTTCTGAATATCTGCCTTTTCTCAAGGTTCCACTTGGAATTCATGTTAACCAAGTTTTTGACATGTGGTCCTTTGGGGTCATTGAAGATCCAAACCATACTGAAATCTGTACCAAAAAAAATGACAGTAAAGGTCTTCCTGGATTATGAATTTACTTTCTTCAGATAACTTAATGAACCAAGAATCAATCTGTTTGCTGTTGACAGTTCTTGGCCAGTGGTCACATTAGTAAGATTTACATCCTGTTTCCTGTTGAGTTACAAGTTCATTGCTGTATCTTTAAATCATAGGCCATTCCTACTTGCACAAAGTTAACCCAAGTTCAACTGATATACTTTTAAGGTCAGAGTTTCTATTTACCTGATGCTACTCAGACTCGAAGAAGATTGTACCTTTGCTCCATGGTGCTTAGCAAGGTACACTATCTGCCTTCTGAAATTTCTTTGTGTGGTAGAGGGAGGAGGTCAGAAGAGTCAGGCAATAGTCCCCAGACAGAACCCCAGTGTCATCACTAATCATGTTGGACTACCCACTCAATCGATCAGCTGCAATATGAAAGCAATCTCCAAACAGTAACAGCAAGATGTAGTGGAAAGAAAACAAGTTTGGGGGTTGATCCTAAATGGCAGTCCTGAGTCTTCCAACTAATAACTATTTTGTGATCATAAAATAGAAACAAAAACAATTACAAGAACTGAATTAGATGAACAAAATCCATGAAAGCATCTCTCTTAGAGCTAGAAGCTCGTAGGTTTTCAGAAAGACATAATTACCTATTCATAAGGCATCCTGGGGTCCTGCCTATCAAAGTCACCAAAAATCAGAACAAACCCCAAACCAAAGGAGTGCAAGGCCTCAAGACCTCTCCTCATGAATGAGCTAGGGAGGACAACTGGAATCCAGTGTGGAGCTGTCTGCTTTCCCTGGCCTGTGGCTTCACCTCCAACCATCCCCAGTGCTCTGATTTAAGTTTCTGCTCTGAGGCCACCTACAACCCCATGAGTGTTACCCTACTGCATTCCATTGGGCCTTTCTAGGTAGCCACTTCCAGAAACTCTTTCTGAGGTCAGGCCTCTGCAACTCTTGGTTCTAGAAGGAATGCTCTTTCTGTCATTTTGTAATGGCGGCTCCTCTGCGCTCTTCATGGTCTGTACCTTCTCTTACACAGCTGATGATACCCACCAGTTCTCCTTCACTTTGCTGCCCTTTGTTTCCAGATTTCTTACCTCTTTGTTAGAGGTTGTTAGCCTTCAGAGCCACGTGGGTAATTCCATATGATGCCTTCACACTTCTGTGTCAGATACATGAAGGAAGAATTAATGCGCCTTCAGTCTGGGCAAGAGGGCCGTCAACACAGAGGGAAATTTTCTTCAGGGCTTCCAAGGAAAGCAGTGGTCAGGCAAAGCCTTTGACATCCCCTCACATGCGTGGGGCAACTGGTAAAGGAAGGCTGGAGGAGCCGAGGTGTCTATTTTTTATTTTTTTATTTTTTGGTTTTTACGAGACAGGGTTTCTCTGTATTGTTTTGGAGGCTATCGATCCAGCCCGGCCTTGAACTCACAGAGATCTGCCTGCCTCTGCCTCCCAAGTGCTGGGATTAAAGGCGGATGCCACCACTGCCCGGCCCAAGGTGACTCTGTGCTTCCCCTCCAATTTCATGAGCAGCCCATTCTTTTGATCAAGTGTAAAGTTTACCTTGCAAAGACTTCAGCTGGCTCTCTATTTCTTTGTGACTGTAAGCTTATTTCTAAAATGATAAAGGTGATCGTTTCTGAGGCAACAGCACTCCAATCCTTGGTGTATGATATATGTTTTGGATGTTGAGGGCAGACTCTTGAGGTTGTTAAACCCATGTCAGTTCCAAATGCATTTACAATGGTCTCTTAAATGCATAATAAAAAATTTCTTGTAAATTGCCATGACCAGACTCTGGATCCCCCAAAACAACCAAGAGACCAGATCCAATGCAAAAGCAAAGAGTCTTTTTAATTTGCAAGTTAATATGCGTCCTACATCTGTCTGGCACATAGAATGTAGTAGGAGGGACCCCAAGCAGCAATGGAGCAGGGCATATATTGGGGAAAGAGCAAGGGGAGTGTCTGGAGGTCTGCGAGTTGCACAGCAACAATCTCAGGATTGGTACACACACTTCTGGGTTGGGGGCACCTGTCCTGAGTTGATTGGTCAGCTGCAGCTGTTGCTATGCCTGGAGGCCATCCAAGAGTCATTGCAGCCCACTGCATTCCACTGTTATCAGTAAAGCACATCCAAAACCTGCCAGCTAACTTCTGATTGGTTCCTTGACACATGGATGGTATCTGGCAGTTTCCTCCCAATAAAAAGTACAAGGTCAGGCAAGATGTGTACGTGTTTGGGGGGGGACTCAGCACATCCTGCAGAGTCGGGGTCTACACCTTGCTGGGTCTTTTCTGCAGCCTGTCGTCACTGCCAACGCAGGGGCCGGGTGAGGGTCTGGGTCCTTCATAAATGATCCTCAATTTCAAGGAAAGAAGTTTGAGTGAGTGACTGCATAAAGCTATAAGGAGCACAGAGTCAAACTAATGTGTATAGAGTTTTCCATAAGGCTAAGAAAACACAGTTCACACAGAGGGCAGAAAGAGCGGCCCATTCCTAAGTAAATGAGGTCTCTCAAGCCTCTTTGAATCCCTCATTTTCACATGCCTCCTAGCTCCCCACTCTTCTGTATGCCCCCCCTCTTCCTAACCTTAGTGATATCTATCTTTTGCACTGAATAGCAAGTAGGCAGTTTGAAGAGCCTCCCCCAAGCACTGTGGATGATGCTGTTTGAGATCGCACTAGTTGTCCCGATACACACTAAAGTATGAAGAAGACAATGAAGAAGGGGGAGGAAAAGTAGTTTTGCTTTTGAAACACAAGATGAGGTTGTGAACACCTGAACACCGGTGATCCCAGCATTTAGGAGCTGCAGCTGGGAGAAGCAGAACTTCAAAGCCATCCTTGGCTGCATAGTATGAAGATCAGCCTGAGCTACATGAGCCTTGTCTCAAAAAATAAAAAGTCTCTCCTACACCCAAGTTCCATGCAAGGTTGTAAATACTACCAACAGATTTTGAAAGTACCACAATATGCTGTATAAATTGGGGTTTTTATCTTTTAAGCTCTAGAACAAAATTTCAAAGGAAGAATACATGTTTTCCCAGATACTGCTGGATTTCTTTATATTTATAAAACTTTTGGTAACTTTGAACTCTGTCTCTTGAAAGCATGGAATGCTAAAGGCTTGAGGGGCCAGTTAAGAACATCTGCACTGCATTCAATCCATGAACCTTCTAGTGTTTACCTGGGGTTAAAAATATCATCCAGGACCAAAAAATTAGGCTGTTCCTTTTGGAAACTTTCAGTAGTGAGCTGAGTTCTCCAGAAGGAGAAGCCAGGACTGAAGGAGGGAGACAGCCACCCACCGGCTGGACTGCCTGGGAAGCCATGCAGCACCTTGGAGCCAACTTGGAATTTACAGTGAGCCCCTCCTCCAGCCAGCAGCAAAGTCAACAGTTCGCTGCATGCCCCTTTCTATGTTTACCTTTCTGAAGTAGCAACATGCAACTGTTTTCCAAAACGAAAAGAAACCTGTGCCTCCATCGAAAGAAAAGGCAAAATGTTGCCTGTGTCCCACGGGCCTCAGGAAGAGAATAAGATCAATTCTCCTGAAAACAAATTTGCATTCGCTCAGGCCATGAGCAGGAGTGGGGTGGAGTGTGGGGCTGACCAAGGCAACAATGGTTACAAAGTCCTTGGGTAAATGTGGGCCACATTCCAGGTGTGAGGGGCATGAATAGGGTCTGACCCAGACTAAGGAACTCTTTAGAAAAGTTGTTTTTAAACTCTTTCAGTAAGAGCAGTCCCAGAGAGGAATGTACCAAGGAAGAGGAAATGTGAAGCAGAGCCTAATCAAACATTTTCCTAATCCAAAACTGAATATAATTTGGCTTTACAGGACCCAAGAGACACATTGAGTAGATAAATTACTAACCATATCCACAGTCAACCAAGCAGAGTGTTATAAGTCATAACACAAAAAATTAAGTTCTATCAAGGGTCACTAATTCTTACTTCGTACAAAACAGCTTGAGAAATTAGTTTACATGGTCTGCCTCTAATTCCTGTTGTACCCTAAGAAAGTGCTCGAACATTCCATGACCCATTTTGTCTCCTGTCAACTGAATGCAGCTGAGTCGTGCAATGCAAAGGTTCTTTCTCACACAGAGGACAATGACACAATGGTTAGAGTGGTGACAAATGTTTGTGATAGCTGTTCTCACTGGAAGTACCTAGAACTCTACATTAAAAACCTAGGTCTCCTTTTTAATTGTGCTGTGAACATGTGCAAACTGTAGCCTTCCTCCTATGTGGTTCTGGGGAAACACTGTACAGCTTCATGTTTGGGAAAGACTTCCCACAGTGTGTGGCCCACAGAGAACTTGTGATACACACTCATCACACAGTGATGATACTCTAAAAGGGAGAAGATGGACCCTCACCCTAGGAGTTTAATTGGGTTTCCAGTAAAATTTCATTTTGATTTATGACATATGAAACAATACTTTTGACATTTATCTGCACTAATCTCAAGAGAGAGTTATAGTGTTTATCTAAGAAACTGTATTGCACAGTAAAATAATTTGTGTAAAATATTTTGTTTGGCCTATTATGACACAATTCATAATAAAACATTTAAAATGAAAGCAAATAAAAAGAGTAGCCTATAATAACCAGTAGCTAATATTAATGTCAGCATTATTGTTAGTAGCATTATATTATGAATGCGTGACCAGGGGCGATGCGTTTTAAGTAAAACTGCTAATAAGAATCCCTCAGATCGGGGCTGGCTAGAGAAACAGTTCACCTGGGAAAGGTGCTTGCAATGCAGCCCTGGAGACCTGAGTCCAGTCCCCCAAACCCACGTTACGCTAGAAGGATAGATTGACTCTACAGCCTTGTCCTTTGACCTCCATCCATGCATACTCTGCAGCATGCATGCCCTAGGACATGAATCATGCACGCACACACACAAGAACACACACACACACACAAGTAGTAATATGAAAAAGGACTGCTCAAACCTGATGACTGCTGATATGTTTTGCATATCTCTTAGACTTACCAAAAAGGAATGAAGATATGTCTCCTGGCAATTACGTAGCACAGAAGCTGAGCTAACTAAATGTCTGTGTGATGAAAGAAAGCCACCAGGTCAGAGAGGGGATCCTTGCCTTTGCTCCCATCAAAACTAACTAAGCAAAGTTGCTCATGCACCTGCTCTTCCTACACTGTTGGAAACCCTGTAACATGCTGGTGTTAGTTATTGCAGATTGAGGCAGAAACAATATTCTACAACTAGAAAGTCAAATCCGAAGCCCAGCAGATGCCTTCCACCAAGCCTTGCAACCCGAGGTTGATCCTGGGGGCCACAGTATGGAAGAAGAGAGCTGTCTCCTGATTGGTTCTCTAATTTTCATGTGCATGGCATGACACATGTGTGCCCCCTCACGCACATGCAATAAATATTAAAAAAATCTAAAACAAAGAAAAGTCAAGTCCATAGGGAACTCTATAGAAAATCAAATTTCATGTGAGGAATCCATAGTAGGTTCCCCATGGAAGCCCAATCACAAAGCAATGGAAAATTCATTTCTACCATGCAAAGTGAACCACCACAAACACATTGGCCCCAAAGAATAACTATTCATTACCTGCAATGTCTAAAGGTCAGAAGTCTAAGCAGGGGATATCTAGGTTCCATTCCAGCCTCCTCAGACCAAAACCTTCCCTTCTAGTCTATGCCTCATCTCTCAGCCCAAGTCCCAAATTCTCTTCCTCCCTTGGATCTGTATTGGATTCCAAGGAAGCTCCTGGGTGCAAGCCAGTGAGTCCTTTGTGTGGAATGTGAATACTTAGGTGTCTTTAAGAACAGAGCCCTCTCCAAGAGTTAGGGCTCAAATGTGACAGCTACCATAGCTTCCCCAAACCAGTGGCATTCCTGCCCTACAAATCCAAATAATGAAAATCTCAGACCACAGGGGAGGAATTTTCAAAAGAGGTTTATTATGAATTTACAGGTAGGAGAATTGGGGAGGAGTGGGATGAGGTGGGCGTGCTCTTGTATAGATAGAAACAGGGTACCATGGACTGCTGGTTCAGATGCCTTTTAAAGGAGCCAGGGCAGAAATTGGGGTGAGGCATGGGGAGGTGATACTCAGTGTCCCACCCAGGAGTGCAGGTGCCCACCTCAGCTTCCATCTCACCCACACACAGCCCCTTTAGGCAAAGCGTATATTTAGATGACCAAGACACAGCAGTATCACTCGCTCTGGTGTTCCTGGCCTTAGGCAACGGTATTCTCAGAACAGTTACTGTGGGGTTCAGTGCCCACCCCAGTTCCTGCCTCCTGTTCCCAAGTCTATCTGTGAATCTACAAAACGAGACGCCACATGTCTTTAATGATCCCAGAATGCAGTAAGATTTTAAAAAATGAAAAGGATAAGGGTCCCCATGACGAGACAAAAATCCTTCTGGAGAATGAGAAGTTTGGCTGGCTGAAGATTAGAAGCTTTGAGGCCTGTTTCCAGGCTCTTGGTCCCCCTACTTCAGCCTCCCTTCTTGGTCTCCCTAAAGGTAGAGACACGATATTCATGCTTTATAAGCCTGCTTTCTTCAGTCCTCTCTCTGTCCCTTATCGTCCAAACTTGCTGGTCTCTGATGAAATAATTTCTTTAAAACTTTGTGGGTTTTCCACGGATTACACTCCATTAAACAAAAGCCATAGCCACAATTCTTTTCAAGATAGTCGTGAGTCAGTCTTTGGCGCCTGCCGAGGTCATTGAGAGACAAGGAGCTTACACTTCCTGAGAGGATCCGGCCCCTAATCTCTTGAAAGAGCTCTTTGTGTGCAGTGAATAGGCGAATCTTCGGGTCATCCTGCAGTTTTAGCAAAAGGCCGCATTCTCATGCATACTAAGCCTTTTCTAGAAGAAAGCTGTCAGCAACCACTTCTTATTTTTAGGATCCTTTGTCATCTAGAGAGACTAAGGATTCTCAGCCTCATCTGGTTCTGGTTCTGCCTTCTCAGCTGTCTCCTCCATTTAGCCCCTTGGCTGGGATCTTCCCAGCGGGAACAAACCAGACAGCACCTTCTTCCCGAACACACAAAGCAAACTTGCTGATTGCTTGTTTTACTTTCCCCTTCATTTCAGTTTTGCGGAGCTCTCTGCCTCTGCATCGGGACGCTGCCTCCTCCAGGGTCCGGTGGCCTGTCTCATTCCATCCCGAGCCACTGCTGATAGTAACTTCAGGGTCCAAATTCCCTCTCCCTACTCTTCACAACACTTCGCTACCATTGTCATGCCACTCAAAACGCTTCCGCCATCTCCCTGTGATCCAGTTTGAAAACCACACAGGTTTCCAGCACGGTGGCTGATGGTTTCTTGTAAGTCAGGAGGGAAGAACTGGCCAAACTTTGTGTCTCCTTAAAGCTTCCTTCTTTAGCTCAGGCCTACCCAGCTTTAAGTCGGATGGGTAATTTAATTACATCCGTAAAATATTTTGCTAAGTGATATTCCATCATTATGGGATTGGAAAATCACCAGCTTCACAGGTACTGCCAAGCTCAGTAAAGAGGCATATACTTCGGGGAACCTTCCCCAGGCAATGTGAGCACAATACCTTAGAAATAATTTCACACCTTCAAGCTAGCATTCGAGTTATGAAAATTGCCATGAATCAGAAACAAAAAAATTAAGTGGATAAAGACAGACTTAAAATTTTTTAATATATTTAGTTGGCCTCAAAAAGAAACTTAAGGAAGTGACAAGTTTATCTCACAAATAAAAGAAGAAAAGTCAAGCTTCTTAAAAAAGAATAGACTTAAATAATAAAGTGTATCAAACCAAAGAGTCACACCCTGTTCCCCACATCAGGTGGAGCCTCAGTAACCCAGTTAAAAGATCCAAACTAAGAGTGGGAGGCAGGGGGTTGGCGGTAAGAAAGGGAAGGAAGAAATGTGAATATAGTATAATCTCAAAACTTTTTTAAAAGTAAGGAAGAAAAATGAGAAACTAAACATCACTATTTTATAATCAGCATGTTGACTGATGTCAAAGGGTATCAGCAACAAAAACCTAAGAAGCCAATGAAGGAAATGTAAGAAGAAACAAGCAGATAAAAACACTTAGCAAAAGAGAAACGCATAATACAAGCACAACCCTTCTCAAACCCCAATTAAACAGAAGACATCCTGCACAAAACACATAATACAAGCACAGCCCTTCTAAAACCCCAATTAAACAGAAGACATCCTGCACAAAATGCATAATACAAGCACAGCCCTTCTAAAACCCCAATTAAACAGAAGACATCCTGCACAAAACGCATAATACAAACACAACCCTTCTCAAACCCCAATTAAACAGAAGACATCCTGCACAAAATGCATAATACAAGCACAGCCCTTCTAAAACCCCAATTAAACAGAAGACATCCTGCACAAAACGCATAATACAAGCACAGCCCTTCTAAAACCCCAATTAAACAGAAGGCATCCTGCACAAAACGCATAATACAAGCACAGCCCTTCTCAAACCCCAATTAAACAGAAGACATCCTGCACAAAACGCATAATACAAACACAACCCTTCTAAAACCCCAATTAAACAGAACACATCCTGCACAAAACGCATAATACAAGCACAGCCCTTCTAAAACCCCAATTAAACAGAAGACATCCTGCACAAAACGCATAATACAAGCACAGCCCTTCTAAAACCCCAATTAAACAGAAGACATCCTGCACAAAATGCATAATACAAGCACAGCCCTTCTAAAACCCCAATTAAACAGAAGACATCCTGCACAAAACGCATAATACAAACACAACCCTTCTCAAACCCCAATTAAACAGAAGACATCCTGCACAAAATGCATAATACAAGCACAGCCCTTCTAAAACCCCAATTAAACAGAAGACATCCTGCACAAAACGCATAATACAAGCACAGCCCTTCTAAAACCCCAATTAAACAGAAGGCATCCTGCACAAAACGCATAATACAAGCACAGCCCTTCTCAAACCCCAATTAAACAGAAGACATCCTGCACAAAATGCATAATACAAACACAACCCTTCTAAAACCCCAATTAAACAGAACACATCCTGCACAAAACGCATAATACAAGCACAGCCCTTCTCAAACCCCAATTAAACAGAAGACATCCTGCACAAAACGCATAATACAAACACAACCCTTCTAAAGCCCCAATTAAACAGAAGACATCCTGCACAAAATACATAATACAAGCACAACCCTTCTAAAAACCCCAAATTAAACAGAACACATCCTGCACAAAATGTCAAAAACTGTAAGAAAATATACATAGTTATAAAATATGCAAAAGTTGAGCACAAACAAATCATAACTGTGAACAGTGAATTCTTTTTTGTTTTGACTTGTTATTACAGGCATAGAATAAGTTAGACACCATAATGCTGATGGGGTTGTGTGTTGTGAACAAATGTTTCTCTTATTGGTTGATGAATAAAGTTGTTTCAGCCAATGGACAGGCAAGATGCAGTCAGGCAGGATGTATAGGCGGGGCTACCAGACCAGGAGAATGCTGGGAGGAGGAACACAGGAGCGAGTCTCAGGGGAGACACCATGTAGCCACCAAAGGGGTAATGTGCTGGAGCATTACGGGTAAAGCCACAGCCTTGTGGCGATATATAGTTTAACAGAAATGAGTTAATAATGAAGAAAGAGAATGCCAATAAGAAGCCTGGGCCATCGGCCAAACAGTTTATAACTAATGTAAGCCTCTGTTGGTTTATTTGAGAATAAATGGCTATGGGACCAGGCGGGACAGAAGCTTCCGTCCCCAATTGTGATATAGCCTAACAAAGTGTATTTTGTGATGTTCCTTCCTGTAGGAGGAAGTCTGATGCCGCCATTAAACATGTGACTTACTAAGTCTATGCCGCCATTAAACATGTGACTTACTAGAGGCGCATACAGATGAGGTAATAAAAGGGCGGTTTACCACACCGCTAACCACACCCACTTTAGGCAGGACTAAAGACGTATACGGCTGGACGTAAAGACGTATACGTACGTAGGCGGAACTACATCACTAGCCAAGCCCACTTTTGGGCATGGCTAGGGGCGTTACGGGGGAAGGCATAAAAGACAGCGCACAGGAAGTCTCGCTCTCTTTTCCTGGAGTTCGGCTTCCGGTCCAGTCGCTAGCTGAGATCTGCTGGGCTTCTCGGGGTTTGGTATCTTGTGAGTAATTTTCTACATTAAATACTTAGCTTCACTTTCGGTAACTGTGTGTCGCGTATCGTTACAGCGTTCGTTAAAGCCAACACCTTCCTCCACGTCCCTCACATCACAGCTACTCCTGTTCCCTTTTTCTTTCTCCACCTCTACACTATATTCCTCTTTCCAATCCCATGTCTTCTTTTGCCAAAAATATATACAATTTGACTCACCAAATAAATTCTAGCTGTACAGGTAAACAAGAGGCCTGAGTGACACAAAGTAATGGAGAAAGGTTAAAATGGGGGCTGAAGGGTTGGTGATCTACAACCCTCAGGTGGACTGAGAGGGTGCGGGCATGCAGTTTGATTGACACCTGCAGAAGCTTCTGCTAAGGAGGACCACACACCAAACCTTCTGGTGTCTACCACTTCCAAACTGCAGGGAGCTGACCTGCAGATGGAATCTTCCATCTCCAAAGTCCTCCTTTTTCCATCCAATAAAAGTCACAAATTCCCCAGGCCAAGTATGCACAATCCCACTTCAAGAGACAGCAGCTCTTCGGTTACTCTGATGAAAGAACAGCTGGGCTTCTGGAGATGCCTGACAGTTTCATTATCTTCATGTTTCCTCCCCACCTTATAAGGGGGATGAACAAAGTGTACCAAGAAACCAAAAAAGAAAAAAAAATTAAAAGCAGCAGGACAACTACCCTGTCAGACAGATCTCAAGACCCATCACGTTTAGTGATGTGACGTTAAAGGACAACATTTAATGCGATTAGCATTAATCTCTGTCACAGGGATGAAAATTTTCACTTTTGTGAAGAAAATATTACAGGCAATGCAAGGAAAAATAGATCAAAAGGATTCAGGGCAAGGATGTATTGTAGCTCAGTCAGTACAGTGCTTGCCTAGCATGCACAAAACCCTGGGTTCAATCTTGGGTACCACATAAAACTGAGTGCATCACCATATAATCCCAGAACTATGGAGGCAAAGGCAGGAGCATAAGTAACTCAGTAGTTCCAGGTCATCCCTAGCTACATAGTGAGCTCAAGGCCAGCATGTTCAAGCAAAAAAGTAAATAAATAAAACAAAATAGGTATAATAAAATAATAAAGTCATCTTTGGGGGTTATATAGTGTTATGGAATTCCTGCCCAGTTCTGCAGCCACCTTTGAGCCCCCAAATAAACACACAAGACTTACATTAATTGTAATACTGTTGGAAGTTGACTAGGGCTTCTTATTGGCTAGCCGTGTTTTCATTATCAACCCATAGCTGTTAATCTATGTATTTCTACATGGACTTATCTTACTGGATACCTCACCTGCATCCTTTCTTCCTGGGAATCACATGATGACTCCTCTCTGCCTACACTTCCCAGAATCCTCCTTGTCTCCTAGTCCTACCTACCATCCTGCCTCATTGACCACAGTGTTTTATTCATCAACCAATAAGAGAAACATATGTACAGAAGACACCCCCATCAATATAGAAAATCTACAGCCTTCTAACAGAGAATACATATTCTGTTCAAGCAGTGTTTTACAAAAAATAGAGGAGATCGTCACTGACAAAGAAAACATCAATCATTTTTATAGACGAGCGATTTCTCAGACATGTGAACAGAAAATGATAAAACTGGGAGACCCAAGATGGCAAGCGGTCAACCAGAATCTTTAGGAACTAAATTGGGGGGAGCTGGATAATTACTATCGCAAGATTGTACCTATAGACACAACATTTCACAAGACAGAAGCCTCAAGTGGACTGCCTGGTCGGGGCCAGCATTGTGATGTACAATCTAGAGGTGTTAACAGTATCTGTAACTCAATCTGTGAAAGATGGCTCACTGACAGGACTTGACCTGGTAAAGAAACACGCAAGGATTCCATAGGTATCTGGGAGGGGTCAGGAGAGGAATGCCAAGAGAGCCCAGGTGCAGGCAACAGCCAGGTAAGACTACTATACTCTGACACTGTGCCCACATCCAGCCTTTTCAGTTATCCTCCCTATTTCATAGCCCATGCCAATTCAAGAGGCCAGCTCTGCTCTGTTCCTCCCACCCTCATTGCTTTAAAACTGCATCCATTTAGTGTGTGTGTGTGTGTGTGTGTGTGTGTGTGTGTGTGCACGCGCATGCGCATGCGTGCGTGTGTGCACACGCCATGGCACATGTGTGGAAATCGAAGAACAACTCCTGGCTGTCGGCTATCTCCTTTTATACCCAGGTTCTGGAATGGAACACAGGTCACCAAACTTGGAAGCAAACAGCCACCGAGCTGTTTTACCAGCCCCCTCTGCGCTTCACTTCTTAATCTATGTGCCCCGCCCCGCACTTTGGTAAGCATTCCAAAGATAAAAGCCTAGGATGCTTTATGGAGTCTCCATGGCTCAGCCGCCTGAGAGCTGGCACTATTTTAGGATATCTATTGGCATTTCTTTACTCCACCTTCAGCAAAACCTGCCTTCTGACCCCTCTTGTCCCCATTGCCAGCCTTCCTTCTGTTTACATCCCCAGTGACTGACACCCAAATACTAACCACTAGTCTTACTCTGGCTTTCTTCTTCCACTAAAACCAGTAGTAATCAATATCTTAATGTAATAAGAGCTATCAGTGTTCTTGATTAGAGCTTAAAGGTGAATGTTTGTTATCTGACTATTACTGCATTCTCATACCCGGCCTAACCTCTGCTGGTGATTGTTACTATAGACGATATTTTACTTAAGAAGAGTATTGAGACTTGAAGCTAGAAATAAAAGAACACCTCAACCCTTTATAACCTACCCCATCTTGAAAATTGAAAACTCTACTACTGAAATAATAAAGGCGATTTAAGAAAAAAAGAACCCACAACCAACAACCTAGCTACAGATCTGCAAGTCTCACAAGACTGTTGAAAACCCAAGGCATCATGACTCCTCCAAAACCCACTAATCCCAGAAGAGAATCAAAAGAATGGATATATTTAAAGAAACCGATGAGATGGCTGGAAGAAGGCCTAGCAGTTAAAAGTTCTTGGTGCTCAGCAGAGGACCTGAGTTCCCAGTTCCTGACCTTCTGTAACTCAAGCTCCAGGGGATCCAGGATCCATACACATGTGTGTATACATGTGGGCACACACACACACACACAGAATGAGAGAGAGAGAGAGAGAGAGAGAGAGAGAGAGAGAGAGAGAGAGAGAGAGAGAGAGAGAGAGAGAGAGAGAGAGAGAATCTTGAAATAATGGAAATGAAAGAAGATACAAAAACTAGTGATAAATGGAAAGGTCAGTATAGTCTATGTAAGTGGTACTCAATAAAGAGAAATGTTGAAAAACCTCAAATACTGGAAATTTAAAAGTCAATAAATCATATAGAAAGCCACAAAAATACAACAGGCCACAGAGAACACAAAATTAATAACTTCTAAACCAGCTCTATGAGATACTTAAGGAATCAATTTGATTGAATTAAAAGTTAAATACATCCACGAAGCTGCAAAAAAAGAATAAACCATACTAGAGCAGTAATTAGTAAATAAGGATAGGAAAATGCAGGAGGAAGCTTCTCTGATGATGGCTGTGGGACCTTAACATTGTTTATCCTGTGCTGAAAACTGAGCTTCCCCCTTTGGCTGTGGCATGCAAGTGAGATGAGATTAGAGTCCACATCTGACATTAAACGTTTGGTTCTTGTTACATCTGCCACTGTGACAGAATATCTGGAAAGAACAATGGCAGGTAGGAGAGGTTTATTTTGGTGCATTGTTTCAGAAGATATAGTCCATCGCGGAAGGGAAATCATGGAAGTCGTGTATAGCAGTGACCACATGATTACTGCTCACAATACAGCAAGCCAGGAAACTGAGATCTGGAGCAGGAGCAAAAAACAGGTATAGACCTCTAGACCTGCCCCCGGTGACCTGCTTCAGCTATCCTGACCCTGTATTTCCGTGACCTCCCAAAATACCAGCATCCGCTGGAGGCCGTGAATTCAAACACTGGAAGACAATTCACATCTGAACCTCAGCATCCTGTCACTTGCCTCCACAGGTTCACGGCCACCTCATAAAGCAAATGCTTTAAGTCTGATTTCTAGCATCCCCATCATTTTAACAGTCTCAACACTGCAAATCCAAAGTCCATGGTCTCCATGGTCGTCTTCTATGACTAAGGTAAACTCTAAAGATTCAGCCTCTGTAAACCAAATAATAAACCATATGCCTCCAATAAAGCAAAGGAAATCTGACAAAAATCAGGCAAACATTGGTATCTCTCCCACTCTGAGTTTAGGAAGAAAACAACTTAATAGTGGATAAAAAGCATCTTGGACATGGGGTCATTGTTTTCTGCTCTAAGATGGGAGTCTTTCCAATGTACTGTGACCTGGACAAGACATCAGTCATCTCTCACCTCACTCTTTAACCAAGGAAGCCTAGTCCTAAAGTCATCACATGACGAAGGTTGGGACCAGTCAGCAGGCCATCGCACACACCCATAGACAGTGGCGGAGGTAGCATTGGTCTGTAGAGTTGAGATCAGATGTGACTCTGTCTGTCTGGACTTCAACCACCAGGACTTTGCACTGGACGTGAGAATAAACTCTGGGGTTCGCTACGCTTGGATGTCTATCTGAAAGTCAAGCAGAAGGACAAGGGAGCAGTGGCTTGTGGGACAGCAGACCGTGAGGAAGAGCTGAGAGATACAGATACAGATTTGAGAAGCAATGGCACGATGGCGCCATGCTGGTATTAAAACCCTTTCTGTGGAAGGCCTGGTCAAGAAAAAGTGCTGATTTTAGGAGATAAATAGTCAAAAATAGAAGAACATTATCGAAGAGCCAAAAACAAAAGTGTCTAAAAGAAGGAAGTGGGAATCTCTCTTGCTAAGTAATGGAGCTGACCAAAGAGTTAGATGTGATGTCCAACAACTTTGGGCAAATTATGTTAATTGGCAGAAAAAATCAGGATTGTTTTTCATCTTTTCTATTGCTTTTCTTAACTTTCAAATATTTTTACTTGGCCCTGGTAACTTTTCCTGTTTTGACTTTATGGCCCCATTTAATTTTCAGAACATTTTCTAAATTTCAAAATATGCTAACTATTGAAAGATACTAACATTGAGCAATGAGAAAATAAAACTAAAATTGTATACTCACCTTCATAAATATGTTATTACACTGAGACAATTGTATTTTTTCTAAGTAGGTAGTGCATATCTGGATTAAAAGGACTTTGGGTTAAAATTTGTTAAGGGTTCAGCAATTAGAATTCAGTTTTATGGAGTATCCTGGAAACTCCTCATTGCTACCCATGGATTATCACACATCCCCCATCTTACTGGAGAACTGCTATAGGACTGCTTGTCTTTTCATCTGACACACTACCAGGAAACCCTGAGTCAGTTCTCCGTGGTGAACCTAGATGTAGCCTGCATTGAGCCCACCCCAAAGTCATAGATGAAGATCTCAACTTCAAAGTCATTATTCCCAGGGATAGGTTCAATAACAAAGCAATTATGATTGAAAAGATATGAGGTAGAGTCCTGATGAGATTGGATGATGGCCCTTGCCATAGACACTGGGAAATCTTTCCTACAGGATCAGAAGGAAGCCTCGATAGTACTCTACAAGAAGCTACATCTTGGCTCTTCCAATCCCTAGAACGATTTCTGTTGTATAAGCAGTCTAGTCTTGGGTATTTTGTTACAGTAGCATATCAGGCTAAGACTCGTGAGAATGAGATGCTACTGCTACAATCCTATCCAACACCCTACCCTCACATGTATGTGCTATTAGACTGGACTATTGTCTTCACTTCATATATCAACAGATATATATGAATATTCACTGTGTATGGGTTTATGATAAAAAACTTTCCCAGGAATTTGAAATAGAGATGTGATCTAAGTCTACCTTTAAGGGCACAAAAAGAGAAAGGAGAGGGAAGCAGTGTTTAGTCAAAGACACACAGTGAGTGAGTTCTCCAGAAACAGAATCCCAAGTGAGGAGTGTGATTGCTACTCAGGCTGCTTTCTCCTTCTCCCAATCTTCTACATCTGGGGAAGATATTTTTTGCAGATAATTTGCTCAAACACCATCAGCAAAACCATAGTTTGCCATTGTCACATCACAGATCCTATGGCTGTTCTATTTTGCTCCCCCAAACTTTGGCCACTCCATCCTTGCAGCGTGTTTCTTTTCAGACAGGTCTCTGACAAGCAATGTGAGCAGCTGTGGTCTTGCACCTCCTTCCAGTTCCTTGCAACTGGAGGCAAATCAAGCTCCCTAAGGCCCAGATCAACAACATGACTTCAGTGTCTTGGCTACTGCCTTCCTGACTTTGGGCTCCCTGCAAATAGGGACATGAAACACTTCCCATGTCCCAGCAAATGCACAAAAACAATTAAGGCAAGGTATTGTCATGATGTCTGTCTATGGTACGATGCTATAATGCTCTAATAAAGTCCTTCTGAAAGGGAATTTGTCCCAAGTTGCTTCTAGCAAGTGCAAAACGTCTTCCAAATCATTGTTCACACACACACATTTTTTACTCTCCTAAATTATCAGCTATAGCTGATAATTCTTTGGAACTAGTGTTTAGAAAACTAAAGGGTAAACATGTGTTTGCATGTTTATCCATGTCCAAGGGTTTTTGGCTTTGTTTTCCTTTTTGGTTATTGGAGAGCTTAATGCTAAGTTTCAGAGTCATTTCTACCAGGCATCATCTCCCCAGTCAGTGTTCATAGTTTCATTATTCTCATCTTGGCTTAGCTCTCTGTTTTAACTTTCTCTGGCTAAGGTCTCCAATTCCACATGTTGAGAGCAGCTGCCTGGAGAAGTTTGGAGCCGGTATTATGATGTCCATCTCAAACAGTGGCAGCTAAGGAACATTAGGGCTGTTCTGTCCATAGAGCTATTGTGTTTAGGGTTTTTACCACATTATGTTGTGTACTGGTACTGGACATGAAGTGGAGAGAGTTAAGCTAGACCACGGTCTTCACCTGATGGTTAACAGCAACAGCCTTCATGCTTGCAGATAGACAGCAGGTGAAATCCAGCAATACCATGGAGGAAAAAGGGAAAATGATCTCTCTGATAACCTGTCCTGTCTTCCTGAAGTTTGGAAAAGCAGACTAATTTTCACTTGTCTCCCTAGAATATTACCCACAGGCTCAGATGAATTCACAGGTATCAGGAGGTAGGAGAACCAAAGATAATGCAAAATATTGACTTACTCTCTGTCCAGAACTTTGAGAACTTGTTTTCTTTGTGGACGAGGAAACAGTCATGTCCTAGTTACCCTGAAGCCAGCCAAATGTCACAGTAACAGTAACTAATGCTCCAACTCTCAGTGAGCCAGTTAGACCCTGAGTTCGTTTAAGTTGTCCTGGGGCAATCAGAAAGAGGGCCTGTCCATGATCACATGACTGAAGGGTTGGTTCTCTGTGGGATTACTGAGTTGCCTATACACGACTGGTAGGTTAGGGTGACCTTGAAAAGATCTTAAGAGGGCAGCCCTCTCTCCTTTGGAACTGGCTCTTTTCCCTTTTAAAGTCCTTTTGCTTGCTTTCCCAAGAACCTGTTCTCTTGACCAGAAACGATAGCTCATCAGTTAAGAGCAGTCAATAAAAGTTGACAAGTTAATAACTATCTTCACCAAGGAAGGGACATATTTACTCCTTATATTATAATAAAGAACTATGGCCAACAAATCAGCCTGGGTCAGTGACTGGAAGATAATAGCTGATTTGATTGTGGAGTATAAATTCAATAGTCTCTTCATTTTGCAGTTCAAATCTGCTCGCAGACAAGAACTTGCACACTAACTCCTAGGCTCAAGGCTCCAGGCAAACTCGAGTTGTGGACAAAGACAGCTGAGAAGAGCAGAGCTCCCACTGCACACCAGCTTCTCCCTTGGACCACAATCATCTCTTGATGTCTACAGACTGCACACACAGTAGATCTGGTCTGTGCCTGTGGCACCAACACAACCCCAAATAAAGACATTTATTGTATTCCAATTTATAAAGAAAATAGAGGCTTTCTTATTTTAGTTGATGAAGAGGGGAACAACTTTTTACCTCTTGAAACTTGTCTAGGACTCACTGGGGATGGGTGTGGGTGTGCCAGTCGCCTGCAGAAGATGTCTACATTTCACAACATATGCCTGAAGGGGAGCAGAAATTAGCAAAAATATTAAGAGCCTTTATGTGGTTTCTAGGCTTGACATTTTGTCCTTGGCTTTTCTCATCCACTTTAGGTATTGTAACCCATTATAAACATTAGAGAGAATGGCCAAAATAATTAAAATTGTGAAACAGTTTCCACTATACGCTTTAATTTGAGAACACTTGAATTTTATAAATAATTCCTTTTTGGTTGAAATTTTCCATTTTAGTTTTTACCCAAAGGTGATTTTTGGTTTTTGTTTGTTTTAGGAAAAATGGGGGTATTTAATTGTTTAAAGATCTGAACATATTATTTTTGGCTAATTTTGTTGCAAATGTTACATGTATATTCTAAATTACTTAAATCACTCAAATTTTAAAAAAATGGGGTTCCTAAAATGAACCAATCATTAGTGAGAAATTTTAGAAACTAAAGTAAATGCTTATGATAAACATGTGCTCTGAGAATTAGAGAAGAAAATGAATACAGGAAGAAATTAACACAAGTGAATTCCAATCAGTCTAATTTTTATATCTTCTAAAATGGAAGAACATATCCTCCCAAGATGACTCAAACTTCTGTAAGTAAAACACAAGATCAATCCTCCTCTACCAATTTCTAGACCTGTTTCCAGGAGATAGCAAACCTGCCTCTTAGTCCTAGCTATTGCCATACGACAACAAAGGGGGATCAAGGGGATACAAATTGGGAAGGAAGAGGTCAAACTTTCACTGTTTGCAGACGATATGATAGTTTACATCAATGACCCAAAGAACTCTACCAGGGAACTCTTACAGCTGATTAACACCTTCAGCAAAGTGGCAGGCTACAAGATCAACTCAAGAAAATCAGTAGCCCTACTATATACAGATGATAAAAGGGCTGAAAGAGAAATCAGAGAAACATCACCCTTTACAATTGCCACAAACAACATAAAATACCTTGGGGTAACGCTAACCAAACAAGTGAAAGACCTGTATCGTAAGAACTTTGAATCTTTAAAGAAAGAAATTAAAGAAGCCCTCAGAAAATGGAAAGATCTCCCATGCTCTTGGATAGGTAGGATCAATGTAGTAAAAATGGCAATCCTGCCAAAAGCAATCTACAGATTCAATGCAATCCCCATTAAAATCCCAGCACAGTTCTTCACAGACCTTGAAAGAACAATAATCAATTTTGTATGGAAAAACAAAAGACCCAGGATAGCCAAAACAACCCTGTTCAACAAGGCAACGTCCGGAGGCATCACCATCCCTGACCTCAAGCTCTATTATAGAGCTATAGTCCTGAAAACAGCTTGGTATTGGCACAAAAATAGACAGGTAGACCAATGGAATCGAATTGAAAACCCGGGTATTAACCCACACACGTACGAACATCTGATCTTTGACAAAGAAGCTAAAAATATACAATGGAATAAAGAAAGCATCTTCAACAAATGGTGCTGGCATAATTGGAGACTGGCATGTAGAAGAATGCAGATCGATCCATGTCTATCGCCATGCACAAAACTTAAGTCCAAATGGATCAAAGACCTCAACATAAATCCAGCCACACTGAACCTCTTAGAAGAGAAAGTGGGTGGTACCCTTGAACGAATTGGTACAGGAGACAGCTTCCTGAACATAACACCAGTAGCACAGGCAGTAAGATCAACAATTAATAAATGGGACCTACTGAAACTGAGAAGCTTCTGTAAGGCAAAGGACACAGTCAGCAAGACAAAAAGGCAGCCCACAGAATGGGAAAAAATATTCACTAATCCCACATCTGACAGAGGGTTGATCTCCAAAATTTACAAAGAACTCAAGAAGCAAGTCTCCAAAACACCAAAGGACCCTATTAAAAAGTGGGCTGCAGAACTAAATAGAGAGTTTTCAATAGAGGAGTCTAAAATGGCTGAGAGGCACTTGAGAAAGTGCTCAACATCCTTAGCCATCCGGGAAATGCAAATCAAAACAACTCTCAGATACCATCTCACCCCTGTCAGAATGGCTAAAATCAAAAACACCAATGACAATTTATGCTGGAGAGGATGTGGTGAAAGGGGACACTCCTCCATTGCTGGTGGGAGTGCCAACTGGTTCAGCCACTTTGGAAATCAGTGTGGAGATTCCTCAGAAAAATGGGAATAAACCTACCACAAGACCCAGCAACTCCACTCTTAGGCATATATCCAAAAGATGCCCATTCATACAACAAAGAGGTCTGTTCCACTATGTTCATAGCAGCTTTATTTGTAATTGCCAGAACGTGGAAGCAACCTAGATGTCCCTCACCTGAAGAGTGGATAGAGAAAATGTGGTACATCTACACAATGGAGTACTATTCAGCAGAAAAAAATAATGGAATCATGAGATTCGCAGGCAAATGGATGACACTAGAAGAAACCATCCTGAGTGAGGTAACCCAGTCACAAAAAGAGAAACATGGCATGTACTCTCTCATATATGGATTTTAGACATAGATCTGGGGAGTGCCAGCCTACAATCCTATGGCCAGAGAGTCTGGGAAACAGAAACTTTATTTAGTGGCTGATCGGAGAAGAGGCAGACTCCCTTGGTTAAGTACTGAGCTGAACTCAAGAAAGCCAGTAACAGAGAGGGAGGACTGATGATCAAAGGGATTAAGACTGGGCTGGTTTAACCCCCAGAAACAGCTGACCAGACAAAGGTTAACTCTTGAATCCCAGGCATTAGCCTGGGAAGCCAGCATGGGACTGATCAAGACCCCCTGAATCTGGGTGTCAGTGAGGAGGCCTAGGGAATCTATTGAGCCTTGGGCAGCAGATCAGTACCCATCCCAAGTATACACACGGACTTTGGACTCCAATAGAACAATGTGAGGTGCACTCTCACCCAGAACTCTTGGGAAAGGGTCTAGGCCCTGCCCTATATGAAATGACAGACTATGGACACCCCCATGGAGGGCCTCACCCTCCCTGGAGAAATGAGAGGATAACGGGGGGGGGGGGGGAGGGCACGGGAGGAAGGGAGGGAATGGGAGAGGGACCTGGAACTGACTTGTGAAGCAACCTTGATTCTTATCTAAATTTAAACTGGAAAATAAAATTTAAAAAAATGCAAGAAATCAACAAATCTCTTAAAGAAAGCCAAGAAAAACCAAACAGATGAAGGAAACAATTCAAACAATTCAAGACCTGGAAATCGAAATAGAGGTAATAAAGAAAATACAAGCTGAGAGAATGCTGGAAATACAAAAGCCGAGTAAATGATCAGGAACTACAGATGCAAGCCTAACCAACAAAATACAAGAGATGGAAGACAGAATCTCAGGCACTAAGGATAAACTAGAGAAAATAGATTCATCGATCAAAGAAAATCTTAAATCCAACAAATCTTTAACACAAAATATCCAGGAAACATGGGCCACCGTGAAAAGACCAAACCTAAGAATAATAGGTATAGAAGAAGGCAAAGAAGCCCAGCTCAAAGATGCAGAAAATATATTCAACAAAATTGGTAGCTTTGGTGACTCTAGATAACCTCAGACATACATGGCAAAGATATCCCTTGCAGGAGTCTTTCCAACATTGTACTCAATACTGGCCAATGCAAGAAGGCTAAGAAAGGGAATAAAAAGAATACATATTCAGAAATAAGAAATAAAAGTGCCTTTGTTTCCACATGAGATAATCACCAGTGTAGAAAATCTGAAAAATTGACAGTCTCCCCTTGACTTAAGCAATAACAATAAGGTTGGCAGATATGCAAAGGCATGAGGCACTTTTCTATGATTGTGAGGACATATCTAAGGACAACCTGAGAGTAATTGTAATAGGACTTTTCTTTGGGCCACCAGCTCACAAATAACAACATGGAGACTTATTAATTTTGAAAGCATGTCCTTAGCTTTGGCTTTTCCCCAACTAGCTCTTACAACTTAAATTACCTGTTTTTGTTTTTTGGTTTTTTTATTTGTTTCTTTGTTTGTTTTGGTTTTTACGAGACAGGGTTTCTCTCTATTGTTTTGGAGGCTGTCGGTCTGGCCCAGCCTCGAACTCACAGAGATCCGCCTGCCTCTGCCTCCCGAGAGCTGGGATTGAAGGCGTGCGCCACCACCGCCCAGCCTTTTTTTTTTTTAATTTAATCTGTGTTCTGCTACATGGCTCAGTTACCTTTCCTCTGTAATGTATATATGACTTCCCAGTGTCTCATTAGTGTCTCTCCACCTCTCTTTTTCCCAGTGTTCCTCTCCCCCTCCCCCAAAAGTCCTATATATTCTCTCCTGCCTACCTATTGGCCATTCAGCTCTTTGTTAAGCCAATCACTGTGTCACATCTTCACACAATATAAACAAATATTCTGCAACAAAAAAAAATGTATTAGCACTTTGTCTTATAAAGAAAGGAGAGCCCTGGAATGGGACACGGAGCTGCACAGCTGGATTCACAGGACTCGGGTGGCTGAAGAAAGAGCTTGAGGTCAAGTCCATAGTGAGCGACATAGCAATACCCTGCCTCTAGGATTTTTAAAAAAGCTAGCTACCTTTCTTTGCTCTTTCCTGCAAATTCTAAAGGAATTGATGATATAGATATCGGTGTTATGGATGTAGATAGATTTTTTTTTCTAAAGTGAAACTATGAACTTCGGTTCTAGGCTGAGGAGACAGCTCAGCTACTAAAGTATTTTTCCAGCAGCCAAAAGCTTATGAGTTTGATCTCCAAAACCTAAATCAAAGCTGAGTTGGACATGTGACAGCACACACCTGTAGTTCCAACTATGGAGGTGCAGGCAGAGTCAGGAAAATTCCTGCAGGCAGACGCTCAGCACATTAGCCAGATTGACAGGCTCCAAATTCAGTTCTCTAAAGACAGGTGAAGAGATCCAACATTCACCTCTGGCCTCCATACACATGCTGGTGCATACACACACACACACACACACACAGAGAGAGAGAGAGAGAGAGAGAGAGAGAGAGAGAGAGAGAGAGAGAGAGAGAGAGAGAGCTCCAGGTAGAGTTTGTGTTGCATGATCCCTGTCTTGCAATAAGCAAAACCAGAACACATTAAATGCCAGTGAGTCCTCTAGTATCAGATGAACAATTTTCCAGAGCAAATTAACCTGGCTAAACAGGCTGCAGAGAGTTAAGCTGAGGTCTACTACTCAGAGCTCACTGCAGCCACAAGATGGGGGACATTCCACAAAAAGACAAACATGGTATGTACTCACTCATATATGGATTTTAGGCATGAATCAGGGGAGTGCCAGCCTACAATCCCTCTGCCAGAGAGTCTGGGAAACATGGATGACCCTAAGAGAGAAATGCATGATACCCCAGAGAAGGAGAATGGGACAGGATCTCCTGAGTGGATTGGGAGCATGGGGGGAGGGGAGAGAGGAGAGGAAGCTGGGGAAAAGTGAGGAGGACATGGGGGAGCAGGAAGGTTGAGTCAGGGGAAGAATAGAGGCGAGCAGGATGAGAAATACCATAATAGAGGGAATCATTATAGGATTGAGAAGAGATCTGGCCCTAGTGAGATTTCCAGAGATCTATAAGGATGACACCAACTGGCAATCTAAGCAATAGTGGAGAGGCTACCATAAATGCCCTTCCCCAATAATGAGATTGACAACTACCTTGTATGTCATCCTAGAGCCTTCATCCAGTGGTTGATGAAAGCAGAGGCAGACATCCACAGTTAAACACTGAGCTGAACTCCTGGAAACCAAATGCAGAGAGGAAGGAATGATGAGCAAAGGGGTAAAGACCCGGCTGGTGAAACCCACAGAAACAGCTGAACTGAACAAGGGGAGCTCATGGACCCCAGACTGATGACTGAGAGGCCAGCATGGGACTGATCCAGACCCCCTGAATGTGCCTGTCGGTGAGGAGGCTTCTGTATTCTTTAGGGCCTTGGGTACTAGATCGCTATCTATCCTTGGCATCCAAATACATGGGGGAGCCCATTCCACATGGAGGGATGCTCTCTCAGCCTGAATACATGGCCTAGGCCCTGCCCTGTATGATAAGACAGGCTTTGGAGATCCTCCATGAAGGGCCTCAACCTCCCTGGAGAGTGGAATGGGGATTGGGTAGGGGGTTGGGGGGTTGGTGGGCGGGGGAGGACGGGAGGGTGAGGCAGGCAAATTAATAAAAAGCTCTATCCTGTCTGACTAGGTACTAATTCCTCATGTCATCGTTCAACCAAAGGGATTGACATGGCAAGAGGCAGAGAGGCACATGTGCCAACAGCATCAGTGGAAAAAGAAGGCAAGATATAAGAGGAAATATATACTGCAGACATGGATATGAGAATGTTAAAAAATAATAAATCACTTAAAATATATTTAAAAATATATTTTTGATGATTTCATTGCTAAAGCAGATGAAATAGAGAAATAAAGGAGTTGGTAATTCTGATTACATACTAGTTAATTTTCTGATCGCTTTGGTGAGATCCCTGACAGCCACAACAAATGGGAGAAGGATTTCTTCCAGCTCGATGTATGACGGTGGAGAAGGCATTATGGCTTGGGTGGCTCTGTTCGGGGCAGATGTCTTGTCAGGTCAGAAAGCCCAAAGATCAAGTCTGTCAAAACGAGCAGTGGGTATCACCTAAAAGGCCTGTCCTCCATGGGAAGTTGGCTTGTTAAACCACACTCCCAAAGATTCCAAAACTTCCTAAAATATCACCATTAGCTGGGTACCAAGTGTTCAAACACACAAGCCTGTGGGCGACATTTCATATTCAAGCCATAATACCTAATAATAGAAATTTCCCAAAACATAATTAAAAGAGGGAAGCTAATAAAAAAGAACACAAAGGGGATAATTTTAAAATGTAGAATCTGGGCATAATTAGAATACCAAAGGAAGGATAAAAAAATGAAGAAACCAACAGGGAAAAAAAAAACCAAGACTACAATGTTCAAGAATTTTCCGAGGTCAACAGTACAAACTAAATAGAGATGCCAATAATTCACAAAACTTCACTTCAATTAAGCACTGTCATAGTTATCTTTGTCACCACTGTGACAACACAGGGTAGGAGCAAAGCAAGGGCAGAAAGCCCAGCTCTACTCAAAGTTTCAAAGCGTTTCATTCCACGGTGATGGAGAATTCATCAGCCCATTCATTGACTGGACGACATGGGTCTTTTGGTGTTTAGTTTTTCACAGTTCTGTGTATATTTAGATATTAAGTTCCATGTCTAAAGTGTAGTCAGAAAAGGTGATATTTATTTGGGATCAAATATTGTGATACCTCCAGCATTGTTCCTTCTGCTAAAGATTGCTTTTGCTGTCTGGGGCCTTTTGTTATTCCACACACATTTTGAGGTTATTTTCTGTTTGTGAAAAAAAACTCACTGGAATTTTGATGGGGATTGTGTTGAATCTGCAGACAACTTTTGGTAAAATAACCATTTCACAGTAATTCTGCAGGAGCATGGACCGTCTGTCCATCATCCAGTATCCTTTTTGGTTTTCTTTTAAGGGTGTCTTGAGGCTCTCTTTCTTTGTGCAAGTCTTTTACTTCTTTGCTTACATTTATTCCTAGACATTTTACTTTTATTCCCATGAAGCAGAGTGGAACTTTTCCTTGTTTTGTTGTTGTTGATAATTTTTTTTGTAATCTCAATGAGTTTGTAGAGAAAGGCTACTGGTTTTTGCATGTTTGTCTGTACCCTGATACTCTGTTGAAAGGTCTTATTCATTCTAAGACTTTTCTGATGGAGCCTTTAGGGTCTTTGAAGAATAATAGCATGCTGTTTGCAAATAGGGATACTTTGACATCTTCCCTTCCTATTTTTATCCCCTTCATTTCTCTATTGATGTAGCTGAGCACTATGCTGAATAAGCAAAGTGGGTGTGCTAAAAGATATTGTAAGGAATCCTCCAGGGAGAAGGAAAATGATATGGGTCAGAAACTCAGACTTACAGGAAGACATAAAGAGCATAAGCGTAAATAAGTGTGTGTGGTGGTGGGGGAATTAATTAACCCAATAAATAATGACTGGTTAGAAGAACAGCTTTGCATTTGATAAGAATAAATAAATAAAAGTCTCAGGCAGAGAGAGATTAAGAAAGCTTTGCTGTAAGCTACTCAAATCATCCATGAAACAGGACAGTGTTGTTTGAAAACAAATTAGATGTCATTGTAAATGAACATTGCATGCACAAGAGCAACCACTAGAGGACTGTGGGCGATGAGAGACTATAACCAAAATAATAAGGAAAGAGAGAAAGTAGACTCGTAGGAAATACATAATTGATGCTGCAGAAAGTACTGGGGGTGTGGCCCAATGGTAGAATAAGTGTTCAACATGCATAAAGCCCTAGTTTTGACTTGTAGCCAAACAACCTAAATAAATACATAGATAGATAGATAGATGATAGATAGATAGATAGATAGATTATACCCCCAAAAAAGCTAGAAAACAAATGTAGACCAAGTAAAGACGAGTAACAAAAGAAGTGGCTTGTAGCTCAAACAAATGCGTTGAAAATTAATTGCTGATGATATACATAAGCCAATTAAAAGGCTCACCATCAAAGTACAATGGAAAGACCCTGCCCTGTGCTATCTAAAAGAAACTAACTTCAAACATAAAGAAACATACAGAATAATAGCAAGGGAATAGATAAGGTTATGTCACACCAGTACTAAGCAATTGTGTTTCAGTCAACACCAGCAGGATAGCCACCTTGTTCTCCAGGTCTTGTGAAGTGCTAACAGGGGTAAGAACATTCTAGATCACAAAGCATACCATACCATATTGTAAAACTGAAGTTACATATCTGCTCCTTGAGCACAATGAAATTCAGCTGGAACTTAGCATCAGGAAGAGAAGTGGAAACCCCCCAAATACTTGAAAGTTAAACAATGCAGTTCTAAGTATCACATGGGACCAAGAACTCTCAAGAGTAAGTGAAAGATATTGTGAAATAACAAACAGGAAAATACGATCTGGGGACATTGGTGGGAAGCAGCGAAAGCTGGGAAGCTTCTTGAACTGAATTCATCAGCTAAGGAAGAATGCTCTAAAGTCAGGAACTTGAGTTTCTGATGAAGATGAAATTTTGTAAAATCGAGAAAAAAAGACACAGTAAAAATAAAAACAAAAGGCAATGAAATTAAGTAAAGCCACTGACAGATAAAATCGACACAACCAAAAGATTATCCTATGAGAAAGGAAAGATTCTAGTCAAGGTAAGAAGAAGAAAAAAAAAACCGGAGAGAAGTCACAGGTGGCAGATATCAGGAATGAAAGCAAAGCCATCTCTATTTTATGGGTATTAAAATGGCAATAAAAATACTTTGCATAGCTACATGAAAAAGGATAATTTATTGAAAGAAACAAACTGTCAAGCTGTCTTCAACACAAATAAAAGATCAACCAGAGGCCTAAACATTAAAGAAGTTGGATGTATTTCAGCAGAGAATTAGCAAGGCTTTAATTAAAGGCACAGATCATTTGTATTGGCACTCACAAAATGAAAGAGTTGGATATAAATCTAATGAGACATTTAGAAGATCTAAGCGAGGGGTAGCACAAAACTGATGAAAAAATCAAAGAAAGGAAACATGTTCAAATCCCATGGGAAGACTAGGTATCGCCATGACACCAGCCAGCTGTCCTCAGTTTGAAATACAGGTGCAGGACAATCCCAAAGAAACTCCAGTATTTGATCTTGAGGACATTCGCAGAAAGACAGCACAGTACTGAAGAAGAAAATGGCTAAGTATGATGTTACAGTAACGGAGGCAGTGTGTAAACCATGAAGAAACAGACCCAGGACAAGACAGAAAGGCTGGAAACGGAGCCTCCGGAAAATACAGTCTGAGAGGAGCAGACAACACAGTGTGGTAAAGCTGGCCTTCAGTAACCAGGAGAATCCCACGCCTACAGGCACAAAGGAGCCTGCACACGACCCTCTGCACACTCCAGAGGGAGCACTGACCTGAGTGCAAATGCAAGTTACAAAATGCTGGGAGACTGGGAGACTACACAGGACTAAACACACAGGCCATGGGGCTGCAGGTGACTTTTTGGGGGAGAACACCACTGGTATAGTTTGTGAAAAGAATAATTGATAAGCTACACTTGAGTGATATTTAAAAACCCTAATCTCTGTGTGTCCACTATTCAAATCAACTTCCATTTGTTCTAAATTAGTCATTTCTATTGCAAAGTTTTGAGTTTTAAAATTTTCCTCTGCCCGGGAAGAGGACAGCATTGGCTATCCAAACCCAAAGGATCAGCCCCTGAGAGCACACAGACAAATAATATTATATAGACTGAGCAGGCTGCTCTTATGCATTTAGGAATATGTATGTGTATACATATATGTATGTAACAATGAGTAATAAAAATAGAATTTGAAAAAGAGTAAGGAAGGGCATGGGAAGCGATTGGGGGAAAGAAAAGGAAGGAAAAATGGTTTCATTACATCATAATTTAAAAAACAAAAGAAGTAACTATATACACATACATATGTATACATATGTAAGTATATGTATATAAAATATATATAATATACAGTCCTTTGTGAGGCATGTACTTGCTGATATTTTCTTTAACATCCATGCGTTGTCTCTTCACGCACTTGAATTCTTATGGGCATTGGCATATGAAAGGGCAATAGAGACCACATATCACTAAAGAGTTGTAAGTAAGGGGCTATATCAGTGCTAAAATGCTTGCTGGCAAGCTTTATGAACTGCGTTTAATCTTTATCATTTATATGGCAGGAGACAGTCATCCTACAATTGACTCTGGCCTACTCACATGCACCATGATGAGTGAATACATGCACAAGAACACACACACACACAAATAAATAAATAAATGTTTTAAAAAACACCAGATGCAAACAACAGCAAAGGTTAAAAAACATAGAATACCATACTGGCAGGTAATTGTTCACAGGTATTCAAAACAGTACATTCACTTTGAAGAGAATTTTTTTTTTACAAAACTGAAAGCACTTTTGGTGTTGGATCAAGTGATCCTGTACCTAATGCATACCAAAAAAAAAACTTAAAACATTTTTGTTCACACAAAACTTGCATGCAGAATTTTATTGCAGTACCTTTTCAAACTTGAGGTTCTATCAGTTATTTTTTTCATTGCCATTACCAAATATTTAACAGAAAAGCAATTTCTGGTAGAAAGGGTTTATTTTGTGGTGTGGTTTGAAGGCACAGTCCACCGTGGCCAAGTCAGTAGAGAGTATGTGGCTGGACATCGCCACAGGTTGGGGAACCAGAGGGAGAATAAACCACTCAGTTGGCTTTCTTCTTTTTCCCTTTTTGTTCAGTCCAAGATGCACTCCCTCTGGGATGGTGGTGCCCACACTCAGGGCACGCCCTTTGTTCTTCAGTTAATCCTGTCTGGTGTTCTTATAGATACACTCAAAGGCGTGCCTAAGGCCGAGCATTCCTTAGTCCAGTGGGCCTGATAATGGGAATTAACAATCGCAGCAGCTTGGATATCCTGTAATGAAAGAATGGATAAGCGTGGTAGCATATAGCCAGTCAGTGGAATATTACGCGATGCTAAAAAGAAGCGAGCTGCCACGCATGAAAAGACCTGAAATAACCTTCATGCGTGACTAAGTGAGAGAACCAAGTCTGAAGTCCCACACAGACTAATTCAACCCACTGATAGCATACAGACAGCTTATGGAGCCCATGCTTGTGAGCAGCTTCTATATGGGGAAGGGATGAGTAGGCAGAGGTAAGGGGGGCCATGAAGATGCTCTTCGTGATTCATCATCATTTGTCAAAACCCAAGAGACCTGCTTTGGCAGCGCAATGACAGCAGGCTAGCTGGACTCAAGACTAAGTGCTTATAATGCCGAACTGGGATTCTGGCATCTCTCCTTTGCCAAGAAAAACCCATGGCCTGGCAGGTTACAGGAGAGGAGGAGTATGAACAGCAAGGGAGAGCTACCCCAGCCTCATCCACACAGCTGAGCTCAGCATTTATGTCTTACCTGAAGATGCAAGTTTGCCCAGTGTCCGCAGAGCTATGCCGGTGAAGCCAGTCTAGGCCAGTCAGCGCTCCGCTGGGTCACAGGTATATGGACTCATTGAGATCATACTCTCCATCACTGAAAGTTTCGGCAGTGTGTTATACAAGCAGCAACCAACCAAGAAGAGGTAGTGTGTGTGTGTGTGTGTGTGTGTGTGTGTGTGTGTGTGTGTGTGTGTGAGGGAGGGTTACTAAGACAAAACTTACACTGTGAGTTTGGTTGGAGACCCAGAAGTCAGTGAGAAAACTCTGGCCTGGAGTTTGGAAATGGTGGTTACTTAGCAAAGCTGGAGCCTGCTGTAAATTGGAATGGGATTCCCCTGTGCATAATCTCATAAGCAGTGTCTGCTTCCGTACACTCACAGGCGATAGATAGTGAAACATCAGCATTTAGCAATTGCACACACCTGTGATCACGCCAGGGGAATCTACTCCACTGCTTCCACGTTCTTCCAGTATCCGTGCTTTCACAGTAAATATTTCACATCTGTTTGATGGAACTATTCTATGACAGTTGTGTTTCTAGTGGTAAGATAAATGCCTTATGATTATGATTAAGATTATTATTATTATTATCATTATTCGCTTCCTTTAACCTTTCTACCATTCATCCTGTTCTCCCATCTGTTGCTGACACAAACACAGCTTGCTTCAGATGTCATGTGGGTGTGCTAAGTGGCCTCAGCAAATGCAGCCATCTAATGGTCGATGCTGATGGTGGTGACATGCTTGTTATTATAATTCTGGTAACTGGGGATAGTTAGGTTATGTGCTGTCTTTTGCAATGTTCTTTGCTTCCTTTTCTTACCTAGTGGAACAGGCTTCCAAACATGATGAACGTGCTGCTACAAAAGACAAGGGAACAATTTAGAAGCCAACGCTAAAGCTTCATCATTAGAGAATTCCATATCCAAGCTCAAGCCCATTTGCTCTGCATTTTCTCTGCTTCTTAAAAACCCTCTTACTTAACACATCTTCCTTCGATAACCTGTGTCATCCACACAGTCCTGTGGCTTGATCAAGAGATGGCCGTGAATTACCGATTGCAACATTAAATGAGCCAGATCCCAAAGAGCACAGAGAGAGCTACAGAGAAAACAGACAAAACAACGATTAAAAAAGACCCAAAAACCATGCATTCCTAATCAAATTCTGAGCACCAGCTACCAGGCTAGACTTTTTTTCCCCAACAAATCCTTGGATAAGTCATAAGGATTAATGTAAAGAAATATTCTTTCTTCAAGGATGCTAAGCCATGAGACATTTATTTTTAAAAATCTACTTTGCTGTGTTATTCTTCAAGGATGTTATGACATGCAAAAGGAAAATCCTATAACCGGTCTGTGGAAAAACTGTACATTTAAAAGAATAAAACCCATCTGGAGTTTAGTGCATTCATTCTCTCTTGCCAAGTTTAATGTCACCATAATACTAATGAAAATTAACTTCTAAAGGTAGTTTCCACAATGGCTAACATCTGCTCGCTGCACACGAAGCACCAACATGTGACCAACATCACTGAGATATTTTCTTCCCAGGTAATTTTATTCTTTATGATAAATACCATGCATTGGATATCTAAGTATTACATTTGTAATATTTTTCATGAAGAAATTTATCAGCAAAAAAATTCTTTTAGACTAGGATCCAAGTTGATTGAGAAACTGAGAACATTTTGTACAGAAGATTTTTCCAACTATGTATTATTAGATTCAAGTTCTCATCAGAAGCCTGTCTTCAGGATAAAGCAGCAAAGGTTTTGTTTTCCCCATCTTTCCCACTTCAGAGTTATGGGTCTCAGGACTGAAGCTACAAGACAAGCATGAAGAAGCTAATCCAGAGCCTGTATTCTTAGCTTAGAAACAGAAGGGGGTCACCGTGTTCTCATGCCTGCTCCAGACAGAATGGGAGATGGGGTAATGGCAGCCTTCAGGCCAAATCCACTAGAGAGGGATAGACTGAAGCCTGGCAGGAAAATGTGGTTTTTTCTACTGAATATAAAAAACAACGGACAACAGCGATGGTGGTAGAAGAAACAAGAAAATGCCATCGGCAGTCAACAGCCACAGCTCTCCTTTCCTGCCTGGAGGCTGCAGAGCACGTGGCTGCAAGCCTCTTCCACACCATAGGCTGAGATTCTCCATGTCCTTCCTGGGATGGGCAGGCAGGACTAGAAGAAGATTGTAAGCAGCAGAAATGGTTGGTGACACAGTTTCTTTGTCATTGCCACCTAGGACACTCCTTCCCACAGACTCTGAAGCACATAGCAACCCCGTTTGGAAAGTCCCACCACACTGCTCCCTGCTAAAAAAGACACCTAAGATGCCAGCTCACTTAGGGGAAACCCCTTTGGCCCACTTAGGTTGAATAGTACCACACAAACCAAGACTATAAAGGTCTCTGGAAGGGCTCTGAAAAGGAATTGCCGCCTCCTGAGGCTTGAGGCCAGGACACAGGGAACCCTTGCCAGCGGAAGAGCCCATTCAGAGTCTGCCGGGGTCCTAGTCGGGGACTGCACATGGGGGAACCTGTCTGGGTGGATCAGCCCATCCAGAGTCTGCTGAAGTAGAAGTACTAGTCCCACATCCGCCCAATGGAAGAGGCTCTTTGAATGAGCCTGATGCCTGCCCACCTTCCGCTGCCCTGCTCAGAGCCTCCTGAGGCTTGGGGCCTGCACATGGGGAGCTATCCATGCAGAGTCTGCCAAATTTAAGGTTCTAGTCCCACCTCCACCCATGGAAAGAGGAGAGCCATCAGAGCACTGGACCCACTTGTACCCACCCAAAGAGAACCTTAGTCTCATACCCATCAGGAGAGGGAGATACCCCACCTATACCCACTGTAAGAAGGGATGGGAAGACTATAGTATAAGAACACAATCAACAACAGAAAGAACCATATAACACAACAAGAGTCTAGGGACTCCACACCAGCAAGATCTGAACATCACAACACAGATGAAGCAGAAGAGGATGACCCTAAAAACAACTTTATGAAGATGACAGAGATGCTCAAAGAGGTAATGAGAAAATCCCTTAAAGAAATGAAGAAAAACAAAACAAAAAAATCAAGAAATGGAGGAAAAGACAAGCAAAAAATTGCAAGAAACAAGTCAAACAGTGCAAGGTTTGAAAGGTGAAATAGAGACACACACACACACACACACACACACACACACACACAGTCTTAGGGAATGCTGAAAATAGAAAATCTGGGTAAACGATCATGAACTACAAATGCAAGGATAACCAACAGAATACAAGAGATGGAAGAGAGAATCTCAGACATTGAAGATACACTAGGGGAAATGCATTCATCGACCAAAGAAAATCTTAACTCCAATAAATCCCTAACACAAAATATTCAGGACATATGGGACACTGAAAAGACCAAACCTAAGAATAATAGGTATAGAAGAAGGAGAAGAAACCTACCCCAAAGGTACAGAAAACGTATTCAACAAAAATCATTGAAGAAAAATTTCCCAACTTAAAGAAGGACATGCCAATGAAAGTACAAGAAGCTTACAGAACACCAAATAGAGTGGACCTCAAAAAAGTCCCTTCTCCACATAATAATCAAAACACCAAATGTGAAGAATAAAGACAGAATATTAAGAGCAGGAAAGGAAAAAGACCAAGTAACATACAAAGGCAAACCTATCAGAATTACAGCTGACTTCTCTATGGAAACTCTGAAAGGCAGAAGGTCCTGGATAGATATTCTATAAACACTAAGAGACCACTGATGCCAGCCCAGACTGCTATACCCAGAAAAGCTTTCAATCACTATAGATGGAGAAAACAAGATATTCCATGACAAAACCAGATTCACGTAATACATACCCACAAATCCAGCCCTACAGAAAGTTCTAGAAGGAAAACTGCAACCCAAGGAAGTTAACTACACTCACAACAATATAGGAAATAGATAATCCCACTTTACCAACAGCCAAAAGAAAAAAGAGAGGGGGGACAAACACACAATACCATCACCACCAACAGATCCAAAACAAACAAGAATTAACAATCAGTGATCACAAATAATTCTCAGTGTTAATGGTCTTAACTCAAAAACCAAGTGGGTATAGCAATCCTAAATCTAACAAATTACACTTTTAATTAACTTAAAATCAATCCAAAGAGATAAAGAATGTTATTTTATATTCATCACAGGAGAAATGATGAAGTCTCAATTCTGAACATCTACGGCCCAAATACAAAAACATCCACATGTGTAATAGAAACGTTACTAAAACTCAAATCACAATAAAACCTCACACACTTGTAGTAGGAGACTTCAACACCCCACTCTCATCACTAAACAGGACCACTAGACAGAAACTTAACAAAGAAACAAAGCAGAAGTTATGACCCATTTGGGTTTAACACACACACACACACACACACATATATATATGTATATATATATATATATATATATATATATATATAACTTTCCATCCAAACACAAAAGAATATACCTTCTTAGCGCCACATGGAACCTTCTCTAAAATGGACCACATACTCGGCAACATAGCAAACCTCGACAGATACAAAAAATTGTACTAACCCTCTGTATCTTATCAGGTCACCATGCTTTAAAGTTAGAATTCAACAACACTACAAAGTATAGAAACCCTAAAAACTCATGGAAATTGAATAATGAACAATTGCACCATTCCTAGGTAAAGGAGGAAATAAAAAAAGTAAAGACTTCCTAGAATTCAATGAGAACGAAGAACATACACAAACTTATGGGACACTTTGAAAGAAGTGCTAAGAGTAAAGTTCATAGAACTAAGTGCCCACATGAAGAAACTGGAGAATAGTCACACTAGAGAATTAACAGCAAACTAGAAGCTCTAGAAAAAAAGGAAGCAAATTCACCCCAGAGGAGTAGATGCCAGGACATAATCAAATTGAGGACTGAAATCAATAAAGTAGAAACTATTGAAACAATACAAAGAATCAATGTACATAGTTGGATTTCGAGAAAATCAACAAAATAGACAAACTCTTTATACAAACTTACCAAAAGGCAAAGAGAGAAAATACAACATAACAAAATCAGAAATGAAAAGGGGGACATGGCAATGGACACTGAGGAAATCCAGAGAATCATCAGTACATATTTGAAAACCTGTACTCCACAAAATTCAAAAATGTAAAGGAAATGGACAATTTTATAGATAATATCACTTACCAAAATTAAATCAAGAAGAGACAAGCAATTTAAATAGACCTATAACCACTAGTGAAATAGAAGCAGTCATCAAGAGTCTCCCAACCAAAAAAAAAAAAGCCCAGAGTTTCCGTGCAGGATTCTACCAGAAATTCAAAGAACAGCTAGTACCAATTTGCCTCAAAGTGCTCCACACAATAGAAGCAGAAGGGTCACTGCCAAGCTCTTTTTATGAGGCTATGATTACCTTGGTACCCAAGCCACACAAAGGCACAATTAAGAGAACTACAGCCCAATATCCCTCATGAACACTGATACAAAAATACTCAATAAAATACTGGCAAATAAAATCCAAGAACACATCACAAAAGTCATCCACCATGATCAAGTAGGCTTCATCTTAGGGATGCAGGGATGGTTCAATATAAGAAAAATCCATCAATGTAATCCACCATATAAACAAGCTGAGGAACAAAAATCACATGATCATCTCACTAGATGCTGAAAAAGCCTTTGATAAAATCTAACACCCCTTCATGATAAAGGTCTGGGAGTGATCAAGGATAACAGGAACATACATAAACATAATAAAAGCTATATACAGCAAACCACAGCCAACATCAAAATAAATGGAGAGAAAATGTGATTCCTCTAAAATCAGGAACAACACAAGGCTGTCCACTCTCTCCATAACTCTTCAATATTGTACTTGAAGTTCCAGCTAGAGCAATAAGACAACAAAAGGAGATTAAGGGGATAAAAATTGGAAAGGAAGAAGTCAAATTTTCACTATTTGCAGATGATATGATAGTTTACATAAGTGACCCGAAAAACTCTACCAGGGAACTCCTACAGCTGATAAACACCTTCAGCAAAGTGTCAGGATATAATATTAACTCAAAAAAATCAGTAGGCAGACTATGAATGGGCTGAGAAAGAAACCAGAGCAGCAGCATCCTTTACAATAGCCACAAACCTCATAAAATATCTTGGGGTGATGCTAACCAAACAAATGAAAGACCTGTATAACAAGAACTTTGAGTCTTTAATAAGGAGATTTAAGAAGATACCAGAAAATGTAAAGATCTCCCATCCTCTTAGATAGTTAGGATCAACATAGTAAAAATGGCAATCTTGACAATAGCAATCTATAGATTCCCCATCAAAATACAGACACAATTTTTCACAGACCTTGAAAGAAAAATTCTCACCTTTATATGGAAAAACAAAAGACCCAGGATAGCCAAAACAGCACTGCACACTTCCGGAGGCATCACCATCCCTGACTTTCAGCTCTATTATAGAGCTATAGTCCTGAAAACAGTTTGGTATTAGCATGGAAACAGACAGGTAGACCAATGGAATCAAAAATGAAAACCCTGATATTAACCCACACACCTAGGAACACCTGATTTTTGAAGAAGAAGCTAAAATTATACAATGAAAAAAATGAAAGCATCTTTCACAAATGGTAATGGCATAACTGGATGCTGGCATGTAGAAGACTGCAGATAGATCCATGTCTATCACCATTCACAAAACTTAAGTATAAATGGATCAAAGACCTCAACATGAATCCAGCTACACTGAAACTCTTAGAAGAGAAAGTGGGAGGTACTCTTAAACAAATTGGTACAGGAAAATGCTTCCTGAACATAACACCAGTAGCACAGACACTGAGATCAACAATTAATAAATGGGATCTCCTGAAACTGAGAAGCTTCTGTGAGGCAAAGGACACAGTCAACAAGACAAACAGCAGCCCACAGAATGGGAAAACATCTTCACCAACACCACATCTAACAGAGAACTGATTTCCAAAATATACCAAGAACTCAAGAAGCTGGTTACCAAAACACCAAACAATCCAATTAAAAACTGGGGAACAGAACCAAATAGAGAATTTTCCATAAATGAATCTAAAGTGGCTGAAAGACACCTAAGAAAGTGCTTGACATCCTTAGCCATCATGGAAATGCAAATCAAAACAACTCTGAAATACCATCTTGTTCCTGTCAGAATGGCTAAAACCATAAACACCAATGACAGTTTATATTGGAGAGGATGTGGAGAAAGGGGAACACTCCTCCACTGCTGGTGGGAGTGCAAACTCATACAGCCACTTTGGAAATCAGTATGGCGGTTCCTCAGGAAAATGGGAGTCAGTCTACCACAAGATGTACTCATAAGCATATACTCAAAAGATGCACATTCATACAACAAGGACATCTGTTCAGCTATGATCATAGCAGCATTATTTGTAATCACCAGAACCTAGAAACAACGTAGATGGCCCTCAACTGAAGATTGGATAAAGAAACTGTGGTACATTTACACAATGAAATACTACAGAGCAGGGAAAAAACAAAAACAATGGAATCTTGAAGTTCACAGGCAAATGGATGAAACTGGAAGAAAACATCCTGAGTGAGGTAATCCAGTCACAAAAAACCAAACATGGTATGTACTCACTCATATCTGGATTTTCGACATAGAGCAAAGTATTACCAGTCTACAATCCATACCACCAGAGAATCTAGGAAACAAGGAGGATCCTAAGAGAAGGGAAAGGATAAAGATCTCCTGAGCTAATTGGGAGCATGGGGGAGGGATGAGGAAGTTAGGAGAAAGAGAAGGGGAGAGGAGGACATGAGGGACCAGGAAGATTGAGTCGGGGGAAGAATAGAGGAGAGTAAGAAAAGAGATACAATAATAGAGGGAGCCATTGTAGGTTTAAAGAGAAATCTGCTATAGGGAAATGTCCAGAGATCTATAAGGATGACTCCATCTAACAATCTAAGCAATAGTGGAGAAGCTACAACAAATGCACTTCTCCGATAATAAGATTGGTGACTACCTTATATGCCATCCTAGAGCCTTCATCCAGTGACTGATGGATGCAGAAGCAGACACACACAGCTAAACACTGAGCCAAACTCCTGGAATCCAGTTGCAGAGAGGGAGGAATGTTGAGCAAAAGGGTCAAGACCAGGCTGGAAAAACCCACAGAAACAGCTGACCTGAACAAAGGGGAGCTCATGGACCCCAGACTGATAGCTGAGAGGCCAGCATGGGACTGATTCAGACCCCCAAAGTGGGTGTCAGTGAGGAGGCCTGGGCAATATATGTGGCCTCTGGTTTTTATCCCAAGTATATTAATTGACTTTGAAGCTCATTCCACATAGAGGAATACTTTCTCGTCCTAGATACAAGGTGGGGGGGGGCTAGTCCCTGCTCCAAATGATATGATAGACTTTGAAGATCCCCCATGGAAGGCCTCATCCTCCCTGAGGAACAGAATGGGGGTGGATGGAGGGTTAGATGGGGGGCAGGGGAGGTGGAAGGGAGAGGGAACTGGGATTGACATGTAAAACAAGCTTGTTTCTAATAAAAAAATTTTAAAAAGGAAATTGCAATGGAAAAAAGACCACAAAAAAACTGATCATGACCTAAGAACTAAACAAAGCAAGATATGTTTCAAGAGAAAAGTCTTTACAGACTTCTAATATGATAAATGAAATTTCCAGGTTATAATGGAAAAGTTATAGTACAAGACCACAAAAATCAAAACAGATAAAGGAAAACTAGCTCAATTCCATGCTGCCTAAAAGAAACAAAATTTGAACTGGTGCCTTGGGATGTGCCTGTAATCTCAGTTACCCAGAAGGCTGAGGCAGGACAAGCCTGACCACGCAGGTTAAGCCTTGAATTAGGCAGAGGAAATGAAACACATCTCACGTTTAGTGGAGCAGCTAGGGAAGCTCTACCTGATATCATTCTTTCCAGTGAAAGAAAGGATGCCTTAAAAAGGACGAAGCAGGGGCATCTGCAATGTCGTGCTGAGAGCTCCTCTTCCTGTTTTAAATGGGAGGCAGAGACACACAGACTGGAGAGCCTCCCTATGGTTCACATAAGTAACGAATGAAGAGCTCAATGCACACACTCAAATGAGCACAAATGAAACTGATGAAATTGTCGGTATGCTGTGGCGTATACTAATGACACTATCCTGATTGTCACTCTCTACGATTGAGGAAACATGGCACTGTGTACAACAGTGTGTGAACCTGTAACTGCCACAATTATAAACACATAATGCAACCTTTCATTTCCCTTATTCACAATTCTGGAATCCAAAAGATTTTTAGGTCAAGATATTTTTGATAGTTTATTCAATATTAACAATTGACATAATAAATTTGTTTGTCAACAAAATCTTAAGTAAAGGATAAATCCAGGGAAATTTTTTAGCCCACATGGTGAGTGTGTGTGTGTGTGTGTGTGTGAGAGAGAGAGAGAGAGAGAGAGAGAGAGAGAGAGAGAGATCTGTGTATGTATTATGTGATTCTTACAAGTTCTGAAGAAAGGAAAATTCTGAAACATGACATCTCAAAATATTCCATGACAACAGAGCTGTGATTTCTTGGCTGAATAGCTGTCTGGACTAGAAGAGTTGCTGGCCCACAGAACTCACACACTTTTTTATCCCCAATATGTTTGAAGATGAAAACACTGAAGCTACATGAACTCCTCTGTGGTAGCACTAAAGAGTGTTATTCATTTTAACTCACATATGTATGTACGACATTCACAACACACTTGCTGACCGGTGATTGCCTCCCTGGAATGAGGAGGACACTCTTTGGTATGCCCTAGGTTTTCACATCCTCAGCAACACACATCAAAGTAAGCACAGCAACCCCTTTTCAGAGCAAGAAACTGATCTCTAGACATTTGCAGCAGTACGCCATGGAAATAGCAAAGATGCTTGTGCCCGGACAACACTGTAATGTGTAAGCCTAAACCAGCTCTTACTTCACCATGGGGTCAATTAGAAGGAAAAGGATGGATTTGGCACCCGGACACGAGAGCACTGTCTGACAATGTCAGATGCATCAGCCTGAGCTGGGAAAAGTACATAGCCCAACATGTGTGCTAGAGGATTCTGCACATGACATTTCAATGGAGAGAAAACTCAAAGTGAATACCTAAATGTTTTTAGGAAAACAAAAATGTGCTCCTGAGAGTATAAGGAATTTAAAGTAAGTACTAAGAAAGTGTAGTAAAATCAGTATCCACTGCGGAAGTGTTCAGGAGCACTGGGATTTCAGTGTGAAGATTACTTTTTATAGAAACAGCCAACCTGTGCCCCCTTCTTGAACATAGCCAACGAGGTCAGAAACAAACGAAGGCACTGCTGCAGCCGGGGTAGCAAGCATCGTGCAAAGTTCAGACACTCCCCTCACGTCTTTTCAGGGTGTTTTACTGGGTGTTCAAGCACCCCGTTATTTTGCAGCATGGGCTGTTTTGCATGAGATAAATGAAGAAAGCAAAATTCCTCCACAATAGTGAGGGGCACAAAAGGCAGATACAGTTGTCACTCATGGGGAAGTCACTAAGTGATGCAGTAAGATGAAGTGGGAGAATGGGAAACAGCATTAAGGGCTGGGAGGGTTTGGTATGAGGAGAGTGCTCCTGACAGCTGCCTTCAAGGCTGGAACCCTGGAGAGGTGGCTGCAGTCTTGAGTCTGAAGGTTTCTTTCAGATGTGGGATTGAGTCTTAGTGTCCCAGGAGGAAGTGCTCCAAGACCAGGACTGCCTTTCAGTCTATCAAGAAACATGTGGTGACACTTTTCTAGAATTTGTTTGGATGGATTTTGTTGTCATATTTTATAGAGTTTTATTGTTACTTGTCTCTTTGTTTTAATTTAGTCTTTGATAGTATGGAGGTAGCATAGACCAGAGACATCAATGTGTCCTCCAGTGGCAGCATGGACCACAGACCCCAACACGACCTCAGATGGCATCCCAGGCCTTGCAGTTCATGGTCTGTACTACTACCAGAGGCCATGTTGATGTCCGTGGTCCATGCTGCCACCAGAGGACACATTGGTCTCTGTGGTCTGTGCTGCGGCTGGGGACTGTGTTGATGTCTGACGTCTGCGCTGCTGCCAGAGACATTGATGAGGTTGAGCCGCCACTGGTGGCAACGTTGAAGTCCACTTTCCACAGTGGAGCCAGAGGCTATGTGGACTGCCATGACTCGTGTTGCCACCAGAGATGATGTTGGTGTCCATGATCCATGCTGTGGCCATGTTGGCACCTATGGTCCCTGCTGCCACCAGAGACATATTTTCTCTCTTAGTAGCTATCGTTTGTGAGTTGTGTCTTGGCTAGGGGTTGGGATTTACACCCACTTCCCTTTCCTCTTTGGCCTGGCTTAAATTAGTTGAGGCCTTGAGCATATGAGACTTTTTTTTTAACTTTGTCACAGGCTGACATCAAACTCAGAGCAACTGTTCTGCCTCTCAAATTCAGAATTATATAGGTGTGAGTTATCAGTATCTGTTTTCTGAAGGTTTTTTTTTTGGTTTTGTTTGTTTGTGTATATGGGGGGGTGTTTTAGTTAGGGTTTCAATTGCTGTGAAGAAACTCTATGACCACAGCAACTCTTATAAAGGGAAACATTTAACCCTAATAGTGCCACTCTCTATGAGCTTATGGGGGCCCATTTTCTTTCAAACCACCATGGAGGGGGCTTTTCTTCCTTTTAATTTTTTTGTTGTTGTTGTTTGTTTCCATGCTGTGAGATGTAATGGAACCTAGGACTTTATGCCCCGAGTACATTTACTTCCCCTTTGCCACATTCCCAATCCCAATTCAATGGATTTTTAATATACACACAATGTGTGTTTACATATGTATCATATATATTAAATAAATATCTACATAGTACATATATATTATTGTTTTGAAACTGAGGTGCTACTTAATAGTAGTCTTAAAACAAAAAGAAAAAATAAGTCAACATTCAATCGTCTTAAAGGAAAACATTCTGTTTCATTGTAGTCTTCAAATAAAAGAATTACATTTTACAAAATGGTCAAAGGTAATTCATGCAGAAAGTAAAGTTTCAGAGGTGTTGGCCCTCTTTTCTCAACATCATGGCTGCCCTCAATCCTCTCCTAGGCTAAGATCATGAGGAAGAGGACCATGAAGAGTTTACCACAGGGACCATGCTGAAACAGCAAAACTGTGCACAGCTGGAGGAAACCAGAGGTACTGATGACAGGGCTCTGGCCTTGAGCCACGAGGTCTGCAACAAGCTGCTGGGCAGCATGGGTTCCTCTCTGCAGTTTCTTTGAATGCTGGTGTTGTGCACCAAGACCAGGCTCAATTCTTGCTGCTGTGCAAACCTTCCTGGAGACTGCATCTTAGAACCACGAAGCCCACCTGGCTATCAGAATACCCGTTGCGAAGCCAGACTGAACAGTGAGGAGAATGAATGGACTGCTCACACACATGTTTTATTTGCGCCTAAAGAAAACTACAAAAGTAGCAAATTTTAGTAAAAACAAATGAAACAAAAAGACAGTTTCAATTCATAACTTCAAACGGCCAGTCAGCGTGTTCTAACCCTTCTGTCCTTTCGCTACCCAAATGTCACTTGGTGCAACGAGCCATAAGTGTAAATCACCATAGCAGACTACCTGTCCACAGAAAACCAGAGCTTCAGTGTGGATCTGGTCCCATGGTAGAGGTTGGGTTCTTGTACAGAACTTAGTATCAGAAACAATGGAGCCTTTAGAAGAGGTTGGGCCTCCAGCAAGGTCTTCAGGTGGGTAAAACCATAACTGGGGAGAAAACTATGGTTCCTTCATCTCTTCTGCCTTTCTCATTTTCTAGCCATAAGGCAAGAAGTTTCTCTCCATTAGGTGGGTCCTCCGTGATCTGCTGTGTGGTCTCAGGCCTAAAACAATGGGCCATGGAGTAAAGACTCCAAAACCAGGAGCCAAAGCAAGCCTTCCTTCCTTATAAGTTTCTGGGCTGCAGATGAGTCTTCCAGGATCGAAGCTCCCGGGCGTGGCTTTGGTACTCTTACTTCTCCTCTGAAGCACTTAGAGTATCCTTTGAAGGGATTTAGCATCCTAAAATGTGTTATCTTTAAGTGCTACAACAGAAAGGATGGCCCTCAAGCAAGTCATCCAGGCATCACATACATGCTAAGTGCTGTGAGTTCACGTCTATAGATTTGTCAGTTATGACTCTTCTTTGATCACAAGAGAAAGGCCAGCCTCGTGTGTGCTGCTCTTACTGCGATGGAACCAAGCCTTCCCTTCATAGAGGAAAACATAGTAAAAAATGGGGGTGAGCTCTTCCCACAGGATCTCACAGCAGCAACTGGAGAGCATCTTAGAGGAAACCTAGCAGAGCATTTTTGGTAGTAAATGGGAAATGGAGTTGATCTATACATAAAGTTAGTTCTTTGTCCTCTGAGCTTTTAAGTGCATTCTAGTTATACTAAGTTCATTTAAATGACAAGATTTGATTAACATAGGGTGGGTGGTTTTGGGTTGTGGGCCCAACTTCCGTTGCCTGTAGCTCTCTGCCCATGCCAATAACATTCCAGACTTGAAGTACAGACAGCATCCATTCACTGGGGAAATGCTACTTCCAGACAAGAGAGCAAAGAGCTGTGAATTAAGCAGAATATGGTGACACAAATAAATGGTAACACGAAAACTCTAACCAGTGGACAACCCAGAGGGCTACAGACATGAACTGAAAGGCAGAGCAGTGACTGCAGCACATAGCGTCAGTGAAATAGTTCCCATGACCTTGGGGAGATGGAAACATTTTCAACAAGACACAAAGGGCAATGCACGGAAGCAAAGCAATGAGCTTGACCACATTAAATTAGGAACTTCTGTTCATTTAGACAACGAAAGCAGAATGAAAAAGCAAGCCGGAGTGGGAGACTGTCCTTTTTGCCATAAAAGCAGCAAAAACGATGTATGTAGAATGCAAAACAAACATATGAATCATATGCAAAATATGCAAAGGAAAAATGTGCATGAGGCCAAGACATGTCAAGTGAAGGAAATACACAGAAAATAAATCCAACCTTACTGGATATTAGCAAATGCAAATTCAAATGTTCGTGAGCTACAGCTTCATTCACAAGAATGGCTGAATAGAAAGACCAACAAATCCAAATGCTGGAAGGAATCAATACAATGGAAGCTTCTGTATAATGTTTAAGAGAGTACACTGTAGTGCACACAACTTGAGAAGTTAGAGATACCTGGTCCCATGAACGACATGCCTTTCTGGCTTATTAGGCTTCTGACTCCACACTGGATAGTAGGATTTTATGAGTCATTGTTGTTACCTAATTATGAGGAGAAACTTGATAAACTTAAGTAAAAAGTTTACTATGGATTTTTTATGAACAATATTTAAAAGTGTTTTTGTACTCTATTTTAAAGACTTAGCACACTTTAGAAACATACAAGAGATGTTTGTTTCCCTCAGCTGTGCTTCTCTCTGGCTGGGACCATGCTGCATAATCTAGACTGACCTCCAACTCACAAAGGCCCACCTACCCCTGCCTCCTCTCACTTGAGGCCTGGGATTGTAGACCACGACACCTGACTCTCTTTCTCTTAATGTGTGTGTTCATATATTGCTATTGGTTTCTAAATGTCAACCTCTATTCTTACAATGGCTTTGCTTTGGTTACAACACTTCAGTTGGGGTTTCCGTGCATGCTTTGTAAATAATTTCATCACTATTTATAGCGTTTGCATTAAATTGTCTGTGATCTTTTAACTGTGTTATGCAGCTCTCAAACTATATGCTGAACAAGTTTGAACTGCTACCAAAATTTGGACTTTTATAGAGATGCTCAAACAGGTAAGTTACTCATTGCTCTGACTCAGAATAGTTTTTCATCTCTTCTTGGAAATTAAAGCTACTAAAGACTGTTGATGGCTAAACAGAAGTTAGAGTCTGAAGGTGAGCACACAGGGCCATGAGTGTGCTGAGCATTGGGTGAGCAGGGTGAGCACGTGTTATTTACAGAGCAACAGAACAAACTAAATTAGATTTGTTAGCACCAACCCAGAATGTTTGAAATTGTGTATTTGCCTTACACTCTCCTAATATCAGGTCGGGGTTTCCTCCTGGCCTCCAGTTACAAATCTATTCATCATTTCTGTAGGGGAAAAGCTACTATGACTTCTAGCCACTCAGTGTTGGTGTTTTTACTCTGTTCGCCACTGCACAGAGCAAGTGCTCTTGGGACATCACTGCTTCACATATTGGAGGCAGGACAAGCCTGATTCACAAAATCTAGTAGTTTCCTGTGAAGAGACACCATGACTATGATAACTCCTATAAAATGAAACATTTTTATCGGGGCTTGCTTATGGATTCAGCCACGGTCATCGTGGCAGGGAGCATGGCAGCACACAGGCAGACATGGTGCTGGAGAAGGAGGTGAGAGTTCTACATCCCCAACAGGAAGGATGGGACACTAAGCCCAGCTTAGGTTTTTGAAACCCTAAAGCCCATCCCCAGTGACTCACTTCCTCCAACTAGGCCACACCTCCTAATCCTTCTCAAGTAGTGCCACTCCCTGATGACGAAGCACTCAAATATCTGAGGCTATGGGGTCATTCTCACTCAAACGCCACGCCTTCCCATGACAAAAAATAATATAAAATAGTTTCAAAATAACAGAAAAACTGTTTTTCATGTTTGCTGATTTCATATTCAAGAAAGGCAAGTTGATAACCAGCCATCCTGAGAACTCTGTGCTACCTGGGGGGTCAAGCCTGTGTCAGGGAGGAGGAAGAGCTAGTACAGACACAGGTGACAGAGTAAAATAAACCCTATTGTGACACCTCTGACATGACATTACCTTCATGCATGCTCTTTGTTTTTGAGGGGAGTTGAGTGCTCATGACATCTTACTACAGTGATGAATCCCATTCAGCTGTGTACAGTTGGCAGCAGTTGGCACACATCAACTGCCCTTCTTTTCATGAGGGGAACTGTTCTAGGTGAGGAGACAGCTGAGCATCCCTCCTTCTGCATCAGTGAGACATAAAGACATTGCACGGCACTCTCTGCTCATGGGAACCCTCACTGGAAGCCCACCCGCAGTCACAATGAAGCCCAGAGCAGTCTCCCTTTTTGGCTCTCTGGAGCTGTGTGACTGCAGGAGACATTATTTTCCTGAAGTACCTCAATTTTGCTTCCACGGGTACTGCAAGCAATACATAAATGCAGGTAAAACACTCATATAAATAAAGTAAAAAATTAATCTTATTTAAAACTGCAACTAGTTATATGTAAAGGCAAGCTTTTTCCTTGAGAGAAGCCTTCCCACCAGCCTGGTTCTAGAGCCGCATCAGTCCCAAATAAACACACAGGAGGCTATATTAATTATGAAGCTGTTGGCCTTGCTTGTTTCTTACTGGCTAGCTCTGACTTAAGTAATTACCCCATAATTGTTAATCTAAGTATGTTCTCTTACCAGAGAATAGTTCTGGGCTTCCTACCTCATGGCGTTACATCTTGACTCTCTTGTGTTTCTCCTTCCCAGAGTTCTCCTGGATTCCTAGTCCCACCTATCTAGATTCCTATTGGCCAGCAGTGCTTTATTGACAAATGCACAGGACTTCCCCCCAACAGTTATCATTATAAAATAAGATCTCTTATGATGTAGTTTGACTGTAATTGGCCCCCACATGCTCATACAGAATGGCATTATTAGGAGGTGTGGCTTTGTTGGAGTAGGTGTGGCCTTGCTGGAGGAAGTGTGTCACTGTGAGTGTGGGCTTTGAGGTCTCCTATGCTCAAGATATGCCCAGTATCTCAGTTCACTTCCTGCTACCTGTGGGTCAAGATGTAGAATTCTTACCACCTTATTGAGGACCATTTCATCATGTCGCACAATGCCATGATGATAATGGACTGACTAACCTCTGAAACTGGAAGCCACCCCATTAAATGCTTGGCTTTATAAGAGTTGCCATAGTCATGGTGTCTCTTCACAGCAATGGAAACCCTATGACACCTTATTATTAAACTTGAAGACACATACCATACAGCACTATACAACTTACTTTAGTGTTTGATGAAATTAAGTGGTGCTATTTATACATCTGAGAAATCACAGTCACTAAATGAAAGTGTCTCATATGCACCCTACTGCTGAGAAATAAAACATAAAATGCAGATATCTGTCAGAGCTTTTGAGCCAAAGCAACACATCAGCAAAATGAGGGACTGTGGTGATTTTATTTAAAATGGAAAATGCACAATAATTTAGTCCTATTGAAGGCATGGAATGGAAAAAGAAGATACTTTGTGTTGTCTTTGTGTCTTCCCGCAGAGAACCAGTCCTGAGCAAAAAGCAAACTAGGTGAAAACAGCCCAGAAGCCTCCTCTCCTTAGCAACCCTCTAGCAGCTGCCCCCAAAGGCCCAGAATATCCTGCTCAGGGTGTCACTGTATAATGAGGAGTGACAGCCACCTGGCAACGGTGAGGCTTGATGCAGATGCCCCAGCCCCGCCCACTACACACTCAAACAGTCCCAGAGACCCATGCAGAGAGTGACGAGACAGCCTCATCTGTATGTCTGAGAACTTCCTCCAACACCTTTTACCATGAAAACACTCTCACGCTGCAAGGTTAGCCCAGTGCTTGCCCTCGGCTGTCCCTCCGTCCAGTAGAATGTATGGGCCATAGGTGATTCCCTCATTGTATTCATCATATTTACACTGCAAACACTGGTCGCTGTGCATGTATTTGTTCTGATTATGTACCATTTCTCAGATTGGAATACGAAACCAAGCCCTATCCTCTCAGGATGCTACACTGTAGGTTGGTCAGAGTTGGCTTTTGAGGAGGCCCATTCAGATGCATCCATCCTCTAAAAGATCTGGAAGGATGGGGAGGGTTCAAGTGCGAAGGGCACTTGCTGCCTAGCGGAGGGTCCGGGTTTGGCTCCCAGCACCACTATAGTGGCTCATTACCATTCATAACTTTAGTTCCAGGGAATCTGATACCCCCTTCTGATTTCTGCAAACACCAGACATGTACGTGGTGCGCATATACACATGCAGGCAGAACATGCAGAAACATAAATAACTCTAAAAATACTGCATTGAAAATATAGAAGTCTACATAAAAAAAGCCCTGAAGGAAGTGCTTGCAAGACTGGAGAAGAGGTGGATGGACAGCCTTCCTCTTGATGCTGCCTTGCGGCCATTTCCTGTTTCTGTCTGCTTCTGTGGAAGGAGAGCGTTTATGCCATACTTATGGAAGGAGAAGGTTTGATTCGTCTGACCAGCAATCTCCAGAGTTTGCCCATACCATCTCCTGAGAAGAGAGACGGGAACTGCTTCCCTATTTAGAAACAGCTCAGATCCAATCTGTCTCTGCCGCTCAGTGACCTCCAGAATAAATAAAAGCTTGTGATTGCCCTAGTGGGTGCTCCTTTCCATTTTTATCCCTTAGTATTTGACTAAATACTGCAGGAAGAGGAGGAACTTGCACCCACTTCCCCAGCCAAGGCTGCATCTGATTATTGAAGTACTTCAAACATAAAAATGGATTGCACATGGTGCTCCCTTGACAAAGAATGCAGGAATACTTCCTGGTGTCAGCCCTACTAGGGTGGAACCCATCCAAGCTTGGGGTGAAGGACGAAGAAGTGCAGAAAGGGAGAATGTTCCTTCTCCAGTGAGAGCACCTCTCCGTGTTCAGCCCTAAGGCACTTTACTGCCCATTTCACTGGAAGTCTGTAAGTAACCATGACACGAACTCTGACAACAAATCAAAGAACCGGAGCATAGAGTCTGTGCAAGAGACTGGGCTGGTTCCCTCTCCCCTCGCCCCATGTTCCCAATCTGCTCAGGAGATCTTGCCTCATTCCACTTCTCTGGGGTAAGAGAGGGGGATAAGAGGAGGATAGACAAAGACATGGGGGAGCAGGAAGGTTGAGTCGAGATAAGAATAGAGGAGAGCAGGATGAGAGATACCATAATAGATGGAGTCATTATAGGCTTGAGGAGAGAGCTGACACTAGTGAGATCTCCAGAGATCTACAAGGATAACACCAACTGTAAAACTAAGTAATAGTGGAGAGACTACATTAATAGCCCCTACCTGATGATAAGGTTGATGACTATCCTATATGTCATCCTAGAACCTTCATCCAGTGACTGATGAAAGCAGAGACAGATACAGCTAAACACTGAACTGACCCCCTGGAACCCAGTGACGGAGACGGAGGAGTGATGAGCGAAGGGGTCAAGACTGTGCTGGTGAAACCCACAAAGATAGCCGCCTGGACAAGGGGGGGTTCTTGAACCCCAGACTGATGACTAAGAGGCCAGCAGGGGACCCCAGACTCCATGAAAGTAGTGTCAGTGAGGAGGCCTCAGAAATCTCTGGGACCTTGGGTAGATTAATGTTCACCATGGCGTACGAATGAACTTTGGGTGCCCATTCCACATGGATGGATGCTCTCTCAGCCTGGACACATGGGGAAGGGCCTAGGTCTTGCTCTGAATGATATAACAGACTCTGAAGATCCCCCCAAGAAGGGCCTCACCCTCCCTGGGGAATTATGTGGGGATTGAGCTGGGGGGAGGCTGATGGAGGGACAAGGGGGGGAGCTGGGATTGACATTTGAAGCACGCATGTTTCTAATCTAAATAAAAACATTAAAAAATAAATAAAATAAAAAGAAGCAACAAAAAACAAAGAGACTGGGGAGTGGCCTCCCAGGCTTTCTTCTTTCCTTTTGTTTTACTTATTAAGGTAGAGTAGAACTTCTCTAGAGTGAAACTTTATTAATAGTTACAGCTACATAACCAGCTCCTCTAGTTGAGGACAGAAACAAAATCTAAAGAAACAAGGTTGACAAAGCAGAGTCCTCAAAACGCTATCTGAAGGGGTGGGGAGCTCCCTGGTACATCAGTGTCAGGAAAGCATCTGTGCAAGGTTTGCTGCTGAGGCGGCTACAGAAGATAATTAGGAAAGAGCGACTTTAGATATCACATCAACTGAATCATTTTACCTTTAGGGGGTCCCTTAGGAGAAACATGAAGGTACTTCAACCACTACAGGGCTCTATGGACCTTTTTTTTTTTTTTTTTTTTTTTTTTTTTTGCTCTCCTATACAGTCTGGACCAGTTCTGTGTGGCTCTCTGAACCATGAGAACAACCACACCAAGTTCGCATGATCAGAGCCAGGCCAACCTCCCTGGGCTCTTGGCCAGTAATGAGCAGAGGCAAAACCTGGGTCGCACAGTGAGGAGCATGTACTCTTTGGCATCACCACGATGGGTTTCAAGGCAGCGTCGAAGCATATCAGCCAGAAGTTTACATCATTTTTTATCACATGAAGAAAAAATACTATTTTACTCTGTAACATGTTTGTGAGCACAGACTGCATTTTCTACATGACAAATGAGGCACGTGCTACCATTTCTCCCTGATGTCCGACAGCATCCATATCTGTTGATTTAGAGGACGCTGGGCTGTGAGGAGACAGCTGTGCTGTGGTAATTGGCAACTCTTTGCCCAGCTGCTCTGGTAGCGATTGTCCCTGGGGTGGCTTCTCTTGGCATCTGGTTTTGAGTACCTGTTCATATGTTTCTTCATATGGGCACAATAAGTGTTAGTACCCAAATGTCCTGCAACCCAAGATCAAAACAAATTCCATTTTGTCATCAAGAAGAGAAAGGTGAATCAATTTATTATAAATCCAATATAAATTCCCATTATAATGTATCCATACTTCTTTTGGTTGACACTTTGTTTCACCCCTAAGGTAATCTCTTTGACTTGGAAACAAATGTTTCAAAATAGTTCTGTATTTTCTCACTCATTTGACTGTTGCCATTGTTGAGATAGGTACCAGATGCTTATAAGGAATATGAAAGTTATGGTTCTTTTTGTTTGTCTGTTTGTTTTGGTGGTTTTGGTTAATTAGTTTGACTTTTGAGGCAGGTTTCACTGAACAACAACCTTGGCTGTCTTTGAACTCCCTCTGTAGACCAGAATGACCCTGAACTCACAGAGATCCACCTGCCTCTGTTTCTTGAGTGCTAGGGCTAAAGGGGTGCCCTACTACTGCCCAGATGAAAGTGATGTTTTAAGCAGAAATGGCTCCTTAAAATCTGCTCCTAGGCATTTTGATTTTAGGATGTTGTACCATGAGATATGGGTCCCACATACATTAAAAAGGATATAAACACCTACTGCTGAAATTTTTGTAATGAGAAAGGGCTGTGTAAAGTAGAGAGTACCTTTCAAGGATAGCCAAATAAAGGCCACACCCATGTCTCTTTGCTCCTTGTGGTGTAAAGAGAAGCTTTTCCTTGAGAGGAGCCTTCCCGCCAGCCTGGTTCTAGAGCCGCATCAGTCCCAAATAAACACACAGGAGGCTATATTAATTATGAAGCTGTTGGCCTTGCTTGTTTCTTACTGGCTAGCTCTGACTTAAGTAATTACCCCATAATTGTTAATCTAAGTATGTTTCTTACCGGAGAATAGTTCTGGGCTTCCTACCCCATGGCATTACATGCTGCCCTCTTGTGTTTCTCCTACCCAGAGTCCTTCTGGACTCCTAGTCCCTCCTATGTAGGTTTTCTATTGGCCAGACAGTACTTTATTGACAAATGCACAGGACTTCCCCAACACTGTGGTCATAGGCATCTGTAAGTTCAAGCAAACAAAACTCCCCTACTCCTAACCAAGAAGCTATCTTCAATTGGTACCTGCTTGTAAAGGAAAATTTAGTTTTCCCCAATAAAGTTCCATGGTCTATATTAACCATACCTTGGGGTAGGCCCCATACCCAGGAGTAGTTGGCCAATATGAAATGAACTCAATGGTATTTTTGTAGCCTTTTTGCCTCATTTTGTTTTATTTGAAAATTTTTTGTCTTAATGGTGTTTTGCTTGTATTATTTTGTTTTCCTTTTTTTGCATTTTCATTGGACTCTTTTAATGTGTGTTATTTGGGTGTAAGCTTGCTTGCCTTCTTTCTTAAAGAAAGGTAGAAAGAAATGGTACACAGTTAGGTAGGTGAGGAGGTAGGGAGTACCTGTGAGGAATTATGCAAGGGAAAAACTGTAATCAGAATACATTGTATGAAAAATAATATTAAATGAATAAATAAAGCAGAACAGAATAAACAAAACAAAAAGTGAAATCACTATTCATAATTAATTTTCTAATGATTTATTTAAGCTTGGGTTTGCCTTCCAGATAGAACTAGAGACAAGTCAAACTCCTTGGCCATTGGAACACCCAGATTTCCCAGCCTCCTCTGATCCTTCCATCCCATGAGATCGGGGTGGTCAGGGAAAGTCACCTTTCTAAGAGTCTAGAATAAGTCATTTCATCCACTGCCTCTTAGCAGTTCTACAGTGGTAGAAGGTACCAGGTGACAGTCCGCTAATGCGTATCAGCGTATCAGTCGTAAGTCTTCCCAGGACTCTAGGAACTGCTATAGGCCAGCCCTCCCCATTTTATGCATGTGGAAACAGAGGCACTGGGTAAGGGGGTACCCAATGGTGTGTGAAAAGTCACAGAGCTGGTCACAGTGCAGTGGAGTGGGACACTGTGGGGAGGGCTGTGTCACACCTACCACCCCCACATGCGCATTCTCTGGAGAGTCCCGGGACTTGTTTATCCTGCTGTTCTGGCATTGTGATGATGGCATATATAAGAGCTATCTTCCAGGATTAGAATAGACGAAGATATTTAACCCTTTGGGGGAAAACCAGCTAGGGACCCGACCACATCTATCAGGTTTAGGAACATGACTTTAATACAGAACACGTGCTGTTGGGACATTTCTCCCCACAGAAAGTTCCTAAGTGTCCTGCTGTGCCACCACCAGTTGAAGGACTGGCCCTGATTGCCAAGGTGGGGACCGCAAAGCCACCCCAACTCCTTGAAAACCCGATGACCCATCCAGCTTCTCTTGGCTGAGCCGATGGAAAATGCATTTATATTTGGCAAATGCCAATATAATTGGGCTTTTTAAAATTCCAGAAGACTTTAATTGCAGAAAATCACTTATTTAAATCCTTTATTGTCTTTTTTTTTCCCTACTTGAGGCTGAGCAATGAAATGAGACCAAACTAGAGCTTAATAAAAACTAATTCACACCAGAATTCAGGGTGAATCTTTAAAGTGCTCTAAATCTTCTGTTGGTGAAACGTCGCCCAGCTAACTGCAAGGGCCACAGTCTGTTTCTAATTTACACTTCTTGTGCTCTATTCAGGAGATGTAAGAAAAAAAACCAGAAAATAATGCCTCTGGAATGGCCGCAGTTCCTAATTGTCCTGTACAATGGTCGGTCAGCCCTGTCACTCCTGGGAGCAGAGCCATCTCCCTCCTACAGAGGAATGTTAGCATCCCCAAGGATCTCTGTGAGGATGGGGAGCACAAGCCGCACCCTACAGCACACGCAGGCTCTGCCTTAGACCTCAGGACAGCACTGACGCCACACGTATGCCAACCTGATACCCTCCTGATACCAAGAAGTTGCCTATCGGCCAATGATGACAAGCAGAATACAATACTCAAGTCAGGGGTTCCTATACTCAAGTCAATACTGCTACCTTATAGGTTGCAGATAAATATAGACTAATATTTTAAAAGACACTTTGAAAGCAGTACTAAGAGGAAAGTTCATAGCATTAAGTGCCCACATGAAGAAACTGGAGAGTAGTCACACTAGAGAATTAACAGCACAACTGAAAGCTCTAGAACAAAAAGAAGCAAACTCACCCCAGTAGATGCCAGGAACTAATCAAATTGAAGGCTGAACTCAATAGGGAGAAACCAGGAAAATGATACAAAGAATCAATGTAACCAAGAGTTGGTTCTTTGAGAAAATCAACAAGATAAACAAACATTTATCCAAACTCACCAAACGGCAGAATGTGAATATGCAAATTAATAAAATCAGAAATGAAAAGGGGGACATAACAACAGACACTGACGAAATCCAGTGAATCATCAGGTCATACTTTGAAAACCTGTACTCCACAAAGTTCGAAAATTTAAAGGAAATAGACAACTTTCTGGTTAGATATCACCTGCCAAAATTAAATCAAGAACAGATAAGCAATTTAAATAGACCTATAACACCTAAAGAAATAAAAGCAGTCATCAACAGTCTCCCAACCAAAGTAAAGCCCAGGCCCAGATGGCTTCAGTGCAGAATTTTACCAGAAATTCAAAGAACAGCTTATACCAATTCTCGACAAAGGATTCCATGCATTGAAGCAGAAGGGTCTTTGCCAAACTCTTTTTATGAGGCTTCAATGACCTTGATCCCCAAGCCACACAAAGACACAACTAAGAAAGAGAACTTCAGACCAGTTTCTCTCATGAACATGTATGCAAAAAATACTCAATAAAATACTGGCAAATTGGATCCAAGAACACATCAGAAAACTCATCCACCATGATCAAATAGTCTTCATTCCAGGGATGCAGGGATGGTTCAACATATGAAAATCTATCAATGTAATCCACCATATCAACAAGCTAAGAAACAAAAATCACTAGATGCTAAAAAAAGCCTTTGACAAATCCAACACCCATTCATGATAAAGGTCTTGGAGAGATGTGGGATAACAGGAACTAACCTAAACATAATAAAAGCTATATACAGCAAACCAACAGCCAACATCAAACTGAATGGAGATAAACTCAAGGCAATTCCTCTAAAATCAGGAACGAGGCAAAGCTGCCTCCTCTCCCCTCCCCATACCTCTTCAATATTGTACTCAAAGTTCTAACTATAGCAATAAGACAACAAAAGGAGATCAAGGGGATACAAATTGGAAAGGAAGAGGTCAAACTTTCACTATCTGCAGATGATATGATAGTTTACATAAGTGACCCGAAAAACTCTACCAGGGAACTCTTACAGCTGACAAACACCTTCAACACAGTGGCAGGATACAAGATCAACTCAAGAAAATAAGTAGCCCTACTATATACAGATAAGAGGGATGATAAAGAAATCAGAGAAACATCACCCTTTACAATTGCCACAAACAACATAAAATACCTTGGGGTAATGCTCACCAAACAAGTGAAAGATCTGTATCACAAGAACTTTGAGTCTTTAAAGAAAGAAATTAAAGAAGACACCAGAAAATGGGAAGATCTCCCATGCTCTTGGATAGGTAGAATCAATGAAGTAAAAATGGCAATCCTGCCAAAAGTAATCTACATACTCAATGCAATCCCCATCAAAATCCTGGCACAATTCTTCACAGACCTTAAAAGAACAATTCTCAACTTTATATGGAAAAACAAAAAACCCAGGATAGCCAAGACAACCCTGATCAACAAAGCAATGTCTAGAGGCATCACCAATCCTGACTTCAAGCTTGGTATTGGCACAAAAATAGACAGGTAGACCAATGGAATCGAATTGAATACCCTGAGATTAATCCACAAACCTATGAACAGCTAATTTTCACCATAGAAGCTAAAATTATACAATGGAAAAAGAGATAGCATCTTCAACAAATGGTGCTGGCATAACTGGATGCTGGCATGTAGAAGATTGCAGATAGTTCCATGTCTATCACCATGCACAAAAATTAAGTCCAAATGGATTAAAGACCTCAACATAAATCCAGCCACACTGAATCTGTTAGAAGAGAAAGTGGGAGGTACCCTTGAACAAATTGGTACAGGAGACCGCTTCCTGAACATAACACCAGTAGCACAAGCACTGAGATCGACAATTAATAAATGGGACCTCCTGAAACTGAGTAACTTCTCTGAGGCAAAGGACACAGTCAGCAAGACAAAAAGGGAACCCACAGATTGGGAAAAGATATTCGCTAACCCTACATCTGACAGAGGGCTGATCTCAAAATTTACAAGAAGCAAGTCTCTAAAACACCAAAGCATCCAATTAAAAAGTGGGGGTCTGAACTAAATAGAGAATTCTCAATAGAGGAGTCTAAAATAGCTGAGAGATACTTAAGAAAGTTCTCAACATCCTTAGCCATTAGGGAAATACAAATCAAAACAACCCTGAGATATCATCTTACTACTGTCAGAATGGCTAAAATCAAAAACACCAATGACAGTTTATGCTGGAGAGGATATGGAGGAAGGGGAACACTTGTCCATTGCTGGTGGGTGTGCAAACTTGTATAGCCACTTTGGAGATCAGTATGGAGATTCCTCAGGAAAATTGGAATCAGTCTACCACAAGACCCAACAATTCCACTCTTAGGCATATACCCAAAAGGTGCCCATTCATACAACAAGGATATCTGTTTCACTATGTTCATAGCAGCATTATTTGTAATAGATACATCCTGGAAGCAACCTAGATGCCCCACAACTGAAGAGTGGATAGAGAAAATGTGGTACATGTACTACTTGATAGAAAAAAACAATGGAATCTTGAAATTTGCAGGCAAATGGATGGCATTGGAAGAAACCATCCTGAGTGAGGTAACCCAGTCACAAAAAGACAAACATGGTATGTACTCACTCATATATGGATTTGAGACATGGATCAGGGGAGTGTTTTCCTACAATCCCAGTGCCAGTGAGTCTGGGAAACAGGGAGGTTCCCAAGAGATATGCATGATACCCCAGAGAAGTGGAAAGTGGCAAGCTCTCCTGAGCGGATTGGGAACATGGAGGGAGGAGAGAGGGAACCAGGAAAAAGTCAGGGGGATAAGGGGAGTGTAAAAGAAGACATGGGGGAACAGGAAGGTTGAGTATGGATAAGAATAGAGGAGAGCAGGATGTGAGATACTCTAATAGATGGAGTCATTATAGATTTGAAGAGAGAGCTGACACTAGTGAGATCTCCATGGATCTACAAGGATAACAAGAACTGGCAAACTAAGGAATAGTGGAGAGACTATATTAATAGCTTCTCCCTGATGATAATGTTGATGACTATCTTATATGACATCCTAGAACCTTCATCCAGTGACTGATGAAAGCAAAGACAGACACTCACAGCTAAACACTGAACTGACCCCCTGGAACCCAGCGACAGAGATAGAGGAGTGATGAGCAACGGGGTCAAGACTGTGCTGGTGAAAACCACAAAGATAGCCGCCTGGACAAGGGGGGGGGGCTCTTGAACCCCAGACTGATGGATAAGCGGCCAGCAGGGGATTGATCCAGACTCCATGAATGTAGTGTCGGTGAGGAGGCCTCAGAAATCTCCGTACGAATGAACTTTGGGAGTCCATTCTACATGGAGGGATGCTCTCTCAGCCTAGACACATGGGGAAGGGCCTAGGTCCTGCCCTGGATGAAATGACAGACTCTGGAGATCCCCCCCAAGGAGGGCCTCACCCTCCCTGGGGAATGATGTGGGGACTGGGGGGGCGGGGTAGGGAGGACTGGTGGAGGGACAAGGGAGAAGAGGTGGGAGAGGGAGCTGGGATTGACATGTGAAACATGCATGTTTATAATTTAAATAAAAACATATATTACGAAAAAAAGAATATAATAGGCTCATGTAAGGATGTATCAAATACTGCATGGCACTTGGACATCCTCAAACACTGTTGCTTAATTACCCTGCCATACACATTGATATCAGCCATCCTACGCTTTCACATACATAATTGGTCTACTGTAACACTGGACAGTTTCTCCTGATAAGACCCAACTGTTGACTTTCTTGTTCTCTTCCTAGCACGAGTCCCAATTTGTGCTTTAATTAGGTTATATTAAGCATATGTATAGGACCTTTCTGCTTAAAGTTGTGTTTCTGTTTAAGGGAAGAAGGGGGAAGATTAGACAGTAAGGAGGAAGAAAAGAAATTGAGATGCTTCAGAACATCGAACATCTTTTTTTCTACTTTGGATCTCCTACTTTGTCAGAATTATAAGATTGCAAAGGAATTTATCTGAGAACTGAAATGATGTAGAATTTCCTAGGCAGAATATCTGTTTACTGAGGTAACATGAAATAGATCACCATGACTTTTTATTTTGAATTTGCACACATTTTCTCAACTACATTAAAACTACTGAAACTGTGTTTCTTGACTACTACCAGCACCAAGGAGACCTACAATAATTAGGTCCTGGTTATTCAGCTAATGACAAGCCGGTATGTTTTCTCCACTGGAATCGCATCTTCCAGCTTCACACCATCTGGACATCTGTAAGCAAATGTAATTCTGGCATTTTTATGTTCAAAATAATTCACTGGTTTCATTTTTTTTAAATATTTACCCAAAGGTTTATCTCTATATACACAGAATTAACTTTCTCGTTAATTTAAAAGCCCTCTGGCTTCTGCAGCAGCCCGTGGACAGACCTTCCCGGAAGGGTTAATGATTCTCAGAGCCAGACTCAATATGGGTGGCGACAAGAGGGAGATTTAAACACTGGGCTTCTCGGTTGAAAGGTGGTTAGAGAAGAAAATACACACTTGCTTTTGTTCTTGAAGCTTCCAGGAACATAAGATGTGGTATTCTGTACTGTGTTTACAAGATTACTTCCCCCAAATAAACATAGGTGAGAGAACCCATCTAATGTAGGGGTGGGTCACACTACAATCACACCATAATCTCTACTACTTACTTCTGGCTTATTGTGTTTATTTGAAAACATCAACCTACATTGTGATGGGAACAGAGCTGGGAAAATAAAATTGCTTTCAGGACTGACCTCTCAATGATTTACCTATGAAATCCCTTATGATCTCCTGTTATTCTCAAGCTATGTGGCTCTACATTTAGAGGCATGGGTTCTCTGGGAGGGAGATGCTCGAGCATTTGTATGGGGTTCTGCATGCAATGATTTCATTCTCGCCTTAACTAAACAGGGAAACCACTGGCAAACACAAAACAACCTACCGTCTTTTGTAATAGTCATGAGGACAAATGGTTCTGGGGAAATGGAGAAGAAGCCCTTGGAAGAAACCTTGAGTGTCCTCAGAGGAAGAGATCACAGGGCTGGGAGAGTCCCTGAGGACAAGAAGCAGACGTGACCAATCCCTGTCACCTTCTGGACAAAGGCCTTGGTGCTACACTGTAGTGTCCGGGGCTCTAGGGTTTTAAAGGATAGGATATTACAAGAAAATGTACAATGAGGTCAATGTGTTTGGAAACAGCTACCACTGAGGATGGAATGCAAGTGTCCATTATTTAAAAGAGGGCCTGGGCTGAGCATGCCAGGCCACTGGGGAAACACTAGCATCTACTCAGGCAGCAGAGAGAGGGCAGGACATGTGAACAGTGACCTTTGCTGTGGTATCTGCAGGAGGGGTAGCCAAGGAAAGCAGAGGATGCTTACCACTGGCTGGGTTGTTATTCCAGGGGCCACCCTGGTAACAGAACACAAGGCTGAGGTCAACGGGCAGCTAGAGTGTGTGGTTATGAGGGTGAGTCGCAAGAGGAAGGACTCACTAGTCTGTGTTGTCCATTTGTTTTGAAAAACTTCCCTCCTGGGTGACTTGCCTTTCTAGGCAACGGATGGCCTTTTACACTCAACCCCGGATGTTCAATCACAGCATATGAACGCAGAAAATAAGATCAAAAGTGCAGCAGAGGATATTGGCTTGAGACGTGAGTCATTTTACTTCTCTCCTCCTCCCACCTGCTCGAAGCAACTGAAGCACCTGGTCAGAGATTCGATCCTCCAAAGCTGTGGGTCAAAATAAACATCCTTCTCTCTGTAGTACAGAATGCTAACTCACAGACAATATTAGAATTACAGTCCTACGCTTTTTCACAATTATGACATGATGTGACCCTTCCTTCCACTGGAAAGACAAAAATGTACTACGTTAATAAATAATGAAAGCATATATAATATTCAAACACTAGAATAAAATGGCTTTACTTACTAATTTGTACTCTAAAGATTTTAGTTTGGACTATAAGATAGTTTAGGGCAGAAGTTCTCCTGGAAATGTTTCCTAATGAAGCATCATAAAAGGAGCTGCCAATCAAACAGCTGTGAAGTATTAACAGTAAAGGAAAATGGATATTTCTGGAACACATGGGAAACATCCACAAAGCCCTTCTGAAGAATCACAATTTTAAAAATGAAATATTAACCAGAAAAAAATCTACAGGTCTGAGGGACTCTAGCTATGTAAAATTTTTGAGCCAGAGATGTGAGTTACACCCTGAGGCTTCACCTTGCTCTATGGAATCTAGCATGACAACTAGGCCTGGGGTTGGGAGAAGGGGCATGGTGACAAGTAATGGAGGTATGGGTTAAAACTAATCACACAGATGCAAACATTCAGAGGACATGCTGGTCACAGACGGCATCCAAATCTGTCAGTTCTTCACAAAGATTTTGGTATTAGTAATCCCAGACAAAAAGAAACCCAACTGGTCAAGTTACATCGAAGTTCATGAAAACCATGGCCAAAGCTGCCATTAGCATCAGCTATCGTGGGTTGCTTTTGTGTCAGAGCACAACAGGCCTGCCCTCAGTAGGTGCAAAACCATTGAGCACAACCGGGAAAGAAAACTGAAGCAAGGGCCACTGCCTGAACCAGTGTGGAGTGCTCTGGGCGCAGCACCTGTCCCAGAACAAACACAGTGAAGGTCTTTTATCAGAAAACACATGTGATCATCTAGGACAGGCATGCAATGCAGTCCTATCCCTGAGCATGCTAACCTCAACATCAGGCTTCTTCCATATATAGCTATCTAAAAGCTGACTGGTGGGAGTGCCTCCCTGAGGAGAACTATGAAATCGAGGAAGTCAACTCTAAGCACCTGAAAGAATGAGTCAGGGTCAGGGTGACTCAGTAGGTCAGGTCTGTTCCTTATTTGAAACAGAAGGGTAAGACAAAAGCTTCAGCAGTCATGAGTGAGACGGGGGTCGTTGTCCCCCCTACCCCACCCCAGGATGGTGACTGACTCTAAAATACCTGCTTAGAAGAAATACATTTCCCAAAAAAGAGCAACCAGGCTTTCAAAGGCCACTTGTTCTGTATCTTAATTCAGACAAAGACACTGCAAATTCTTGTCTTTCTTCTGTTGTCTGCTGGAAGACTGGGCTGTGCCTAACAGTTTCCTGGCTGCTGATAGAGCACCCCATGAGACAATCCCCTAGGACTCCCACCCAGCTTTGGGCTACATTCCACATGTTTAGCGTGGCAGATTAGCCCCCTTTAAAACTCTGAGCCTAGAGCCGGGCGGTGGTGGCGCACGCCTTTAATCCCAGCACTCAGGAGGCAGAGGCAGGCAGATCTCTGTGAGCTCAAGGCCAGGCTGGACCGACAGCCTCCAAAACAATACAGAGAAACCCTGTCTCGTAAAACCAAAAAAAAAAAATCCAAGCCAAGATAAGACATTTGAAAGGGTTACTTTGAAGTTGACACACAGAATTTGAATGTTGAAATTTCTGACCAAAATCTAGGAAACCAGAGAAACATAAAAAGGAGAGCTACTGCTGCCTGGGGTGCTGAGCAGGTGGTAAGCTTCCGTAAAAACCTGTTAAAACCATTATTGGCTTAAATGCTAAGTCCTTATTATAAGCACTCCTAATGTTCACTTTCCTATAAATAAGCAAAGATGCTGAGGGATTGGGCAATCCAGTAGCAGCTCTTGGACTCTCCCTTCTAAGAGACTGTCAGTCAAAGAGCCAGCCAGGCTATCCTGATGCCAGCATCAGTCATCCTGAATACACTGCGTGGACTCCTTGAGAATAACACAACAGTTGGAGCTGCTGAAGGCTCACCCTGAGCCAGGACTGTTTGAGGCTGTTTGTACCAGACTCTCGGCTATTGCAAGCCTTAGTGAACTCTCTGGTGACTCTGTGCCATTTCCACCTAATCCATAAAAAAGAGGAGCGCTTTGCCTGGGCAACCTAGCAGAGGGACTCCTTGTCCAGTGGAAAGAGGTAATACTGTGATGGATCTGAACACCCCAGTCTCTGTCTGAACACCCCAGTCTCTGTCTGAACACCCCAGTCTCTGGCTACCCAGGCAGGCTGCCTCAGCTCACTTAGAGAAGTGGCAGAGAGAAATGCTCTCGGGGGCCTCTCCTGGTGATGTGACATCAGGACCCAAAGAAGGCATAGACTGAACTGGTCATGTAAGGAAAGAGTCAGCGGAAATGGGAATTGGACTAAGAGCAGACTTGCTAGAGCGACCGTAATGGCAACAGCTGAGCAGTTAACAGCGCGGCTGCAGACACGCTTCTTAATGTCTGAAGAAGCAGCAATCAAATGCTTTAAAAGTAGCCAAGGCCAGAAGAAAGGGGACAGTGGAGGTGGAGTGATAGCACCTAAGCAGCCAGCTCAGGAGCCCTGGCCAAGAACGTAATGCTGGCCAACATTAAGGACTGAGGAACCCTAACTCTCAGGAAGACACAAGGCTGTACCATGGTGGAGCTGTGGACCCTGATGCCCGAAGCCTTCACAGGGACTGGAGAGTTGCTTGCAGGGTGCAACTCCCCACTGCCTCCACCTGCCTGCTGATGCTGCTCCTGCCCCCAGACACTGCCCCAGCACAGAAGAGCTTCTACTTGGCCCCCCGTGATTTCCCCCTGGAGAGAGCAAAGGATCCCCAGACTGCTGATCGGTTAGTCCAATTACTTCGAGCTGTGGCGATGGAGAAAAGCTGAAAAAGAGGGATTTAAAAAAGTCATGCTTGCTTCATGCTCAGACCATCAATGTACAAGTTGGAAAAATGAAACAGGAATTTGGGTTCTTTGCTTAATCTTTTAGAGTGATATATTTTCATCGTAAGCATGTAGTGCTTTAAAAAACTTCCAAAGTGTTGCACAAAAGACAGTCAAACAGCATCTCCCAAATATTTAAAGAGTAGAATAAAGGGAATGATCTTTAAAAAGTATTAGTGTATGTACTTTGGTTTGCTTTGTTTTCCCAAGATACATGGAAAAAATAAATGTTTGAGAAAAATATATATAACCAGACGTAAACTAAAATGATAATCTCATTCCGTGCAAAAATATATTTCCCAAGAACTTCTTTGTTATAAATTACTTAAATTCTTTATTTGCCACAAACACAATTTAGCATAGCGAATCAAGATGGAAAACTTTTAGAAGAGGAAACTGATAATAAAGTATTCACATGCTTTGAAATGTGAAGAGGGTTGTGGATTTTCTGAGATAATAAAGTGTACATGTGCCTGAAGTATTAAGATAGCTATGGATTTTCCCATAGATGGCAAATTAGAAAATGCTTTCACTCCATTGTTAAAAGGTAGACTTTAAAAAACTCTAGGACATTCTACTAATCTTTCCCTTCAAAATTGTGTTCTGCTTCTTAGTCTCCTATTGATCGTAGGGGCTGAAGAGATGGCTCTGCAGTTAAGAGCACTGTGTCTTGCAAAGGACCCAGGTTCTGTTCCTATACATGGCAGCTCACAACTACCTTAACTACAATTCCAGAGGCATCTGACACCATCTTCTTCTGACCTCTGTGTGGCACTGTACACATATGGTACATATACACACATGCATGTAGAACACTCAGACACATAAAATAGATAAATGTAATAAATATAAATGCTGATCTTAAAGGAACATTGATATCTAAGTGTCTTTGAAAACAATTATCTAGAGTTTGTTTTGTTTTTTGTTTCTGTTTTTGTTTGGTATTAAACAAGGCACTAGTCAACCAAGTAAGAGTTTACTGAGGACACTCATAGCATCACTGGTGAAAGTCTGGTCTGAGTTCCTCAGGTCTGGTCAGTGTTCCCATTGCTCAGAAGTCTACATGTGGAAGTGTCCTTCAAAGGAACCCTTTCTCCCTCAATCTATAATGTTCCCATTGCTCAAAAATCTACGTAGTGGTTTAATCCATTAGGAAATGTTAATTTGTCGTAAGAGCAGCAAGAAAATTGTGTATTTTACATTTGGTATTTTCTAGATTTTGCCAACTGAAAGAACTACCTGGGGCTACCTAGATGACCCAGCAGGTGAAGACACCTGTCTTCAAGCTTGGCAAACTCGGGCTGGATCTCCAGAACCTACATGATAAAAAGAGAGAACTGACTCCTACGAGTTCTTCTCTAGTCTACACACTCACAGTATGACAACACACACACACACACACACACACACACTGCAATGAAAACTTAAGGTTAATATGGAAGACCACCAAGAGGGCTGATAAGTTTGGAAGATGCTGAGATAAGTCACTATGATAGTTCCATCTCCTCAGAAAATGTAAAGTTCCACGCAGAGAGCAAAGGGAAGAAAACTTGCCAGGAAGAGAAATGGCTTCTCAAACAGCCTACCTCAGCGTGCTTCAGATGGCTGAGTCTTCCAGTGTGTGTCATGTACAGCCTTAGAAAACCTTCAAAGAAGGGAAGTGATGGCTGCAGCTTCTCATGTTCACCAACTCAACAGCTGACTTAACGTCTGTGCTGGCCAGCTTTTGTCAGCTTGACACAAACCTAGCTGTACCTGGGAAGAGGAAGCCTCAGCTGAGGAACTGCCAGTGTAAGATTGCTCTGTAGGCAAGCCTGTGGGACATTCTCTTGATTGACAACTGATGACAGAGGAAAGAGGGCTCAGCTCCCTGTGGGTGATGCCACCCATGGCTTGGGGTCCTGGGAGCTATAGTAAAAACAGCTGAGCAAGTCATGGAGAGAAAGCCAGTGAACAGTGTTCCTCCATGGCTCTGCTTCCGTTTCTGCCTTTAGGTTCCTGTTTGAGTTCCTGCCCTGACTTTCTTTAAAGGTGTACTAGAATGTGGAAATGCCATTCAGCTGAACCCTTTATTCCTCAGTTCTAGTTTTGGTCAGTGTTTTACCACAGCAACAGAAAGCAAACAGGGACAATGTTCAAACCCAGAGCGAGCTGAGGCAGCTCTCTGGGGCCATACTAGAATTTTGGTGCTGCCCCCCCCCGCCCCATCCCAGGGCTCTCAAACTGACCCCTGCTGGCACTGTATACCCCCTATTCTTCACATACCATTTACATGAGAAAGAATTGCTGAGTGCCTTGCCTGGCAGGATGTGAACACCAGGAGATGGAAACAGGAGCCTCCTACATGGCTGGCTCCCCAGGCTCCACCCTGATCTTATTAGACATCCCTGTGTGCACAGCATTACCTGATCTTATTAGACATCCCTGTGTGCACAGCATTACCTGATCTTATTAGACATCCCTGTGTGCACAGCATTACCAGGTTTGGGGTGTTTTCTGGTTGTCTCTGATAACTATGTCCCCACAAGATTGTGTTTCTCATCCATATTATTCTTGAGAATTGAACGCTTTTATCATTCAAAATCATTCTCCAAAATTCCAAAAGTTCTTATTGAGAGGAAGAGCTCCATGTGTGAGTTTGTGCAGTAAGGGATTTGACAAACCCCAGTACCTTACTTGGGTCTATGGGAAAAATGGCTTTGTCTTTTTATCTGTACCCACAGTCCCCTCTCTGAATAATAATGTAACATCTAAGCCTTTCCATTTTGAAAGCCTTACATGACTCCTAGAGTCTTCCTACCACATGGTGGGACCTTGACATGTCAACATTCAAAGACATGTTTTCCATTCCAATGCATAACCAAGTCATGACAACATGTCCGTTCTCTAAGACAGAGAGAACGCTTCCTTTACCTTGTCCCTGGATATCAGAGCCTGCAGATGCTTGAGCACACAGGAGCCATGATGCTGCCCATATTCCCCTCATGTCACACAAACTGATGTCTGCTTCCATCTTTATGCCTATGACTTTGGCCATCATAAGCAGTGTCTCTGCGTTAGCTCCTATGCCAGGACATGCATCTTCACACCTCCTGGAATGTCTTTCCTGGTCAACAAATGAGCTCAAGTCAATTCCAACCCTCAGGTAATCCAAACCAGAGCAAAACAAGACAGAATAGTGTCTCTTCTCTTTCCTGCCTGGCACAGAAATTTACTGGTCCCACACTAGCCAACTAATCTCATCTCTCTGTGTCTGGAATCCTCTCCAATGGATAAGGTGAAATGGGGTACCCTTTAGAAGTCTCCAGCCCCAATTCTAATTTCTTATCCTTTATCGAGTGCTGTATCTTCTCGTATGCATCTCAGTTTTCATGTGATTCTTCAATTTTCTTATTAAGCCTGAAATAGCTCTTTCCCCTCTATGGCACCAAATAAACAAGGAGGTGCATGAGAGTATAATCCAAGGGGCCAGTTTTCTTGCAAGCTTTACCAGAAGGGTTGACTTCAGGCTTCCCATGTGTGCTAGATGGGAGCTAACCACAAATGATTTGTAGACCACACACTCTGGGTACTGTTCCTCTTGGCTGACTATGACATTGGTACCCTCTGGCCTCCAAGACACAGAAGTGCACTGATCTTGGGTCAAGTACACACATCAATTTATGATCTCATTTGGGGCAGCTTTGAGTTTGATAGTGAGTTAGATAATATTAGACTGGATAAGATTCTATTTTTCCTCTATAGCCTAGGAATAACGGCATTTTTTTCAGAGATGTACTGAACTCTGATGTTTGCTAACCCTGATCATGGTCTGGAACAAAAAGCAAGCAACTGTACTGCACTGATAGTGAGTAGTCGTGATCAGGGCCTCTGTGTCAGAGCACGGTATAGAGACAGCGGACTTCGGCACTTCATAGCTATGCAGCCCTTCAAATAAAACCTTTAAGATTCAGTTTCCCTATCCATTAAAGGGGAGTGAGGATGATGCCCTTCCTGTATGGAATAATGCATTTTAGATAGTCTACACTTATAAAAATACTTTGGATCAGAGAGTAATACACACAAATGATTTTTATTCTCCCCACATCTACTCTGTTGACTGTTCTGGCTACTAGTCCCTTTGCTCTGCTCCCAGATCTATCCATCCCACCCTCTTCACAAGCCTTATCATGTCAGAAGGGAGGGCTCATACCTCTTCCCATAGTGTCCAGGCTTCACAAGTCGTAACTCCTCACATCTTTCTTCCACACTAAGGATCCTTGAGATGAGTGATTTCAAAGATACACTTTCAATTCCATGAAATCTTCTCTCTCACACACACACTTGCGTGCACACACACACACACATATTCTTAGACATGTGACCCACAAGACACAGAATGAAAAAGATATATCAAAGGGGCAAAAGAGGCCCTGAATCCTCAACACCCACACAAGTTCTGGAATCCAGTTAATGGGATAAACACGTTAGCAACGGCCCACTTCTTGTCAAACCATCTTGTTTGCGTTTTGTTTTGTTATCAGAAACATATTTAATGAACAGAACAAACTTGATCCATGGTGCTGGGCATATTCAGGTGTATTTTCTGTTTGTTCTTTTTAAATATATTTTTAAATATATTTTTCTCATAAATACATAAATGCGTCTCCTTCCATATAGGTCAGTTAATATGCTCATGTAGGTTGTGTACCAGTTTTGTACAGGATATTTAGGCAAGGTGAGGAAAGAGAGCTAAAATCCAAGCTTCCACTGGGAGACAAGGTGTATCTGCCACTAAAAAGGGACTTGTCCTGAAGGTACACTTGGTATAAAGTACAAAGAGAAGCAGTGTGACTCAGCTACGGCCCTGATTTAGTATACTTGAATCCCAGGGTTACAATCTCCAAAATCTAGGTCAAGAGTTGGGAAAATGGCTGAATGCCATCTTTTCCTTATGACTTACTGTGCAGCTCACAATGGGAAAATATTCCAAAGTCAAAAACACTAGATTCCACTACACTGACAGAACCTCTTGAAATTCTTTCCTATACTGAGAACAAAAGCTTCAAATGTGGGTTTCTGGGAGAATAGGGAACCTGAGAGAAATGAAGAAGAAATATGGAGAAGGGATAAAGCTATAAGCAGCCCCTGACTCCCTCAGCGTGGGCAAGAAGTGGACTGGAAAGTCCCATGTACCCCGTGAAGATCTATGCTTTCTTTCATGCATACAACCTTAGCAGTTTTAACCCAGGAACCCATGAAGTCTTGTAGGATTTGATCCTTTATTTTCTTTACTGTCTCCCCTTCCCTGTCTTCCTCTTCCCCTTCCCGTCTTCTGTCCTGCTTGAAGTACTAATGCAAATAAGTATGAGACCTTTCCCATCCAAATGACTCACCTTCCCATGAGGGCAACATGTGTCCATGGAAACCCAGGTTATAGAAATTTTGCTGACCACGCATCTCACAGTGCTCTACAGTGGTCTCTGCAATGTTTGGCTTTGGTTGTTAACTTGATCAGTATCAGAACTATGTAAGAGATTGGGGATTCACATCTCTAAATGTCCAGAAACTATTACACATGCACATACTCTACAATTGAAATGGACACTTCACTGGTACTATCCTTGTCACTAGAGCCATCTGAAAGTTCCAATTGCTTTTAATTAAAGAAAAGCAAAGCAAAACATATTGTAAGATTGTTAATGCTAGCAAGACGCTGCATTAACAGGAGGCATCTTGGTGTCCTGAACTTAGGTTGTGGCTACCCCTGGGCTATTCCAGTGACTCTTAGAAGGAGCTGAAAACAACAATGCAGACATTAGGGCCATGTTCAAACAACAACAAAATGTTGTCCAACATTAGAAGAATTGGCTTTTAATGATTTTTAGCATTCAATTCTTAGAGCCAAATCATACTTGCTGGGTTAGCTTTCAAAACTTAGGACAAATTGTCATCTAGTAACTTATAATGATCTCAGCTTGAATGTGTTTCCTGCTGTTGGTTCACTTGGAATGTTCTGGGCTGTGTGTCAAGTGCATTCTCCTTGTGTGACTGCCAGAGGGGAACATGCCCATTGTCGTGGCTATTGCTATTTTTATTTAAATCCCATTCCAACTTTTAGAAAGTCTTAAGGGTCATAAATGTGAAATGGTGGGTAAAGTCATTCCTTTAAGTACATTGTTTTCCTTTTTTAAAAGCAATACACAAGATTATAAGAGCAAGTTTTGAAGACAAAATTTACAAAGTTAATTCTACACAGATATTTTGCTTTGTTCCTATATAATTCCTGAAAGCATTTTGGTGACTTTCAGATCAAATAATATAGACAAATACGACTAGACAGCTGACAAGTAAATGTATGTGAGAGGGAGTCACCATGTACATATCAGCAAATAGATAGTCTATCTACACATGAGCTACTCTGTGTAACTACAGATATGCACATATGCATTGCCAATGTGTCATGTGTGCATAAACACCAAAAGTGATATCAGGAGATAAAAATGTTTCACTACATTCAGTAGACCTTTGAGAATCTTCTTTTTCAAGACTAAAATCTAAAAAACATGCATTTCATTTTTCACAATGCTTTTCACCGTCATCAATTCAATGAAACTGCAAAAGTGACCTATGTAATGGCTAATATTTCATAGTTTGGAAAATACATGTAGATAGTCTTACTGTAGTTAACTGCTATAATGTTGTTCCCTAACAAATATTTGTATTTAGATAACATGAAAACCATCTTCTGTTAAAGAGTATTTGTTTTCCTTTTAAGGATATAATTTTTGAAACATGAATTGCTTTTTCAAAGACCATAGACACAGAGGTTCTAGATGCATGATAAGAAATCTTGTTTTATTGTTTATAAGATTGGCTGATATTCTACACCCCATTTCTTGGTATTCTTCAGGAAGAAAATTCTACAGTTCTCAAATAATAGTGTGAGTAACATCTATGTATATATCTCTCTTAATAATAGGTATTCAGTAGGGTTTGAAATCTACCTGAGTCAGACACGCCTTTCCAGACTCTAAACAATTTCACAGAGGCCATGTTCATAGTTCAAGAGCCCTAACCCACATCCCTGCCTTCTGCCTGTCCCCAGAAGATGACAGCCTTACCAGAGATGAGGGCCCCTATGTGGATACACCCTCTACCCCACACAAAGGACACTGGAAGGACTTGTCAGACTGGAGTGTCTTCAAAGCCCTTAGAAGGACTGAACCTTTAAAGGTGGTTTGACAAAGCCTACATACTCTAACATCAGTGGCCTTGCCACAGAACACAGGGTAGGAGGGTGGTCTAAGGGAGCCGGAGGGGCTCGCATGCCCATAGGAGGATGTGAGCTGATATCCCGGGCCATGGGAAACATGAAAGGATGGGGCGATGTCCCGAGGCACTCACTACCTCGGAACCCTGAGACTTGGACCTCAGGTCACAAAGCCAGGGACTGTGAGAACAGTGATCCCGACTGGGAATTACCATTCCCAGGGGCACGATGCCAGGTAGAATGTGTGAGGGTGAATGTGTGAATTTAGCAAGCACACAGCCAGGACATGGAAAAGCAGGGCTGTGGTGGCAGTATGAGGGTCCAGAGACATGGTTCCAGTGTGAGGAATAGTCAGCATGAGAGCCCAGGTGTAGGCTAGTAACCCATGATGCATTATTACATGCATCAGTGGGTCTTCCACACAGCCGTAGCCAAAGGGATTCCCCAAGAGCCCATGGCAACCCTTGCCTCCCTCCTCTCCCTTAATCTCTCCAGCTGCACCTTCTGTGTGGGCTGCAGTTCATGGAGGATTCCAGAAAGTAACAGTTTAACCTCTCCAATCACCTCGTGGCCATCTGCTTTGAATGCCATCCATCTTGCCCAAGAGAGCAAATCCCCGGTGTAGGGGCTGGGACCTGGCTTTCAGAGTCCAGCAGCTTTCTGTGGCCTCAGATTCCTCATCCGGGGTAGAGGATTTGGGAGCCTGCTCTACGGGGTTGCAGGAAACATTAACACAGCAGGGCAGCACAACTGTGTGCCCCTGCAAGCCATTTCTGTCTTTCACAGAACTCTTTGTGGTCATAGCAGCAAGAAATCAGCACTTTTTCCCACCCTGCTCTGGGATGGAGACTCAAAGGTGGCCGAGAAAAGATGCAGAACACTTGCTGCTTTCCTGACCCACTCCCCACGCTGCTGTGTGAAGCTCAGTGTGTCCCAGCCACCCAAAAAGTGCTGACCACCTGTGCCTGCAAAGAGATCTGTTTCTAGAAACCAGTATGTCTGCAACCCAGGGGCCACCATGATTTCTCAGATGTAGATGCAGGAGGGGATGGTACAATCCATGGAATCGTAGGGAAGGATTCCAACACTCACTCCCACTTTATGGTCTTCTAGGAGCCCAGACTACTTGCCCAAAGGTACAGTGTCCTGCTTTGGGGAATAACTGCAAATTTAATAAGATACTTCTAAACAATAAGGCAGAGTCAAGAACATCTGCTTCTAGTAGCACAGATGGGTTTGCCTTTGCCATTCTACTGGTACCCACGTGAACCCAAAGCACACGGCACACCTATTCCTGGCATGTTTTCCCCTGCACTGGCTTCCCCAGGCCATGGCTGTGTTCGGCTGGTAATGAGTCCTCCCCATCCTTCTGAACAGAAGGAGAGCCTTTCCTGCATAAGTCACTCTAAGGGCTCAGCACAAGAGGAGACATGACTATGTGGAGAAAAGAGACCTAGCCTCTGGCCATTTAAAAAAAGGCAAAAGAAACAGTCTGTGGTCAGAAAACTTGCCCTGTGGGACACATGGTACATCTGAACAGCCTCTTAGAAGAGGGCCTGGCCTAATAAGAAACCAAAATGGTAATGTGGAAAATTTAGAGGAAACAGCAGATTCAACCATTTCTCACATAAACACATGTATATAAGTACTATAATATACATGCATACAGTCACACATGTTCATGTCCTACAAACATGCACAAAATTATAGAAGCATCACCATTGCAAGTATAGACAGAAAAACACAGGTATAGGAATACAGATCCACATGCCTACACACATGTACACACAAGTGCATGGTTTCTTCTATGGCTTTCTTCAATCCAGTCAGCGTATTCTTTTTGTTATCAGCAAATACAACAAAAAAGGACAAGAAAGAAAGAAAATTAGCATTAGCACTTAGAAATCTTGCAAAGGAAAGGGTCCCAAACAACTGGTAGGAAAATCAGCTGCTTTCAGAGCAGGGGTCCAGGTAAGTGGCCCCGCAACAGGGCCTGCATATGTATCTCTTTCTCCACAGAGTCAGGGCAGTTGGGGATCCTAGCTGAGCACTTTCAGATCTTGCTGTAGAGGTCCTCCTACAAGCTGGCTTACCTCGAGGTCCTGGAGGTCCTGGAGGCAGCAGGGGCCCCACACATTAGCTGCAGAGCCTGTGCTGTTTGTTTTCCTTGGGGCCCTAGACTACCTCCTGAGCTGCTGTTGTGCTGTAAATTCTGCATGCATTAAAAAGGGCCTTCACTCCCCACCCACTTAAGCCCACTGGGGACACCAGGAAGCAATTAGATACATCACCAGGTGAGGCAGTGATTTTGAACAACTATTATTTTTATGGCTATTGAATGTGTACTAGATATGTGTGCACCAAGAATTATATTCATGTCAGTTTATTGTTTAAAAATCACAAGGAAGGCTGGGCGGTGGTGGCACATGCCTTTAATCCCAGCACTCGGGAGGCAGAGGCAGGTGGATCTCTGTGAGTTTGAGGCCAGGCTGGACTGACAGCCTCCAAAACAATACAGAGAAACCCTGTCTCATAAAGAAAAATCACAGGGAAGGAAACCATATATATATGAAACAACAAAACAATGGCAGGATGCGTACATATTACATATATGTGTGTATATGTAAATGTATGTGTATCTTATTACCAAGGTATCATTTTCTTGGGAACACAGCAGAGAGCTGCCTGAAGCTGGAGCAGGATGCCTGGTGCATAATTAGGACAAGACTGAGCTCTGCAGCCTTGAGCCTTTTGACACAAGGGCCAGGATCTCTTGAGTAGGCTCCCAGTGTTCTGCTTCCCAGAAAGCACCCTGGGAGGGCAGATAGGGAAGGTCACAGAAGAATATATGAGAAAATAAACACAGCAAGGTTCCCTGCCAGGCCTGGCAAGTGGTTCTGCAGCCTTCTCAGCTCTGAAACTCTTAAAGAGGAAAAGGACAGATTCCACCAAATCCTGTTCTCTCGTCCCCTTTCCTCCCATTTTCAGACACTCAAGTTGTACATTCAGACGAGGCATCCACAGTGGACACACAGCATCCCTAGGGTTTCCATCCATCCTTTTGTCTCAGGACACACGGCTCTGCCACACAGAAGCTCTCCACATGCTTGTTGGTGGTTAGTAGGTTGAAAATGCAATCCAGGCATGTCCAGCTACCAGAACACAGCTCTGAGTCCAGCTTTGGAGTTTGGATCCTGGGTACCACTTTTCACGTGGCCTCTGCAGTTTCTTCTTCACTTGAAAACTGAGGAGAGTAACTACAATACCAAAAGGTACCTGGGCCCTAACATCATTCATTGTGTGAGATGCCCCTTTCTGTACTTCACACTGGCCACCTGGGGAAGATGTGGTTGATAGGCAAACTCAGATAGCAGAGACATCAAAAACAACCCCTACACATAGGCTGAGCTCACTGCAGAGGTTTAGACGGAGGAAGACATGGATACCCAGTGAGAAGTTTGCTGATATCAGGAGCATAGTGGTTTGGTGGATCCCCAAGGCATCAGATACTGGGTCAACTTCGGGCTTAATCATCAAGACCAGCTCAGAAGCAGGAAAAGTACCAGACCTGTTTTAAACACATACACACAGGTAAGCCCCTATGGGGGGAGCAAAAATGTGAGCTTGTGGAGAACAGACTGATTGATATTGGAGTTCCAGACACTAGAGTGTCAAGTGTGGGGAGGTTAGCCACATAGCAAATATATGCATCTGTGTGTGTGTGTGTGTGTGTGATGTTGTAATTTTAAGTCAATAAATGTTCATTTCTTACAGTAACTTCAAGGAAGATGATTCCTGTACCAACGAATAGAGAATTAAGGCTCAGGAAAGTCACATTGCTTTTCTGAAGTCTCAATAAGTTCTAGACCCTGCAGGGCAGGAGACACAGCATCCATCCAGTATCCCTTAGGTGCACACACAGGCACACACGCACATGTACACGCACGACGCACGTGCTCACACACACACACACACACACACACACACAAATGATATTGACTGAAAATACTGACAATCAAGCTACAGAGACTGAGAGGCTCCACGTGTGGACCCAGAGCAGATAGACCACACCCACCTTACTTCATGACCTTGACAATTTGTCACAAGGTGACAAGCCCAAGAGTGAACATCGAGCACTCAGTACCCCTTATTAGGTCTCTTAGAAGGGTTTAATCTCCCTCAAAGCTAGCAAGGGTTTCAGAGTATACCCCGGGAGTGAAGATCGGGGTCTCTTCTGCACAGCAAAGGACAGCAGAACTTTTTTTTTGCTTTGACCTGTGTGCATCCAAAAGCAGCTGCAGAGGCTTGACCACACCAGCACCGAGCTGATTGGAGCGCGCTGCCAAGAACTTAATGAGATACTTACACCCATCTCACAAAGAACCTAAACAAGGTCAGGCAAAGGATTTATTTAGCTTTCTGGACTTAACTCCACAAAAGCACATTGCCCATGGAAATGACAAGCTAAGAGATCATGAGTTCTTGCAAAATTGAAAAGTTGTTGAACCACTTTGCCAAGATATGGCTCTGGAGATGGTTGCCTCTGATGAGAGGCAAACCTAACTTTACCTTTCAAAAGAGAGCCCGAGAAAATGAATGCAGTGTGCCCTCTTAAGACACAAGTAGCTTCTGTAAGAGAAAATTCCTCCTTACAGACATTCAGCTCCCTGGGCCTCCAGCTGCAGCCTTGGTCCAGGTAGCTTGCTTGGCAGAGCTGTTGAATGTTGTTTCCTTCTTTGTGAGTCAAACTTCCAAGTTCTCGCTTAAAGCAGTATCTGACTTTTCTAGACTAAACAAGTCAGAGTGCTTAAGGACACTGTTGTATGTCACCCATTTAAGAGCAATTCTCTGTCCCTTGACAGACTGAAGTACCTGAAAGATGGAAGATGGTGAGCAAGGATGAAGGCTTCTTAGGGTACCCTCAGCAGGGAGGCAGCTCATTAGGGACCTGACCTCAGAGAGCCAGGAGAGTACATGGTCTAAAGCACATGGGGAGCAAAATACCGGAATAGATGCTGGCCCAGGAGGAAATCCAAGGTGTGCTTCAGTCAAGGAATATACGTCCTGGGGTGTGGGAGGCGGCCGGGCTCCTCGGTTCCCCCTGATGCTCACATCAGACAACAAGGCAGTTGGGCATCTGAGACTGATTTGTCCCACTTTGCAGAGTTGATGTCACCTCCATTTCTTCCATTTTTTGTTTGTTTTTTCTTCCATTTATTTAAGTGATTTTTCTCATTTCCTCTTTGAGGGCCTTTATCACCTTCATAAAGTTGTTTTTAAGGCCATTCTCTTCTGTTTCATCTGTGTTGGGATGTTCAGGTCTTGCTGCTGTAGACTCCATAGACTCTGGTGGCATCATATTGGTTTTTCTGTTGTTGAGTGTGTTCTCATACTGTCGTCTTCCCATCCCTTCTTCCAGTGGGTACATGTGGGGTCTCTCCCTCTCCTGGAGGGTACAGGTCCAAGGCTCTCTCCCGATGTGTGCAGGTGGGTCCGAGACTGAAATGGTGGCAAACACTGGATGCTTTGGTCTGCCTCCAGGCCTCCTGGAGGGGTTCGGTGGCAGGGCAGGTCTGGGGCCTCAGGTCTGGGGACTCCAACAGGGACAGTCGGGCAGGAGTAGGCCTGCAGTGGGTGCGGGTCCAACTCTGCTATGGTGGCAGATGCTGAATGATTTGGCCCGCCTCCAAACCCTGGTTTTTCATTCATTCATTCATTCATTCATTCATTCATTCATTCATTGTTGCTCAAGCCCTTCATGGTTTCTCACTAAGGCTGTTCAAGCCCAGACATCATCTTCTTGCTCCCGTTTCCATATTGTCACAACGTACCCTGTGCTCAGCAGCTCCTGTGGTCTTTTTGTCAAACGTGTTGGGAGCCTCTCAACTGTCTTCTAAGGACAGATCTATCAGCTCTGACTTGGTCCAAATCCATAGTCCCCAGGCCGTGACTGTTTTCCTCATCTTCCCAGCTCCTCTCTTTGCCTCTTTTTTATCTTTTCTTTTTCACTTTTAAAAGACACGTGAATGAGGTTCTACTTCCTCGTCACTTCCAAAGCCCAGTTTGGGTAACATTCTTCATCAGTGCTTCTGACTACAAGATGGATTCGGAGGAGCTTATGCGTCCATCATCCTGGAATGTAGCTCATCCCTGGTCCGTTCTCATCCAGGAATTTGAGTTCTAGAGCATGTTTCAATCCGGCTTATGAAGCACAATATGTATCTCATTAGTAACACACATGTAAATTAGTTAAATACCTTTGAAATATTAGGATGCTTATCTAGAAGCAAAACTGCTTTGACTTTTGCTAAATTTTGGCATAGAATAATTTAATCCAGAGAAAATTCATAGAAAAAGGCTAAGGCAACCTTAAACTTTTGAATGCATGTCTAGGGTCTGATGAGGTGACTCAGGGGGTGGCATGCTTGCTGCCTGAGCATAAAGACCTGAGATTGAATCCCAGGACTCATGTAAAAGGCAGCTGAGCTGTGGAAGCTTGTCATCCCAGCACTGGGGGATCAGAGACAGGCAGATTCCAGAGGCTTGCTGAACAGCCAGTGTCACAAAGTCACTCAAGGAGAGAGCTTGTCTCAGCAATATTAATGATAACTATAGAGGGCCACAGGGGAAAACACCAGACATTGACCTCTGGCCTACACACATACACACATTTGTGTACACACATATGCAACACACACACACACACACACACACGTTTTCTCCTAGATTGTCAATGATACAAGAAAACGCATTATTCATAATTCACACAGTAATGAAATCTGTGAGTCTCCTCTGAGTGAGTCACGGGGGGAACAGAGCTCTTCCACATCCCAGGACCTCCCAGCATAAGTGTCTTGCTGTGAAAATAAACCCCAACCCGTGCTACAGCCTTTGTTCACCCCGCAACAAGCTGACTGTACAACTTAGTTTACACTCCACGCGGAAACCGTGTCCAGGACACGGCTAACAGACGACAAGAAGCAAACCAGAAAGTCTCCAAACATTTAAGAATTACAGGAACTTCCTAAGAAACAAAAGCACTGGAGTTGTTTGACTGGGTGAGTCAACACGGTGAGCTTTGACTCCTGAAGGCACTGCTCAAACCCTGAGTGCAGCAGAGCGGTCAGCATTGAGGGAAGCCGTCCTGCGGGGGAAGCCCACCAGCCCATGCCTGAAGCCTCCTGAACGTGGGGCATGGGCCAGGGAAGGCGTGCACGCACGCTGCAGGAAGGCGATGCGAAGGGGCTTGGCATGTGCTAGCCAAGGGACCCTTGCTGGTCCTGGGGCTGCATCTGGGTCAATAGGAACAAGAAGCACGATGTGGGGTCAGAGGAGCAGGCCAGGCCTCACCAGGGAAGCAATGGCGCCTTGACTACTGTGTACTGGTCTGGGGGGATGGTCCTGAAAGGCTCTCCATGAGACAATGTCATCGCTCATCAGCTCCATCCGGTGGGCATGCACACACATCGCTGGAGTTCAAGGAGCTCATGTGGCCTTCTCAAGTTCACACAGCCTGGGTAGCAGATGAGAAAATGGCTCTGGAGTTCTATGGACTGTGTGTCTGTGCAGCCCTGAATTCCCATATTTAAACCCTCACCCAAAGATGTATTCAGTGTCAAGTCCCACTAGAGAGAGCATAAGTCGTGGTAAAGCAAGCTAATGAGATTAGATACCTTACTGAAGAAGCTCCCTCAAAGTCCCTTGGCCTCTTTGTACCACACAAGAGTACAATCAGAAGACGGTCTTCTGCAACCATGAAAAAGCACTCACCATAACCCAGTCATGCTGTCGTCTTCATCTTAGACATCTGTCCTCAAGAAGTGTAAGAATAAATTCCTTTTTTCTAAAGCCACCCAGCCTGTGTTCCTTGGATACAATAGCCTGAAGGTACTCTGACACCAGTTGGTCAGATTTCAAGTCCTGTGCTCGTTACCATGTCACACCCACAAGTCATACATGATAATATTTGACAAAGTACAGGAGAAACTGTGAAAACCTTCAGAATCCCCGGTGTTGTGAAATGCTGTCTGCTGTGCATGAGATGGCCATTCCCTCCTGAACTCCCCGTGGCTGTAATTCCCTATATGAGACCCCACAAAAGAGTGAGCCCATGATGCACCACTGGGGATGGAATGGGACAGTGGTTCAAAGGGACCCTCCCTCTCCTTGTAAGACACAGTCACCTAGTGGACACCAAGCTCCTGTAAGAAACATGATTCAACACAGTCAACTGGACTTCGGTGGTGGTTTTCCGCGTTCTGTCACTGCTACTCTACCTGGGGTGGGGAGAAGTTTGTTTCTGTGTTCTGTTACTGCTACTCTACCTGGGGTGGGGAGATGTTTGTTTCTGTGTTCTGTCACTGCTAGTCTACCTGGGGTGGGGAGATGTTTGTTTCTGTGTTCTGTCACTGTTACTCTACCTGTGGTGAGGAGATGTTTGTTTCTGTGTTCTCTCACTGCTACTCTACCTGGGGTGAGGAGATTTTTGAGCAGGACCACTCCACCAGGTCTCTTCTGACCTGGACAGGCAACTGAAACAGCCCCTGCCCTCCTCAAAGCCTGGCTCCATGGGCTCCTCGGTCAGACACTGATGGCCTGTGAGAGACAATGAGCTTCTCCACAGAAGTCCTGGCCCTGAGCAGTTGGAAGTGCCACAAGCAGCCAGACAGACTGACCAATGAGCAGCCAGACAGACTGACCACAGTGCTTTCCTATAGCTACTGAAAGCTAGCAGACTGTAGCGAATGCCAGTGAGAGACGATCTAGAAGCCGAAATGGACAGAACTTCCGACTGTAGGGGTCGAGTGGGAATGTTGGAAACTGCAGCCTCACGTCTGGGAAATGGGCCACCTGGTTCTGAAGCCTCAGACACAACAAACGCTTGGGAGGATGCCTGCGACCAGATGAAGCAGGAGCAAGCCTGTTCGCAGGGAAGGAGTCGGCAGCGGCGCTCTGGGTGGCAAAGGCAGGAACGCATTCTGCATGTCTGGAGCCGGCTTGGAAGGGAAACTCGCCGTGGCTGAGAATGTACTGTTCTTTGAGCTGTTTCCTTTAACAACTTGGAAGGGATAATAATTAACATAAACAGTAGTCACCAGACTTGGCCAGAGGAGGAGAAGAATCTTTGAAGAGAACAGGCTTTGCCGCCAGGCTCATACTCCGCTTCTCCTGGGCTGTTCACTGTGGCCCGGTAGACATTAGAGCCATATTCCAGGCTGCAGTCTCCTCCTCTGTGATATTAGCAGATACCTGCTTGCAGGGCTGTTAACACGCTGGCCTGCTCTGGAGTCATTTTATGATCTGTGGTAAGGTGATTTGCAAAGACCTAAAGGAAAGTAACAGCCAAAAGTGATATAACATTCCAGGAAAAACTCTACCTTTCAAGGAACTTAAAGCCACAAAGAGTTCCTTCTAAAATCATAAAAAGCACCTTCCAGAAGATATTAAAAGATGAACAAATATCACATTTATTTTACCGAGTAAGCTTCATTCTGATTTCAAAATAGAATCACTATTATGGAGTGCATAAAAGACAGTCCAAAGGGGTTGGAGAGGTGACTCAGCAGTTAAGAGCAGCAGCTGTCCTTCTAGAGGACCAGGGACTGGTTCCCAGCACCCACATGGCCGCTCACACGTGTCGGTAGCTCCGGTTCCAGGGCCTCTGACACCCTCTTCTGGACTGCCAGGGCACCAGGCATGGCATGAACACATGTGGTACACATAAATGAATTCAGGCAGAGCACACAAACACATAAAGACTCTTTAAAATGTTCCTAAGAGCTCTAATACAGAGACTAGGAGGCAGGGATGGCACTTGCTGGACAAAAGGTATCATCCTCGTTTCAAAGAACTTTCCCTTAACTTGAACACATTAAACGGTTCTCGGAAAGACTATGTAGGAGAGGGAGGAAGGGCGAAGAAGGGAGAGAAGAGAGAACCTTCCCAGCATCACATGATATCTCAACAGTCTAAGGAAACTGAAGTCAGCACAACACAACATGAAACATAGGCAGTATAGTGTATTGCTTTGGAACCTGTTCTGGAACTCACTCTATAGACCAGTTTGGCCTCAAACTCACAGAGATCCCCTGCCTCTGCCTCCCAAGTGCTGGGATTAAAGGTGTGTGCCACCACCTGGTTGGCACTTTCTTAATTAGTGATCAATGGAGGAGAGCACAGCCCATTGTGGGTCATGCTATCCCTAGGTTGGTAGTCTTGGGTTCCACAAGAAAGCAGACTGAACAAGCCAGAGGGAGCAAGCCAATACGTAGCACTCTTCCATGACCTCTGCATCAGTTCCTGCTTCCAGGATCCTTCTCTGTTTGAGTTCCTGTCCTGACTTCCACCAGTGAACTGTTATTTGGGAGTATAAGCCAAGTAAACCCTTTCATTCCCAGTAGTTTTGGTCATGGTGCTTCATCATAGCAATAAAAACTCTAAGTAAAATGGGTGCCTTTCAAGTTTTCAAGCATGGGAAAATACGGGCAAAATTTTAGCAGCATAATCCTTAACCACTTAGAAAGAGATTCAGATTGCCCACAAACATTTACTGGCCATTTTTCCTTTATTAAAAACTGAATCTGAGAGGATAGGGGTTTCCTCTGGCATTTTTTGTCTGTCATCTGTTGGCTTCTGCATCACTAGCTGTGTTCATCTCGCTGATCCCAGCCTACTGACCAGAAGTGTCATACCTGTAACTAATCATCTCTTGTCCTCTGTGAGTTGTGTGCTGTTAGACATTTCCTGTTCAAAAGCATCCCAAGGAAGGATAGAGGACTCACACAGTGGTGAAACAGCAGCATGCCCATCACCAGCACCCACACAGCATGCACCCTGTCCCTCGGAGTGGTGAGCAAGGGGCTTGCTAATGACCACCCAAAGTCACCCTCTCATTTCTAGGCTCCATCGTTAAGTCTGTTACAAAACACTGCTTCTGTGGCTTCAGAAAAAAATCAGAGAAGACCAAGGCAACTTGTGTGACTAATGTTGGTTCAACTCAAAATCCCCAGCTAGCTTGTGTATTAAGATAAACTCTCTTGGAAGGCGCCGGAAGAAAAAGCAAATATTTTGACCATGCAAAGACCCTCTAAATAACAAATGCCAAAGTCCCAGTTTTGTTAGGCAACTTCACTTATCTGAGGGCTCACAGGCTACTTTTCTCAGTTCTCAAGTTCGTTTACAAGCACTGCATCAAAGGAACTGTAGATAACAAGGTGGCGGTCTCAAAGAGAGAATCACTGAAATGCATACAAAAGTGCCTTTTAAGCAGCGCTATTTCTTGGTTAAGTTTGAATTGCAGTGTTTTAAATCAGTCTTTTCTCAGATCCTGCATGCAGAATAGTTTCTGTGCAGGATAGGGCACTTCAGTGCATGCAGCAGTGGCATATTCTTAAGGACATTGTGCAAGCAAAACTTGAGGTGACCCTAAGCATTCTTTCCCTTTTTGTCCTTTGGGTCTGTTTTTCTGGGGCTTTCATTGGGTTTCTTAGGCCGGTTTGAAATATTTTGTTTATGACCTAACAAATAAAGCTTGCCTGAACATCAGAGTGCAAAGTTAGCCACACCAGTTAGCCATAGAGGCCAGGCAGTGGTGGCCACACCTTTAATCCCAGCACTAGAGCTCATTGCAGTCTGAGGAGAGGTACAGTCAGGAGCAGTCTGAGGGTTGGTGGCTCGGCCCTTTGAGCTGAGCATTGGTAGAGGTGAGAGCTGTCTAGTGGTTGGCTGCTTTGCTTCTCTGAACTTCAACTTTTGCCCCAATATCTGTCTCTGGGTTTTTATTATTAAGACCAACTAGAGTTTGTGCCACATCAAATACATCTTTGTATTCTCTAGTTTAGACTCCCACTTCGAATTATTAAATCCTCCCACAAAAAAAATATTAAGGATTTAGTGTGTGCAGGACTTGCTCACATTAACTCATCCATTCTGTCTCTGCATGCATCCTGCTGTCCCCTGTGTACCAGCACTCCTCTGGGAGCTGGGAGACATTCAGCAGGATAATCCACACCCCTGGTAGTTAAGCTTGACTTTAATGTGAGCCATAATCAAAGAGATTATATATGAATCACGCCACTGTTTATTTCTCAGCAAGCTCCAATAAGACTATATGTTGTCCCATATCAGAAGTGAGTAAACTGTCACACTGGACACCATGTCCCAGCTCAAGCCTGGAATATGTTCTCAAACTATGCTGAGCATCACTATTATAGGGAGAGCCAATGTATACACTTCCTCACTCTGTTCTCAATGAGATCTCAGAAAACACAGATGCAGATGCAGATGCAGCACACTGCCCACCCTGGCAGATGTATGCTAAGTCAGTGGGAATCCTCTGCACTTCTTAGTTCTATAGGATTGGCTCTGCATGCTACACTTCAATAGGATAGATGCCTACATTTGATATTTCTATATTCTGAACCTTTGATAGTTCTATAGTGTCTTTAGATACTACATTGACAGTTCCTGTGTTGACTTTCGTCACCTCCTGGTTGCTTATACTATTTAACTCCAACTCTTCTTTGTGTGAAATTTTGTCCTATTCTCATCTCATAAAAGATGGTCCTTCTTGCCCACAATGGATATGGGTCTAGTCTTATTTTCTTGATTCTGTATACCTCCCAGTTACTATGATTGTACTGACCAACTATCTAAGGCATGTGGATATTTTTTATGTTTTTCATTGTTCTGTTTCAATTTTTGGAGCACTAAGGGATGAACCTAGGCCTTCATGAGCAACTCTACCGCTGACAATAGTCGCAGGCAGCATTCCAGATTTTAGTGAAGGTTTCCAGTGACCGTGGTGGACAACAGGACAACACTGGGCAGCACAAAAAGAACATAACAGAAGAGAGAGCAAGCAGGAAGATGAAGATGAACAGGAAAAAGAGAAGAATACGCATGTCAGTAGTTAGATGTCACTTTTCTGCAACACCAGCCTCCAAGGCAGACTCTCCATGGGCTGCCTCTTCTATGCAGTCATTGCTGCCTGTCTCAAGATTTATTTCACTTTCTTATTCAGGTCAGGATATTCACCTATGTTTAGATATCGGTAATTTATTTGTCTTTCTCTATTTATTTACTTACTTACTTACTTACTTGCTACTTAATTTACGTCCAGGTCCCAGTTTTCCCTCTCTCCTCTTCTCCCAGTCCCCACCCTACCCTCTCTGTTTCCACCCCCAAATCCACTCATCCTCTGTTTCTGTTCAGGAAAGGGCAAGTTTTCCATAGATATCAACAAAACATGGCGTATCAAGTTGCAGTTAAGACTAAGCACCTCCCCATGTATTAAGGCTGTGCAAGGTGACCCAGTATGAGGAGCAGGCAGGGTCCCAAAAGCCTTTAGCCCAGGTCTCCTGAAAGTTCCTCCTGCCTTCCAGAACACTCATGCCAGAATGAGTGAGCAGCAGGGTGAGTTGGCCAAGTCCACAAATCATGTGGAAACAAAAGCAAAACCGCAGTAACAATAACGAGGCACACATGGAGTAAGCATGTGCAGAATAGCGAGGCACACATGGAGTAAGCATGTGCAGAATAGCGAGGCACACATGGAGTAAGCATGTGCAGAATAGCGAGGCACACATGGAGTAAGCATGTGCAGAATAGCGAGGCACACATGGAGTAAGCATGTGCAGAATAGCGAGGCACACATGGAGTAAGCATGTGCAGAATAGCGAGGCACACATGGAGTAAGCATGTGTAGAATAGCGAGGCACACATGGAGTAAGCATGTGCAGAATAGCGAGGCACACATGGAGTAAGCATGTGCAGAATAGCGAGGCACACATGGAGTAAGCATGTGCAGAATAGCGAGGCACACATGGAGTAAGCATGTGCAGAATAGCGAGGCACACATGGAGTAAGCATGTGTAGAATAGCGAGGCACACATGGAGTAAGCATGTGCAGAATAGCGAGGCACACATGGAGTAAGCATGTGCAGAATAGCGAGGCACACATGGAGTAAGCATGTGCAGAATTCGGGTAATAAACTAATGATGGCGAGATAAAGAAAAGCCATCAGAAGGTAGCCAAAGCATAAATCAGTCTTAGTGAGATTCCTATCAAAATCGCAGGAATGTCCCTACAGATATATACAAGTTTATTCTAAAATGTATATGGAAATCACAGAGCCTACAGGTAAAACAATTCTAACAAACAATTGTGGAGATGATGCTTTCTGATATAAACTTGAGCCATAGTTGGATAATCAAGCCAATTGGCATATGATGGGTACAGATATTAATATAATACTAGTATATTAATTCATGTTACATATTCATATATATGGTATTTGCTTCTCAGCTTTTGTGGTAAAGCACCATGACCAATGCAACTATAGAATAAGGAGTTTATTTTTGGTGTATGATTTCAAAGGCTTAGAGTCCATAATGGCAAGGGCACTATGGCAGCAGATGACAGGCATGGCAGCAGGCAGCGGGCACAGCAGCAGGAGCAAGAAGCTGAAAGCTGAGAGAGAGAATGTGAAGTCTCATGAGGCTTTAGTCTCGAAGGCCACCATTGGAGACATTCTTCCTCCAACGCCACACCACTTAAATCTTCCTAACTGGGAATCAAGCATCCACATGCCCATGACTATGGGGGCCATTCCCCATTCAAATCACCACAGTATGTTAATACAGACATTCACAGAATATGATCTTCAGCCTCGTTAGACACCACTACGCACCAGCAGAAACGAAAGGCAGATAATGAGTGTTCGTTAGAATGAAAAGAGACTAGAGTTCTCCAGCATTGGAGCTGGGATTTCAAAATGATGCAGTCACCTTGGAAACCAGTTTGAGAGCTTCTCGATATGTTAAATGTAAGGTAAGAATATAACAAAGCAACTCTACTCTTTCCTACAAGAAAAATGACAACATTTGGGCACATAAAACTTGTGCTCAAATACTAAGTGCATTAGTCATTGTAGCTAAGGCTTTTAAAGCAATGCCCGTTCACTGCTAAATGGATAAAATGTGGTGTATTCAGACACTGAAATATAATAGATTGGGCTGATTATACATTTTCAAACATGGATGAACCTAGCACAGATTTTTACTAGATGTCATACAAAAGGCTTCATACTGTATGATTCCTTTTCTAAGGCAGACAGTGATTACAGCAAGCAGGGACATGGGGCATTTTCCATGTCTCAGAAACACGGATGGTGCAGCTCAGAATTCCAAGAAATCAAGTAAAGTACACCAAAATTACATGCCTAGCATGATTGAACTTTTGGCACAAAAATTCTATCTCAACAAACTTTTTTCTTTAAAATCTGCATATGATATGGTTTCTGCTCAGAGGTAATGAGGCACCTTGAAGAAGGATATCTTTCTAATGCTCAGAAGGGTTAGGTAAAACCCCAGCTGGCAAACTGATTACCCAACCATTCAAGGGCCCTGCTGGCTGAGTGGACCCTGTGAGAATATGTCTTAAATCAAGGACAAACAAGCCGGAATATTTAGATCAGCAAGAGCCTGAAAAGGCTTGCATGGGCTAATTTTGGCATAAACAAAATGGGTAGATACAAAGAGAAGTTTAAAACAGCAAATCCTGGCAAGGTAATGTTCCGAAATGAATGTCAGGACATGTGGTATGCAAATATGAGCACCCACCAGACTTGCCTTATGTTTTCTCTATGAAAGTGCACTAGATGTGCAGACCATGAAACACGGGTGAGTTTCCTTCTATTGTCACTAGCTATGTGGTCTCGAGGGTGTTGTTTAATCTGCCTGTAAGACGGAGATGCACTGGGTATTTGTGAAAAGGCTGTCTAAAGAATCTATGATTTATACAGCTAGAAACACCTCTCCCCCCCCCCGACAGCACCAGGATAAGCCAAAGCAATGTTGGCATGGAAACCAGTATCTTATGATGCCTCCAGACGTCAAAGTCACTTCCAGTGGCACCAGGTGCTGGATGCTTTTCCTGTCTTGCCCCCTGCTGTCCCCTTGGTCTTTCCTCTGCACTGATCACCACCACCTCTCTCCTCGCTCAATCAGTCACTGCGTGGCCACTGCTTGTAACTCTGTCTGTGAGCTTTCCAAGTGCTGGACCACCAGAGAGATGTTTCTGTGTTCCAAGCATGACCAGATTTCTAGACTGCAACATTGTTTGCCATGTCTGTCTGGGCTCCGTGATAAGACTTAGTAGGAGAAACAGTGATTGGATCTCTAACTCATAGCCTTCAGGGCCCAACGTACAAGAGATGCACAGAAAAATTATCTTAAATGGGTGAACCAGTCATTCATCCATAAAGACATTTTTATAACCAAGATTGCCTTCATGAGTTTATAAGAAAATGGCATCCGTGAGTGGATGTCGCTGATGTACCAATGCTGAAAATGTATTCGATCTTAAAGACAATATGAGTTTTCTTCCTGTCCGGGGGTATTCTTCTATTTTACTCTGACATCCAAGTTTTCTTGTTGTTTGGGGTCTTGGGGTCAGAAAATATGCTTCTCTTATGATGAATTAGGAGTGGTATGGGAGAGTATGAAAAGGACAGGAAACGCCCTATCCATCCATCTGCTGCTCTCTTGGACCCTCGCTGAGTGCCGCCAATGTTGTAAAAATAAATAAACACTGGAAAAGCCAGACATTTGTCTGGGGAGCTTTTGACCTTTCCTGACTTCTGTGTTGGACCCTGCCATCTTGCTTATGTTTGTCCTAATCTATTTGGTCTGGAACTCGGGCTGGACAGCCCTTGACTCCAGGGGATTGTGAGATGCATGAGCCTGAGCCCTTCCGGAGCGGACTGAACGACTCCCATGTGGCTCAGCCTGGAGGTCTTTGTTACTGTCCTGCTTGACCCCAGAGGTCCAGCTCAAAATGCTTAATGCTAATGTGCCTGAGGATATCATTTTTATACAAAGTGAAGCACTAATTACTTGGTCTGCGATGCGATGGGACTCTATGGTGTCTCTACATCTGTCACAGGCCCTCTCCAGTAGATGACTAGCCAGCCAGAAGGTGAGGGCAACTTGTAAGATGTCTCCTGGGAAACAGTGTATAGCCAGATATCCTGCATGACCAGGTTCCTCAGAAGTCTCCAGACTTGTGAACCACTGGGATAAATTCTTTCTTTTGAAAAACCTTTTTCTTTATTTTAGAGAACTTTGTACATATATACAATGAAATATTACCATATCTACCCTCTGTTAGTCCCCTCCAACTATTCCCCTGTTCCCACAAGTTCTCATCCTCCCAAGTTTATGTCTTTTTTCTTTGGGGAGATGGGGATGGAGGTGTTGTTAACCTAGTAAATCCACTTAGTGCTGCCCATATTGCAGGGTGTGGAGCCATCCCTTCACTAGAACATGGGAAACCTACCAGTGCTTTATCCTCAATAAAGAATGGTTCTCTCTGTCCCAGGAACTGTTAACTGTCCATAACACCTCAGTAAGGGTGTGGCCTAAAGATCACCTGTCTCATTTATGCTGGAATTTGGGCTGCCTTATTTTATATTGATCTTGTGCAGGTAACCACAGCTGCTGAAAGATCATGACTGCAAGAGCATGCCATGTCCAAAATACAGAGTGTCATGTCCAGAAGACAGAGAGACATGTCCAGAAGACAGTGTCATGTCCAGAAGACAGTATGTATCATGTCCAGAAGACAGTGTCATGTCCAGAAGACAGAGTGTATCATGTCCAGAAGACAGTGCCATGTCCAGAAGACAGTGTCATGTCCAGAAGACAGAGTGTATCATGTCCAGAAGACAGTGTCATGTCCAGAAGACAGTGTGTATCATGTCCAGAAGACAATGTCATGTCCAGAAGAGAGTGTCATATCCAGAAGACAGAGTGTCATGTCCAGAAGACAGAGTGCCATGTCCAGAAGACAGTGTTATCATGTCCAGAAGACAGAGTGTCATGTCCAGAAGACAGTGTCATGTCCAGAAGACAGTGTGCATCATGTCCAGAAGACAATGTCATGTCCAGAAGACAGTGCCATGTCCAGAAGACAGTGTCATGTCCAGAAGACAGAGTGTATCATGTCCAGAAGACAGTGTCATGTCCAGAAGACAGTGTGTATCATGTCCAGAAGACTATGTCATATCCAGAAGACAGAGTGTCATGTCCAGAAGACAGAGTGCCATGTCCAGAAGACAGTGTGTATCATGTCCAGAAGACAGAGTGCCATGTCCAGAAGACAGTGTCATGTCCAGAAGACAGTGTATATCATGTCCAGAAGACAGTGTCATGTCCAGAAGAGAGTGTCATATCCAGAAGACAGAGTGTCATGTCCAGAAGACAGTGTGTATCATGTCCAGAAGACAGTGTCATGTCCAGAAGACAGTGTGTATCATGTCCAGAAGACAGTGTCATGTCCAGAAGAGAGTGTCATATCCAGAAGACAGAGTGTCATGTCCAGAAGACAATGTGTATCATGTCCAGAAGACAGTGTGTATCATGTCCAGAAGACAGTGTCATGTCCAGAAGTCAGTGCCATGTCCAGAAGACAGTGTCATGTCCAGAAGACAGTGTGTCACCATACTCTTCACCACCCTGTGGCTCTTACATTCATTCCACCTTCTCTTCTATGATGCACCCCAGGCCTTGCTGGTGATGGGGTTAGCATAGCTGTCTCCTAACAGCCTTCATAACTCCTTCCTTTACTATAAAAGCGAGCCAGCAGAGGAATGCTTCCCAGTCCTTTTGACTAGTGGGAATTATTTCTGAGCTGGCTGCTTTTGCCTGCCTAATTAATTTGATACTCCTGACTGAGATCCATATTTTATTAAGGAAGAACTGTAGAAGACCCATTGTATAAGACGTAGGCGAGATGGAGGGAACTCATCTATTCCTAATGCTCTTGGGTCCTGAAACTCAAACTCCTCATTTAAAAACAAATATGTGTGTTAAATATGAAAGCGTAGACTCCTCTAAAAGTTATTGGGACACAGAAAGAAAACCTCTCACTGGATACACAGGCTTGGGTCATGAGGAGGGTAGTAAATTTGAGGAAGCAGCAGGTATGGAGGCTACAAGAATGAAGAGCAGAGAAGGGGACAGAAGATGGTTCCCCAGGGCCATCAGGCTGCCACCTGTCACAAACTGACCAACCTTAAGGACCAGCTATAATTGTCCCAGACTGCATTCTCCATCCTGCAGAGCCAGGGCAACACCATGTTGAAATTCAAGGCAACTTGTAACTGGCATCTGGCATCTTGCAATAAAATGATTTAAAAAAAGAAAGAGACAACAACCAGACACTCAGTTATGAGGAGACAGAATTGGAGAAAACACAGTATTGGGGTGGAGGCAGGATGAATATATGCTCCTCCTCTGGGTACCTAATTCCAACTTCATATTTCGCATAACAGAATTTTTGTGGTTTCAAAGGTTTAGTATTGCCTGTTTAGTGCATGCTAGGAACTGAATTCTCTGGCTCTGCAGAGCAGCATTCTCTTCTCTGTAGGACTGATCCAACAGGACACTGAAATTGTAGCCACTACTATGGTCTAATATTTATGTCCCAAACTGAAACTTGACCTCCATGCCAGTACAGGAGGTGTGGCCTGGTGGGAGGTGCTCAGGCAAAGACTTGTGAACACACTGCTGCTGGATAAAGAAGGTTCCAGAAGCATAGTTCTAATGCCAGATGAAGAAGAGTCACTTCAGTCAGGATGCCTCAAACAAGCATAAACAGGGCCTCAAGAGACCCCAGCATGCTACCACCATGACCCACCAGCTTCCACAGCTGTAAGAAAGCGATTTCTTTTCTAAATAAGTTATCCAGACTGAGGCATTCTGTTATAGCTACACAAAACTGACTAAATCTGCTTATGGCACCTACGTCTTGTTCCAATAGAGAATATTTTCTGTGTTGTACTAAAACTGGGCTCGGTGACACAGGCCTACAATCTAAGTTATTCAGGAGATGAGTCAAGAACACAACTAGTTCAAGAACTACCTGGGTTGTATGGTGAGTTCGAGACCAATCTGGACAATTTAATAAGGCCCTATTTGAAAACAAAAGAGAAAAGAGAGCCTGACTTCAGTTCAATAGTTGTGTGATTTCTGTAAAGACCCTGGCTCCCTGGTTTTAGTCCTTAACACAATAAGAAAAAAAAAAGGAAATAAAACAGAATCTGACCTTAATACTTGGGGAAACAGTGCACCACCTCCTCCTACAGTCTATACTCTGCCATCATATCAGCTTATGGAGGGCAGACCAACCAAGAGTTGGGCAAGCAAGAGCCCTCTACACACTGAGGCAATAGTGCGGAGTCCTCTACACACTAACAGAATAGTGTCAAACCCTCTACACACTAAGACAATAGTGATCACCTCTACACACTAACAGAATAGTGTCAAACCCTCTACACACTAAGACAATAGTGCTCACCTCTACACACTAACAGAATAGTGTCAAACCCTCTACACACTAAGACAATAGGGCTGACCTCTACATGCTAACACAACAGTGTTGATCCCTCTGCACACTAACACAATAGTATAAAACCAAAACCCTCTGCACACTAACACAACAGTGTTGAGCCCTCTGCACACTAATGCTCAGGCAGCTGATCTCAGAGTTGGGGAAGGGGGCAGTTGGATACGGATTCCGAGCTGGTTTGCCCCTTGACACTTCAGCCCAACCACATTTATTCCCATACAACCTCAGTGGGCCAAACAGAGATGCAGTAACTTGCTGAACCAGGAAGGGTCAGAGTCATGAGAGAATAACTGTAATGGAAAATAGTGACAGACTTGCAAACAGAGAAGTTAAAGTGTCTTTACAGTGAAAATATGTGCTGCAAGTATAACAAAAGGAAATTCTGAGGAAGTTGGATTCATCATGATGCTAATGAGGCGTGAGTTCAGGACAATCTGCATCCAGCAGTTCATTCCAGGGCCAGGGCAACAGCCTGGCCATTAAAAGGTACATTCTTACTTCTGTGTTATTTTTACTAAAGAGGTCTCTCTAAAGTTCATAAGCTTCAGAAAGTCAAAAACCTAAATTTAGGCTAGATTTTCAGAACAAGGAGGACCTACCAATTGGAATGAAAAATTACATAAATAATACAAAATAATAAAGGACAAAGAATTTTAAAATTTTATAGAAAAGAAATGCTAATAAAACATAAACACAAAACATAGGGTTTGACTCCTTTAGAGATTAAGAATATGCAGATTAAAATAAAATGGGGATTTTATTCCCTCAGATATGCAAACATTTAAGAAGTTTATAATAATCATCTGTGATAAACATGTGTCAGTTATATAGTACCTCTAATCCCTTTAAAGCACAAATTCGATTTCCTGTCCAACCAAGTCAGATAGTCTTTCCAGAGTCATGTGTGTTCCAACAAGAAGATAGCTCGTGTCCATCAGTGTGGCGACAGTGTCCACACACACTGGCTTTAGAAGAATCAGATTTGTATGCCCCATTAAGAAAAAAATGCTTCAGATCAGGAACAATTCTACATATGTGAAGTTTAAAAATGAGAAACAAAGCAAGACTAAAACCTACACACTGTCCTCTATTTGGGTCTCTCTGTGATGAATGTGGAGTAAGACAAAAATTACCAGATTTCTTGATAATTAAACATTTATGTAAACCATTAGCTTATGGCTATTCTCTCTGTCAGACACATTGAAGTGAAATTTCGTTTTCCTTTAGACTTTTATTCAAAGTTTGTTTCCCAACTCGGTTTTTAGAATCATCACATGGCAGTTTCCATTCCTGAACATTGTGTCTTCCTAAAATGTATGTGTTGAAATCCTAACCATCAAGGAAATGTGGCCCTTGGGAGGCCATGAGATCAGAAAGGGCTTCATTCTGGATTGGGAGGGGCCACTGTGTGAAAGGAATCCAAGGGAACTCCCTCAGCTCTGCATTGTGAGGGCAGATCTGAGGCACTATCTATCAGCCAAAAAGAGGCTCTCACCAGCCATCAAATCTGCAGGTGCCTTGATGTTGGGCTTCCAACCTCCAGATCCTTGAGAAATCAATTCCTGTCATTGCTAAGCTACCATTCGATGTTTTTTGTTTTGCTTTTATAGCGGCCTAGCCAGATGAAGATAGTGCAGAGAAGGCTATAACAAAATAAAACAAGCCCAAGCTTTGGTCCCCTCCCATGTGAGTCCTGCATAGCCCATCAAGAATCTGCATAGAGTCAAGGCAGAATGGAAAGTGCACAGAGACCCTCAACAGCCTCCTGCTGACAACACACTCCCAACAATGCCTATCCAGTTGCCTAGTTACCTAACAATTTAAAAGATTTGAATTCAAAAGCACGCAAAAAATAATATGGACTTCCTTGAAATCGTATGCTACACAAAAGAGGAAGCAACAATTTGCCAAGTAGACAGATTCTCAAAACTAAAAACAAAACAAAAAGCCATTGAGATGAGGCATAGTAGCTCCTACCTGCATTAGAGAAGCTGAGGCAGGTGGCTGCCAGTCTGGGCTACTAGCAAGGAGAGGCTGTAGAAACTGAGAGGTAGGGAGGGACACATTCACTGAGGAAAAGCCAGGCCTAGGGACATTCTTTGTTTTCAGATGTAGTCTTCCCAGTCCCAATACAAACTTGATAACTTTCCAACCAGGATGAAGCCTTTCATCAGGCTTAAAGAACCACAATTAGGCAAAGGTCACACACCCTAATTCCTTCTACACCCCAGCTGGAGCCTGGGTAACTCGTGGGGCTCTATAGCTGGATCCTGCTGTGTCTTTAATGTAAATGCAGTCGGGGTTGGGCATTAGCTGAAGAGTGAATGACCCAGGCCTTACCCAGAAGACACCATGGGGCAAGGGGGGGGCTGCAAGAACCTGGCACTGTTGAGGCAGTGGACGGTTGGATGGACGGTGGCGTTACAATGGCCCCTGGCAACCTCAGCTTCACTGCACACATCTCAAATGCCACCCAGAGAGCCCATCTACTGAGTTCAAGTTTTGAGTGTCTAACCGCAGAGGTCAGGCTAGAGCTTTCCAGAGCTGACAGGCCGTGTGGTATCTCCAACAGAGGCCGGCGCTTCGCCTTCCGGAGAAGAGTGGATGGCAGAAGGTAGGCAGAGATACACCTGGTGGTGGTCAAGTTCGGTGGACACATGGAAGATACCCAGGCAGGAACGTTAGGAGTGAGAAGATGGAAGCCTGGGTCCCCACCAGGCACGGTGCCGCGGTACCCAAGATTGCTGGTATGCACCAATGGGCCTTAATCACACCACAGTCCGGCAAATACAGGTCACACGGGAAGAAATAAGGACTGATTCGAAAGAATAGCAAGGGAGAAAGGCTTAAACAGAGCCGCATTTCACCAGCAAGTTGGCTGGCCTTCCATCATCCCAAAGACCCTGTTGAACCTTCTAGCCAAGTTCCAGATTGGGATTCCACACTCAGACAGCGCCATCTAGTGGCTACAGCGTGCCACTTGTAAATCTTACCTTCTCCCCTGTGCTTAAGGGGTGGAAATCATAAAGATTAAAGTGATACTTTTCAAGTAGACAATAACAATTAAACATATAGTTCTGTTTAAAATAATGCATTGTAAATCTGACTGTGTTTGACATCATTAGCCTGAGAGGTACACAAACAATAAGGGGACAATCACACTAAGGACTTAATACCTGCAAGACACAGATTTCCCCTGATAGGTTTCATGGGATGGCTGCTTCTCCTCACACCCTAAATCTCAACCCATGACTCACCAACACTCTAGCTTAGTGTAAAGGATCGATACAATAGCAACTAATGTTAGATGAAGGTGTGGGGCTGAGACTGGCTGTGTATCTAGGCATTCTGGTTCTCTGCTAGTTTTGTTCATGGGTGTGTCACAAATTCCCGTGTTCTTGATCCCAAGGTCAGGATGACATCGCTCATTCCTAGGACCAAGCGATGTGAAAAGGAGATGTGTACACACAGCCTGAACTTGTCCTAGACGCTCAGGACATGGACTCCTGGGTGTCCAGTTTTATGCTACAGCAAGGGTACATTTCCCTGGAAGTGGATTCTGTGGCCCCTTGGTCACCAGAGTCCCCACTGGCCAGCCACCCCCATGGAGAGTATGTCTTCATGCCTAAGATAGTCCAATAAGAAGCTGTCAAGAGAGTGAGTGAGTATTTACAATAAAAACACGAAATCTTTCCCCATGGCTCCCATGAAGAGCCTGTAGTGGTCAGAGTGGTCAGTCCTCTCTCTCTCTCTCTCTCTCTCTCTCTCTCTCTCTCTCTCTCTCTCTCTCTCTCTCTCTCTCTCTCTCTCTCTCTCTCTCTCTCTCTCTCTCTCTCCCCTTGTCTATGCTCACTACAGATCCTAAGTTGCCATCACCCAGAGCTCCAAGAACTACTGTGAGCCTGGTGATTTTGCAATCCCTGGGTCATGTGACTCAGAGTGCTAATTGATTAGGGTGCTAAGACTCTCCTAAATATCTAGGCCCCTCCTCTGTAGTACATCTTGGCTCTTTCTGGACAGGTGCAACGCTTCCTTAGCTCATGTTTGCCCTTCTCCTACCTAAAATCATACTTCCTCTGCCCCGGTGTCCCCAGAATACATCTATGTCCTCAAGTGTCCATTGCTGGCCCTCGGTGGGAGGCAGATGGGACAGCTCACGTGTTCATGAGCACTTTCCTTGACTTGCTACTGGCTGGTGAGGCTGTGGCTCGCACTGTCCCCACTGTTCTCCTTCAGCAGTAAATCGTGACCTGGCAGGCTAGACCCTTAGCTGCAGCCCTGGATGCCTAGTGCTCCCCATCAGCCCTGCTCCCCTTTGACCCTGAGTTAACCCACACCGCCACCCCCAGACACCTCATCTTTCTGAGGGAATAAAGAAGGAATCTGGGGCTGCATTTGGAATCCAAGCTCTGAACTCTTTCTCATCTGAGGGGCCAGGGCGGGGCACCACTGATGGATTGCATAGAATAGTGACTCCGATGAGAAATAGCGTTCCACGTAGGAGAATGAACCCACAGTCTGGATTTGGTAGCTTAAGACAAGACATATTTTCAGCAACATGTTTTCTCTTTATTACCCAGAATCCCCTAGCCCTCCAGGTACAACTTCCTTGTCTTCAAGACAGGAGCAGCCATGTCCACGTCACAGAATGGTGAGGGTTAAACCACAGCCTGATTACAGAGGCGACTGGGGCAAAGCACACAGGGCATGTCCCTTGCCATACCTGATTCTTTCTGCAGAAGACTGTGGTCCAGCATCCAACGCGGACTGAACTCGAAGCCTGCCTGCTCTCTCTGATACTGTTGGCATGGAATGTGTCTCAAATGCATTCTTCTTGCTCTTCCTGGATGCATGGTGCTCAGGGAACAGAGTACTGTGTGCAGTGACTCCTGCTGAGGACCAGGAAATGGGAAGAGACAAAGAGAAGAGGACATTACCAGCCCTCTGTGGAAGTCTCTCCCTTGTCCAGCTGGAAGCCCATCCCAGCCCCGCTGTCCTCACTGGATGCCCCACGCAAGAAGAGTGGCCAGCTGTCTTCCCCCTGCAGGACGCCTGATGCAGTTTGTAGGAAAACACACACACACACACACACACACACACACACACACACACTTTTGAAGGACTCTTCACCCCCACTGCGACCCTGTACAGCAGCTCTTGTCTTCTCAACGTTCTTCGATGGCCCTAGGTTGTGACCATGCCCCTCGCTCTTTGATGGCCGTAGGTTGTGACCATGCCCCTCGCTCTTTGATGGACAGGAACATTTTGCAGAGTTCCTGATGCAGCCTCTCCTCTGGCAGGCGCCAAGGCACTAAAGGCAAGGCAGCAGGCTCCACATGAGCCATGTGTTTGAATGATGCTGACACCCCGAGCATCCCTACCATGCCTGGGACACCCTGAGACACTGCCTTCACTACAGTTAAGCCATATGTAAGTCTCTGTCTGTGAGTGAGACACATTCCTGTGTACTTCAGGGCACTGGCAAGCCACCCTACTTAGTGTTTCTGTGACTGTCTGACACATACAACAGGTTGCTTCCGTATATAAAATGAGGCCAATCTAGGACTCCACTAGCTCACATATCTAAGTTAGGGACTCCCTCTGCATGATATTAAAACTGAGCATAAAAGGCTCTTGGGTTGGCTCTGTGGCTCCAAGAATGTCTGCTTGGCCTTAGGAGCCTGTTCTCATGTTCTTCGACGAGGGCTGAGTCGGGTTGCCTGCTGGGCTGTGAGTCATTTCTTGTTGGCGGACACATTTCCAGGTTACTATGCTTTCTCGGAGCACTGCTTGATTCAAACAACATGTCTCTAGAAAAATAAACCCTGTGTCCTCACTTCACCTACGGAGAGTACAGGCCACTGGCTGGCTGCGGGAAGCACATGTTCCATCAACTTCTCATCAGTTGCTAGTGTGTTGGGGAAGGAAACAGTGAAACCAGGCCAGCATGTCATATGCGTGAGCTGACTTTCACAGGGGAATTCTGCAGTCAAATAAGTGGGTCACACATTGGAAGAGACAGTGGCTGGGAACACGACAGTCATGTAAGGACAGCAGGTCATCCAAATGAGCAAAACTCTTGCCGGGGAATTCTGGGAGATCTAAGCTTTCCAGTGAAAGCAGTGGAGATTTAAGTCGGGAGATTAACACATTCTTTTTACTTAGAATTTCCTAGAAGTAGAAGTTCGTTAACTAAACTTGCAAAGTGAACCAGGAGAGATGACCCAGGTAGGCATCAAACAGTCCCTGCCTAAGATCCTCTGGCCACACAGTAGCCCCTTGCCAGCCACAGGTTTACACATGTGTCCTGGGCTCCTGCTATACAACTAAAAATGATGATGGCAGTATTTGGAAAATTTTGGCCACAAGTGAGACAATGGAGATTCTGGCAAGTGGGGGAGCTCGCTCCTGGTTACTCGGCTGCTGTAGGCTGGATGGATTTTTGCCTTAGCTTTCTAAGAGTGGGTTTCCTCTATCTTCCCCTTCATGGCCTGTCTGTCTGAGATCTTTGCTCCCTCATAGCTTGGGGTTACAGTGCTTTAACACTGCTGCATTTGGACGTAATTCTGCTTCATTTGGACTTTCTTGCTCACTGTGAAAGCCCTTTTCTGTTTTCACAAATCTATATGGCAGGAATTTTGCTTGGAATGTTCTATACTTCAAACTGGAAACATCTGATAGAAACTGTCATTTGATGATTACTTCTGAAAGGACTGAACTGACTCACAGAGCACATGCGGCCAGAAAACTCTTAATGGGGGCAATAGGCAGACTGGAGACAGCCTAGCATTTGAGTAACTGTGCCCCGTGTGCACATACATGTTTAAAAACATATTTTTTAAAACTGTGTACTGTGGGTGTATGATGTGATGGTTATACAAGTATATGATTTATGTGGGCATATAATATCTGTGAGCATACAGGAGTATGCTTGTGTGTATGCATGAGTACACTGTGTGCCAAATGTGTACGTCTGAGTCTGTGACAATGTATGAGTTGCATGTGGGGGAGGCACGTGTGTACGTGTGCCGAAGTGTGAATGGATGAGCCTGTGAGCAAATGTAAGAGTGATTTCATGGGTGTGTGTTGTTGAGTGTGCAAGGGAGACCGGAGTGTATTTTTGTGGCTGTCTCTGTGCATTCATATGAGTTGTATATGGTCATGCACAAACAATTGCACACCTACTACATCTCAACTAACGAGACAATCCGGTGTGCTCCTGTCAGTTGTCAGGTACACCCATTTTTTTTAAAAAGCAGAATTTGTTGATAACCTTTCTATACTATTTCAAGCACTTCTGCCATTTGATCTATGACATGAAATGTCATTCAAGTGTCATCCAGAGGCACCACAAGTATCAAACTCAAATGATGTTTAAAATATGGCTCAGAAAAGCTACCTGAGTTGGTTGCATTCCAAATCTCTTTAACCAATCAGTTCACCAGATTAGCCAAAGCCATTCATCCCTTGAATGCAAAGAACACACAAGCATGTCCCCACATGGCTTACCAATCAAGTCTCAATCCTGAACGCTGGTAACCGTTTCCTTCTTGAAGGACCTCAACTCTATCCTTTCCACGTGTTCAGCCATGGGTCTTTTCTTGGGAACCAAAGGGGTCTTCTTTCTCACAGAAAAGGTGATTTACAAACAATCATATATCTGCTCTCTTCATTCAAGATATCACATCAGTGGTCACAGCATCCAGATGTGAACAGAGGTCAGAGGAAACGTGAGTCCGGTTCATAGAGCATATACATCAACATGGGTGTTCGGTCATTCTCCACCCAACTAAATAACCAGTCCTTGCCATCCCCAGCAGAGGGGATGAAGGAAACAATCAAGCACAGGAGAAAAAGAATTCAGAGGGTACAGTGTGGACTGCCCCATCTGGCAGACATTCATGCGAAACATTGGTGTGTGTGTGTGATGTCTCAGCCATTTACTCCCGGGCTGAGCACAGAGCTTGTTGGGGCCGTGGAAAGCACAAGATGGGGTATAGAAACCATGACTACCAAGTCTCTTCATCTTCAAGATACCTGCAGGCATCAACAGTGCCAGGCAGAGGTCCTTCAGAGTGCTGGTGCAGGAGTATCTACAGATATCAGTGACCCGTCAGAATACTGTCATATAGGAGGGATTATGGGAAATAAAATTTCCGACAACAACAATTGACATTTCCATATAATCCTCAGATAAAAACAAAGCAAGGAAGACAAGGGTGGGAACCCAGGGGAGACAGCAGCAAGAGCTCTGTGGGGATTCTCCCTTAAAGCATTCCCCTCTTTCAAACAAGGCCTGGAGCCCATGAAACTTGTCACAGCATGCCTCCATAGGGCAGGGGCCACTCATGAAGCGACTAGGAAGCCTCTCTCTAGAGAGAGTTTCTACTGCAGATCTCAGGACGCAGGAATCATTTCTGCAGTGCTGGTGAGGTGCCGACTTACAATAGAGGCTGTGTACTTGCCAGGACCTCAGAAAGAAAAGGCAGCATTTGTTGTTGTAATATAAATCCTAAACGTGGAATTTAACAGCTAAATGGAGGTGCCGTTTGTTTTAAATGGGCCATCAATAGATCCCTGATGTTGTCATGTGTGTGCATAGACAGACAGACAGACAGACAGACAGACAGACAGACACACACACACACACACACACACACACACACATACACCATGAATCTAAGGAAGAATTTTTTAACTTTTTTATTATTTTAATTTTAAATAGCTTGCTTGACATGTCAATCCCAGTTCCCTCTCCCTCCCCTCCTCCCGCACTCCCCTTCCCCCCCAGCCTCCCTCCCTATCACCACTTCCTTCCACATAGGGGATATCCAGAGTCTGTCATTTCATTCAGGGCAGGGTCCAGGCACTCCCCTAAGAGTCCAGGCTGAGAGAGCATCTCTCTTTCTGTTATGGACACACAAAGTCCATTTGTATGCCAGGGATAAACACTGATCTACTGCCCAGGGCCCCATAGGTTGCCCAGGCCTCCTCACTGACACTCACATGGGGGGGGGGTCTGGATCAGTCCCATGCTGGCCTCCCAGCTGTCGGTCTGGGGTCCAAGATCTCCCCCTTGTTCAGATCAGCTGTCTCTGCTGGTTTTGCCAGTGCATTCTTTGCCAATTTGCTCATCGCTCCTCTCTCTCTGTCACTGGGTTCCACTGGTTCAGTTCAGTGTTTAACTGTGGGTGTTTGCCTCTGCTTCCATCAGTCACTGGATGAAGGCGCTAGGATGGCATAGAGGGTAGATGTCAAGTTCATTATCAGGAATTGGTGTTTAAGGTGGTCTCTCCACTATTGCTTAGCTTGCCAGTTGGTGTCATCCCTTTAGATCACTAGAGGTCTCACTGGTGCCAGATCTCTCTTCAAACCTATGACTCCTTCTGTTATGGTATTTCTCATCCTGTTCTCCCCCTATTCTACTCCCAACTCAACCTTCCTGTTACCCTATGACCTACTCTCTCTTCTTCTTCTCCCTTTCTCTTCTTCCCAGCTCCCACTCCCCCCCCACCTCTTGCCGTGTTCCCAATCTGTTCAGGAGATCTTGCCTCATTCTTCTTCTCTGGGGTACCATGCATATCTCCCTTAGGTTCTTTCCTGTTTCCCAGACTCTGTTAGTGGAAGTGCAGACTGGCACTATCCTGATCCATGTCTAAAATCCATATATGAGTAAGAACATACCATGCTTGTCTTTTTGTGACTGGGTTACCTCACTCAGGATGTTTTCTTCTAGTGTGATCCATTTACCTGCAAATTTCAAGAGAGAGAGAGAGAGAGAGAGAGAATAGAAGGAAATGAGAAAGTTAGTCTTCTGGGTTTCAAGGATGCCCCTGAACCTTGGGTGTCTGTGTACAATAGCCTGAGAACCCAATGGATTAGAGGACTCCGGACCCAGGACCCACAGCTCCCTGCTGCAGGCCAGAGCTGTGAAGGAGTGGCCCTTTGTGCTCTCTTCCCCTTCCTGCTGAGTCATTTTTCTCTTAACCTCTAGTTTTAAGGTCCGTGGAATGGACATGGAGATGAGTGAGTGGAGTGTGACTGTTGAAATTACAAGGCCTCTGCCAGCCAGCTGCTTATGGGAGTTTCCAAGCTCAGTGGTCCAAGCCAGGCGGGCTCAGAGGCTCAGCAAGTGCTTCCCAACTGACTCTGCTGTGGGACACCGCACTGAACTCCATGGCTGTGGAATGCAGCACTGATCTCCATGGCTTGGGACGCTGCACTGATCTTCTCCGTAGCTGGACACTCCTTGTAACCTAGGCCAGACACACATCTTTCTAGCCCAAACACCCCGTGGTCTTTCCTCTCTACCCTCAGATCAACATCCAGCCCCTTTTGCAGCTTATTTAGGCTCCATGCTGTCTCACCCAGTGGCTCTGCCCTTTACCCATGGACCTACCCATGGTAGAGCCCACCCTCTGCCCCTCTGCTTCTTCTCGGCTGATATGATTCCCCAGCTAATCATGCCAATGGCACCCTTGGCTTCTGTCACTTAGGACTTTCATGGTCAGCCTCACTCACAGATTCCTTCAGATGTTTTTCCTGCCCTGGCTTCACCCTCACTGCCTTATCACGCACCAGATGCTCAATCCACTAGGTCACAATCTCTAATGACTCATGGCATGGGGTACCAGGTCTCCGGCTTGGTTAAGTTGGAATCACATGGGGGAAGTTTTTTAAATACTAATGTCTTTGTTCCAACTCAGAGAAGATTACTTTAGGATGACTATGTCCAGGGACCTGGAGACAGGTCTTCTTATCCACAGGAAAGAGTGAGGACTGCGTAGTCCAATATCCACAGAAACCGGCTTGCCACTGGCCTCTACTCTAGACCTCCACCCTTACTCGGGTCTCTGTTTATGCCAGACCACTCCACACTTGTGGATATTGATGTTGACTGACATAGATGTTGGTGTTAAAATGGGTGTGCACACATTTGTAGAATCGTTTATAACAGCAAAACTCCTCACATTACACCGGGTCCTAAAAGAGGACAAGCCAGCCTGCAGTCACAGCCTGGATGAGCATTTCAGTGCACTGCAGTATCTTTCGGATGTGCTCGACATAGAACCAGGAGCTTCTCTCAAACACTCCCAGGCAACATTTACACCGTTCTCGAAGAACCCACCACATCCTGCTGACACAGCTGCTTTGGCTCTTTCTGTCATGGATGCAAAGCTTTATGAAGCAGGAGTCAGTATTCGGTGACAGTATCCAATAAATGTGAACAGAGTGCCTGTTGCAAAACAGAAACTCAGTAATGGTTTATGGGATAAACAAACTAGTCAAAATGTTCTATTTTTATATGTTTCCATAAAATATATATATATAAACAATTATAAGCCAAACATTACTAAACAAAACAAAAGGGTAACTGTGGAAAGGCAGGCTCAGGAGGAGCATTTGAGACAGTTTCCCACCCCTTCCTACCTCAGACATGAAGTCAGGGGTCTAAGAGGAACCATGGATATAATGGCAGCACCATCCTGTGAACACTGTCCTGTCAGGCAATCCTCCCCATGGGTCCGCTTAGGACAAGCAGCATTAGCCCTTCCTATCCCGCGTGAGAAGCTAGAAGAAAGCCATGCCTTTTCCATCCTCAGCACGGCTGAGTGCTGATCCTGGAGTTGATGGGATGAGAGATGAATGTCACGGGATAGAAGTCACACAAGCTGCAGGCTGAAGAGCTGTCTCGGTGGCTAAGAGTATTTGTTGTTCTTGCAAAGGACGTGGGTTTGATTCCCAGAACCCACATCGAGGCTCACCACTTCCTCAGGTACAGACACACATGTGGTGCACAGACATACACAAAAAATAAACTTAAGAGATGATTTGGGGGCTGGAGAGATAGATGGCTCAGGAGTTGAGAGCACTGACTGCTCTTCGAGAAGACCTGGGTTCAATTTTCCGCACCTATATGGAAGTTCACAACTGTCTGAAACTCTAGTTCCAGGGGATCTGACATGCTCACACAGACAGACATGCACATAAAACACCAATACGCACAAAATAAAAATAGATAAATCATTTTTAAAAGTCTAATACATGTTGTCACTTGTCCAGACCCTTCAGTCCAGGAGAAGTGACCATGTAGACAGAATGACACTGCGGGTTTGAACGCCAAGGACTCCCATTTGACTTGAGTGCAAGCATGGCAGATCTCTTAAGAGTACTTCTCTGGTTGTTTGGTCATCGTTGGGGGCAGGTCTTCCTGGTTGTGGTCAATTTGCAGATGATATGATAGTTTACATAAGTGACCCGAAAAACTCTTCCAGGGAACTCCTACAGCTGATAAATATCTTCAGAAAAGTGGCAGGATACAAGACCAACTCAAGAAAATCAGTAGCCCTACTATATACAGAAGACAAAAGGGCTGAGCAAGAAATCAGGGAAACATCACCCTTTACAATTGCCACAAACAACATAAAATACATTGGGGTAACCCTAATCAAACAAGTGAAAGACCTGTATCACAAGAACTTTGAGTCTTTAAAGAAAGAAATTAAAGAAGACACCAGAAAATGGAGAGCTCTCCCATGCTCTTGGATAGGTAGGATCAACATAGTAAAAATGGCAATCTTGCCAAAAGCAATCTACAGATTCAATGCTATCCCCATTGAAATCCCAACATAATTCTTCACAGACCTTGAAAGAACAATTCTCAACTCTATATGGAAAAACAAAAGACCAAGGATAGCCAAAACCACCCTTTCAACAAGGCAACGTTGGGAGGCATGACCATCCCTGACCTCAAGCTCTATTATAGAGCTATAGTTCTGAAAACAACTTGGTATTGGCACAAAAATAGACAGGTAGACCAATGGAGTCAAATAGAAAACCTGATATTAACCCACATACATATGAACACTTGGTTTTTTGACAAAGAAGCTAAAATTATACAATAGAAAAAAGAAGGCATCTTCAACAAATGGTGCTAGCATAACTGGATGCTAGTATGTAGAAGACTGCAGATAGATCCATGTCTATCGCCATGCACAAAACTTATGTCCAAATGGATTAAAGACCTCAACAAAAATCCAGTCATATTGAACCTGTTAGAAGAGAAAGTGGGTGGTATCCTTGAACGAACTGGTACAGGAGACCGCTTCCTGAGCATAACACCAGTAGCACAGACACTGAGATTGACAATTAATAAATGGAACCTGATGAAGTTGAGAAGCTTCTGCAAGGCAAAGGACACAGTCAGCAAGACAAAAAGGCAGCCCACAGAATGGGAAAAGATATTCATTAACCCCACATCTGACAGAGGGCTGATCTCCAATATCTACAAAGAGCTCAAGAAGCAAGTCTCCAAAGCACCAAAGGATCCAATTAAAAAGTGGGCTACAGAACTAAACAGAGAGAGGAGACTAAATTGGCTGAGAGACACTTAAGAAAGTGCTCAACATCCCTAGCAATCAGGGAAATGCAAATCAAAACAACTTACCATCTTACTCCTGTCAGAATGGCTAAAATCAAAAACACCAATGACAGTTTATGCTGGAGAGGATGTGGAGAAAGGGGAACATTCCTCCACTGCTGGTGGGAATGCTAACTCCTACAGCCACTATGGAAATCAGTACGGAGATTCCTCAGGAAAATAGGAATCAATCTACCACAAGACCCAGCAATTCCACTCTTAGGCATATAACCAAAAGATGCCCATTCATACAACAAGGACATCTGTTCCACTATGTTCATAGCAGCATTGTTTGTAATAGCCAGAACCTGGAAGCAACCTAGATTCCCCTCAACTGAGGAGTGGATAGAGAAAATGTGGTATGTTTACACAATGAAATACTACTCAGCAGAAAAAACAATAGAATCTTGAAATTTGAAGGCAAATGGATCGCACTAGAAGAAACCATCCTGAGTGAGGTAAGGCGGTATGTACTCACTCATATATGGATTTTAGACATGAATCAGGGGAGTTCCAGTCTACAATCCCACTGCCAGAGAGTCTGCGAAACAGGAAGGACCCTAAGAGAGATATTCATGGTACCCCAGAGAAGGTGGAATGAGGCAAGATCTCCTGAGCAGATTGGGAGCACAGGGTGGGGGAGGGGAAAGGGAGCCAGGAAAAAGAGAGAGAGAGAAGAGGGAGGGAGAGGAGGACATGGGGGAGCAGGAAGGTTGAGTTGGGGGAAGAATAGAGGAGAGCAGGATGAGAGATACCATAATAGAGAGAGCCATTCTAGGTTTGAGGGGAGATCTGGCACTAGTGAGATCTCCAGAGAGGTACAAGGATGACACCAACTGGCAAACTAAGCAGTAGTGGAGAGACTACATTAAATGTCCCTCCATAATAATGATTTGATGACTGTCTTACATACCGTCCTAAAACCTCCATCCAGTGACAGACGGAAGCAGAGGCAGACACCCACATCTAAACACTGAACTGAATTCCTGGAAACCAAGTTACAGAGAGGGAGGAGTGATGAGCAAAGGGGTCAAGACTAGGCTGATGAAACCCAGAAAAACAGCTGACCTGAACAAGGGGGGAAGATCTTGGACCCCAGACTGATGGCTGAGAGGCCAGCATAGGACTGATCCAGACCCCCTGAATGTGGGTGTCAGTGAGGAGACTCAGGCAATCTATGGGGTTTTGGGGTAGTAGATCAGTATTTATCCCTGGCACACAAATGGATTTTGGGGACCCATCCAACAATGAGGGATGCTTTCTCAATCTAGACACTTTGGGCCCTCCCCGGAATGAAATGACAGACTCTAGGGATGCCCCATGGAGGCCTTACCCTCTCTGGAGAATGGAGTGGGGATTGGGTAAGGGGCTGGGGAGGTTGGGGGGGGAGTGGGTGGAGGGGAGGGAGAGGGAGCTGGGACTGACATGGGAATCAAGCTTGTTTCTAACTTAAATATATAAAAATGCAAAAAAAAAGAGTGCTTCTCTGGACAAGGTTTAATTTGAGGCAAACGTGGAAATGTTTGAGTTGGAAAAAGTCTCAAGAACATTGCTCTTGCACCTTGGGTCTTAGGTCTAGCAGAGTGTTTCTGACATGGGCATGGATATATGTGCTAAAATATAAGGACTCAATGTTTCAAAGAACTGGTAAATCAGTTCCAGAAAGCCCAGGCAGCTATGCTTAAAAGGAGATCAGTATTATTTCAAGCTGTGTATGGCCAAGTCATTGTTCATCATACTTGAGTGTACCATGTTCCCATTTATTTAAGCTAAACTCACCCCCTCCCAAGCCACATAAGCAAATCACCAAACTTTAAAATATGTTTTGTGTAAAATATGCTGACAACCACAATATAACTTGATGTAATAATTAAAGGGAATGAAACAAAAAATAACATCTCAACATTATTCATAGAAAATGTAAGTATGTAACAGATCCCTTTGATAAGTAGCCAGTAACTAGACTTTAAAAATACACTTTCATGAGTATTTTGCTAACATAATTTAATAATCAGATATTTATACTTAGTTCACTGACTAAATTAACAAAACCTTCTGAAAACGAATCTACCACATCTGGGGGGGGGGGAGCGGGCATTAGAAGTTGTCCTTCTTATATGATAAGCCATGGCAGGGGAAATTGGCACAGAGGGGCATGGAAGCAGTTTGGTCAGAATCCTGAAGAATGCCATCATTTAACCAGGCACAGAAGCTACCAGAGTCCTGCGCCAAGACTTGCAAAACGTGAAAGAGCAGCATCCAGGACATTTCATTCACAACACTATCTCACGGGGAAATCTAGCACCAGCTGAAGAAGAACTTACCATGTAGACAAATGTAAAAGCAAGCTCAGAGGCTCACTACCAGGTAGACAAATGTAAAAGCAAGCTCAGAGGTTCACTACCAGGTAGACAAATGTAAAAGCAAGCTCAGAGGCTCACTACCATGTAGACAAATGTAAAAGCAAGCTCAGAGGCTCACTACCAGGTAGACAAATGTAAAAGCAAGCTCAGAGGCTCACTACCAGGTAGACAAATGTAAAAGCAAGCTCAGAGACTCAATCCTCTCCCCATAAAACGTAAGCCGGACCCCTAGAACCTACAGAGGACTTTTTGCTTTAAATCATCTCTAGACTACTTATAGTACCTAACAGAATTGAAAGCCTTTGTAATTGCTACACCACAATGCTTAAAAATAGTTTCAGGTGAGGGAAATGTGCACAGCTGCCCAACAGACAAAATTAGGGGATTTTTGTGAATGCTTTTGATTTATGTTGAATAAACCCTTGGATTCAGAAACCACAGACATGGGGGGGATGACTGAATATAGAATAAAATTATGTAGAGAGACCCATAAATACAGTAACTATGTAAAATACATACATAGCAGAAATATCACAAGAAAAGTCATCAAAAACAAACAGTCTTTGTGATTCTTTTTGGCTGTGTCCTTTTTGGAAGAGAGAAGAAAAAATTGACAATTGTTTGCAATTCCTCTTTTCTCGGGTAAAACAAGAAGCATAATCACTATAAACAAGCAAAAAATAAATAAACAACAACAAAAACTGGCTGATTTCACCCAAGCATTTGACTCCCACACTGACACTGTCTTCTGTGGCTGGGGAGGCCAAACTGTCCCCTAAGCATTGTGGACCCAGACCTGGGCCTCCATAGCAGTATCTGACAGTCCAGGTCCTCCAACAGGCCCATTCAAAGCTCCCTTGCTCCTCACCCCTGCAGCCTCCATGGAGGCCCGTGCCACACACACGACACCTTTTGAGCATGCCCCTCTCAGCTCCCTGCCTACTGCCAGGCTCCTCCCCAGCTTCTGGAAACTCAGCACAGGACACCCTAGTACCCAGAGTACCCAGAGAGTACACCTCTTAGGAGCAAAGCTCCACTTTGCTGCTATATGCAAATATGGTTACTTAATTCCAATCTCAGTAAGAGACATTGTTCTAAATGCATATCCCCATTAAATGTTCTGAAAAAATTGCAGGAATAACAGTGTGTACCTAACCACTTTGAATTGGATTCCTTTATGTCAACTTGACATGAGCTAAAGTCATCTAAGAGAAAAGAACCTCAATTAAGGAAGGGCCTCCCTAAGATCAGGATGTAGGCATGCTGTAGACCATTTTCTCAATTGGTGATTGATGGAGGAGGGTGCAGCCCTTGGTGGGTGGTGCCATCCCTGAGCTGGGGGTCTTGGATTCTATAAGAAGGTAGGCTGAGCAAGCCATGGGGAGAAAGCCAGTATGCAGATCCCCTCCAAGACCTCTGCATCAATTCCTGTCTCTAGGTTCCAGTACTGCTTGAGTTCCTGTCCTGAATTTCTTCAATGATTAATGAGATTGAAGTTAAGAAATAAACCCTTTCCTTCTCAACTTGCTTTTTGGTCATTGTGTTTCATTACAGCATATCTTAACTAAGACACACTTAACATTTATTTACCTTTTTAAGTATAATTATATCATTTTCCTCCTTCTTTTTCCACCCTCCAATCCTCCCCATGCACCCTCCCCCTTGCACTCTCTCAAATTTATAGCCTCTGTTCCTTTTATTATTCAGATACATATCTCAAATATAATAGTAATATACACGAGGTACATTTATATATTTAGGAATATATTCATGGCTTCTGTTCCTTTTATTTTTCAGATATATTAAATACATTAGTAATATAAACAAGGTGTGCTTACATACTTGGGAGTATATTACTTTGATTATGTGATTTCAGGGTTGAGCATCAGGCATTAGATTACCAATCTGGCTCTTCAGCTGGGAGAAGACTATTTTTCCCACTCTCAGCATTCCTGAGTTGCCTGTAGTCTTTGTTGACAGTCAAGGCCCCGTGAGATTTCCCTCTTCCATGTTAGCATGTCTATTAATGTCATCCTTTTCCAGTCTAGGCAGCGATTTTAATGAGACTTGATCCACATTTTATGTATAGATACTACTGCCGATGATAGCCACTAACATGAACTAAGGTACTAAATACACCAGTAGTGATTTCAGGTCAGTAATTCTCTGGCCTCAAGATTTTATAACACGAGTGACTGACATGGCCAGAGAACTGCCATCCTCAGGGCCGAGATGGTGTGTGCATTCTTCAAGTGGCTTCCAGACAGCCCTGGTGTGTCAACACTGACAGGGAAGGACTTGGGCATTCACCTAGAGTTACTCAGCTAACAAGGAACCACAAGGACTACACACACACACACACACACACACACAGAGTATCGTGAGTCTTAAGAAAGGCCACATGTGTTCCTGCTGGTGCTTTTTCTAGTCCCTGACCCTCTTCTTGAGAAAGGACAGTAGCAATGAAAAGGTGAGTGGATACCATCTTTAGATCACAGTTACTGCCCATAAGAACCCCAGACTTCATCAGCGCCAGTTACAGAAAATGGGCTTTCTCCACCATACATTCTTGGCACATCTGTTGGCTGTGTGTGGATTTGTTTCTGGAGCTGCTGTTCTGCTCCATTGGTCTTTGTGCCAATTCTGAGAGTGCTATATTGTTTTGATTTCCATAACCCCTTAGTGTGTTTTGAGATTGGGTAGTGTGAAAGTCCCCTGCATTAACCTGAAGGTGTTCAGGTTAAAATGTGTGCCTCTCTATGGCACATCTATGAACTGTCACTTGTCTTCTTCTGCAAGGCCTGGCATGTGGGGGGGGGACATAGAGCAGTAGAACCTACTCTCTGCTTTGTCTCCCCACAACTGAGAAGCAACATAGAGTTGGAGGACATTTACCCTCCATGCCTCTGGCTAAGTCATACCTTTTCTTAGAGGAATGCAGAAACCAAGACCCTGCCAGGCTCTCCCATTCAATCTCCCCCATTCCAAGTCCCTATGGCCTCAGTTAAAACCATGCTAAACCAATGCTAGCTTCACACATGGGGCGTTCAATAACCAAGTCACTCCCTCTGATCCTCACATGTTCACTGTAGTGATAAATCTTACCACTTGGCTCATCTGGATCAATGGATGAATCCCACCTAGACAACAATGCTATCAAATCACTCATTTTAAAGACTAAGAGAACTTTCTGTATGTTTAAAATGTATTTCAAAAGTTTGATTAAAACCAATATTAATCCTTTGATGATGTATTTATCTTCATGTATGTTTGCCTGTTTGAGCCTATGTATACCACGGCCATGCAGGTGTACAAGAAAGCCAGAGGCAGTTGGATCCCCTGGAACTAGAGTTTAGTCAGCTATGAGCTACCTGATACAGGTGTTGGGGGCCTAAATTGGTTCCCTGCTAGAGCCATAAATGCTCTTAACCACTAGCTGTCCCTGTAGTCCCAAAAAAATGATCTTTAGGGGGAAATTCCATACTTTCTTTGCTGGGATGTACTCATACCTCCAGTATTTCACCTGTAATTGTGTGAATGATGGTTTCATGTTCATTCATTTGCCCCAGCTGGGGTACAACAGGTGTCATATCTGTGTTATCACTGAATCTCATCACTGGTGTCAGTTATGTAGAAAACTTCCAAGTACACAGCCTCTTTCAACATTAAATGAAGCTTCAGAATTCACTCTCATCTAAATGTTTTATTTTACAATTTTGTAATCTTGTCTGGATCCCCAAAGTCTTAAGATTATGAACCACCAGAGTAAATCATGGTAAGATTAAGTAAATGACCCTTACCTGTGATGGACAGCCTGAAGTCATCTGGGAAGAAACTCTGAATTGAAGCAGTTGGGCTGTGGCCATGTCTGTGGGGATTATTGTCTTGATTGATAATTGATGTAAAATGGGCCAGTCCACTGTGGGAGGCAACATTTCCTAGGCTCACACCGAACTGTCCCAGAGTGAGTAAGGCTAGTAAGCAGGCACATGGATGCATCCAGTCTTCATTGCTCTTGCCTGCAGATATGGGCTCCTGCCCTGACTTCCTCAAAATGACAGACTTGATAAAGAATTGTAAGCCAAAAAGCCCTTTCTTCCCTAAAGTTTGATCGGGGTGTTTGTTTGCCACAACAGTGAAAATGGAACAAAAGGACTTCAGCCTGCTCTAAGTACCCTTGGGAAGAATTATATACAGTGTTTAAAGTAAAAATTGTTTCCTCCTGTTAATTGTATTAGGAAGAAGTTTTTTTAATAAACTAGCTAATAGTCTGGGCAACAATTTAAGAGTTACAAATTGAGTAATATTTCCTTTTCATAAGTCATATTGACAGTCTATGACAACAAATGTACAAATCTAATGAAGAAATTTGATTTCCAAAGTATCTCTATTGTGGGAGTTTGTTTTGTTTTATTACCTTTGGGTTTTTTTGTTTTTTTCTTGCTTTAATTTCTTTCATCAATTCATGGGAAGGGGCTTACTATTCTATGATAAGGAACAAGACTCACTTCTCTCCCCACAAGACACAGCAGTGACTCCATCCCTCCCAGGGCAGACACAATGAGTCTCAGTTTTCCAAGACAGGGAAGGCTGTGGTGGGCAAGAGACATGTGCTGCATCTCACAAAGGCCATGGGTAAGTGTCCCGTGTGAGTGTGCTTGAAGGTACAAAGCTCACCCTTGTCCAGATGCTGGTGTGAAAATGTGTTCTTGGGCAGTGAGTGAGACAAGGAATACTCAGAAACTCTTATGAAGTGTGTGGACCCTGACATCCTCCCTAACCTCTGCCTCCCAAATCCCAACGCAGTGCGGCCAGATGCCATGTGCGTATAGTCGGCTTTTCACCGACGTCAGGGTTACTGATTTTCTGACAATGGGTTTATATTTCTGCTTATTCCACATACTGTTACGCGACCCGAACAACATTCGACAAACACTTAGAGAAGGACACAGTTATTTTGGCTCACAACTTCAGAAACATTCTGTCCAGCAAGCAGAGAAGCCATGGTGGAGGAACATGAGGTGACTGCTTGTTCACATGGCACAGATCAGGAAGCAGAGAGAACCAGACAGGAAGCACAGATTGGTATACACTAATTCCTCTAACCTAGTCCCTCCTCCCAAAGGCTGCACAACCTTCCAATGGGGCGACAGGCTAGGAACTGAACATTCAAACGTGATCCCAGCCAGGTGTGGTGATGCACACCTTTCATCCCAGCAGAGGCAGATAGATGTCTATGAGTTAGAGGCCAGCTTTATGTACACAGAATTCTAGGCCAGTCAGAATTACAAACTGAGACCTGTCTCAGTTTAAACAAACAAACAACGATTCCAAGAGGGATATTTCAGATTCTGACTATAGCAGTCCACTTACTGCATACCATCTCTTCACAGAGGCTGCCCTTCTGGGCGAAATCAATTGTAAAATGTATTCTTTTGTAACTTTTTTATTGATTCTTTGTGAATTTCACATCATGTATCCCAATCCCACTCATCTCCACATCCCTTTGCTTCTGCCCTCTGCCCTTGTAGCCTCTCCTGCAAAACAAAAACCAAAACAAGCAAACAAGCAAAACAAAAGAAATAAAAAATCTCAGCATGGAAGCTGTATTGTAACCCAGAGAGTCACACAGAATACCCTTTAGTCCTTATATCTTTGTTTGTAAGTGTTCATTGCAATGAGTCACTGGTCTAGTTCGAGGCCTCTGGCTTCCTTTAGACCCTTAGTACTGGGCCCTCACTGGGACTCCTCTTGGATATCCTATTGTTGCTTGGTGTCGTGGAGATCCTGTAGCTTTGGATCTGCAAATCTGCCCCCTTCATGTGCTCCAACAGTTCATAGATGAGGTGGGTGTTGGTCTGGGCTACCTGGTAGTCCTGGTTATGAGCCTGGGTGATAGCTGGGTCGGTCAGCTTGCCAGCTACCACCACCCAGGCTAGCTCACCCAATGTAGCACACAGAAGGAGTTGTTAAGTTCTCCTCCCTTCGTACCCTCGTCTCCAGCTCTCCCGCACTAACACCATCAGGACCAGCTCTACTCTTTTGTCTAGGCGAGGTGCAGGGCCCGCTCTCCAGATTGCTCCACTTGGTGAGGGAGAGGGCCAACTCATTCTATTTTCATGCTCCTGAGATTGGTTCTCCCACCTGTCTCAGGTGGCAAGAGGGGCCGCGTTTCCCTTACCCTCGACACCCCATTTCATACAAGGGAGGGGTTGGGGGCAGCTCTCCTGCTCTCACACCCACAGACCCAGCTTGCCCGGCTCATCTACACCCCTGCCCTCAGGGTCAGCTCTAGTGTGCTGCCCAGGCGAGGTGCTGTGCCTGGTCTCCAATGTGTTCAGGCTGGTGAAGGGCAGGGCCAGTTCTCAAATGTATTCTAATTACACGAGTCCCCAAAAGATGGTGATCCCTTAACAGACCACAGTCCTGTGACAGTGCTGTCATTTGGCCTCTGCCTTCTGCACTAGGGATAGGCACTCTGATGGGCAGCCAGCCCTCCCGTGTCTCCACCACACCCCGGTGAGGGAAAGTGAACTGTTCCGCTGTGAGAACGTTTAGTGTGTGAGCTGAAGTTCACAGAAGGGAGGGAAGGCTGCACCTGTGTTAAACCGACTGACGCTCAAGGCCAGTGAGAACGTCGCTGACCAGAGCCAAACGGGATTGCATTAAGCTTGGGAAATAATAGAAAGTTGTCGCTTAGGTTTACAGCACACAGAAGTACAAGGTGGTTTTTTTCCCCCTTGGAGTGTCCTTCCATGTGCTTTAGAAATGTTTCCTGGGTTTCCTTGTTAGTGATTTTGAGCATTTCTTCTAAATGTTATTTCTAAATGATTTCTGTCTATCTGCTTGTGTTTCATTCCACAGTTTTCTATTTTAAAATGATAATGTTTTTGTCAGAGGTTTGTTTTTTTCAGCCTTTACCAAGAGAATTACATGGTTTCTTTTTCCCTCAGACATATCATTAAGGCAATAGTAATATACTTCCTAATACCGAATCTTTATGAAAGAGAATTCTTATTTTAATGTGGTATTGCTTTCTGTTTGCTAATATTAATTTTTTACATTATTTAAAATTTATGCAGCTTTGGAATGTCTATTTTGATGTTATTTCACTGGGTACAAATACCATTGCTGCGTTTGCGTAAGAAGGAAGAACTGGGCTTTGCACCGTGCCTGTAAGAATGTCTAGGACTACCAGTTCTCTGTAAAATGTTTCTTAATAATTTTCTCTGGCCTTTCTGGAAATAAGCCTTGCTATGGTCGTACAGCTTCCAGGAAACTGTGTTTCGTCGCCGCTCCCTGTGTGTGCACAGAAGCCAGGGACTGTTTCTGGTTTTCACATTTCTTTTAGACATTGTTCCAGCCACTGCTTCCACGCTTTCTCTCCCCTATCTCCTGTCTTCCTCCTCCTCTTCTTCCTAATTCTTCTCTCCTTCTTCCTGGTTTTGGATTCCATCATCTGCATATTAAATTGCTTTGCTTAACCCATGTCTTCTCTGTGCTCTTCTCTGTTCATTAACCCTGTTGTTCTTGCCAGACTATGATGGCGCACGCCTTTAATCCCAGCACTCGGGAGGAAGAGGCAGGCAGATCTCTGTGAGTTCAAGACCAGCCAGGGCTATAAAGAGAAACCCTGTCTTGAAAAACCAAAGAGTCTGACAGCTCGGGAACCAACACAGGACTGAGCCAGGGCCCTCCAAACGTGGGTGTCAGCAGGAGGCCTGGGCATTCTATGGGGCCTCTGGCAGTGGAACCACTGTTTATCCCTAGGGCGTGAACAGACTTCAGGAGCCCATTCTTCATGGAGGGATAGTCTCTCAGCCTAGATACATGGGGATGGGCCCAGGCCCTGCCCCAAATGACTTGACAGACTTTGATGATCCCTCAGGGAAGGCCCCACCCTCCCTGGGGAGTGGATGGGGGATGGGATGGGGGTTGTGGGGGACATGTAAATATGGAAGGGGGTGGGAACTGGGATTGATATGTAAAATACAATGTTTCTAATTTAAATAAAATTTATAAAAACAGAAAACAAAAAAAGAAATAATAAATAATAATTTTGTTCTAGCTGTATCCAATTCATTATTAAGCCAATCTTCTTTGGTTTCTAATTTTCTTTTCTAATTGTTAGAAGTATATAATATCCACTTAGGAATTTCTTTAGACATGATAGGTTTTTGTTTATTTCTTTGAATATATTAACCTAATTACTTTAAATCAGAATATTTGACCCCATCACCTCAATTCTGTAGAACTTTTGGGGGCTTTTCTGTTGTGGCTCTTGATTGTAAATCATGTAATTTTTCTGTCTGCATACACGTGTTCCTTTGTGCCTGTGTGTCTGACACTGTGTATAAAAATTTGTCCAAGGATCCAATTTTCCATCAGCATTTTGCCATTCTCTGCCAGCTGGCCACCACAGTGAATGTCTACAGATGCTTCTATGTCCATCAGGAACTTGAATTTCTCAAATTCGAGTGCCAGTCCCAAGGAAAATTGGTCCATTCCCATTATACCTGCAGCACTACAGCTCAGCTCTTCAAGACTTACCCAGAGCTTGGTGGGGTCATCAGGGGTGGGGGCAGGAGTTTGCTGAGGACAGACTCTGGCCCATACTTGCAGTCATTGCATTAGACAGACCCCAGAGGGGAAGGTCATCCCTAATTCTGGCTTAGATTTCTGGCCTCCTTTCTCATTTGAGTGCTGGCTTTCTATTCTCTGTTTTGTTAGCCTCTGTTGCCTTCAGTAAAATGTTCCTTTATTTAGCCCAAGAGTACTCAACTGAACTACTTCACCTGCCATTTGGGCTTCATTTGTATTTTGAATTCAACTCATACCAAAGAATGTCATGGAGCAATGTAAGGTTTAAAATCAGCCTGCTGAATCTTGGGTCATTCCATGCTCAGGGCCAATTATTTGATTTCCAAACCTCAGCTTGCAGGTGGCATCTACTCTTGTTGGGGACTCTACAGGACAAACATGTGGGGTTGGCACCACTGACCTTGTGTGCAAAGGCTTGGGATGGCCAGACAACTAAGTCTAGGAGGCCAAAGGGATCAAGAGGAAGGATTCTGCTTGCAGAAGTAATAATGGCATTACAAACCATAAATGAGGAATGGTGTGAGGCTAAAGGCATGGGCAGATGTCCCGAAGACTCAGCTACATGGAGCCCTGAGCTAGGAATTGCCAGAAAATAATACAAAAAGCTCAAGTGAGCACCACCTGTAAGAGTGAAGTGTTGGAAATGTGGGGTTTGCACTCCCAGAAGTTGAGAGATCGCTGTGAGAACAACAGAAGGTGAGAATAACTTTGGAGACAGCGAAGACCAAGCCCCATGCTCTTAGAGCAGGATGGAGCTAATACTTTTCACTGTGCTGTAATTTAGTCCAGGCCTAATGTGAGCCATAACTCTGGAGAAAGGATGTGGCCTTAGGAAGCAAAACTTCGTTGGCTACGGGCTGGCTCACTGCACACACCAAACCCATTCTGTGGCATCATCCTGTCCTGATTTCAAAGAATTCTTTATTAGTTGACTCTATCAAGAGTTCAAGACAAGCACCCGTCTACCTTACCACAGCTCAGTTTCACGGGGTCCCTAGAACAAAGGCCTCCTTCTGCCTCAGTGTGTTTTCTGCTTCCGATGAAGGGGACCCACAAGTCTCTGGGACCTGTCACTCGGGGCTGGCAGAGACACGGGTGTCAGGCAGGAAAGTGCTTGTCACTCACTTGCACACTAAGTTGTCCCACAGTGCTTAGAGCAGAAGTCTTGGCAGTTTCTAGTCACAACTGAACTGTCTCCCATGAGCATCCAGGTATATCAACCCTAACTGTCCTAAGTTTACAAAAACAAATGAATACCATAGCATTCTTGCCTAAAAGAATTTTACTCCAGGCTTAGGAAAAAATATTTAATTTAAAGGAACCAAAGAGCACCACAAGTTCCTATTAAGTTGTTTTTAAGGGTGATACTTTGAGAATAGATTGTCATGTGATTGCCTTTTATGCAGAAATGGCCTTGGAAAATCCCTAAAAGTCCCTGAAAGATGAGCCCTGCATTTAAACTGAAAATCCAAAGAAACAAGCAGCTGTAGTGTTTATACACACAGGGCAACCCCACCAGCCAATTAAACTACTGACCACTAGCAGAGTGGGCTTTTTTTATTTGTTTGTTTTGTTTTTTCAAGTTGTCCATCAAAACTTGAGTAGAGCATTGTGAAACATCTTCGGATTTCCATCTACATGAAAAAGAAAGTCCCCTTTTGAGCCCCTCTATCCATCCTCACCAACATCAACCCTCTGTGTGGAGAGAGGACATGGACCTCCCTAACTCCCATCCACATTCCAGAGGACATCAGCATCTATCCATGGATGTCTCAGCTTCCTCGTCCACAGCCTTCATTCTGACACTATTAGCGCCATCACGCAACCTCAAGTCAGAAGTTTACATTTGAAAAAGTCCCAAGATCATGCTCGTACTTCCAGGTGAGGAAGGGATGCAGCAGAAGTTAGGCACTGTGCAGTAGGAGTGTACTAGGTCTCAGCACAAGCAGAAAGGGCTTCCAGACAGCTGTCACCCTGCAGGAATAAGATAGCTCAGGTGTGGGAAGGCAAGATGGCAGCCAGCAGGGCGCTGGTGAAGCCTTTTGTGTGTGGAGAGTCATGTTACTTGAATTGTTTCCACTTTTTTATTTTATTTTACTAATGTGCAATTGAGAAATAAAAATAGCACATGTTGAAAGCAAAATGTTGATAACAACTCTGCAATGTTTTGACAAATTAAGTAAAAGAATGGTAGCAGAATTCTTACTATTGTGTGAGGCAAGTTATGCACAAATAATACCTGTGTCTGTCAGTGAAGCTGTATTGGGGTGGGTGAAGAATTATAGGAGTTTCCCCTTATGCACAGGGAATGCATCCCAAGTCATTCCACAGATTGTACTGAACTCCGTATTTTTTATTCATACATGTCAACCATGGAATTTCATTTATAAATCAGGCGTAGAACGGCATTAGCAACTACTAACAAAGCAATTATGACAGAACACCATAATAAAAGTTATTTCGAACTCATGAGTTTCTTATTTGAGAACTTTCATTTAATATCTTTAAACCATCATTGTTATGTATAACTGAAAACACAGAGGAGGAAAGTGCAGGGAAGGGGGCGTGGCTGCCGCTGCAGAGGAAATGCTTGAGCTGAAGGGCCACCCTGAATGTTAGAGAATGGAAGGAGAATCCTGGGTAGGAGGCAACTGGAATGGGGTGTGAAAACAAAAATTTGTCAGTGGCGCTAGGCTGGGTGTGGTTGTGCATGTCCAAGGATTTAGGAGGCAGAAGCAAGTGAATCTATGAGTTCAAGGCCAGCCTGCTCTACTTAGAAAGTTCCAGGCCATTCAGGGCTACATAGTGAGAAAAGAACATCTTTTGCTAATGAGAAATAACTGCTATAAGAGCCACTACTAAGGGCCCACTGAGTAGGAATGGTTGCTCTCCTCCCTTCCCCCAAAGAGCCCGGGCATGTAGGAGGATGGTGGTGAATGGCTGGATTCCCTAGGAAGTGAATAGAACTTACGGAGAGGGGCCCGAGCTGATGCTTGACCCAGCTGTGCTACTTAGAAATGATGTGCAGTGGGGCCACCTTGGTTTTGATAAGCTTAGTTAGTGTCCCCCTTCCTGGTTGAAGGCCTTGCTCTCACCTAGCCTTATAGAAGAAGGCTGAGCCCACACAGAGGCCTCCACAAGAGCCCACAGTCATTCAAGTTGGGGGCACAGTGAGACCCACAGTGTCTCTCAGCACTCGGCATGGGCTCTGCCTCCAGGCCCCAGTGCTCTGCTGGCCATGCAGGCTGCTGAGCACATCTGGACACTGGCCAGAGTGGGAGCAAACACAGAAACTTCTAACGAGTTTGTTTTTGTTCCGCCAGTATTCAAGCTCTGAGTCTTTCTTTTGTCTTCATTATGACTCCATAGTCCTTGTTTATTCAGCTTATTGGTTTCATATCTGATTCAGTATGTTTCTCCCTTCCCAGAAGTAGCTTGCTAGAAAGGGCAGTCCCCGGCGCACGGGCAGTGTAGCCAAGTGTGCCCTCCAGGCCTCCTCAAGCACCTGCTGTGGAGGACTCAGGGCCCCCAGGAGTCCTGGACACAGAAGTTTTAAGGTTCTGCTCCATGAGAAGGCTGCAGCATCTTAGCATGGTCTATCCCCACCTGAGGATGAGAATTGGCATGTCTCAAGGGTCAGAAAGGGCTCCAAGGAAGACATTCCTCAAGGATAGACCAATCACTGCCAGTGAGCCAGGCCAGACAAATGGAGGTTTCCAACTCTGCTTCTCCAAAAGCAGCTCTCTGCTGATCACCTGAGGCCCTGCCTTGTTCACCCAAGCAGGAGGGACCCCAACCATCAGGACAAATTTGCACCTCAGATTCACCTGTCCTTGGATGTGATCCTAGAAAAAAAACTTGTGCCTATGGAGTCAGCATCTTCAGGAGTTCTACATTTGCTAAGACAGAATATACACCCAGTATTCTGTGTGAAGGTCATCCCACTACTATATTTAATTAAAGAGTGATCTCTCTGTATGTCTCTGTGGGTCTCTGTCTTTCTGTCTGTCTATCTGTCTATCTCTCTCTTCCCCCCTCTGTGTGTGTGTGTGTGTGTGTGTGTGTGCGTGTGTGTGTGTAAACCCAGTCAAGGCAGTGGCTAGTCAGCCCTGTAAAGAACTCTCTGGATGTGTAGGCAGCCAGCCATTTCCTCACTGTGATATGGCATGTTGGAGAAGTCACCTCTTCTAGATCTCTTATAAAGGCACCAACATGAGGGCTTCACCTCCCAATATCATCACAGAGTGGACAAACCTGGGTGTTTAGGAGACTGTGAGCGCTCAGTCCATGCTCCTCAAAGGGAAAGAAAACCAGACAGTCTCAGCTCTCATTGGTCTGCTCATGACAGTGTTTTCTTTCTTGACTTAGGACTCAATTTCTTGACTGTCCAGTGGTTTGACAGGCCATATTACTCCCAGAAGTCAAGAAACACTGGTTATTATGACCCACAGCCTCTATAGGGTGAAGCCAGGTGCACAGGGCATCAGTGAAGACAGCACGAGTATAACCAGACCCTGTTTCCATGGCAGTGAGGCAGGCCAGGCTGCTGTGCATGTCATGCATACTCTTTGAGACACATAACATACATGCTTCATGTTCATGCTACACAGAACACCTGGAATCTATCAGGTGCTTAATCAAGTCTGATCAACTAAGGAACAGTTCAAAACTTGTGCTCTAATGCACCGTCTCCAATCTTGCCATTTCCCTGGACTGTCAGACTCACTTTCAATTTCTACAAAGCCACTGCTGCTATTATTACAGTCTGGTTTGAGGCCTTGCGTTAAGTTGAGAAGCTCTAAGTTCCAGACAGTGACAATTAACAGCATTGTCCCCACCCCCAGTGAATAAAGGCACCTTTCTGAACCTAGTTGTGCACTTCTGGGCACAAGAAACAATTAAAATATAGACCAGTAGGTTCGAAATAAGGCCTGGGTTTTCCAGCCTCTGGCCAGTGCTGAGCTACTGCCTCAAGAAGTGGCTGCCCCAGGAGCTCTGAGCCTGCCCCAATCTCTGCCCAAGTATGGATCCTAACTTGACTCCATGCCACTGACCTCTCTGCATCCTTCATAACAGAGAAACCAAATGTTTGCATCCACTCAGGTCATAATGGCCAGAGGATCTGAGGGGGCTACTGAAGAGGGACACACACACACACACACACACACACACACACACACACACGTATGCACGCACGCACACACATGCATGCACGCACTCGCGCGCGCACACACACACACACACACACACATGCATGCACGCACCCGCGCGCGCACACACACACACACACACACACACACACACGACATCAGGACTAGCTCCCCAAAGGTGCCAGCAGGTAGCAGACTCTCCTGAGACAAAGATGTATCCATGTGGAGTCAAGGATGCTGAGGACTTCCCAACAGGATGGCTGCTCAGGGTTCCCACTGATAAGTGGCTGGGGAAAGCTAAGCATTAAGCCCAGACACCAGTGAGCTGGCCCTGGTGCTCCCAGACATCATAGATATCTCTTACTGGGGCGGGAGGTGATGCTTCTCCGTTTGTTGAGCAGGACTTCTTGTCATGACCCTAAGCTAACTGCTGGCTGAAGTCTGCAGTAGTGTTCCATGGTAGAGAAGAGACGAGCGACTGGGTCTGGCATGAAAATGAAGTGTACACACACAGAATTATGTCCTGCTTTATGGTCAATCCCCTCCTTCTTGACAGTGCAGTCACTTCTGGGAGCAATGGCATTTGGGGGATAGGAAGGAGCATGGCTTTTTCTGTGGTTTCTCTCACTGAGTTGCTGAGGCACCCCGGCCCACCAGCAGGTGTTATGTTGCCCCCAGAAAGCCCTGAGACTTCCTGCCTGTTCCCACCTGCACTCCTGAACCTTCTCAAAACATTGCTAATGACTCAGAGGGACCCATTCACCTCTGCCAGATCACTCAAGGGAGGCACATTAAGTGGAAACGGAGCACATTCCAGGGAGTTAGCACTTGTTTTGCGCTAGCTAAAAGACAAAGCTGAATTGTGTCCACCTACAGAGCCGTAGTCGCTGGGATAACCCCCAAGAATCTGCACACAGCCAGCTGCCTTTGTGAGACTGCACATGGAAGATGGTGACTAGAATGAGGAAAAGTCTCTATCAGGGATTATACTTATGAATGGAATAGATGCCTAAAAATGCTTCTAAAAATGGAATCATGCATTGTGTCTCTTTCTTGTTCTTTTCATTCTGATCATGGTGTGGTCGGTGTCAAGACTTGCCTATGAGCACTGTGCCTGGTGTGGAGAAGATGTTCAATAAACACCCATGGAGAAGCCAACCGTGCAAAGCCATGGATGCAGCTGCAAGCCATCGGTCTGAAGCTTTGCGTTGGAATCACAGCGCCTCACCTGGGCTTTGCTCACCACCACGTTAACTAAGGGTTTCTTATGCATCCAGCCTCTGTCTTGTTTGCTGTCCTGCTTCCTCTAATAAGGTAGCATGTTACTTACTTTTCTATGGCTGTGATAAGACACCGTGACCAAAGCAACTCAATAAAGTAAGACTTTGGTTGGAATTACGGTTCCTGAAGGTTAGAGTCTATGAAGGCAGAGCAAATGTTGGTGACAGGTGGCTGGAGCGGCAGCTGAGAGATCACATCTCGATCTATAAGCAGGAGGCAGACAGCACACTGGGAATGGCGTGAGTCTTCAGATGCCTCAAGCACGCCCTCAGTGGTCTACCTCCTCAACAAGGCCACACCTAGCCCTTCCCAAACCATTCTGCTAGCTGGGGACTAAGTATTCACACATATGAGCCTGCAGAGGCCATTTTTAGTCAAACCGTACAGCTGGGTTGTCTTGTGGGAGGGAAGAGAGAGACAAGGTAGTGCCAATGGAAAACTGTATTCAGACATGACACCTGGTCTGTAGGCTTCATCTGCAGATCCTGGCACACTTGGAACAGAAGTGTTCTAGCCAAGACACAGATGACCTGAGACCATTACGAATTGCTGCATACACCCTGTACACACACACACACACACACACACACACACACACACACTACCTACCTACCTACCTGCAGGGGAAGCTTGTCCCATATCATCTCACTGCTGTTCAAAGGAAAAATAGGGAACAAAAACTTGGTATTTGGGGCCTATATTAGCATGGTATCTGTTCTAAAATTATCAGGTATACATAATACTATTTATCTGATGATACAGTAATAAACAACACAAAGTAAAGTAGAACTTGTCTTGGTGCCACCCTCCAGTGCTGTCAAGCCACACAGAACTGCCCCTGTCAAGTGGCTCTAGCCTCTACTCCACTTGGAGCCAGGAGGGCTCTGAACCTGTGGCTTCTGCTTTAACAACCCTACCTCATCCATGGCAGTCCCTTGTCTGTGGCGAATATGCTGAAGACACCAAGTTGGACCCAAACTTCCCAGCAGAAAGCTTCCCCTGTTCAGCATTCCCTGGTCCATTTCCTCAAGGAAACAGGATTTTGTAGTTGTAGACTCATTTAACCCAGCCCTCTGCCTCTTGGTGTCAGTGGAGGCATGTCTGAGGATTTGCGTGTCTCAAAGTGCATAGGCCAGTGTTCAGTGAGGACCGAGTGGATATAGAAAACCTTCACCAGAGTGAGGCAGAGATAAAAATGTGCCTAGCAACCAAAAAGCATGGAGAAGCAACCCTCACCCCCAAATGCAGCAAATAAGACTCCCCAAGCTCTTGTGCACAGCACAGTCCATGCCTGGGGCTTGCAATGGGAGCTACGCCCTGCAGGAGGGCACTGTGCTAAGCAAGCCAGGATTAGAGTCTCAGAGGGGAACAAGGAGCCAGGACGTGGTCTAGGGACCAGAAACCAAAGGAGCTGAAGAACAGAGGTGAATCTCTGGGAAGACGGTCCTTCTGTCTTACCTTATCTCCCGTTGCTGTGATTAAAATGTGGGTAAAAGCAACGTAAGGGACAGAGGGCTCATCTCTGCTCATAGTTCAAGGTCCAGCCTGTGTACCGAGGCCCATTTCCCAGACGATTCTAGATTCCATCCACTTGATAACGCTAACCATCACACTTTCCCTCTTGCCCTATAGGTGACAAGGTCCTTCTCTTTATGGAGAAACTAAGAGTAACCCAAGAAGAGTTACTGTCTTTTGTTTTCTTGCCACCTTGCAATCCTCATGTGCGTATCTCCTGTGTAAACTTCAGAATCATCCTACTGACTTAAATGGAGAATACTGCTATTCAAGCTGTTGATAGATAATCTGTTTAAATTTGTAACTGTGGAGCGTGGCGTGTGTGCCATGGCATGCATGTGGGGGAATAAAGGATGGAACTCAGGTCTCAGACTTGCAGGGCAGACACTTTTACCTGCAAAGCCATTTTTCTGGCTCCTGAGTCATAACTCCGAGAAGAGGTTATTATCTTGGTAAATACCTTAAATATTTCTTACTTGATCTTTTTCCCAAATATTTGGTTTGCTACAAAACTGCTGCCAAGGAGACTCTGTACAAAAGCAAGCATCCTTTATATTGATCTTATGCAAAGCCCATTTCCTCGATCCCCCTGTTTTGTGTTATGATATGCGGTGAGGTGGGACCTTTGGTGGATCCCATGGCAAGTGAGAGACGACAGACAGAGACCTACAGACTAAACTTATGTGGAAAGTTTCCTGGGGGAAGGGAGGAGAGAGAAAGAGACAGAGAGACAGAGACAGTGATCTGCCTCCTCAGAGAAGCTGCAGAAAGAAAGCAGAAGTTGACCCAGCTTGCCTCTTAGAGGGGCCTTTGCACCTGCGTGCAGAGTCAGGGTACAGCTGCCTTGCGTACCAGGTCCCCAATGAGCAGGGCCAGGTTTGCGCTTGCCAGGGTGGTGATGTTTAGATATGGGTCTCCTTCCTCCTCTGCAGCATCATTGGCAAACCAATAGAGTGTGCTGAGCTCATCTCTAACTCGTTGACAGTTCTCTCTCCCAAATCATTCTTCAAAAACATCTTCCTTGGTGGCCCTGGAGCTCCGCTCACCACCCTGAGCAGCCTCCTGCACCGGGACCAGAATGTACACTCTACTGAATCATTTGGGGAGAGACAATGATGGCTGTGAATGGTGGTGCTATCACAAGGTAGAGACATTTGGCCAAGCATAGCCCATAGGACACAGAAAAGGGAAAAGAAGACTAAATAGCGAAATCAGGTTTCAAAGAGAGGTTGCTTTGGACTAGTTGGCTACACCTGGTTCAGATGTCCACACTGTGGCTATTTAGGGGTGTGGTTTGATGATGAATCATGAGAACCACCCTAAAGAATCAAATCCTTACATCTCAAAGAACGACAGGACCCCATCAGGACTCGGCACCCCAAGAGTCTCTCTCCTGCACCCATATTCTATAGAACAAACTCAGTGATGCCAAGTGTGCCTGGGACTGCATCTGAAATCTTGGCAGGGCACTCCGCCTAAGTGGGGTACCTGACACATTGCGTGTGTATACTATGCTTGTGTAAATACATTGGCTTGGTGGGATTTTGCCAGTTTTTTAAGCTAATGAATGCCAAGCAGCAAAAGTCTACTGTGGTTCTCAACAGGCTACATGAGACTGAGAACCAAACTCATTTTTAAGCCATGCCATTTGCCTCTTATCCTTATAAGTAACTTATTTAAACTCAGGGTACTCATGATGACAACTACCTCCTAATTAATAACTCATATTGAAACAATAGCCATACTTGGAATTAAAATTGTCTCTCCTGGACAATCACCAAACAAAAGAAATTTCAGTCCAAGAGATGATTGGTACATAATTTATTGCAAAGAAATAAATTAATCCCTAGTATGCCTCTTCCAGATGTAATGTGTCAGCACCAGGGTCATTATGTCATAGTGATGTTGTCACATATCCACTCAGGAAAAAGACAAGTCCCATCCAGGTTGACGATTTGGCTGAAATAACAAGTTTACCAATGGTTGTTCTTCCAGAGGTCTGTAAAGAGATTGATTAGTGTGTTTTAAAGCTTACACATGCAGAGAAACCACAAGCTTGGATTTGATTTGGGCCATTTCTGTTGTCTCTGTATTTGTTAGACTGGCTGGGTTTACTGGTCAGCTTCCTGCTTCATGAAGAGTGCCTGTTAGGGTTCTCAGTCCCATCCGTGAGGGACAAGGAGGTACCCGGGAGCCCTTTACCCAGACTGCTCACACAGCAGGGCCGTGAGGCATCCCACAACTTACCCCCTCCTCACACAACAGGAGCTTAGCATGTGGCTTCCTTCTCATTACTGCTTTTCCCATTTTGTCTATGACAAGGTCACAAAAGCTGAGTGAATCGAATGACATTTTAAAAAAACCTCTAATTACTAAATTACAAACAAAGTCAGAATAGCTATTTTAAATATTTTACAGTAAATTTCCTGTACCCCAGAGCTGAGCCCCAGAGTGAGTCCTAGAACTGAGAACCCACCCAGCAGGTGTGAAGGTGTGAACTGTAGGGCTGATACTGCTGACCAGTCACACTCCATCAGGCACTGAGTTCTCCGCTACAGAAAAAGAAAGTGCTGAATCTTCTCTCACGATCACTTCTTATTGAACCCTTTGATGCCTTAAATACACACACATATCCACATGAGTACACACACAAGCACATATGAACACACACATGCCTATGAACACATACATGCACATACACATAGGAACACACACATGCCTATGAACACATACATGCACATACACATAGGAACACACACATGCATATATGAATCACACATGAACATACACACTGACATATACTCATGAGCAAGTGCATGTACACATGAGCACATGCCCACATACACATGACTGCGCACACTGGACCTGATGGAGTCAGACTCTTCTTCATGTGGAGTGGTCCTCACCCAGTTCCCATCCTAATCTCTCCTCTCTTCATCTACATCAAAGAGATGTGTTCTGTCCTTATTTTTCCCTTTCTCTTTCTTCACATTCCTCTCTCCCTTGATCCTTCTCTTTTCCTTTGTGTTTCTCCTCCCCCTCTCTTTCTCTCTCCCTCTGTCTCTATCCCTGTCTTCCTCTCCACGTGTCTCTTTCTCTCCCTTCTCCCCGTCTCTCCCTGGCCCTCCTTTATCATTTTCCTTCTTCTCTCTCAGTTAGAACTATCACTCCAAGCCACAAACGTATCATTCTATCTTTTTTACACTGCTTTAATTCCTATATATTTCATTCTTACAGAACATATTTCAGCTTAAGTTTTGCACTGTTTTTCACAAATGAGACCTCATTCATCATGATTGAAGACTAGGCAGATGAAATGCATGAGGATTTATTTTTAGCACATTATGAACAAGAACAGAGTGAAAACAGGGCTTTTGAGATGGCTTAATGGGTGAAGGCACCTGATGCCAAGACTGGTGACCATGAGTTCAATCCCCAGGACCCATAGGATGGAAGGTGAGAACTAACTTCTGCAAGCTGTCCTCTGATCAGCACATGAATACTGAGTACACACGCACATACACACACGCACATACACACACGCATACACACACACATGCATACACACACACGCATACACACACGCACACACACACATGCATACACACACATACACACACACGCATACACACACATGCATACACACACACGCATACACACACATGCATACACACACGCATACACACACACACGCATACACACACAGGCATACACACACACACACACATGCATACACACACACACAAAATGAAAAGGATAAAGCAGGTGTTTTGTATTGCTTCTGTTGCTAATCATGCTTTTCTCTTTTTGGCTAAGCAGAGATTACAGTGCTTCAGGTTGTGAGGAATGCAATTAATCATATTGTGAAATTTACTTAATATTTAAGTTTTATGGGCTGGAGAGATTGCTTGACCATTAAAGGCTAGGCTCACAACCAAAAATATTTAAGTTTTATATGCTCAAGTGTTAGCATTTATAACTTTCAGCTCATTTAAATTGCTATAATTCATCCTATTGAGTATAATACACCCCCCCCGACAGAACAGTCACTGTGTAAACAACCTTGTTTGTCCCTTTCCTTCCCAGAAGATTTTTCCAAGTATTTCTCTATGTGCGTCTGAACTAGTGAAAATTTCCTCGTGCACAATCTTCTGTGTCACCATCCCTGAATCCCCAGTGTGTGACGAAGTAATAACCAACTGTCTTTCAGAACGTTCTCACAATGTACAACCCTACCAGTACTGAATAGCAGATCTCTGTAAGGGCACACCTTCCACTTGTAACAGTCAAGTGGACATGACAAGGACCCACAGCATGGTTTTGGCTGTGTCATCCCTTCCCCAGCGTTGTTCACTGGCAGACAATTCCTGTCTGAGGCACGCCCTCTTTCTTCATGGCTGACTCCACCCTGTTTTTCTACCTTGTCACTGTGTGCTTTGTACACTTCTGGTGGGTCTCAGAAGTTTTAATGTACTCTCAGTACTGCTTGTTCTCACTAGTTGCATTCACCAAGACTATCTTTTATCAGTTTAACTTGTATTCTCCTGTCTGATGGTGGTGTATAAAAGTAATATTTAAATACAGTCGAATCTACAGCTATTCATTCTACATCCTGCATGCATGTGTTTCGTTTACGGTGAGTTTGCTTATTCTAAGGTCTATTTTCTTCTGAATTTCATTTTACTTATTTCTTTAACATTTTTATTTTGGAGTGACTATACATTTCTAGGCAGTTGAAAAAGTGTGACAAGGGACCGTGTCCTGCATAGCCTTCTGAGTGGCATGATGACAACCTGGGCTTCTATTTTCAGTTTCAATGCACCACAAATAACACTGCAGGGAACATCTGTCCACAATTACTGTGTAGACAGATACTTTCGCTTGGCTATGGAACGATTGGTTGGCACAATCAAAGTGAAATAAATGCAGCTTATTTTGTTATGTTATTGTGGTACATTCGATTTGTTTAAAATAGGCTTCATTATGATTGGTGCGTGCCTGTAACGCACTTAGGTTCATCTCCGACACATTACCCTCTCCTGTCGTCCGTCTCACCTCCTTTGCCTCCCGTATAGGCCCCTTTCCACTTGAGTGTTTAAAGATTTTATTTAGTTAGTCGGCTAGTTATTGTATATGTGGGCATGTGTATGTGTGTACAGGTGCACATGTGCCACAGTGCACATGTGGAGGTCAGGAGACAAATAGCTCTTCGCACATCCCTCCTGTAAATTAGTTCTCCACTCCACTCTCTGCTTTGCCCCGTACTCCTGGACCCCTCCGTGTTTAAACTTCCAGACCCCCATATTCTGCCTGTCTATGCTTGTTTACCTATACTGTTGTACCCCTCCTGTAAACTGCAGACTGTACAAGCTCAGGCTGGGAGTAGAGTCACTCAGCCATCCTAGAGCCTTCACCCAGTAGCTGATCAAAGCAGAAGCAGGCACCCACAGCTAAACACTGAGCAATACTCCTGGAACCCAGTTGTGGAGAGGGAGGAGGGATGAGCAAAGGGTCCAAGACTGTGCTGGAGAAATTGCAGAAACAGTTAACCTGACCTAGTGAGAACACAGAGACTCTAGTCATAAAGTTGGGGAACCAGCATTGGACAAAACCAAGCCCTCTGAGTGTGTGTGCCAGCTAAGAGGCCTGGGCAGTCTATAGGACCTCTAACAGTAGAGCTGGTGTCTACCCATAGAGCACAAATAGACTTTGGGAGCCCATTCCCTATGGAGGGAGACTATTGCAGACCCTCCCCCAAATGATGTGACAGACTTTGATGGTCTCCCATGGAGGGCCTCACTATCCTTGGGAAGTGGGTGGGCTGGGGGTCATCCATGAGGAGCATGGGAGGATGGGGGGGAGAGGGAATGTGGGGATCGATATGTAAAATAAGATTGTTTCTGAAATGAAATTTAAAACAAAAAAAGGCATGCAGAAAAATTAATGATACTAAAGAGAAGAAGAAAAGACAGAGATGCAAGATAGAGTTGAAAGGGCACTCAGTGAATACTTGGGGGGAACCCAAGTTTATTACACACAGTCCTTATGTACCCCAGTCAAAAGTAGGGGAAGGCAAAAAAGCTCCCTTACCAGGATACAAAGAACAAGCAAGCATAATTACCTTCCCAATACCCAAAACATCATGTAACCACACCCTAAACCAAGAACCCTGCTGTCAAGGCAAGAAGTTACTCCTTAGGTCACCTTGAGAGAGCAATAGTGGGTTTGAACTCTCTGACCTTAAGTCTCTGGGGATGAGCTACACCTGCAGAGCACCACCTACACTGTCCTGCTTTCTACCCACAGCTCTCAGACCTGCCACACTGCTTTGCAAGAAGACTGTCAGCTCATTCTCAAGGCTCTTTGGCTGTTTGTTTAAAGATGATAAGTTTCTCTTTGTTCGTCCTTTGCCAGTTTCTATGGGTTATTTTTAAAGCTGGATGACAGTTATGGATAGTCCTTGAGAAATAACTCTTGGGAAAACTGGCTCCACTTGTTTCTACTTAAAATTCTATTGACAGTACTAACCCCCCTCCATTGGGCTTTAAAATGCACTGTTAGCAAAAAGAAATAGTCTTCCCTGTGGCAGTGTGCAGAAGCATTCTTTTGTCATCCTCTCAAACTGACTACTCACTGTTCACTTTATCCAGTGGCACAGCTGAAAAATACCATGAAATAGTTTGATATAAGAAAGCAGTTTTGCAATTCCAGCAATCACAAATGCCCTGAATCAGCATATAAAAGGCACTTAGATCACGGCCTCCTGTCCCTAAGTACCCGTGATGTTGTAGTCTGCATTTGCCTGTGTCGGATCAACAAGGGTGAAGTGAACTCACGTATACAGGAGGACAAAGGAAATGATGGTGTTTGAAATGGAGTAGGAACATGATGGGAGTGGTTGCATGCACATTCAATAAATGAACAGGAGGGAGGCAGGATGCTATGCTCAGGAGCCAGGAGTGCCTGGTCATAGTCCATCCATTATGTCCTGGGCAGAAGGAACCAGTACAGTGTCTAAGCTCCAGAATCAGGGCTCTGGTTGTAAGAGATGCTGGTGAGCATGAGGCCAGCACAAAGATGAGTGAAAATAGATAGTGGTTGTAAACAGGGCACTTGGAAGAAACAAAGGAACAGAGAAAGCTAGGAAACTCAGAAGCACAAGCCACAAGTTGTGAAAAGATGGGATCTAAGAAGAAAGGCTATGTTGAGGCAGTTGTGTTTAGTAGAATGTGTCTGGGTGCTATTGATGAAAATCAAAAAAAAAAAAGGAAAAGAAAAAACCACAGCTCTCATTTTAAAGGGATTGAGAGATAGTTTATTCTGGAAGCATTTGAGTGACCATGGCCAGGGAACACAGATTTGGGTTACCCTAAATTCCATGTTCTGAAGTTGAAGCAGTTCATGGCATTTTATAGTTTTACATAACAAAGAAAGTTATAAATCAAGACAAGTTTAATATACATTGGAGGGACATCAGAGAGGCAACTATAGCAAGACAGGGGAAGCTCTTCTACTGGCCCAGAATGCTGTTTGATGCCATTCTTAGTTTTGGGTTGGTGGAAGTTAGGGCCTGCTTACTTAATGGATTGCAAAGATTATTATCTGTTAGTCACAGGATGTTAGCGCAGACACAGCAGTGGGCAAGACGCAGGAGTAATTAGGCTCTGGACCTGCATCAGTCCAAACTGTCCCCATTAATGAAATTCTAAGCAGTCAATCAGTCAATCAATCAGTCTCTGCAAGCACAGCTTCTTTCTAAGAATTCCTGTTCACAACTGGGACAACAATGAAGGAGATAGTGACCCTGAAAAATTAAGAGACTGTCTTAGTAAGGTTTCTATTGCTGTGGTGAAACACTATGACCAAAGAGCAAGTTAAGGAGGAAATAGTTTATTTGGCTTACACTTCCATATCACCATTTATCTTCAAAGGAAGTCAGGACGGGAACTCAAGAAGAGCCAGAACCTGGAGGCAGGAGCTGATCTAGAGGCCATGGAGGATTGCTGGTTACTAACTTGCTTACCATGGCTTTATTACAGAACCAAGGACCACCAGCCAAAGATGGCACTATCCACAATGGACTGGACTCGTCCCCATTAATCACTACTCAAGAAAATGCTTTACAGCCAGATCTTACGCAGGCATTTTCTCAATTGAGGTGCCCTTCTTTCAGATAACTCTAAACTATGACGAGCTGACATAAAACTATCAAGGACAGACACTTTCAGAGGTAATGAGTCTGTTAGGAACTGCTGCAGAACACGCTAGTGACACATGCATAGATGAAATACTGAACTTTGTGCGCACAGGAGAATTTAGGTGACAAATGCCTATTCATACGCCGAAAGAAGACATAAGCTGAGTTAAGTCAACCTGGAGAGAAGTGCAGGGTGAGAAGGAGTCTACAGCCACCAGCTTGAAGACAGGGTCACCCAAGGGACATATGGAAGACAGAAGGGCAGAGGAGCAGGACAAAGGTAAAAGCACAACCATGACTCCAAAGAAAAGGAGCCGGTGAAGAAAGACTACCTGGTGGGAGTTGTAAAATCATACTTGGAAGCCGGACGTGGGAAAGGAGAGACGCACAATCAGAAAACTGGCTTGCCTTGACAAGGCCGTCTCAACCACACAGCCGGGTAACACAACTTAGAGTTTGCTGCTGCTTGGTTCGGGTGAGGGTTGAGGGGGAATCGGCAGATGCTCACGTGGGTAACTCTTCACAGCTTAGATAATGGTGACGTCAACAAGCCTGTAGCTTGTTTTCTAGCCCGTGCCACCACTGGGAAGAGTTGGGGAAAATCTGTAAGAACTGGAGCCCAGGAGAAGGAAGTTGCGTCACAGCGTGCGTGCACGTAAGGGAGACGTTAGGAACCCAGGCCATCCGTGCCTCTGGTTCCCACCCACTGTGAGGCCTTTTGTGCCTCAAGCCACTGCCTTGAAGTGCTATGCTACCACCAGCCCGAGCTCCAGGACCAGGAACCATGGGCTGGAACAAAGTGTGTTGGGAATAACTTCATTCAACATAAGAGTCTCAAAGCCCATAGAGAAGGCACAAAGGTGCCTGTGTGACAGGCCCGAGGCAAATATGGGAGAACTGTGTGTGTATGTCTTAAAACAAGTACACCTCAAAGTCCACTCTGCAATCCTTGGGAGTTCTTCAGCCAGCCAATGACTTTTTCTTTTCCTCTTCCACCAAGGAGCACGTTTCTGATGGACATAGTGTATGACCTTCCAATGTGCTGTTTTATCCTACTTTGCTGTCCGTTACTGTGGTAAACATCACAAACAAAAGCAACTTGGAGACAAAAGAGTTTATTCAGCTTACAATTCTCAGACCACAGACGATCATGACGGAAGGGCAGGGCAGGAACCATAGGCAGGAACCTGGAGACGGGAAATGAAGCAGAGGTCTTGAGATAACGCCATCTGCTGGTTTATTCTATCAGTTTACGTTCAGATATTTCTTCTACCTTCCAGGATTACCTTTCCAGGGTCAACACCACCCACAGTGGCCTATGCCCTCCCACATCAATTGTTAATCATGTAAATGCCACCAGTAGATGTGACTACATACCAATCTGAGGGAGGTATTTTCTAAATTAACATTTCTTCTTCCCAGATACATGTAGACAAAAGATAACCATAATAAGCATCATTTTAATATTGCTTAGAAAATCATTTGTTGAGCCAGACAGACTCTTGCAAATGGTTCTCCAACCTCCATGTATGACTGTATGACTTTTGGCCTCTCTCTCTCTCTCTCTCTCTCTCTCTCTCTCTCTCTCTCTCTCTCTCTCTCTCTCTCTCTCACACACACACACACACACACACACACACACACACACTAAAATGGAATAAAATGCCTTTTTTATATTTGAAAGAAATTATACACATTTATGAGTACAATGTGGTTTTTAAAATATGCCCAATTAATTTATCAGCAGCATTTTCGATTTATAATTTGTTTTAACAAGTAATTTTCTTCATGTCGAAATAGTTCCCAATGACTACTTTGTTGGTCACTTTGTTCCCCTGCAGGAATGTGCTCTGAAGAATCACTTTATCTTGCTTCTGACATCACATTTAGGGTACTTTGCTCTGTGAAGTGGCTCTCTGTCTTGAGAGTAGGGCCAAGTGTGCCCAGCTCCAAATGGGAAATCAAGGTGTTTACAGAAGTGCCTTGTGGAGGAGATGGAGGAAGAGGCTTGCCGTGGCCCAGGCCGGTGTGACCAGCCAACGGGCACTATTGCTTTAGTTCCAAGGACAAGTTCCCCCATGTAAATAATGAGGTGCTTTAGAGCTGTGGTCAATTTCTTATATAAACTACAGTTGAGACCGCGAACTATGAAGTGGAACATGTCAATTCTTAATTGCTTAATATCTGATGCCAAGAAAGTATTCCTTGCAGAGTCCTTGAAAAGGGAAGCATATTACAATGCCAGAAGGACTTTTCTGGCTAAGCCAAGTACAAAGTATGTACATGTGTACCTGTGTGCACTTCAACTCAGCCAAGGTCATCTTAGCTGCAAACCAAACCTCAATCTTTCTTCATATTGCCTTCATGGAGCTATTTAAATTATCAGGGAAAACCTGAAAAAATTCATGTAATTTGAGTGACTTTTCTTAGCATTTTGTGATTTTTTCTTAGCAAATACTTATTATTAATCATTCTTTAAATTTAGCAGCATTTGTGTTTTTATTTAGAATTTTATCTTGAAGTATACAAAATACATTAAAATTACTTGAAATCCTACCCTCAAATAAGCACACTTTGTTCATTCTGTTGTAATGCATGTGAAGATGTAAAGCACAGATTCCCATGGATGTTATTTAATGACTATACATCATGCCATTTTCAGATGTACCACTACATATTATTTGGATAATTATCTGTTGCTAAATATTTACACTGACCCCAATTGCTACCACATTCTACAGTACCGAGAACAATTTTATGCTCACAAATACATGTATTCAAGTGCTTGTTCAAGTTTCCTTCACATACCTCTTAAAATAAGACTGCTCAAGGAGATTGGAAATATTTCAAATCAGATAATAGAATGGTATTAATGAACTCATTGCTAATAAAACACAATCCCTAAGTGATATTCTTAGTTTCAGAGTGAGAACATTATTTTCTACTACCTATTACCTGCAAAACAAATCAGAAAAAACATGTGAACAATTGTGGCAAGATTATATTCATTTCTTTTATTGCCCTGGCATATTTGGTCCCTCCAGGCTTCCTTCCACAGCGTGGACTCTTTCAAGGAGGTTTTTGACTGATGTTTCTGTCTTTCATAGAATTGTGGTCTCCCTCCTTAAATTGCCAGGTATTTTGCATAGCATGATGACAGAACAAGGGACTTGATAGAAGATGTCACCTACTCCCCCACAGTGTCCAGTCCTGTTTTGTATACCAGTATGAGGGAAGGCAAGACTTCATAAGGAACCTACTGCCATTGGATGAAGAAAAAAAGAGGTCCTGTACATGTTTGCTCCTGTGTTGCAAGGGCAGAGTGCATGGCTAAGTTGTGTTGATGTTCTACTGCCTTCCTGATGCTCAGTATTCATTCAAGTTGGCTTTACTGCCCTCACTTGGTTGTTATAAGAATCCCATCCCTTTCACCCGTAAAAATGAAAAGACAGACAGGGTAAGAATTCATTGAGGCTGGTTGACCTAAGAAAGACAGCTCTCCAGCTGAAGGGAAAAGATACACAGGAAACAACTGCTCGACAAATAAAGCTTCCCTCAGATTACAGCAGGTCAACATGACACAAGGAAAGATGTTAAGAAGGCAAAGATGCTGAGATCCTGCCTGGTGCCTGTGGAACTGTCCAAACTGGACTAATAGATAAATGTGGATGCTTTTGGAATGGCATGCAAATTTACCTTACTTTTCTACTGTCTTTCACATAAAAACTAGAAACAGAGATATGAGACACCTAACAATTGGACATCCTATCTCTGAGGCACACAGCTAGCATGTGTCCACATCTACTCAAGCTTTCTCAGAGTCCTGGGCAGCACTTCCAGGCCTCTCTCCCATCATCCCCTGTTCAGGGTCAAGAACCACAATCAATAGGCTGATTGATCTAAAATTGCATACAAGCTGACTAATTACCACACAAAACTGACTCGTAAAGAGTTGCCATGGAGCCCAGCAACACACGAGAGGAAGCATCTGAATTCACGACTTGTGGCATGTCATGGTAGAAGCAAAACGGGAGAAAGACCAGGATCCCACAAACCCAATTTGAGGGGATGCCCCAAAGTATCTAATGACCTCCTCCTAAGACTCAGAACATCCTTGAGGACCAAGAATTTGGCATATTGATTGGAGAATGGACATCCAAGACTCAAACAGCAACAAATCACTTGATTACACTGAGGCGATGGTTGGTAAGGGAACACTCAGCCAGTCAACAGGCATGTTGGAGGATTCAGAAGCACAAAAGAAATCTCCCAACCAAGCCTAACCCAGTTCAAGAGAAATACAGAAGCCACTAATACAGACAGCAAGTGTTCAGCCCAGAGATGTCAGCCTTTTGCTCCTTCAGTAAAATGTTCATATCCTCAGCTATGTATCTTCAGTAACTTTTGTAGAATAAGTTAAGAAATAAAAGAAAAAGTTATCATAAACAATTTCAGGTCAAATTCTAGAAGAGATGTTTGTCATTTTACTGTGCTGTGATTTCTACCAGGACGGAAGCTCCAATAGCAAGGGTATAGTTAATTGTTTTCTGCCCTCATTTTCTAGAAGAAGTGTAATGTCTTCAAAAGGCATTCTCTTTCATTCATCCAAGATGGAGTCAGTTAAATTCCTCTCTTGTATTCATCAGCTAGAGAACAAAGATTGTATATAAAGAACACATCCTAAGACCTTCATGATTCCCCAACTCCCATTGCTGTAAATGGAGGCACCCAGAATGGGAACACAGCAACCGGAAGGACCCGGGTGACCTACTTGTATAATTTATTCCTAAAAACACCTTTAACTGAGACAAGTATAAATTAAGGGATTCTGCCAAAATGTTAATGGTGACTGTGGGAAATTTTAGTTGCTTCCACCTCTATACAACAGACAAACTTACTTTCAATTTCTTATTTACTAGGAAGTGTCTCTTGTCCATCTTTTTAAAACAGGAGAACAACTCTAACTGATAACAAAGTACATTAATCGGACACTGGGTTTTCACTCATGAGTCCAGACTGGAGGAAACAAGCAGGGAGGAGGAGCCCAGTGTATGTTGCTCTTGGGTGCACCCAGCAGTGGACTCTGATTGGGCATTCAGCAAATACCCTGTTGGCGCTTCCTCTGCTTTCCTGCCTAGGACTTGTAGTGCATTGACTCTTGCCTCTTCTTCTCCCTCACATCTCTTTCCCGGCACCAGCGAAGGACTTGCTTTCCTCTCTACAGCTGGCAGTTATACAAACAAATCCAGTAATAACACTTTCAGGTCTTTTAGACAAGCCCACTGAAGAGGTCCCCCAACTCCCACACCCAATACCCTCCTTCGCTTTAAGAAGACAGATTGATTTTCACCAAAATTCCATGATAGCAGGTAGGGCTACTTATTCAGAGGAAGACATGAGGAGAGCAGGTTGTAGAAGTTGGTTAGGCAAGAGGGAACTTGTTCCAAAGAAAAGTAACCAGTTTCTTTCTCGGCTAAGTCATAAATGTCGTTGGGCCTCTTGGCAGCTTATTCCTTGCCAGAGGCCGGAGATGTCAGAAGTGTTTGCAGTCTTCACTCCCTAGTCTGGTTCCTAAATGATTTTGGAGTTACCTTTTCAGAGGAGGGAATGTCAAAGTGGCAATAAATGCCATTAAAGAAAAAATACTCCTTCTGATGAGGAGATAGAGTCTCAGAACTTGGACAGACTTAACCCATGATCCTGTAAATAACACATCACCCATGCTCCTTTTAGTTACCCCTTTTAAACTCATTGATTCACACACACACACACACACACACACACACACACACACACAGGAAAGGAAAGGGTAGTTGAAAAGCTAGTGGGGTCAATGAGAGTAGGAATGGAGCAGGAAAGGGTAGTAGAGAGTGAACACAATCAAAATAATGATACACAGGTATAAAAATGTTATAATGAAACCCATTACTATACTTAAGTAGTATATGATTTTAATTTTTTTCAATATATAATATAAAAACTGTCCAAATACACATACACTTCAAGAATGAATCACAGTCTGTAACTATACGACCTACTGAAAAGGAATTCAACCCTGAATATGGAAAATAAGGTCACATGACTGCTCCAAATGCTTTTCATTCTTCAGTAATTGAGTCCAAAGATATTGAAATAGGTGAAATGCCAAAGAATTGAAAAGACAGATTTTTCAAAGTGATCAATGACTTCAGACAGGTGACATATAAACAGCTGAGGAAGATGACGTGACAGCGTGAGTCAGCAAAGAGATGGGGATCCTGGAAAAAAGCCAAGCAGAGCTTAGGAATGAGAAGTTCAGAAAATCAAATAAATTCTCAGGGACCTCAGCAATGCCTCAGGTGGAAGAAAGGCTATCAGGCCTTGACAACGCACTTTCAACATTTATTTATTTGTTTGTTCATGTATTTAATGTGTGTGTGTGTGTGTATGTGTGTATGGCCCTGTATGCATGTGTGCCTGACCTGGTCTGGGGACAACCTGGAGGACTTAGTTCTTTTCTTCTGCCATGTGGGCTCCAGGGTTACAACTCAGTTCTTCAAATACCTTCTGCTGATTCATCTCACTAGCCCTGCTTTTATTAAAGAATATGTATATAATATACATATGTATGTATATATGTATATATATCCTGTCATCTATTCATGACATAGAGCTAGATATAAAAATATCTTCAAGCATAATAACAGAGTTATGAAAACACAAATTAAACTAATAGCTTGATATTGGCTTTGCTGTCCTCATCCTCACCCTTTACAAGTGAACACCTATTAGCAAATCTACATGGTATTTGCATATGAAAACCACAGAGTAGCTATTAAAAGTAATGAGGATACTCCAGATGCTGCAGAGCCCCACTCACATCTGATCAGCAATACAATTCTTGGAACTCGATAATTTTGATCTGTCTTGTAACAGCTCATTGGAAAGAGGGAGGAAATACAGCCATTAAAAGGGACGGAAAGAATTTTCCTCTCAGGAATTTAGAAATCCTTACTCGGATTTTGCAGAACGGTTAATTAGAATTAAAATCCACAAGGTCAGGGTGCAAAAATAACAGCTCTCTTCCAAGAACAAATCACATGATGTCTTACTCAGTCCTAAATGCCCTAAGTATAGCTGAACAGTCTCAACTGCCTGCAAACCCAGACCTGCTCTTGGCAAACATGTTGGCACCCGTGTCCAAGGACATAGACCCTACAGGGGCAATGATATGATTCCCTGGCATGGTGCCTCGTTCACATCCACCTAGCCCATCAGAATCTCCATCACAACGAGGCATGCAACTCCAGAGAAAATGCAAACCTGGAGTGCCACAGGCTGGAAGGTGACGCCAGCTGCACCAGCTTCATGCTCTGTGATGTTTGGCTACTAATTTACATTTTCTCAGTTATGAATAATATTCAAACTAATCCATAGGAGGCATTGAACCAAGTGAACTCATGGTAAATCTTCAGTAAACATCATTTATTTATTTTTATGTTTATATTTTTTGGAAAGCAAAAATATTTACTATAGGACACGTAGATTTATCATTCAAGAAAAATATATGTCTTTATAAAAAAAATTGAAAGGTCCTACTCACAAAAACTAAAAGGCAGAAATAATCCAAGTATGTATTACCAAATTAACAACAAAACTATGCCAGATCCAAGCAGTTCAATAAAACTCCACCATTAAATTAGAACTGTTACATGTTCCCACATGGACGAGACTCAGAAGTGTTATACTAAATAAAAGGAACTAGGCACCAAGAGTAGTTATTGAATATCACAGTTATATTAAATATTCAGTTATGTTAAATAACTTTGGAAAATACAAAGTAGATTCGCCACTGTCTGTTTCTAGAGATAGGTACTAAGTGTTTAATACAAAAATGAGTTTTCTCTTTCAGGAATGAAAACTATTGTAAGTAAATAAAGTGGTAGCATCATGAATGAACAAAAGTACTGAAATCAATACAAGTGGATAATTTCACTTCAATTTTTCAAGTTCAAGTTTCAAATACTTCACACCAAAACATCACTAAGAAAATAAAACATAAGTAAAGAGTCTGGAGTTAATTTATATGTATATATTGTGATAGAGAAAGACATAATTTCTATTTTAAAATTTTGCTAAAATTCTCGTGCAGACAGTTCAAATATGGCACAGAAAATGAGCAAAAATTGCATTTCAGGACTGATATAGTGGTTAATCACCTTGAAATTTTAATCAAAACACAAAGAGTTAGCGTAACTGCTAGTCCAAATAGCTAAAATTGTCATCAGTCCCAAGAAATACCAACCAGTGAGCTGCAGGGATCCACTTGGAAGCTGTTTTTTAAAGATATAATTACATATGTTCCAACAACCAATCCAGCATAAATGAAAAACAAAGAACAATAAGAATGCTCCTAGAAGTTTGCTTAAAAAGGTATTATTTAATTTGTATTTATACATGCAAGTGTGTGTTTATATTTGTGAGTGTGTGTGTGTACATGTGAGTGTATATGTGACTGTGTGTGCATGTGAGTATGTGTGCATATGCGTGTACATGTTGAGTGTGTATGTGCGTGTGTACATGTGAGTGTGTGTGCACATGTGTGTACATGTGAGTGTGTGCGTGCATATGTGTACATGTGAGTGTGTGCATGTGCATGTGTGTACATGTGAGTGTAAGTTCTGCAAGTCCAGAGAGATCACCCATCTCAGGAATTGGGTTAAAGGCAATCAGGAGCTGTCTGGCCCGTGTGTTAGAAGCACAGCCAGGCCCTCCTCAAGAGCAGTAGGTGGTCTTACCTGCTGAGCCAGCCCTGGTCATAGTGCTTCATTTATAACAGTCTAGATCAGTGGTTCTCTACCTGTGGGTCATGACCTTTTGGGCCCGAATGACCCTTTCACAGGGGTTGCCTAAGACCACTGGAGAACACAGGTATTTGCATTATGATTCATAACAGTAGTAAAATTACAATTATGAAGTAGCAAGGAAGTAATTTTATGGTTGGGGATCATCACATGAGGAACTCTATTAAAGAACTGCAGCATTAGGAAGGTTGAGAAACACTGTTCTAGACAGAAAGAGTCCTGATACCTTTACAAAGAAAACAAATAATGAAATGTTCAGCAAACATTTTTATTATCATTCTGTAGAGGGCCAAGAAGTGCCGGGAGGCTGTAGGTCAAGACTGAATAGTTTCGCCCTGATCCAAACTCAGCTTTGTTTTCTAATGGCTAGCCTTTCTGTGGCATTGCATTTCCCACAATTATTTACTCCATCTCAGCAATGAAAATAACGAGCCAGCGAAATCTGAAAGCATCATTACCTTCTCCATGCATGTCTACACTGGATGGCCTGTGCTCTTTGTTCTCCCAACAATGTGGCATTTCAAGTATTTTAATGTCCTAGTCGTCGTAGCAACACACTTGTCAAAGACAAAGAATACCTTTTTCTGGGTTACTGCAAGAACATTTCATTCCCAATGCTTCCTCACATTATGTGACACTGTCCCCAGAAGACATGAATAAATGTCTGCTCCACACAGACAGAGAGCCAACCACAGACTGAAGTAAGGATACCACCAAAACCCAACTGGGTGAACCATTGCATTTTACTGGGGCTACTTACAGGAGTACAGGAGGTAACCCCTCAGAGGAACAAGAATGCCTCAGTGACATCTCCATGGCCAAGGCCCACCCCAGCTCACCTGACAGCTCACCAAACCTGGGAACCTGGAGCTCACTGCACAGCCGCCTGCAGGTGGCTTGCAGCTTGGAAGGCATCTTTTCCAGGGAGGTCAGTTGGTCTGGGCCTCTTCTAGGCGGTTCAGCAGTCTTTACATCTGATATAGGCTTGGGGGAAGGCTAGTATATCTGGTAAAGCCGGTGACTTCCTAGTGCCTTAGGGCTGCTTACTTCCTGAGCAGCAGGCTTGAAGGCTGAAAGGTTCTACTGCCCCTCAGAACATCCAGTGTCTTAGAACTTCCCTCCAAGATGAAAGGTTTGTATCTCAACAGAAATGTTTCCACAAGACGTCAGGACCACTTTTGCTGTTCAGATTAGAAAGAGATCCACTTTTTTATGTGGAGGAAAAGTTTGTTAGCACAGCACACAGAAGTCACCATTGGATTTGAGATCTCAAAAGTCAACAAATTATTCCCTGTAGAGCTGGCCTCTTAATGGACAATTCAATCAAGTGTGAATGTCTCAATTGTATCTGTCCTGGACATATCCAGACTTCTGTCCAATCGTTATTCACTGAAGAGTCCAACAATTTCCACAGCATCTGGATTGCATTAGTTTTTATAAATGATGTAGAGAGAGATTTACAGATATGGGAGGATTGGAGAGACTCCTTCATCTTGCATAGATGAACACCTGTGGCATTTGGCATCCAGGGTTTCTTAAAATGGTCTGCTATACACATCTAGAAATGGCAACATGCCAGGACCCTCCCTCCCTGCATTCCAGAAAAGGAAATGAACCCCCCCAAAATCACAAGAGGGGAAAAAAAGTGAGGAAGCAAAGGGAGTCCGGTGTCCACTCCGAGGCAGACCAGAGAGGGAACCAGCATTCTTTATACAGGCCTCGGGAGTCAAAGGCAGGGCTAGCTTTATGGGACCTCCCTTCCCCGTCCCTAGTTGGAGTCCAAGGACACAACAAAACTCAAGGGTTGCACCCTATGCTTGCATGCAAGAACCAGCAAGATCTGAAGGTCTTGAACAGCTTCAAAAGAGTACTGCTTAGACACAAAACAGCTTTCCCCAAATAGCGTGGAAAGATAAAGAAACTTAGCTAGACACACAGGAAAGCCAAAGCTGGGAAGAGGAAGGAAGCAAGCTCACAGAGCGGGGACACTGTGTGCCAGCATCGACAGCGCAAGTGAAGTTAAAGCCAAGCCGCCCCGGGCCCCTGCCGAGGTTCCAGTCTTTAGACCCCGGAGTCTCCTTGGATATAGCTTGAGATCCACATGTGCAGCACGAGCTGAACGTGTCTGCGAGCATCAGAATGTCCACTCTGCTGTTCATTTCATCCTTCCCACTCATAAGCATGTTCCTGTGCGTCCTATCAAGGAATAGGGTTGGAAAAGAAGACATGAGTGGATCTGAGCTCATGACCTTCCTCCCAAAGCCTCTCCTAATACGTCTTCATCTTCGCATTTTATCAGCATACATGGCCAGTCCTCTTTTGCCTTCCTGAATGGCAGTCACTCAAAGTGCTCAGGGCAAAGAATGACCACACACCTGTAGGGCTCTCGCCTATTTACCTCAATGCTGATTACCCCCAATAGGTCCTGTTGGGCTCCACAGCAATAACACAATTACAAGGCTGAATAAAGTCAGAAGAAAAACACACCCAAGAAAATTAAGCAGTCAGTAGAACTGAATTCAAGTAAGCCACAGGTTGGGTAACTATGAGATGGAGAATTTAAAATAACTAATTGGCACCATAAGAGGAGCACACCATCTGTATCAGACAATCAAGAAAGATGACAGACAGAAAGCCTAAGAGAGAATCAAAAATCAGTAATGGAAAGTAAGATCATTCGTATAATTGTAAACGCCCGAGAGCTCCTCAGAAGACTGGACATGACTAAAAAGAGTCAACAACATTAAACGTAACTCAATGGAAACTCCATCATCCAAAATACTGAGGGGGGAAAATGAATGAAAAAATTAGAACATTCTAGAACTATGGAACAACTTCAAAATGAGTACCACATGCATAATTGGCATGCCAGAAGGGAAAAGGAAAAAAAAATAGATCAGAAGAAAATTTGAAGTAATAATGACTAAGGATTTTCTAAAATTAATGACAAAAAGCAAATTGTAGATCTAGGAAGTTCAGAGAGCAAAGAGCAGAATAATTACCACAAATTTACATATTTAGACTGTGGATGACCAAATGAAAAGGAAAATCTCAAAATCAACCAAGGAAGAAGAAACCTATAAAAAAACAAAAGAAGATTTTCCTTTTAGTGGTGATAGAAACATACAAGTAAAAAATGGAGTGAAATATATTTACAGCATGGAAAGGGGGAAAAGAAACACCAATGTACAACATGCTGGGTATAAGTTCTTTAAAACCAACAGAGACTTCCTTAGAGCAGGGCATAGTGGCACTGACCTGTAATCCCAGCACTTGGGAAACTGAGGCAGGAGGTGAGGCCCTGTCTCAAAACAAGTGAAATACAAAAAAGTAAAAGGCTTTCTCAGACAAATAAACTGAGGGAGCCTTTAGGCAACAAATCTCTGAAAGAAATGTTTAGAGATGTTGTCAAGACAGAAGGACAACTGCTTTGATTCAGTTGTGACTGTGCCCTGGGCCTTCCTCTTAGAGTAGGAAAATAGGTAGCTTATCTTTTATTTTGCAAAACCATAGTTGAGAGAGTTTAAAACCTTTTAAAGACTCTGGTGTTTTAGAGAGACTTTGGAATTTTAGAGAGACCAGATATTTTAGAGATGCTTTGGATATTTTGGAGAGGCTCTGAATGTTAAAATAGGCTTTGGATGTTTTAAAGAGACTGAATTTTTAAAGACTAGGACTTTCAAAGTTATTATGTGCTTCAGTTTGGAATATGAGATCATGGGAATGAACAAGAAAGGAAAGGATATAGTTGAATAGTAGTGTGTTTTTGTGTTAGGTTGACAAGCGGTCAATTGTGTTGGCTAGTTTTCAGGGAATAGGCTACAACTAGCCGAGAAGAGGCAACGACAATTGAAAATGCCTTCATAAAATTGGCCTATGGGCAAGCCTATGGTCCTTTTCCATCACTGATAATCGATGTGGGAGATGCTAACCTAATTGCAAGAAGGAGGGTTAAGTAACCTAACTGTAGATTGCTATCAGCTATTTCTGTGAGCCCAGGTTCTATTCGTTAGGAAGCTGGGGAGGGGACGGACTATTCTTTAAAAAGACTGACAAATTTTACAAGAGGTTCTAAACAACAATGATAGCTCCCAACACCACTCCTAGGCAGGTAGTTCTAGGGTGTAAAAGAAAGCAAACCGAGCAAGCCAATAAGCAGTAAGCAGCACTCCCTCATGGCCTCTGTATCAGGTCCTGCCTTCAGATTCCCACACTGAGTGCCTGCCCTCATCTTTCTGCATGATAGGCCACTAAGTGTAAGATGAAATAAATCCTTTGTCTCCCGAGCTGATTTTAGTCACAGTGTTTCATCATAGCAACAGAAACCTTAAGACAGAAAGACATTTCAGAAGAAAGATATAAAGTAAAATATAATTGGCTTTTCTGATCTAGTCTGTTGGTTTTAATAGTTTTTTGGTGGGGTTGTTAGGATTTTCTGTACTATGTGGTCTGCAAACAGGAGCTATTTGACTCATTCTTTGTCAGTTCTTAGAGGACTTTTATTTCTTTCTGTTGTCTACTGGCTTGGACACCCAATGCTAGACTGAAGAGACCTAGTGATAGATTGCATGGCACAAACAAGGGAGTGTTTAACACTGGTTTCTGTAGTAGACAGATCCAGGCAGAAATATGGCAAAAGAAAATTAGCCATTAATCATACCCCACACCAAATGGACCTCACAGACAATCATAGAACATTCTATCCAACACATGCCATTTTTCTTAACTATAGATCGATCATATTCTCAAGCACAAATACTAGATCACGAAATAAGCTTGAGAATATTAAAAACCGAGATCATCTAAAGCATCATTTGCAAATGCATGGACATTGAACAAGTAGTGATCAATGAAAAGGTCAAGAGTAGTTTTGCCAGGGGTGATGGCAGGTGTCTTCCATCTCAACTCCTCAGGAAACTGATGGGGGAAGACAGGAACAGATTAGATGAGAAAAGCTTCAGGACACAAAGTCTGTACATACAAATTACCAACATTTTTGTATATAAATGGACAGCTCTCTATAGAAATAAAAATTTAAGAGCCACCCAATTACAGCAGCTACAATATACTTAGGAGCCAGTTTAATGCAGACAAGATATTTGTAATGATGACTAGCCAGCCTTGGCAAAAGAAAATAATGTAGATACAGATAAAGAGAAAGTAATTCCCAAGTTTGTGAACTAGAAGAACTATGATTAGGAAATGCCCACAGTGGGTGGAGAGATCTGCAGACTCAATGTCACTCCCTTAACGCCCCAAAAAAAACAGCAACAATGTTCTGTAAGAGAAAATTCCTCAAGTTCATATGCAAGCAGAAGAAGAACTGAAGTAAACTAAGCAATCTTGAGCAAAAAGAACTTCAGAATATATTACAAAGTGCTAGCTAGCAACCAAAGCAGCGTGGTCTCTGCATAAAACCAATGGGAATGGAATAAAAAGCCAGAAAATAAACCCACAGAGTTACAGCAATGATTTTCTGCAAAGATGTCAACAACACACACTAGGGAAGAGATGGTGCCTTGAGAAAGTGGCGCTGAGAAGTCTGGGTCTCCTCTGTACGCGGATGAATACAAATGTATAGGACATGGTCGCTGCTTTCCCGCCCCGGTCTTTCAGGAAGTTCAAATTCTTGCTAAGGTGAGATATCAAAGGAGACATAACTATGACTAGAAGCTGAAGGCAGCTCCATCCTTTGAGTTAGATATCAAGTCATGTCTGCTGTGTGAGATGGGCCCCTTCCCACAGCCTACTGCCCACAGGAATGGCTGGTAAGAAATGATAGTGTCTGCCCAATGAAGGACTGGAAGCCAAATGGCCTAATGGGTGGAAATGAAACGAGGGTAGAGCGACAGGTTTGTTAGGACTCCAGGACAGGATACACAGCGGACTTTACTCTGTGGTGCTTACAGGGGCTCACTTCATGTCCCTTCATGCATACCTTCTCCTAACAGAAGGACTGAGTCACACTGGGGGACGGGTCCTCCTAGGTCGCATCGCCATCAGATCATCTCCAAAGAGTGGTTCCTAATGAGATCACATCCACAGATACGGGGGCCTCGAGACTTCAGTACCTTAGTTCACATAGTTCAACACATAATATATAGTGAATGCCTGGAGGAAAGAGTAACATTTTAAAGTCATATAGAACAAAGCTGTAAATAGAAAATTAAACACCCAAACAGAAATTAGAAAGGCTGCATAAGCCCATCTGGCCCTTACTTTATTCTTGGCCTGGGTGACAAATTCCTCTCAGAGGTCTTGCTATTGAGTGGCGTGTTCTAGGGGACCATGCTGCACAAACTACAGGGAGAAAGCGGTGTGAGAGTAAAACTTTGTAAAACATAAACAGGTCAGCTCATTTTACCAGAGGAAGCAGTTTTCCACTAGTTGTACCCCATGTGGCCAGCATCGATCCTTGGGCCATTGTGCAAGTATCCAGGTCCTGGAAGGAAGGACTGTAAACAAGTGGGTGTAGTCTTCCAGGACCTTGTCAGAACAAAACTTATGCTTTATATCATCTATTTTGTTGTGTGAATTGGGGTCATAAAAGACAAAATAATAGAATATAGCTCCATACACATCCTTACAGGTGTGCAATGTGCATGTGTATACACACATTTAAGCATGTTTGCATATATGCAGCCATCCTTCAGTAACCATCGAAGATCCCTTATTTCAGAAATGAGCTCTCCCATATATGTGTATCAACATCCAATGATTCAAATAACACCTGTGAAAACAGTTTTTGCAGAGAAATCATACACATGCCTCATACATGTCAACCCTTCTCTATACCCAGCTGGTCAAGTCTTCATGAATGTATTTAATGTAAAGACTTTACCATGAGGCGTTGGCTCTCCTCCAGCCTTGGAACTCTGCAGCTGACAAACTGGAGACACAGAAACATATGCTGGTTTCCAGTCTACATGCAGAAGTATGGGGGCCAGAGAGATGGCCAAGTAAATCTCAGCCCGAGGGCAAGAGACAAGAGAGCCCTGCTCCGCACAGAGATAGGACACCAGGCTTCCTCTCAGGCCTCTGCAAGGCTGGGTGACACCAGCAATTCCTCATGAGGGAAACTGCTCTAATGAGTCTGCCAGTTCACCCGACAGTCTCACTTGGACACCTCCTCATACACACACAGCTAATCTAGGGCCAGTCCAACAGACACAGGTCCTGCAGCTCCCTGCCCTGCACTGTGCCCTCTCGGAGCCCTGCGATGACAAGATTGAGACTGTCCCTGCTGTAAGAGTGAGGATGTAAATAGGGAAGCATTTCTAAAGCACATAATGGGCCCCCAAAATGGAAAGGATGCAGGGAATATCATGAGAGTGACTGTTAGGAGCGCTGACAGAAGAAAGTGTAATCTGGGGCAGGGGGAGCAGGAGGAGTAGGGGGAGCAGGAGGAGCAGGGGGAGCAGGGGGAGCAGGGGGAGCAGGGGGAGCAGGGGGAGCAGGGGGAGCAGGGGGAGCAGGAGGAGTAGGGGGAACAGGGGGAGCAGGAGGAGCAGGGGAGCAGGAGGAGCAGGGGGAGCAGGGGGAGCAGGAGGAGCAGGGGGAGCAGGGGGAGCAGGAGGAGCAGGGGGAGCAGGGGGAGCAGGAGGAATAGGGGGAGCAGGAGGAGTAGGGGAGCAGGAGCAGGAGGAGCAGGGGGAGCAGGGGGAGCAGGGGGAGCAGGAGGAGTAGGGGGAGCAGGGGGAGCAGGAGGAGTAGGGGGAGCAGGAGGAGCAGGGGGAGCAGGGGGAGCAGGAGGAGTAGGGGGAACAGGGGGAGCAAGGGGAGCAGGGGGAGTAGGGGGAGCAGGAGGAGCAGGGGGAGCAGGGGGAGCAGGAGGAGCAGGGGGAGCAGGGGGAGCAGGGGAGCAGGAGGAATAGGGGGAGCAGGAGGAGTAGGGGGAGCAGGGGGAGCGGGGGAGCAGGGGGAGCGGGGGGGAGCAGGGGGAGGAGGGGAGCGTGCGTTTCCAGGAAGACGATGGTGAGAGGCTCAGTGCTGAGGAGGGGAAGGAAACAGCTCATGTCTAATTTAACTCCACACGCATGGATTCTCTGAAGATGGAGAGAGATTCGGGGGACTTTGATGAAGTTTCCTGCCTGAGCAGCACCAGAGCACGCTCCGCTATGGGTGCAGGGTTACCACACTGCTTGGCTTTAGATCATTTCCGTTACGACAGTAGGACCAGCATGAACGCCTAGGAACCACTGTATTTGCAGGACATACGCTGGGTGTAGGTTGAAGTGAAGGCTGAACTTTGAGGTGCCCCGTGTATGCACTGAAGAGAGGCAAAGTGCATGTCCCCAAATGCAAGCTAGCTTAGCCCCTGCAGCTGTGGTGGCAGGAGACTGTGTAATCTTCATGGCTGGAAGCAAGGGGCCTCTCTCTTCATGAGACACAGAATGCATAAATCCACCGCGGAGGACGCAATGTAACCCTGCTCACAAGAAGCCCTCACACACCTGGGCCTCCTTGTTGTAAGCAATGAAGCGTGTGCAGAGACAAGGAAAGCAGCGGACAGGAGGGGGCAGGGAGCCCTGATCTGCATCCGTTCACCTGAGCAGAGCTCCATTCTCTAGGGCGGCATGAGCCGGAAGGGCGGCATGAGCCGGAAGAATGGCCCCTGAGTCCCCTCCACCTCCGACCTTCCACAGCAGCTGGGTAGAAGCAAGTCCACACCAGATGTTTTCCGTTCTTTGTCAAGAAAGTAACCCTAACCCTCTCCCACCTGACAGGCCTAATCCCAGTCATCACCACAGCCAGAGACACCGTGCCTCTTTGTTCGTTCTTCCAGGAAAATGATGGGATGAACTAGGGGAAGATGTCTATTAGAAAACCTCAGAGACCATCAGCCTGGAGGCCTCAGGTAATGGGAAACTGGAGGACTTTGACCTGGGCCAGGAAGGGTGTGTGCTGCATTTTGCCAGCATTTTCCAGGAACCTAGGAGAAGTCTGCATTAATGGCTTGTGGGAAAGCATGTCTTCTTCATCATGCACACAAGTACTCTCCAGCAAGGAGTAGACAACATTCATTTTATTTGGGATTTCTTGAACAAATTCTGTCTCCACAGAGCTGGAGAAACTGTGACATTCTTATTTCAACACTGCCATCTGCCGGATCAAAGCAGAAACACCTCTTCTCATTTTAGTAGGGTGTTTTGCTTTGGTTTGAATTTTAAAAAGACTATCCTAGAGCAGGTGAATTCTTATCTTGAAGGAGGGTGTCACCTTACCAGTGATTGACAGGGAAATTGGCATTGCTGTCACAGACAATGAATCAGTTATGGGGTGTGTTTTTTCGTAACCTCTGTATGGTTACAGAACTCCTTGACAAATAAATATTAGGGTAAACACAAAGTTGTCCAGCTACAAAGTGGCCTGAAGAGGACACATCTCTGGCTAGTTAAACTCCAAACTGGACGTTTTTGATAGCCTCAGACTGACCAGAGGCAGTTAGAGGGTGGGAAGAAAGAGTCTGGGAGTGGAATAATGAGGAGATAGGGGAGGGAAGAAGTCTGATGGGAAATCCTGGGGTGCCCTCAACAGAACAAAGAATGGGGTGAGCTCAGAGGCTGCATGCAGACGGACAATGGACGGGATAGATAAAAGAGGGTGGATACCGCCCGCCGGTAGCGTGAGACCCTACTCTTACAAGGGATGAGCACTTCGGGGGCTTAAATAGAGGCGTCAGTGAACGGAGGAGCCCGTAGGGCGCTGGGAAGCTCAGAGAGTCTGTGAGAACAGGAGGCTGGCTGCCAGAGAACTGCAGTACCTTAGAGGGGAGGCCTCCTATGTGCACGCCGTGGTCGCCGTGTGAGTGGTCAGAGGCAGCCTCATGGAATCCTCTCTGTGGACACAGAACGGTTCCACTGCTGTGACAGCAAACCCTGTGAGAGACAGCTGTCGTGTAAGAAAAAGAAAAGCAGCACAGCTTCCCATTATCCAACTGCAAGAGTGGCCTAGACTGGCGACTTCGGATCTGGACCCCGACCCAGCTTTCTGCTCCGCACTTTTAAACTCGGGACCGGAAGTCTTCTCTGAATTTCACGATGCCCAGGGTGCAAGTACCGCCAGGGGCAGCAGCTGCATCCCCGTCACCAATGGATATTGTTTGCCAGTTCCTACGATGCTTGATCTGAACACAGGTTATTACCTGAGCCCCTTCTCACACTATTCTTCAGTTTCTCCTCCTCACATAAAGGGAAATCCGCTTGCCCTTGAAATGACACGCCATGCTCCATATCAAGCCTGGACTCTCTACCCATGCATCCTCAAGTGTACACCCATGCTTCTACTTTCCAGGACAGATCAGGCAGTTTCAACGGAAGCTGTTCCATATTCAGTGGAGAGACCATCCTGGAACAAATGGAGATGACCAGGGGAGGTTTTTTGTTATTTTCAACCTCGTTCTAATCAAACATCTTCAGAAATCTTACGTTCAAGTCATTTTCCTCATTTAATGCAATTCACTGAGTGCATCCCAATATGTAAGATACAGATATTGGGGAGTGATCCAAAGACTTCAAAAGCTTACATGCATCTTTAATTTTATTTTGTTTGCAGTGGGCATGTGTAAGATTCATAAGCATCTCTGAGCCCAGATTCCACATGCCTCTCCAGACCCCAGTCAGGGGGAGTAGAGAGCCACAGATCCCTGAGACAGTCAAAGGTATGTGGCACCCTCCTCCTCCCTGCCCCTGCACCCTCACAGGCTCTGCAGCATGAGTTCCTAGAGCTGTGTGGGGACACACGGATGGGATATCAGCAGGGACTGGATGGGCTGGGAGGTGCTGAGAGGGCTTGTCCCGGGTGTAGTGACTTGACTTTCCTGTCCTTCTGAGGAGACTCCCCTCCATCCCTGTACATCCCTGTACTCCCTGTTGCGTGCAGGAAAACATTCCTGATATATCACTACATCTCATCCCAGAATACTGTCCCAAGATGAAAGAAGGGACGCTGCTTCCATGCTCTAGCTCTCAGCTAGGGACACCCAGGCAACCTGTGCGCTCTGGGACCACCAGCTTCTACCGCAGTGTAGATACCAGTCTCTCTAGCTGTCTAATCATGGAAGTTCACGTCCAGGGCCCTGTTCACATGGTCACCTCTGCCCCAAACATACACTGGCCTTCCTGTTCACTGGAACTGCTTCCTTGCAACTGGGTCCTACCCACTGCCTGGCTTTAATCTCCTTGCTAAATAGTCTCAGAAGCAATGTGCTTGATTCTGTACTTAATGAGTGGCAGCCAGGTGTACCCAGGACAGTGTAAAGTACAGGACACAAGAGACTCTGGTACCCACCACTATGGCTCCTGTACTAAGAAGTTACTAGTCTTAAATCCTGGGCAAACGAAACATAGATTTGCTTTATGCTAGCTGCTCTTGTTCGTTCCATGTCAAGGATTCTACAGCCTTGAGTTCAATCAGCTACAGTCAAAGCATCCATAACGAAATGTTCTGTCTGTGTTACTCAGCTATGAGCTGTTGTTAGAAGACACTTGGGGAAACAATCGAAAGGAGAAATTATCCCTTTTGGCTCACAGCTTTGAAGATAGCTCTCCATCCTGTGGGAGAGCCTGGTAGGCAAATGCTCACATCTCAGTGACCAAGAAGCAAAGAGTGGAAATGCTTTTTCCTCTTCTCTCTTTCACTCCATATGACCCCTGCTTTTATGATGGTACCTCCCACATTCAGGGGTCCTTCCCCCACACCCCTCAATTAATCGTATCTAGAAACCCCCCCATAGACACACTCCAAGTGGTATTCTACAACTGTTCTAAATGTTCCCTGATGAGATCAGGTCAACCATCTAGACAGAACTTCACAGTCGGTCCTGAACTACACCTGTTCCACAGTATTCATGCCATAAGCCGCCTAGAACTTACTGGAAGCCTCGCCGTAAGAGTGGAAATGGCGAGAGAAGGATGAGGATGGCTGATTAATGAGTACTCAGGTCCTGCTAGATAGGAGGAACTTCTGGGATGCTGTTGCCCAAGAGATGGGGATTGAGTACTTTATGTCTCAAGAAGCCAGAAGAAATGATTTTGACATAAAGAAAAATAAAGTGTTTGAGAATATAACTATATTTAATTTAATGTATTAAAACGTAGTGCCTTGCTAATTTACACAATTTCTTTTCCTTTTGAAGTATCAGTTTTTTAAAAAATAAGGACTGGGGCAAAGTACTTGCTGTGCAAGCAAGACGTGAATTTAAATCTCCAGAACCAACATTAAAGGCACACACATCTTTAATCTCAGTGCTTCTAGGACAAATGAGAGGCAGAGGCAACAAAACCCCAGGAGCTCCTGGGCCAGAGCCTTTTATACCCATGAAAGGACAATAAAGAGGGTCTGTCAAACAAGTTGGAAGATGGAGTCAAGTCCTGAGGTTGTCCTTTAACCTTCACATGCTCTTAATCACACACACACACACACACACACACACACACACACACACTGACGATCAATCAACAACAAAGCTGCGGGGGTGGGGGGGAGCATGTATATTACATCATTTCATGGACCGAGTCCCTGCAGAAGGTCCTAGAACCTTTGGATAGTAAAGGTTAATTGTATTGTTTATGGGGGATTCCTGAACAGAAGTCCTCAGACCAATTCCATGAAGTGAGACCCTCCCTGGCAGCTTCTACCAAACTATTGTCAAACTCATATAGGTAACTTTTTAATCAAATAAGGAGGCTCGGTCTAGGTCTCCCAGCATCCTATCTGATCAAGGTGATCAGTGAGGGCGGAGAGGTGGAGGAGTCCTAGAGACAAGTGAAGAGGCTAAGGGTCTCAGCCCATGTGCTGCACTCGGCAGAGTCTAGCTGCTTGAAATCTGTCCACAGCTACAGCCTTGAGCTCTCCCAAGACTCAGAGTCCTGTATCCTTCTCCTGCCGATATTTGGTGGTCTAAGTTGTTAGGGAAAACATTCAAATCTAAGTCCTCCAGAGTCCAAGGTTTCCATAGGAAATGCCTAGAGGACAGAAACCCCTTGAACCAGCCGGAATGGATGTAGTTCTTCAGAATAGGAGCTTGAATCCCATGGCAACAAGATTAAAAGGCAGATGACAGTGCTGTGGCCAGTCTCTGCCTCCCTTACTCTGTGCTCCCTTCTCTTCTGTCTGCTCTACAGGATCTGGTTAGGCAAAGGCAGATACTCTAATCATCCTCAAGAGGTTGCCTAGTAACCAGAGAAATATAAACTAGATGCACAATCCACTGCAATTTTGAGCCATCATACTGGCAAGATAGTGAAGCTCTGAGAACACCCAGAACCAGTGAGGACATGGAGCCTCGGGGACTGTTCACGTTTCACGTGAGGGAAACGTGGTCTAACCGCTTGGGAATTTGATGAAAGTTCGCCTCTCCATGAACAGAGCCTGCATGGACTCTACAACATGGCCTTTCCACAAAAGAAAAAAAAACCCTAGGCCCATATGTGGGAGCAATGGCAGGATGACCAGAACAGCTCTCGGTCAAATCAAACCAAAGTGACAGAAAGGAAAGCCCAGCAGAGGCTCTGAGTGGAAAGAGTGGACCATTTTTTCATATGCGAGCATTACAGATAGAGCCCACTGGCTAAGGAAGGACAGTCACACAAGAACATCATTCAACACACAAGATGAATGAGCTCCTCTAGACAGCTGTTTAAAAGGAATCGAGTTGCTGGCGGTGCACAGCTCGATCCCACGTCCTTAATCATTCAGCCTTGCTGGTGGACCCAATTAAAATGTGCACTGTCTGCCTCACATGATACACATGAGCGTCAAACAGAAAGCTTAGAAATAGAAGAACCCAGCATTCGGCTGGGGGAGGGGGTAGGAGGAAAGTGTGGAGGAGGCCCACAGGGGCACCCCATCACCCTGAGCTACAGGCACTGTGCCAGCTATTCAGGAGCAGTTTCCACAGAGTTCTTTGAAGACATTTCATCTCATTAACTAACTTAAGATCGCAACAGCTGTCAGAATTCTTCATGTCAGAGCATGTCTGACATGAGCGTGGCACATTCCTAACAGATCTATAATTAAAACTTCTCTTATATAAAAAGGAACGCAGGGATGAACACTAGGCCAGAGATGGAGGCTGCACCCACATGCAGTCCCCTAATCCCAGTCTTGCTCTGCCACGTGGATGCAAAGCTTGTTCCAAGTCCCAGACCCATGTGGCCCACGTCTGTTGCTGGTCATGGTTGTCAGGTCTTGTATTGTGACATTCAGATGGCTCCAGCCTGAAACCCGAAGAAGCATCCTCAGATTCCTGCAGAGGACCGGGATAGGTTTGAGTCCCAGAGTAGACCCTTCCCAGACCTCCAGCACTCTAGTCACCGGGGTGATCTGACCTCATTAGACCTTGGGAGTCCTCAGCACTCCCTCATAGCTCTCCTTGCCTTCCCATGTCTGTTTCTTCCTCTCTTCCATTTAATGGAGGCACCTCCCCAGTAACCCCTGTGAGCAGGGACTCTGGGCCCGCATCTGTTTCCACAATGGTCCCAACTGCAACACTATCCTTCAACTCTACCTAACCTCAGACCTATCAAATGTCAGCTCAAAATGGGATCTCACAGATTTCTTGTCCCTGAGGTATAAATTGCTGACATGTGCACAGCATATCCTTGACAGATTTTAAATGCAGGAAACAGCCTCAAGCCAAAGGAATACACACTTAATTCCCATGTAATAGCACCTGTGTGTTTCCAACATCAGCCCCAGCAGCCCAATGAACCACTTTCTACTCTGCAAATCACCTGGAAAATGTCTCCACTTTCAGCGATGCACAATCTGTCTTCTCCTCCCCTGGCGTTCTCATCCAGCAAACCTCGAGGTCGCCCTCAAGGATCACCTACAAACCGTTCCAAGAATGGGTTCTGTAAGTCTGTAGGATGTAACCCACCTCTGCCTTGGCTGTCCGTCTTCCAGTCTGTCAGCACTGGCCAGCTCCATCTCTGCCCGCCCAGTTAGATCAACCCAGTGCCCTGCTCTGAGGAAGGACCCCAAATCCTTTCATCCTTCCGTGCCCAGTCCCTGAACCCAGAGTGTGCTTAGGAAGGCTCACTGAAGGAATGTGTGAATGAATGAAAAATGAAGAAAACACAGCAACTCTCTCTGCATCCGCCACATCCTCCTACTCACTGAGTGCATCCTGAGCTTTAGAAAGCCAAGTGGATAATTGGGTCATGGGCAAAGAACCCTCGCACAAGCTGCCTTCTTCCTGCCTGTTTTCACCCTTTGGCTGTGTGGGAGTTTCTCTCTCTGCTTTAGGTTTGAATTTTCTTATCAGATAACGTGCCAGTCACGTCCCAGGATGCCTTCCCACAGGAGCTTCTGTGACCCCATAGGGTCTACCTGCCACATTCCTTCACTCTTTCTTTCTCAATCCACGACCTGAGATTGGCAGCCAAGGTGTTGGCAGGTACTGCTGTCCAGGTGGCTGCACTTGCCTCTTGGGAAAATGTCTGTCATTTATTTGTTTCTTAGCTGATGCCAGGAAAGAAAGCCGTCATAAAACACTCTTAAAGAAGTTGGCAGAAGATGCGAGAAAGCTAAACCAGAACATCTGTGGATGCATCACCGAGTCTAGTCATTCAGAGTCCCTGAGGCTGCCCTTTCCACAATCAGGAAGAGCGGCCTGAGATTACCAAGGCAGAGAGCTAGCCCGTCAGAGCCCCCATGGTCCCGTAAGAACATGGAGTGAGAACGAGAGAGAGAGAGAGAGAGAGAGAGAGAGAGAGAGAGAGAGAGGGAGGGAGGGAGGGAGGGAGGGAGGGAGGGAGGGAGGGAGGGAGGGAGGGAGGGAGGGAGGGAGGGAGGGAGGGAGGAAAGGTGAAGAGGGAGATGGAGAATATGGGATTGGCCAGACCACGGGATCACGGGAAGAAGTGAAAGGCTTCGTAAACTGATCTTTTCACTCCATTGGATCTCACATTTGCAACACAAACGGGCATCTGGGTGGTGAGCCTGAGTGAGCGCAGAGGACAAGCTGCTCATCTCTCCACTGCCCCTTCCTGCAGACACTGTAGTGTTTACCTCTTCCTGTGCTGTGAGCCCATCTCTCTGGATCCCACCCATGCACAGCATTTCAGTTGGAACGGTTGACAAGCTCAGGGAGCTTTTGTCTTGCCTCCCCTTAGCTGCAGCGCATGACTTCTAGGGCAGATCTATGGGCACCTTTTACCCTCAGCAGGGTGTGTCCTAAATTTCAGATCCTTGTATCAAAATGATAGCTTCTATTTTACGTCTGGCACTCAAAAAGGCACAAACAAAGGTATCATCGGCTCCATATGCTCCCACTCTAGGTTCAGGGAGCAACTCCCCTGTGGCTGTCAGGAAGGAGAAAGCTAGTGCTGCTGAAGTGACCTTGATGTCCAAGTCGCTGTCAGTCAAACACTGCAGCTGCTGAATTTGAATAGCAGCCTTCACACTGTCCTCGTGCCAAATAATTCTTAGAATTTGATGACTTACGTGTTACTGTCATTGTCATCTTTCCACTATCAATAAGAGTTCAAATCCCTTTGCACAGAATTCCTCGGTCAGCTTGTAGATGATTCTGTTCCTGGTCACTTCATATTCCCTCGGTTTCCCATGCAGCTGTTTTGGTGTTTCTTGCACAGCTCTTTATTTTTTTTTTTTTTACATTGTAGTTCATCACTGAATGAAGCCAGGTACCCAGAAGAACAAGCTAATACAAAGCCCACAGAGGGTGCTGCTCTCTTGCACAGCTCTTTAAAGCCAGGCTGGTGAGTCACTTGCTGGCTTTAACGCAGACCCCACTCACTTCCACAGATTTCCTCCTAATTGTCAGCTCTGCCGGCTTTGTCTCCAGTGTGGAAAGCAAGCAGCAGCTGTTCCACAGGGTCTGGCCCAGAGAAAAACTTCAGCCCGGGTGGACACATCTGCTTCCAGCCTGCCCAGTAATTGGGAATGTAGCATTACAGTAGCTATAAAAGCCATGGGCAGACAGGATTAGCTGTACCCTAACAGGTGTGAGATGCAGCTGCAGTGCAGCAAAATGTTCACTCTCCCAAAGGCAGAGAGAAAAATGAAAAAGGAAAACATCTAGACTCTCTGATGGGCAGGGTCAGAAAGTCCCACCAGTGGTTCTCAATCTGTGGGTTGTGACTATCGGAAAACAGATTTTTCCAATGGTCTTTGGGACTAAGCCACTGCTCAGTAACACAATCACAGTTACGAAGTAGCAATGGAAATAAATACATGACTGGAGGTTCCTAAGATTATTGGAAATACACATTCTGTAAATTCTGCCCATCAGACCCCAGGGATGACGAGAGGGATGTTCTGGACCTCCAGACAGGTCTTTTTTTATATCCCCCCATTTCCTGCATTCTCCTCGTCCTCATGGCACACTCTCCTATACCACTCCCTTGCCACCATGACTGACTGACACCTCTGGAACATCTCCCAGAATAATCTGTTGGGTATCTTACACAGTGATAACAAATAACTAATATTGTAGCTTCTTGAACGATCTTCCCCTGTGTCTGTCTTCTGAAACTGTAGAGAAATTGTAGCAAGCCGGCCCAATTTATATGCTAAACGTGTGGGAGAACTTACTAGTAATCCCATCTGTGAGGGCTAGTCTAAATGACGACTTGACACAATCTAAAATCACCTGGGAAGGGGATCTCAGTGGGGATTGTCTACACTAAATTGGCAGTGAACCTGTTGAGACACCCCAACTCAACATTTTTAGACCCCTAGCAACTAGCCCATCACAGAGTAACTTGTCCTTCTGCCCTCTCCTGAGAAACCGGTGACCTCAAGATAAACTTAAAAGATAACCCTCCCTGGTCCAGGAACTAGCTCACCACATTCCTGCTCAATGTTTAACTGTACAAAGCCCAAAGAATGCTTGCTTGAGATAACCTATAACCCTCCCGCTAAGACATGAGCTATCATTTAACTTCCTCATCCTTTATGATGTTTACCTAACTTCCCCATCCTTTATGTTTGCCTAACTCCCCCATTCTTTATGGTTTTTCCCCTTAAAAAACCCCCAACTGCAGCTACTGGGGGGTCAAACTCCTCTGCCCCTGGAAGGGTTACTAGCTCAGCCCCAGTGCACTGGTTCCCCCAATAAACCTCGTGTGCTTGCATCAAGAACGGTCTCTCTTGAATTATTGGGGTGTCGGCTTATCCCGAGACTTGAGTGAGGTTCTCTGGGGGTCTTTCACTGTCTGTGAGGGATTATCAAAATAACCTTAATGGAGATGGGAATATCTTGCCACTGCAGGTGGCACCATTCCCCTGGCAGGGAGTCCTGGATTGACCGAGGGAAGAAACAAGCAAAGCACAAGCGTGCATGCCAAACATTGCTCTGTATTCTCGACTGGGGTGTGCTATGACCGGTTCCTGCCACTGTGACTTCCTTGCTATGACAGGCTATAACTGAGCTGAACTAGCCCGTCCTCCCTTAAGCCACCTTCATCAGCATATTTTACCATAGAAACCAGAGACAAAACTAGACAACATCTAAATTAGTACTTTGTATTTCAGTAGCTATAGGCCTATTGAGCTTGACTGTTTCTGTGTGGATGTTGGCAGATGGTGCTCTTCTAAGAATGGAACCATTTCATCAAGGGTATCAAACTTGTAAGTAAGGATCCGTTCGTTGTATTTACTTAAATGCCCATGGAGTCTGTAGTTATTTCTCCTCTCTCATATTTGATTTTGATAATATATGTTCTCTCCATTAATTTTCCTGGTGAATAAAGCTAGAAGTTTTTCAAAGAATCAGCTTTTGTTGATTTTTTCTATTGATTTTCTGTTTTCAATTTCATTTCAAATTTTTGTTATATATTTCTTATTTCTATTTATTTTTTATTTATTTTTCTGATCTCTTGTGTGGAAATCTATCTTTCTTTCCTTTGTACTAGTAACTGAACATAGTGCCTCATCTTTGCATGTGAAGGGGTATAATAAAGGAACTGCCTACATGACCACTCCATGATATGGTTATGTTTTTATTGTAGATCTAAGAAAGAACAACTAGAGGGTCTGGAAGAGTCCAGAACAGAGAGAGAAAGAAGAAGACCATACAAGGCCAAGGATATCTGTAAGAGAGGGGAAGACAACCAGTGACAGAGAATAGAGAGAGAATAATGAGACTGGGAGTGGAACCCTGCTATTATAAAGAGAGCAAATGGGGGAGGGAAGCCTGGGAGGTGAGAAGGGCTAGGAAGCTAGCAAGGACTTTGAAGTGTGTAACAGGTACTTGTGACACTCAGGGATTCTGGAGGACAGTCTGGGCTTTGATGTGCAACCACAGGTATATGTCAATGGAGCCATATGTCCCTTCTGCCAGAGGGAAATGACTCCTTTTGGTAGAGGGGCACTAGTTTTGCAAATTCCTGAGGAATGTTGGCTTTTGTCCAACTACCAGAAATCCTCCAATAGTCTGGGTTAAGCTCCTTTCTATATATTTGGGATGCCTTTTGAAGTTTGGGGAACTGGAGTTTCTTTCGGACCTTACAGTCTTCAGACATGTTAAGAAATAACTCTACCACTGGGCTTTAGTGTCAGTCATTCTTCTGATCTTTTTTAAGAGGGTCTTCTTAAGTTGCCTAGGTTAGCTCTGAAGTTGGAATCCCCTTGCCTCAGTTTCCCAAAACAGGCTCATTTTTAACACCTGCACCCAATGCCATCACTCTCCCCTCTAAGGATCTCTTTACAGACTATGAACTTTAATAATTTCAGTTTTCATTAGCTTATTATTTATTTCTTGTCAGCTTTTATCTTTGGCTTATGATGCTTAGAAATATATGGTTTAGTATCCAGAAACTTTGACTCTCACTCATGCAGAAGTCATCAACTGCTTGACTAGGGATGAGACCTCAGAAGCCTCTCCATGCTGAAACGCTTAACTGGTTTGATCTTGTGCAGGTCTTATGTGGGTAACCAGAGCTACTGTGAATTCATGTGTAGAAAGGATAGCATTTCATGGTGACACTCCTCATCCCTGTCTCTTGCCTTCCCCCCCCCCACCCCTCCTTCTGCCATGTTCTCTGAGCCTTTGGGGAAAAAAACAGTTAATGTCGATGTCCCATCTACAGATGAGCACAAACAGCCACTTACTTGTTCTCGGTACTTTGACTAGTATCACGCTTCTGTGTTTACCGATGCCCACTGTAATAAGAAGCTTCTCTGACCAAAACTGGGAGCTGCAGAAACACATGGATATAAACATAGATATCTGTAAGGTAGTTTACAATATGACCATTTAGAAAAACAGTGTCAGCGAGCTGTTCTTCACTAGGACCTATGATTCCTCTAGCCACAAGTTTTAACCATGTTCACAGAACCAAGCATGAGGCCTCGGGAGCAGTTCTCAAATTCAATCGAGAGATCAGATGTTACCCCGGCAAAGAGTCCACTACTATTGCCCCCACAGACACATCTTGACTGTCAGGTTGGTAATGCAGCATGCAAGATGCAGATCTTGAAGTCTTTTCCCTCCAGCTGCCTGCATAGCACCTTCCAGCACTGTGAAGGCTAGCCCGTAGGGATTTTATGGTCCATTCATGATTTCTCTTTGTCCTTCAATGAGTATGTATGGTAGCATCTAGTTACGGTGCGCAAATAAGACCAATGGCAGTAACTTGTTTTGTTTGGGGTACTTATGGCGCCTTTCTAACCAATTACTGGTAGGGAAATAACCCATGGCTTGCACTGTGATTTTCTTTCAATAACCCATGTCTTCCTGGAAAAGCATTGTTCACTAATGTCACTTAAACTCCTTCTAAAAATTATTTTAACTAGTCTAAAAACTACCCTGAATCATGGATCCCACATATAACTTTCTAAAACCAAAACAACTATTTTCTTTACACATTTGTAAAATGTAACTCCCCAGCTGGCAAAGTACCGTGCTGACAGAGATGAATTCAGAGACTGAAAGAGAAGTTTGGAAATCATGAAGTTTTCTTGGTTTACATCTGCCAGCCACACCAGACAGGCCATGTTCTGTTTCTGTAAAGGCATTATCTACAGAAATCAGGCATTTGGTTTGTGGTTTCTTTTCCTTCAGATGCTCAGAAAGGGTAGAAGCAAAGTCAGGGGGTTCATCTTTCAGCTGTCTGGTTGGACAGATGTGGCATGGCTCTTAATCCTTGATGGGCCATTTCCCTGGTGAGGAAGCTTCCTGGGAATCAGGAGAGCTGGCAGATGTCACATGATGCCTGTGGGTTTTCAGGAACTGGGTGAAACTATCTCACAGTCAGGGACAGGGTTTTTCAAAGCCCTCATAGCCAGATCTGCATTTAATGAGTCCAAGGACTCATTTTGTCAGTGGCTTCCAGCACTCCAGACAGAGGAGCTGGCTAATACTGCCCTTGGGGTTCACATTCTCCTTGCAATAGGAAGGTTTTGTGCTGAGCTAAAGGCACAGGTTCCAGTTTCACCAAATTGTTGCCATGGATGGCAATAAAACTAGAAGTAAGCTTTTTTTTAATGATCTCCATGTTATACCAGAGGAGCCTTCTTCAAGCATGTCCCTGGTGAAAGGACAAGTCATACATTCAATCAAGCCACTGTCATCAAATTCGGCCACACCCACCTCCTTTCAACAAGTGGTATATATACACTCCACACAGAACCCCCAACCATCCCTTCTGAGTCCTCCATTCATTCCTGTAGCAAGCAGGGTTATCAAATGGAAATTCCCCTGCCTGGAGTCTGTGCTTCTCCTGGTATCTTGAAGAGATTATTTATCTGTTCTTCCGGGGAGTTCTTGCTCTGTATCAACACTTAGAATAAAGATTTTACATGTTTTTTCTCATATTTGCAGTGCCTTGTGACAACCTTTATCACTCTTTTTTTAGAGATGCAAAGGTTAAGTAATACAGTTGTTTTCTGCTGCTGGGCCTGAATGTCATGCAATGGGTGGTTTATGAGAGTATATATTTGTTGGTGTGTTTAACTCATGACCCTCAGACTGGGAATCACAATTATCACGGTATCAGCTAAGAATCTTGTTGTGCACTACGAATGGAATACATTACAAAAAGACAGCAAGTTTGTTGGCTCAGACCTTATCCTTATCTGGCCCAACCACTAATGGCAAGGTGGAGATCCCACCTTCATGACCTCCTCTAGCCCTAAGGATTCCCAAAGCTCCACTTCTGAAAATCATCAGCATATGAATTTATGCTTCCAACATAAACTGGGTGTGCAATGATCCCAACACTCTGAAGACTGAAGCAAGAGGAACTTGTGTTTGGAGCCTGCCTGAGTTGTGAACCCATCTCCAAGAACAAAAGACAAGTTTCCAATGTATTAGCTTTGCAGACACACCCACAGCACGGTAGGATCACACTTTATCAATGGTATATTGGTGCCTGAAGTGAAGGGAAGCGGGGAGGAGTGAGCCTTTTGAGAACAGAGAGCTAACAGGAGTGACACACCCCAGTCTCTGATTGTCCTGGAGATGGGAAACGCAGGAGCTACACTTCTACTTTATCTGCTGATTTCTCTATCCATTCATTCATTCATTCATTCATTTATTCTACCAATTTCTTGGTACCCTCATGAACTCAGAGTGGAGAAGGACCAGAAACCACAGGATATGAAAAGAAAGGAAGGTCTCTGGAGTAGAGACCACTTTTAGAGAGAACTTTTTGTAGTTGATTTCATACTGAACACTTTGTCATTATACCCTGCATGTGTCTTCATTTACTTGCCTTTTAAAGACCTGATTTAAGAAAAAAACTATTAGGTTGGTCCATTGCTACTTAGTTATTGGGTAGCAGCTTGTAATTCTACATAATGTTCTGCACTCTGCAGGGGCACACCAACTGTGGAGGAACTTCCAGGTGGAGGGAATTCCAATACTATCTCTCTATGCCCCATCAAAACTGAAAGCACTGCGACAGACTTGTGGGGTACGGGCCACTTGTGTGAAAGATGAGCTGCCAAGGAATACTGGACTCTGACATCTCAGCTGGTAAGGCCAGGGCTTGAGTCAGCAGACAATTACAATGTGGCCTTTCGCGCACACAGGATGCCTTACCCAGTGGTCATCTTTCTTCTTCCCATGCCCAGTGCACTTGACCAGTACTGCCCCCAGACTCTGTGGTCTTTGTAGGGCTCCAGAGAACTTTGAGGTTGGTTTTCATTGATCTCAGAAATTTCACAGGCTGGAGCTTATGAGAGTCAAAATCCCTAAAGCGAAACATTCGAAATGTAAGGCTGGTCCTTGACGTTCCATAGGCTGCTTCCCTCTGCATACAAAAGCGGACCAACAGATCGCTGATGGGTTTCTTGATACCTCTGCCTCTTTGCTATTCAAAAGCCAGGTTGTGACACCTCATGGCAGATATCAGCAATTCCAAATGACCCAGACCTTGTCGTCCGTATGCAGACGTCCGTTACAGGTTTTCCAACTCCCCAGTCTTCACCATTTTCCCAGCCATGATGGAAGGGGGATCTCTGAGTTTCTGCTGCTCTCCTGCCTCCGCGGTGGCTAATGAATGCAATGACCTGTGGCCAAGCATTTTTCCTGCTCTCATTCACTTCCAACCCTACAGCTGCATTAACACTGGGACTATGCCATCCCCTGCTTTCCGCAGTTGGATAACGGGCTTTATGTCTCCCCAAGCCTCCCGTGTTGAAGCAGTGGTTCTCAACCTGTGGGTCACAACCACTTTAGGGGATCACACATCAGCTATCCTGTATATCACATACTTACAATATGATTCATAACAGTAGCAATGAAATAATTTTGTGTTGGGGTTCATACAACAAGGGGAGCTGCATTAAACAGTCTCAGCATTGGGAAGCTGAGAACTACTGAGTTGAAGGCGTGGGCCTCAGTGTAGCAACATGCAGGGGTGAGACTTTGGGGGAAGTGATTGGGTGAATCATGAGGCCTCTGACTTCATCCCAGATTAATCTCTCTGTGGGTTCATATGGATGAGGACGGAAACACATTAGGCGTGGCCAAGTTGAAGGGGTGGGTCCTTGTGGACATGTCTTGGTGATATATTGTGTCTCTAACCTCTGATCCCTCTCCTTTCTGGCTGTCATGGGATCAACAGTTCTGCTTTAAAATGCATGCTCTGGGATGGTGTTCTGCCTCATCAAAGACACAAAGCAACTTACCTAAGAGAAAACAATTGAAATATCTGAAACCTCAAGCCAAAGTAAACTCTTCATCCTTTTATCAGGTGTTTTTGGGTAACATGTCACTGTGCTGGGAGCTAGACTAGCATAATGCCCAATAATGTCAGACTAAAATCAGACCAGCCTCTCTACCACAACGATTCCCTATAACTCACATTCCAGGATAGCATCCCAATGTGGGTTAGAGCTTCAACGTGTAATTCTGGGGTGTGTTAGTGTTTGTCATAAAAAACTTACCTGGTTAATATAAACATAGATGCATGTGCTGTATATAGTTATACATCATATATATGCGTCTGTTAAATAGATATATAAAATTTTGAGAAACGACTTGGCAAATCAAGCTCAAATTAAAACTGAATGTTAGTTGGTGGCATGGGTGAGGGAATGATGCCCCCTCACCCCTTGCCACCTGTGGCAGGCAAGAGAGCTGGGGTCGCAAAAGTGAGAGAGATAGCCCTGTTTTTTGTTAATTAGCTTTAAGTTAGAAATTGTTAGAAGTTAGAAGGAGCGGAGGGAGGAACACGAGAGGGGGTACGGAACCGGGACCAGCACAATATAGCATGATCCATGGAGAGAGTATTAATCATAGTTTATTATAGCGAGACCGAAAGCGGGGAGACAGACATGAGAGAAGGAGTAAGGTAAGGGAAAAGAAAAGATAAGAGTGTGAGAGATAAGAGAGAGAGGAGAGAGATAAGGGAGAGTGGTCCCTTAAAAGGGGAAGCTCGTACTGAGTCATTATGCAGCCTCTTAACCAGCAACACAGGCACTGTGTGCCCCACCCGTCGTCAGGGGGCGGGGTCAGTGTAATTCGGGAGTTCCTACACCTGTCCCTCACCGTCTGCAGTACATGGAAGAATGGGCGCTATTCTTCATCTCGGCAGCACACTAGAGCCGACCCTGTTGACAGGGATGCAGGTGAGCCAGTCCTGAGGTCACGAGAGCGAGCGGGAAAGCTGACCGAGGCACACACACCCTATGCCCTCTACAGCAATCAGGAGAGAGGACCCTGCAACTCACCTAGGCAAAATAACAGAACTAGCCCTGGTGGAATGAGTGCAGGTAAGCTGGACCCAAGAGTCTAAGAGCAGAAATGATCCCACTCCCTGCTGCCTGCTGCACTGGGTGAGCTAGATACGGTAGTGCGGGAGAGTCCGCCCAGGTGGTGGCAATGAGGGAAAGCTGGCTGGCTGACCGACCCAGCTACCACCTGACCCTAAACCAGAGCTGTAAATTGGCTCACCCCATCTGTGAACTGCAGGAACATGTGAGGGGGCCACACCTCCAAATCCAAAGCTGCAGGAGCTCCGTGACGCAGGACAGCAGGATACCCAAGAGGAGACCCAGTGAAGGCAGCAGAAGCCAGAGGCCTCAAAGACCAGTGACTCGTAGCAAGGAACACTCACATTTAAGATGTATGGTCTGAAGGGTACCCTGTATGACTCTGGACCACACTACAGATTCCATACCAGAAGTTTTGCCAGTCTGTTTGCTTGGTTGGTTTTTAGCTTGTCTTTTAAATTTTGTTTTGTTACATGGGAGAGGTTACAAGGGCAGAAGATAAATTCAAGGGGACAGGGAGATGAGTGGGATCAGGGTACATGGTTTGAAATACCCAAAGAATCAATAAAAAGTCTTAAAAATGATTGTGTGTTAGAATATGGTTGCCTACACAAGATTACACCAGTCAACAGACCACCATGGATGGAGGGAGGGTTCACAGGCCTCACTCTTAGTTGAAGAGCTGTCATCAGCCTCTGAGACAGGGAGAGTCCGTTTTCTTAAGGGACAAATCCTAAGTTAGGAAAGTAGAGATAGACTATGAAACTAGATGTGAGACTATGAGAAGGGTAAGAGGTGATGAGAAGAGGACAGGTCAAAAAGTCATATCTGCCCCTTGGGGTACAATAATGCACCCCCAAGAGCCATTGACTATCTAATAACACCCCACGGCCAGGCATGGCTAACCTCCCTTTATGTTTGTGGTCAGGTTTATCTAAGAGATTCCCAAAACAGTATAGGCTATTACCTCTGCCCTTGGTTTTCTTTCAGAACTTGAAGGTACGAGCCTATCACTGCTAAAGATACCACACACTTCAGACGCTGAGATGGAATGGACCTGCAATCCTCCTTCATGAGGATTAGCTCACACAGCATCCAAAGGTGCTGCACAAGCTTCCAAGGGAGAAAGACAATCAACACATGACTATAAAGTTACCAATCACAGCAATGCCAAGGCCGGTGAGATAGTTCAAACGGTGCGATGATGACGCTCATATCAAGGAGGTAACCAGCAGTTGCCTAGTTTGACTTAAGGCTCTCTCAAAGGGGGGGAATTTTAGTTATATGCTGCTTTATTATTTTCTGTTTTTTTAGATTCTTCTCTCATACATTACTTCCGAGCCATAGTTTCCCCCTCTCTTCCCTCCCCTCAATATCTTGCCCCTACCTCCCTTCTCCTCACAATTCACCCCCCACCTCCCCTCAGAAAAGAGCAGGCCCCCCCAGGAACATCAACCAAGCACAGTACAAGGAGCTACAATAAATCCAAGCACATACCATCACATCAAGGCAACCGAGTAGGAGGGAAAGGGTCCCACAAGTAGGCAAAAGACTCAGATACAGCTCCTGCCCCAACTGTTAGGAATCCTACAACACCAAACCACTCAACCATAGCATATATGCAGAAGACCTAGGTCAGCCCCCTACAGGCTCCCTGACCTCTTTGAGCCCAGTGAGTCCCAGTGAGTTGATTCTGTGGGCCACGTTCTCATGGTGTACCTGACCCCTCTGGTTCCTAGGAGGGAATTCTTACCTGATACTATAAACCTAGCCATGAGTGATGATGTCATAGGCCCTAGAGTAGAACTTACAACCACTGATTTCCTAAACCCATGTAATTCCCAGCTGTGCTCTAAACACTTTCAAGCATTTAATTTGGGGCTTATGTTTTCAGGAGGTTAGATTCCATGATGGCAGAGCTGAAAGCTTACATCTTGATGGACAAGTATGGAACAGAGAAGCACAATAAACACACACACACACACACACACACAGAGAGAGAGAGAGAGAGAGAGAGAGACAGAGAGACAGAGAGACAGAGAGAGACAGAGAGAGACAGAGAGAGAGAGAAAACAGGAATCTTTTGAAACTTCAAAGCCCACCCCAAATGACACACTTCCTTCAACAAGGCCACACCTCTGAATCCTTTCCAAACATTTCTGCCCTCTGGGGACCAAGTATTAAAACATATGAGCTTATAGAGAGGGTCATTCTCAATCAAACCACCACAGTATCCCGGCTGATACTTTTGCAACTCAACCCTAGACTGAAGTTTCAAGGAACATTTCAAAGAGGGGAGTAGGAAGACTATAAGAGCCAGAGGCCCAGGGTGCCTGCTGAGAGACTGTGTCTTCTGTATATGACAAGGGAACTGTACCCGTGAAGTCTCAACAGTTTGACTGGAAGTAGGACCTGCACAGTTGAAACATCCGATGGTGTGTCAACATGGATGGGGGAAATCTCATGAGGTCCCATCCCAGCCCTAAATAATGGTTACAGGTACTTAGTGGATGCTGAGAGAGGGAGAGGTCTTCTCTAGGGATAAATCCTTCGATGGGTACTCCAACCCCAAGTTGTCAGCCCTGAACACATATACACCAAGTGTGCGTGTGCGTGTGTGTGTGTGTGTGTGTGTGTGTGTGTGTGTGTGTGTGTGTGTGTGTAATAAAGAAGAGGCCAATCGTATGAAAGGGAGTGAGGGAAACAGGAGAAGCTAGGGGGTCAGGGAGAAGGAAGAATTTGTGTAAATGTGGCACTCGTGGCTGAAATTCTGGAAACAAATCCAAATTTTCAGCCAAGGAAAGGAAGTAGAAAAAGAGGCCTCTGGGGACAGAAGGTGCCGGAGAATGGAAATCACAGGGAGGGAAAGAATCAAGAGACACAAAACTTGTTTGAAAATGCCACCAAGAAACCGAACTCTCTGTATGTTAATATAGTTTTAAAGACCTGGATTCTTTCTCCAGGAGGCCTGAGGCTGCGTGGCTCAGAGCGCCTGGCTTCAGCCTAGGCCTTGGGTTTCTCTGCTGCTCTGTGTCACCAGGACCGGAGCACAAGCGTTTCCTGACTGAGTTAGGGTGGGAGGCTAGGGCCCCTTGAGTGATCTCAAGGCACACAGAGGCATGATTGATCTTGCCCCACGGCAAACGGCCGCTCTGAAAAGCAGGGGTACAACAGATGAAAATATGAGCCCCAACATAGTCATGAACTAAAAATCTGGATGACTTTGTCTTTAAGAGCTATAAATCAGGAAGATCAAAAGCTCATCTTTTGGCAAGGCTAGGGGTGACATTCCAGTGGTAACTGCCAGGCACCTGGAGAGAGTCCATGGCACAGACTGGTCTTCTCAGGCCAGCAGCTGTCACTGGCTCATCAGCCGCAGCTCCTCTACCCTGCACTGGGGGTGGGGAAAGAGCCCTCAGTATCTGCAGACTTGGCGGCAGGGTGCCCCTGGGTGTACTCACCTAGTCCTTGCCTGTCCCCAGCCCTAACTGCTGCTGTGGGATTGCTCTTTTCCGCTATGCCCATTGGATGTGTCACTGGAGGCCAACAGTGGGGTTTCTCAGGACAAAGCTGAAGCATAGCATGACTGACTGGATTGTTTTCATCCTGCCTTGCCCTGTGAGCCTCATGGCAGAGTTAACTCGGCCACAGTTCATCACAAGGCTGTCTGCTACAATGCCCGGGATCGGTGCTAACTTCATTTCAAAGCTTAAAACTGTTTTCTGAGGAGCTGCCGTGTTCACCCATCCTAGCCCACAATGTATATGAGCTTTGATCTGCCGAACACCCTTGTCAGCTTTCTGCCTATCCTGTCTTAACTTTAGACACGCTAGGTTTCTACAGTAGTGGTCTTAATGTGGCCTTCTTTAAAGATGGCAGACACTATGTGCGCTGTGCTTAATGCCAATTGTATGTCTTTTTACTCAATACTTTGCTCTTCTCCTTGAGGACGATCTTATTGTGCTTAGTACCTGTATTTGGGAGAGTTTTTTATTGGATCTATTTTGCATATCTTGTGTTTCAGGCTTGTTTTTAGCTGACTCACAGCATTGTTTGACAGTGTCGTAAGTAGGGTTTCTATTGCTATGATGATGAAACACCGTGACCAAAGCAACTTGGGGAGGAAGGGGTTTATGTGGCTCAGATTTCCATATTGCTGTTCACCACTAAAGGAAGTCAGAACAGGAACCCAAACAGGGCAGGAACCTGAAGAAAGGGGCTGATGCAGAGGCCATGGAAGGGTGCTGTTTACTGGCTCATTTACCGTGGCGTGCTCAGCCTGCTTTCTTATAGAACTCTGGACCACTGCCCAATGATAGCACCACCCACAATGGGCTGGACACTCCCCCATCCGTCACTAATTAAGAAAATGCCCTATTGGCTTGATTACAGTCTGGTCTTACGGAGGCATTTTCTTAGTTGAAGCTCCCTGCTCTTAGATGACTTTAGTTGTGCAAGTTGATATGAAACTATCCAGCACAGATAAGTTGCAGTTTTAAATTTGGGTGGACTCCATTCACATGCTTGTCCTATCATGGACTGCGGTGTTTGTATACACCTAACAAATGACTAATCCTAGTCAGAAGCTGTTTTTTCTGCATCTCCTTTGCAGAGTCTGTACAGTGTAGTCTCTAGTCCATTTGTGGTGACATCTGGTGATCACAAGAGACAAAGATTTCGGCTCCTTGTCTTTCCAAATTGATCTCCATGGATCCAGAATCATTTGCTGGGAGAGGAGACATCCTTACTAAGTGTCCTGGCTGTATTTTATATCAACTTGACACAGACCAGAATCATTTGGAAATAAGGAACCTCAAATGAGAAAAAATCCCCCACCTATATTGGCCCGTGAGCAACCCTGTGATACATTTCCTGACTGATGACTGAAGTGGGGGGAGCCAGTGCTGCCGCTGGGCTGGTGGTCCCGGGTGCTGTCTTAGTCAGGGTTCCTGACCACGGCAACTCTTATAAAGAAAACATTAAATCAAGGGGCCTCACGTATAGTTCCAGAGGTCTGGTCCATTATCATCATGACAGGGAGCATGGGAAGAAACATTCCATGGGAAGAAACATTCCGTGGGAAGCTGAGAGCGCTACATCTTACAGACGACAGTGGGAGGACTGCTACATCTTACAGACAGCGGGAGGACTGCTACATCTTACAGACAGCGGGAGGACTGCTACATCTTACAGACAACGGGAGGTCAGCTGACGGTCACACCGAGGGAAGCTTGAGAAGAAGACCTCAGAGCCTGCGCTCACAGTGGCACACTTCCTCCAGCAAGGCCACACCTCCTAGTAGTGCCACTGCCTTTGGGGGACATTTTCTTTCGAGCCATCACAGGTGCTACAAGAAAGCAGCTGAGCAAGCCTAGGGAGCAAGCCAGTAAGCAGCATCCCCCATGTGTCAGCTCCTGCCTCCAGGTTCCCGCCTTGAGTTCCTGCCATGAGTTCCCCTCATTGGTAAACTTGAAACTGCAACATCAAAATGAATCCTTTCTTCCCCAAGTGTTTTATCACAGCAGTAGAAAGGCTAACGAAGCCTCTGGGGTGGAATGAATTCACATTCTGGGCTCTTATTCCTAGGTTTCTGGTACTCTGATCTGTTGATCTATATGTCTAACCCGAGAACAAAGCCATACTTTCTTGATTTAGTTTTTTTTGTCTTAAAAATCAGAGATTCTGGTGGTCGCAGGCATTTCTAACGCCAGTGCCACCTCTCTCTCGCTGGCCGAGCTCCAGCTGAAGGATAAGGGGGTGAGTAAGGAGGTGCTCATACCAGGGCTCCTACAAAGCAGACTTCCCACAAACCCACCGGTGGTAAAGCACCCAAGAAACAACTGGCTACAAAAGCCGCTCGCAAGAGTGCGCCCTCTAGTGGAGGATGAAGAAACCACATCGTTACAAGCCTGGTACTGTGGCACTTCGTGAAATCAGATGCTATCAGAAATCCACTGAACTTGTGATTGGCAAGCTCCCCTTCCAGTGTCTGCTTCGAGAAATTGTTCAGGACTTCGAAACAGATCTGGGCTTCCAGACTCCAGCTATTGGTGCTTTGCAAGAGGCAAGTGAGGCCTATCTGGTTGGCCTATTTGAAGATACCAACCTGTGTGCTATCCATGCCAAACGTGTAGCAATTATGTCAACAGACATCCAGCTAGCATGCCTCATACGCGGAGAACATGCTTAAGAGTCCACTCACTATAAAGGGAAACATTTCCCTCTTCTTCATGTTATCAGTAGTTCTGAATGTTAGATATCTTTCCATGGGGTCAAAAGGTACCTAAGTATATGATTGCGAGTGGAAAAATAGGGGACAGAAATCGGGTATTGGCAGTTTTTCCATTTTCACTTGTGTGTGAATTTTTAATATAAATGCAAGATGTAAAGCATTAATGCAAGCAAAATGTTTCAGTGAACACATTTCAACAGTTCAACTTTGTAACAATTATAAATAAACCTGTTAAAATTTTCTGGACAATGCCAGTTTTTGGATTTTTTTAAAATAAGTAAAAATTTCTTATTGACAGTAACTAAATGGTATTTGTAGCGTTTTTACCATACAGTAGATTCCATCCATTCACTATACTTTTCTAACTGAGTTGTCCTACATGCACGTGCATGTTTTTAATGTTGTCTGTCTTCTGTGCTGTTCCTGACAGTTTGCTATTAAAATACATTAAACTACAAAAAAAATCAGAGAATCTATGCTCTCCAAATTAGTGCTTTGTCTTTTTTCTTTTAACATGATGTAGCTGAGGACAGTGGTGCTTGCTTTTAATCCTAGTACCTGGAAGCTGAAACAGGAGGATTGTCACAGGTTGCTGGGGTTTGTCTTGTTTGCTGTTTGCTTGTTTTAATGTGTATGTTTGTGTCTGTGTGAGTGTGTGTCTCGAGTGTGTAACTGCCTGGGAAGGCAGAAGAGGGTGTTGGGTCCCCTGGAGTTTCGGGCAACTATGAGCCATGTGATATGAGTGCTGAGAACTAAGAAAGATTGGGGAGTGCTTAAAGCTGCTGAGCAGCCTCTTCCTTAACTGTCACCTACAGTCACCTGGAATAGAGTCTTGAGGAAGTGTCCACATCATGACATGTCTCTGGGGGAATATTGTTAATTGTTCTTTGATGTGGTGAGACCCAGCCCACTATGAACAGCATCATTCCCTAATCAGGAGGACCTGATTGTATGAGAGAGGAAAACAAGCAGGCGGTATTCCTATATGAACTTATCTTTCTCTGCTCTTGGCTATAGATATGACACATGTACATACAGGTGCATTTACACATGTGTGTGGAGGTCACAAGACAACTCTAGACGTCACTTCTCAGGTGCTATCTACGTTTTTTTTTCTTTTTTGACACAGGGTCTCTCATTGGGCTGATATTTACCAAACACCCTACACTGACTGTCCAGCAATCCTCAAGTATCCATTCATCTCCATCTCCGAGGCACGGGGGTTATAAAAACACATCCGGATTCCTTTTACACTACAGATGGAACCCAGGTTCAACTGCCTACAGGGAAAGCACTGTAGAGACTGATCTATCACCTCAGCTCATGACTACCTGTTTCTACAGCTTTCCAAAACTTCAGGAGAAGAAAATCATTGACCCTAACGTCCTGGAATGCCTAGTGGGTCAGTCTCAAGGTCACATTTGTCTTCATTCCCATCTCGGTGTCAGAACTGAGCATGGAGTGTGATCAGTCCTGGAGTGGAGTATGACCAGTCCCAGAGTGGAGTGTGACCAGTCCCGGAGTGGAGTGTGACCTGTCCTGGAATGGAGTCTGATCTCTCCTGGAGTGGAGTGTGAGCATTCCTGGAATGGAGTCTGATCTCTCCTGGAGTGGAGTGTGAGCATTCCTGGAGTGGAGTCTGATCTCTCCTGGAGTGGAGTGTGACCAGTCCCAGAGTAGAGTGTGAGTCAAAGGTGTTGAGAGCAGGGTGGAGAAATCACCCCTCAGAGTGGTGCAGTGCTCAGGGAAGTGGTTTAAATGTGATTTTGAAGGCAAATTGCTTTTGAGGAAGAACAGTAAAGGATGACTTTCTGTTGGTGGAATTCTAAGCCCACAGCACAGCGTAACAATGTTGGAGAAAGGGAGGAAATGGGGATGGCAGTCGAGTAACATGAGGCCTGCGTAAGTAAAGGCAGGGCTGGCAGGGAAGTTGAGGTAGGAGATGTTAGTTCTGGGAGGGAAAAAAGAAGTTCAAACACCATGATATCCCACCTAAAAATCTACTCATGAAGAATAAGCCAAACAACAAAAGCAGGCAGAAAGCTGGGTTAAGTAACACTTATTCATGATTACACACTCCCCAAACATTTCATCAGTTTCTACTGGCCATGATAGGTTACTAGAAACCGTGTAAAAAACAAGCCCCAATGACTTCATAAGCTAGCAACAAGATAGTTCAGCCTTCCTATAGAAGTACAGGAATATCTTGGTGCTGCTCTCAGACAGCCACTTCCAAGAACCTCCGAACCTAGGATTATCATGGCAGACACAAGCTCCTTACAAGCCAGCTACAATGACACCAGCCCCTCCATCCCAGCCTGGGAGGTACGGAGTTGTGAGGCTCTGCTGACCTGCAAGAGTCTCTTCCATGCCAGCCAGGAGTGAGCAAGAGAACGGAAGAGGCCATGGGCTCTAAATTTCCTCTGAGCCAGTCACTGCTCACAGGAGAATTGGGCCACTTCAAGCACGTTCCTGGCACTTCTTCCCATATGATTTCAATTTGCCATTTGGTTTCAAAAATAAATCTGCTTCTCATATATTTTGCAACTTAATTATCTGAGTGACAGGGAGATCTTTTAAAAATACTCATTTGGAAGACAGGGAGATTTAAAAATAGTAATTATATTGATTTAATAACCTTGGTGTAAATGGTGGGGGATATTTTAGAAAGGCTCTGTTGCTGTAGAGTGCATCTCTAGTCCTCTGGTGTCTAATTGGAGGTGCTTGGGGATCCCCAATTCCTGGACCTCCCCAGTGTCCATCTTCAGCTCAGCCTGTCACATCCCACAACAGCAGTTACCTGGCCTCCCAGGCTGCATTGTCAACACTACCATGACGCCTACCACTGGTTTATCATTATTCTCTGTGTTCAGTTCTCTGGAGAGTCTACTCAGCTTACAGAAAGTGTGTGGAGTCCGTGCCAGTGTCCATGGCTACCTCTCCAGGCCTCTAGCTTGGGCTCAATTTCCAGTGTTACAAATTTTAGAAAGATCTTCCTGTGCTCCAGAATTCTACCTGCAGCTTAGTCTCTTGGTCCCTGAAATAATGCTTTTGGGAGTTACATGAACCTAGGTCCCTCGTCTGATGCATGGTCCCTCATCTAGTACACAGTCAGGTGGGATGTTACGGATGTCAGTACCGACGGGTGACAAATGAGCATGAAGCCCCTATAAGCAACAAGGGCAGCAATAGGGGCTGTGCACTGCCTCATCAATATGGTTCTAATGGTTCCAGTTCTGAGGCAGTCTTGCCTCAGAAATTCACAGGAGAGGCACTCTAGGTGACAAACCTCAGCAGAATTCATCATACAGAATTGCTCCTTCTCCAGGAAAATTCGGTCGGATTTGCACAGATCTTCTACCTGACGGGACAAGTCCCTCTAAAGGGAGGACATCAGCTTTACTCAAAGTTCATTGGGTAAAAATGTTAATCATATCTTTTTAAAAAGTCACAGCAGTTTCTAGGCTAGTGTCTGAGCATAAAATTAGACAACGTGGCTTCTCCAAGATGAGGCATAAAATTAACCATCACTAATCCTGTGCAAAATGTAACTGAGAGGTCACTGCTTCAGATTGTGTCCCCTTGACAGTGTGGGCATCACCCAAGTCCTCATCTCCGTCCCTAGCTGCTCCAGAAGCCTTGGAGTGAAGGGCTGGCGCCAGCCTATGTGCAACCAACTCTAAACAGGCCTTCTAGCTCAAGAGTCCACTTGAGGACACCCTCCAGAGATGGCTTTCAATTCAAGCATTTGTCTCTTAACTTGTTTGTTTTGCTTGCTAGTCTTGAGGCTGTGTTTATTCGGGTTTCAGGACACTGTGATCTCTGTGGCTCTCATGGTCCAGTGTTGTGGTGCCGGTTCGTGTCGTTACTCCCATGTTTTCTCTTTCGGATCCTTGCCATCTAACATCCATCTTGCTAATTTTCAGTTTGCTGGTTTTATTTCATCTGAACTTGGCGCCCTCCTCGCCTTTGTTAGGCCGTGGTCGTCACATTTCGTCCTCACTTAGCTCCTTTTCGGATCCATGGCTATCGTTTTCTGGCTTCTTTGTCTCTCCTCACTGTTGGTTTCTGTTCAGTTTTCCATCTCACTGGCTATTTTTTCTTTCTCCACCCTGGGAGAATGTTTATGTAGATAATTTTTGCAACCCATTATTCCAGTTAGTCCTTCCTCTCATAATTCATTTTAATGTCCTCATTTATATTTTTCTGTAGTTGGTATCTTCTATGGCCCTCAACGGCCCATTATGCTAAGGCACAGTGCCTGCTTTGTCACTGTTGAGCAAAGGTGGGGCCTTTAAGGGCTTGATTTAGTGAGAGACTTTAGGTCACTTGGGCTTCCTCTTTGAAGAGGTTTATGGGATGCTGGCTTCTTCCTCTTTCCCTTCTTGGCCACACAAAGGGCAACAACTCCACCATGCACCTTAATTACAATGGACTGTTTAGCCATGGGCTCAAGAGTATTGGGTCTACCCAGCCATGCACTGAAACCTTCCAGACCCAAGCACCAGACAAACCTGTCCTTTAAGTTGATTGTGCCGGGTACTTTTTACAGTAATAGGAAGCCTTACTAGCACAGAAAACACCTGGGATACTATTGACAACTCTACAGAACTTGCTCAGGAAGAAGAGTCTAGAGGATGTCTAACGTCCTGAAATATGTAGCATCCCATAAACCAAACTGGGGATGGGAATGCAGACTGTAAAGGTGATATTAGCACTGGAAATGGACCAGAGGCCATGGGCACTGCTGTGGCAAAGAATCGAGATGACCCATGCCCTGAGCCTGAAGGGAGCTAGGTTTACAGCACACAGACTAGCTTAACCCTCATCACAGGTTCTCAGCCTCTTGGGGCTGAAGGGCACTTTCACAGAGTCACCTAATATCATCAGAAAACACATATGCTTACATTGTGATTCATAACAGTAACAAAATTACAGTTATGAAGGAACAATGAAGGTAATTTTGTGGTTGGGAGTCACCACAACACAAGAAACTATATTGAAGAGTCACATCAGTAGGAAGGTTGAGAAACACTGTCTCAGGAAATTTCAAGACAGAACACTTTTCAGGTCTCAGCATAGTTAATTGCTGGCTGCATTGCACAAATCTGTAGTGGAAGAAAATCAAAGAAGAACAGCAAAAAGGTTCAGGAAACTTGTGTCTTGGTGAGAAAATGATGCAGTATACAACAGTGGTCAAAGACAATGCAGCTACTAAAGACACAACAGAGAAACTGAGTCACTACCTCGGAACTGAAATATGATGTCCAGAGGAAAACTCAGAAATCAGCAAGACCACTGCCCTCTCAGGTTCTTCACACATGAAGAAATGCGACCTTGTCCCAAAGATCCCAAGGTCGGAGTCTCCTAGATTGCCTGAGCCAGCAAGGTACTCAAGGGCTATGACAGCATCAGATCAAGTGTGCCCAGGTACACAGCACACTGGCTACAGACCTGAGCACAGCCCACAGGAGGCTGATTTCCTGAGCATGCAGATATGCAGGAGCTAAGGGGCTGCAGAAATGTTCATCAGTTAAGAGCACTGGCTGCTCTTACACAGGACCCAGGCTCAGTTCCCCGTACCCACATGGGTCCTCACTTACCCACAACCATGTGTAACTCCAATTCCAGGAGATCTAATGCCCGTTCTCACCTCTGAAAGACACCGTGCATGCAGTGTGCACACACATAAGTGCAGGCAAAACACTCATACACATCGAATAAAATAATGAATGAATCTATCTTAAAGGTGGGAGCTTTGAAGTAGTGGATGTTTTGGCTGAGACCTGAAAGAGAAAACTGTAGACCGCATAGCATGTGGTTAGCCCCAAGTCCCCACAGTCCACCTGACAGGACAATGAATGGGAAAGAGGCTGGGGCTGCAACGCAGAGGAGCTGGGAATATGGAGTACCAACCAAGAGAAATTCTCAGCACTGTGCAAAGTCAGCCACAGAAAGCACGTGTCCTCACCACAGCCGGAGGGTTAGAGATGTCAAAGTCCTGCTCTCACCACAGCTGGAGGGTTAGAGATGTCAAAGTCCTGAGAGGCCACATGGAACCACAGTGAGCTCTCAAGGCTGGGCAAAGAGCTGCAGGGCCAAGTACTCACCTGCTGTAGCCTTGCTTCCGTCCAGCCCCTCCTTTCTAGCCCCTCCCCTGTGAAGGAGGACTGTGGCACCATTGAATCTTGGAGGCATGCAAGTTGGGTTTCTCTGCTTAAGGGCTGCCAGCCAGGCCGGTCTTGTGTCTTGGAGGAGGTGATGGACTTGGTCTTGTGAAATATGCAAGAATAGATGAGACGTAGGTGACACTAACAGATGAAAACACAGTACTCACTGAAAGTGAGATTTGAGCCTTGGGGGCCAGGGTAAAATGGTATGGCTTATGTGTAACACGTCCCCAGAGGTCCATGCGTTACATGCTAAGACTCTGGTGGGATGCTACTGTGAAAGCCTTAAGAGATAGAAACCACTAGAAGGCCTTATGTCATTGGAGGTCTGGCCTGTCAAGGGGTGTGGGATCTTATCTCTTCCTCCTGTCACTCATTTCTGGCTGCCATGAGGTGGGTGGCTTTGTGATGCACTGCCTTGTCATAAGATTCCAAGAAATGGATTCTCCAACCTTCGACTGAAACCCCCCAAAATAATCAACTTTTCCTCTTCTTAAGCTGATTAGCTCAGATGATTTATTACAATGACGGGAATGTGACTGACAAAATTTTCTATTCAATTCTAAAAGCACTTCTCTTTACTATCCCCCTTCCTCTCATTATCTTCTTAATATGTTTGTTTCCTTTGCTATTTGCTTTCATATGCCTCTCTGGCTCTCCTTCAAATGAAGCCTAGGACTTAAATTTGACTACAGATCAGACTAAATGGGGCAGGAAATGTGGCTGCATTCTTGTCCTCCTGTGTCTTTAATGAAAACTCAGCATATAAGTCTCAGACATTCAGCGCCATGCAAACAGGAGAAGCATGGTTATAGAGCACCTGCCTGGAGATGAGACGCAGCCCCCATGGGCTCCATGAAGTCGTGCTCCTCCAACCTCATCCCCCACACACACACTCACCCAGCCAGCCTAGATCCTCCCTGAAATTTCCAACTATTACTGTGTACAAAAGGTTTCAGCAAGTAGTTCAAGAATCGGTGGCCAAAAGTCCTGTCCTCCCTCCAGCTGGCCTCTGGTCCTCCAGTCTACCTTCCTGAAAGGCCCCCAGGCTGTGCCATATCAACTTCAGAGTGAACTTTTCCATTTCTGCCCAAGTGGAAGGGGTTCCCACACAGGGAAACACGTCAATACCAGTATTCATGTGTCTTGCTTGATCTGCCATCTTCAAAAGCAGAAAGACAGTAAATGACCTTCATGGGCTCGTGGAGCCCCCAAGGGACATGCTGCCTGCCACTCAGAGGTGTGCAGGCTATGTAAAGTTCCCAGGTCACCCCCACCCACCCGGTTCCCTACAGTTATAGGAGCTGTGCCATGAAACCACCTCCAGAACAGAGTAGTTAACTCAATCTGATTGGCCAAGAAGGTCCTGGAACTCTCCACAGGGCCTGGAAGCTGAAGCTTGAAGAAAAGGCCCCAGAGCAGTGATCAGTGTATGGTATATTCCTAAGCATAGCCTGTCACACCCTGAGGCTACCTCAAGACTGGGTACCTCAGAGGAAGGCGGATGATACACAACAATGATACTCAAGGGGATTGGTTAAGACAACAACATCCAGGAGATCCCTTTGCCTTGGTGCCTGACCTAAACAAGATGAGTAGGGTGGATTAATCCCACCACTCCCTCCCACATCCTCTGCCAAAGCCAACGTGTCAACATAATGACCTTCTATCAGTGTGTTAGTTCTCAAGAGCAGCCATAGCAGAACACCACAGGCTGGGCAGCTTACCCCACAGAAATCTTCTCACCTGGTCCAGGACACTGATGTGTGGCAGACTTGCCTTCTCCTAGGCTTCCAGGTGGCATCTTCTCCACGTGTCCTGGAATAGCTTTTCCAACATATCTGTGCCTGTGTGTGAATCCCCTTTGTTCATTAGGCACTTCATTTTCAAATACCGTCTCTTTCTGAGGCGCTGAGGGTGGGACTTGAATACACTGACTTGAGAGGGGACATGATTCAGTCCCTGACTATTGCCACACACAAATCCAGAGAGCTCAGTTTCTGTCGGTTCAGTCTGAGTTCAGTTCTGTAGTACTGTAGCACCTCTACCGAGGAGGGCCACACTAAGAAGTCTGGGGACTCGTGCTGTGAAGTCTTTGACCTTCTTAAATGTGTGTCTTGGGTAGGTCCTCCCTGCCCGTGCTGGACATGGTCACATGGGGCAGCTCTAATGAGATCCTCCAAGATCTGCCAGGCAAAACTCTTGAAGGAAAGCCCATCTCCTTCAGTCATTCTGGATCTGTTAGCACTTGGACTCCATTTTCCCAGCCAGTTCCAAACTGCCAAATGTTCTGCAGAACTGGCCTCATCTCTCCTCATATCCTTGGGGATTATGTCTTAGAAGTGTTTACTTCCTGTTTTCATGGGTCCTCTGTTTTAAAACTCTAGGCTAGGGACCTGAAGGAAAGCCTGAGAGCAAAGCACAAACACCAGCTGAAAAGCGTCTGCTATGGTCATCACATGACAATGATGATCACGTGGAAGAAGCTTCTAGTAGGGGGTTCTCACCTGTCACACGAACGGATTCCTTTTTTCAATGACAAGGAACAAATCGCTTTTGTCCTGAGAAAATGGCCGAGGGGATCAGTGATTACATACAAATTCAAATCTCCAGCGGTCATGAAGACTAGCATCCGTCGCGGTAGGCATCCTACGGAGCCAGGTGTATCCCTCCATGCTTCCGTGAAGCCCTGTGATTCCACTCATCTCCAGGGCTTGCTGAGACCTGGGGTGGGAGTAGCCAGAGGCACTTGATGGCTCAGGGTGAGGTGGGAAGGGGCAAGAGCGTTGGAGGTCAATGGGCAAATTCCCACACTGTAGAGGCCGTGCATCAGCGCATAAGACCTAGTCTGGTATGTTTAGTGTCATGGAGAGTATCAAGAGAAGTGACAAGAACATCTGCTGCAGGGACTCGGGTGGGGGTGGGGGCGATGAGCATACAGGTCTCCATGACTAATCAGTTCCTTCTTATGGCAAGTCCGTGGCAGGCAGAAGTACTACTTCCTAATAGTGAACAGCAAAAATGCAAAGCTTGCTTGTCCCTCACCGGACACTACAGCAACAGAGCTGGCCCCTCCACACTGGAGACATGGCCCCAGCCCTCAGCACAGACCAGGGTCAACTGACTCTGAGGGCTTCCATGTAGGGGAGCTGACTCCACCCACTTGCTCGAGGTGGGTGGCCCCAGGGACCCAGACGGACCAGCTTAGCTGCTACCCAGGCCCACAGCCAGGCCTTGGGTTGAACCACCCTAGCATCTACCCCATCTAGGACCTGCTGGAGCTGGTGAAGAGACTGGCCCTGTGGAATGACGCATGGCGTATCTCTGAGACTTGTGGCAGCTACAGGATACCCCCGAGATCGGTGAGACCTGTGACTCAGTAGACATTTGCCGGTAAAACTGACGAGACAAAGAGGTATATACTCTGTGGTACGCTGAAGCCTCCATTGCCACCAGCACGAATGAAGAGGGCTGGAGAAGCGGGGGAGAAGGAGAAGCAAAGAGATTTTTCTGCTGTGGTGGTTTTCGGTTTTGTTTTTGTTTTTGTGTTTTCTTTTGTTCTCTTGCTTGCTTGCTTTGATTTGTTTTGTTATGGGGGTTGTGCCAGGGATAAGAGGAGGGGAGGGTGCCGGGAGGTGTGCGGAATTGGGGTTCATGATGCGAAACTCCTAAAGAGTCAATAAAGAAGTTATTAAAAAAATTGCAAGGTTTGGCAGGAGAATGCAGACCCCCCTGAACAGCCTCCTCCTGGAGGCAAATGGGCCAGATACAGAGTTTCCAGGTTTGAGTGCTGTGAGCAAGCTACAGAGAATCACAGACAGACTCACCTCTGTGGCTTCACGATATCAGAACTTAGTGATTCGTAAAACTTCCCAAGCCAACTGTCGCCAGTTTTGTGGGCTTTAATTCACCAAGCAGTCTTGATTTCACATATTATTATTACAGCCCAAGCTGGCATTGAACATTATGCTATGGCCAAGGATGACCTTCAACTCTTGATCCTCCTGCCTATGCCTCTCAAATGCTAGATCTTTCTCCCTGGTAGATCATCCTCCTCCCAGCTCTGTCCCTTGCTCCTCTAGAGTTGCCCAGTGTGCCAGCATGCCCTCTACCAGGCCTGGCAGCACGGCTGCAAGGGATGGGGGCAAAATAAACTGCATCCCCACAGTTTCCACAGAGCCCCTACATCTCACACCCAAGCTTGGCACCAGCATCCCACCTTTTCATGCAGTGGGAAGTTTTGAATAAGCTGCCTTCTGAACCCCTTGCCCTCCACCCTGACTACCATGCAGCTGCTGACCCCCAGGATATTTGTAGAAATTAAGAAGCAACCCAAGCCACTGATTTCCAGCAACTTGGACCTTGATTACAAGAACAGTGTTGTAGGAGAAGCAGAAACTGGAGCTTCTCTGGGCTGCATGCCTGTGCACAGCTGCCTGACCAGAGGACCACTCTGGGTTTCTTTCCCACGGTTCCCTAGCATTTAAATTGTTTTTAGGGTGAAACTCCAAGATAGATGTCTCCAGAAAAAAAATAATTTCTGTCTAATTTTTTTCTCTCCCTCCGGCACCATCCTGTGGTCAGGGCAAATCTGAGCTAAGATGCCCCAGCCTCATTGTTTCTAGGAAGGACCTTACCAAAGATAACAATGGGAGGGTTTCTATAAGAGAAGGGGCTGCCAAGTCTCACAAAGGGGTTTCTAGAATCATAGTGCTACTGATTTTTTTGTGGGGGGCGGGGTTTGAGACAGGGTTTATTTGTAGTTTTGAAGCATGTCCTGGAACTCACTGTATAGACCGGGCTGGCCTTGAACTCACAGAGATCCACCTGCCTCTGCCTCCTGAGTGATGAGATTAACGGCATGCACCACCACCACTGACACACTACGGAATTTTTGAGCCTTCTTTGTTGAGGTCATTTAAACATGCACACACAATTCCCATGCATCAACAAACCCTGCCAATGTAAAAGAGAGAAGACACCCATACTCTTCCTTTGTCCTGGGTGATTTTAATGAAATAGAACCATTGACACCTTGCACTGTACATGTATAAGTAAAGTTATGTGTGTTTTACTATTGCACATATTATGATTTATCTAATTAGATGAGGGATCTGGAGGGAAAATTGGGCATGGAAAAATTATTGGAAATGATTTATAATTTGTAACCATATTAGTAGGTTCTATTCTTACATCATTTTCCAAAATAAATTTTCAATTCATCAGAAAATTCAATATAGAGTATACCATCAAAGTGACTTATGGTGAATAATGGACATATGAAGTATGAAGAAATAAAACATATCAAAACAACAAATGAAATAAATAAATAAAATATACAACAAAAAGCATTTACCACCTTCCAAGTTTGTCCCAGGTGGTAAAACTACAAGTGATTTGTGTTCTGATTATTTTTATGTTCTATGTGTTTTGACTTTATGCAGTTAGCATATGAGAAACAATGCACAAAAATGTCTCTTAAGGCTTCCCCCAGCCACTGATGGAAACAGATGCAGAGACCCACAGGCAAACATTAGACCACGCTCTGGAAATCCTGCAGAAGAGAGGGAGAAAGAATTTGTGGGGCCAAGAGGGTCAAGGACATCACAAGAAAACCCAAAGAAACAACTAATCTGGATGCATAGCAGCTCACAGAGACTGAGCCAACAACCAGGGAGCCTACATGGGACTGACCTAGGACTTTCCATATACGTGACAGTTGTGTAGCTTGGTCTTTTGTGGGACTGCTAACAGTGGGAGCAGGAGCAACTTTTGACTCTTGCTGGTTTGGGGTCCCTATTCCTCATACCGGGTCACCTTGCCCAGCCTTAATACATGGGAGGTGATTAGTCTTCCTGTACCTTGATATGCCGTGTTTTTGTTGATATCCATGGGTGGCCTGCCCCTTTCTGAATAGAACCGGAGTTGCTCTGATATGCCCACTCTGTTGTGGTTTTCTCAAGACTTGTCTTTGTTAGAGCACGCCAGCTTTTTATTCCTTTTCATGGATCAATACTCATTTCATAGATCTGCCACTCCCTACCCATCAGTTAACAGATAACTGGGTTTTCACTTTGAGTTGTTACAGAAAGAGTGACTCTGAACAAGTCTGTGCAGACCTCTTGTACTGTCCAGTTTTATGTCAACTTGACACAAGCTTGAGTTATCTGAGAGGAGGAAGCCTCAATTGAGAAAACGTTTCCCCAAGATTGTTCTGTAGGCAAGCCTATAAGGAATTTTGTAATTAGTGACTGATTGGGAGGTTCTGGCTCATCATGGGTGGGGCCGTCCCTGGGCTGGTGGTCCTGGGTTCTATAAAAGAGCAAGCGAGCAAGCCGTGGGAAGTAAGCCAGCAAGCAGCTCCCCTCCATGGCCTCTGCATCAGCTGCTGCCTCCAGGTTTCTGCCCTGCTTGAGTTCCATTGTCCTGACTTCTTTCGGTGATGAGCAGTACGTGGATGAGTACGCCAAATAAATGCTTTCTTCCCCAACCTAATTTTTGGTCGTGTGGTCTCGTCACAGCAATAGAAACTCTAGCTAAAACGTCTCTGGTATTAATTTGCTTTCATCACACCTAGGAGCAGGAATTCTGGGTCAGATGGCAACCATGTGTTTAACTCTTTAGCAGCCAGACTGTTTCCATTCTCCATTCTCACTGGCATTGGTTGAGGTCCTACCCTTTCCAAACGCTCATCAACATTAGTTACTGCTAACCTTGTTTGTTATGGTCATCCTAAGGGTTGGTGGCATCTCATGGTGGTCTGGTTCTTCATGACCCTAATGATTAGCATTGGTAAGTGGTTCTTCATGCGTGAATTAGTGTAGGTCTTCTGAAATCTTTTGCTCATTTTTAATTGGGCAGTTTCTCTTTGTTGGTAGTGAGTTACAAGGATTTCTCACATACTCTAGTTCTATCAATCCTTAGTATTTAGCAAGTTCTATCTTCCTTTCTTGGAAATACCATAGGGGACAGGAACCTCAGATCCCCCTGGAGCTGGAGTTACAGGTGGCTGTGAGCTCCCTGATGCTGGGAACCGAACGGTGGTCCTCTGAAAGAGCAGCGTGTACTCTTTTCTGCTGAGCCATCTCCAGCCCACTGCAGCGTCTCGGTGTCCTAAGAAGCCACCACCTACCCCAAGGCCACTAAGACTCATGACGATGTAGTCTTGGAGTCTTGGAGTTATATAATACTTAGATTTTTGATCCATTTTAAGTTGGGTTTTACATGAGGTAAAGTCCTAATTAATTATTATGTGTTACGTATGTTCAGTTGCATTTGCTGAAAACACTTTTCCTCTACTGAAGTCCATGGGCATCCTGTTGCATTTCAGTTATATGGGCCTTTTTCTGGATTGTCAAATTGACTCTCCTGGTCCCTGTTTTCCCAGGTTCTGCCCCACAAGACCTTTGGAGTAAGTTTTGAAATTGGGACATGTGAGAATTCCAACCTCTTTTAGGGGCTGTCCCTCCATCATCAAGGGCTTCCACAACGAGCATCAAGGACACTTTTCAGTGTCCCCATGTATAGGTCTGATAATTCATTAGCTTTAGCAATAGGTCCATTGTTTATGTTTTTATAAATAGAAATATTAATTCACATCTTGGATGGATCAATGGCAAAATTCAGAAGGATGATGGATATTGTGTGTTTATTTGATATCCTGTAATGTTGCCTAACTCTTTCACTGTCTCTAATAGCTTTCAAGTGTGTGTCTTTGGGCTTGCTACGCCCTAGATCATGCCATCAAAATCAGGTTATTTTTCTTTCTTCTGTCCAATCTGGATGCTTTTTTGTTTCTCCATAGTTTATGAACTCAATTTCATTTAATGTTTTAGTCATCCCTGATTGAAGCCAGAAGAGTGTTTTCCAGCTTGCAAAGGTTAGAGTAAAAGCCATGTTCCCTGCATGAAAAGTGGAACACATCACAACCCTGAGTGTGTCCCTGGAAACAGCCTCTCCTGTTGGCGCCTCGTGTCTCTGCCAGAGCCGAAATTCTCTGTAGTTGAGTGCCTCTGATGAAAATGTAGGTCTAGAGTCTGAATGTCCCCCAGACTGTTCCCCAACTTTCCTCATTTAGAGAACCGGGTCTTAAGTGCGTCCTTAACCCTGTAACTGCCTTCCCTCTTCCTGTGTCATGCAGACTTGAGGTGCACCCTCTATCTTACATCCCAGCATGCCCTTTGTCTCAGCCCCAGCATGGATGGTTCTGGAAGAGTATACCACACCTTAGTCAGCTGGCTGCCTCTCACTGTGTTGAACTTCTCCAGGACCACAAACATCTCACGTTAGAGCAGAAATCAGACTAGAACCCAGACAGCACCACACCAGGAACCAGGATCTCTAACTGTGTCACACCTACCCCAACTGAGTCATCTCCTTGGGACAGGAGCCCAGCCTCCCAAGGGCCTCCCCAAAATGCAGAGGTGGAGTCCAAAGAGAAAATCTAATGCATAAGAACTATTCAAGGAACAGGACATAGCAGATGTAAGAAGAACACAAAAATGGTGACTGCTTTTTCATACTTTATTGCATTAAATAAACAATACCTCTGACATATGCTTTGTCCTTTTCATAGACAGTTTCTAGATAGCTTGTTCAAAATGATGTGTTCAACTTAGAAAAATAATTCTACTCATATATCTACCAGACTGTGGGATTCAGGCTTGTCTAAGTAAAGTGGCCACTTGCCCATGGTAAATCACAGAAACAAGCGCATATCAAGACATTAATGAGGGACTGGAGAGCTGGCTGGATGTTAAGATCAGTTTCTGCTCTTACAAAGGATCCACGTTTAATTTCCAGCACCCACGCAGCAGCTCACAAGCACGAGTTCCTGGGTTCCAACACCTTCTTCTGACCTCGAGCACCAGGCGTGCACATGGTGTATTAATGTACATGCAGGTAAAACACTCTACACATAGCATCATAAAATGAATAAATCTAAGAATATGTTTTTTAAAAGACACTAATGAACAAGAAGTGTGGAACAGGGAACCTTCAGAGTTGTTCCTCTGTGTTCCTATCAGAGTTCATCCCAAGCTGAGGAATCAAATTCAGGATCCAGTTAATTGAGAGCTGAGCCTTGAGTTTCCGGAAACTGCCTGACACCCTACAGACAGGCTCCGCTGAGGATGAGTGTGAACTCAGCAGCCTTCTAGGAGGCCCTGCCTCCAGCCATGCAAATCTGGGAAGGTTCCCTGAATGCAAGGCCTACTTCACAGGTTTGAAGGAAAGACTGACCCATGTCTTTAAGACCCAGATCTGCGGAATTTACACAGGCCTCCACCACAGCCTGACTATGCTCCAGGGACCACAGACTATCCACCTCTCCCAAGTACACACACCACAGCTCCCCTGGCAAAGACGTATACGGCATTTTCTTTACAATCCATCAAAGACTGTCTCCATCTCTATCTCCCAGAGCTGGACACTGATGAAATCCATGGCAGGTTTGCACAGCCCAGAGTCCTCCCAACATACCCCAGGCTGCAGCAGGTCACCCTCCTGCCATTACTGGGTCATCTGCCTGGAATGAGGGAGCACTAGGAGGCAGTTCCCGGGCTGTCACAGCTCAGCAGCTGGATCTCAGCTCAGCCATGCCCTGTGCAAGGGAAGAGAATGCACACTTTCCCCTGGGTTTCCTATGCACCTGTGGTTGTAACTCTGTGTGGCGCATGAGGCCTGCACCCTGCTTCTCAGCAGCAGCCTCCCGTTCTCAGGATCCTAATAATGCCCTGAGGAGTGCCTCAGTTGTGTCTTGACAACATGTCTACCCAGAAGCACCATCTCTCAAACCAATCTAACCTGCTAGGTAGGGGCTTCCTCTGTGTGGCTCCTGTTCCACGCTGAGGCGGTGAAGCTGAAGGGAACTGGGACCCTGTCATTTCCTGAGAGGCTTCCCATGGTAAACCCACAGCCACCTGGGGTTCGGGATACCCAGGGTGGAAACTCAGCGCTGCCACAGAGCCCAGGCATGGACCGCCCCAATAATTCTCAGCATTGCTCAACGTTCACGGTAATAAATAACCTAACCACAACATCCCTCGCCTGTCCTCGGCTACAGAGAGTCTCAGTCCTGGCAGAGACACAAGGCGCCACTGGGAGAGACTGTTCCCAGGGTTCTGAGGATAAGGGTGACTCATCTCCTGCTTGCTTCGCAGAGGGAATACGATGCAGGGCCCCAGAGGCCAGCTGTCACCAGCTGGAATTAAGTCACCCAAAAGTCAGAGGCTGAAGGCCACACTGCCTGCTGATTGTGCTATGTAGAACAGGCAGGCCTGGAACTCACAGAAATCTTCCTGCCTCTGCTTCCTGAGCTGGGAATAAAGGTGTGCACCACCATTCCTGGTTGAAGTATCAGTAGTTTTAGAGAATATGGGGGTGGGGAGCACTGATTTTACTTTGTGTATTTATCTTAATTATGAAATGTATGAGTGGGGAAAAAAGAAAAGCAAAAGGAGAAAAAAACAATGGGTTTAGCGATTAATATTAGGTTAACAAGAGGCATAAGAGATTTCTGTGGCTGTAGAAAGGTAGGGGACAGACATAAGGCCTATCCTGTGGCCCAGATGTTTCCCTCACTGGTGTTTCATGGTTCCGCCAAAGCCTGGGACTGCCGTTTGCTTTGGTTTGCTCAGATAGGGAGGTAAAATTGAGCTCTGTGTCCTGTGAAATAAGCTCCACGGCTCCGAACTGCCCTGTAGATTAACCTTGCTTGCGTTAGTACTTTACTTTCTGGGACCTTGACAGGTCATCCCATGTTAGTCCCAGCCTTTGATGCCATGTTAGTGACTCTTCCTCCTGGGCACCCTACGATGGGTCAGCAGCAGCCCACCCACCCACCCCTGCTGCCATGTGGAGTGCCTCTGTATGACTGAGTGTCCTCCCTGCCTCACTGTCACATGGAGTGGTGCTCCCTGCCCTGGGTAACCAGTGGTCCCATTGTCCACCGTGCACCTTGTTCCCTGAGACTCTGAACTTGAACTTGCCGTTTCGGCTAGAGAGGCTGGCCAGCAAGCAGAACCTGCCTGTCTCCAGCTCTGTGCCGAGGCCACAAGGCACACACTACATGCCTGGTCTTTACGTGGGTTCTGAGGCTCTGAATACCTTTGCGCTTTTGCAGTGAGGATTTAACTTACAGAGCCAATTCCACAGTCCCACTGAACTGTATTCCTAAAAATTAAGCTGGGCACCATGACACATGTCTCTAGTCCCAGCGCTAGGAGGCACAGGCAGGCAGATCTCTGTGAGTTTGGGGCCAGCCTGGTCCAAGGACATCTAGAGCTATCTAGTGAGACCTTGCTTCAAGAAAACAAAATTTGTTCAAATGGGCTGAGGATGTATCTCAACTACAGAGATTGGTCTGGCATGCGCAACACCTTGTATTGCATCCCCAAAACTGCCAAAGAGAAAGGAATAAAGGATGAATATAGTCTGTATATGTTATCTTATAGTGTGTATCCATCATATAGTAATGCTAATTTCTAGCTTATAGGCCATCTTCGAATTTCTGTAGTTTCTTCAAGCATTTTTATTTGTATGTGCTATTTGATAATTGCAGCAAGAACTGTTTCAAAGGAGCACTTTACAAACATCCCTGGACATCTAGCCGCTCCTTCAGGTAGTGCTCCATGGCAGAGGACAGGAATGCCGGAGGAGCTCACGGACATTCCCACGCACCAGGACTGTCTGGTGGATAACTGATGGTGCATGCCAGGGAGCCCCTCAGCGCACTCTGCTCTGGCTGAGGCAGGTCTGCAAATGCCATGCTCTAAAAGGTTGCCACGTGGCTCTGCCTGCACCCCTCAAGCCTGCCTCAATCCCTCCCTCCTTACTCAAGCCTGCTACATTCCTCCCACAACTGTCCTGTATCCCTCCCCGTTCAGTCCCTCCGTGTCGCCCTCTTCTGGAAAACACTCCGCTAGTCCCATTCCAGAAGCATGGAGGTGTCTAATTCCCCCGACAGAACTGAACCTGAGACAGGGGAGCCTTCCCATTGGGCTTTCTCCTCCCTTATACCTTTCTCTAAAGAATACGGTCAAGATCCTTCTCAACCCGTGCTAACAAGGTGTGTTCTCCAAGTGCAGCCACAGCCAACTCCAGACGCACCAAAAGGTGGAAGAACTTACTGGACAAGCAGAAAGATGGTAAAGAATATGAGCAGTTATCACTCCTTCAGAAATGCTTACTTAATTTCCACATCTGAAAGTGTGAACCGGGCTTAGAGCAATCATGACACAGTACCAGACAGGCTCATCAGACACTGTACACGTGCCCAACTTACTAGTCCTCTGGAGACTGTCAAGATCGTAAAAGACAAAGGAAGTGCAGTCTATAGCGATGTCATGTAAAAGACGTGATTGCTGGTTTCTGCCACGACAGCAGCCTGCGTCTGCGGCCCCAGCACCTACGCCATCGCCTGTCACCAGGTGCCTTTCCATCACCAGCTATGTGACACGTGCACCCCTTACAAGTGTCTGCCCAGGCACAGCTCGCGCTCTGGTCCCTTGTCTCTCGTACCCTTCCCTCCTCTCTTTGCCCTCCTGCCTCTTGCTCCTCGCTCACCCCCTTGCTCCTCTCCTGTCTGTCTCTCCGTCTGTCTGTCTGCTCCCTCAGGTCCCCACTCCAACAGCCTTTCATTCTTTCACTCTCCCCTCCCCCAGTAAACCTCTTGCCCTAACTCTGTCACTCGTGGTGTGTTTGCTTAGGGCATGCCACGGCAGGGCCCACAGAAAGGAACCTGAGACCAGGAAGCAGCCATTCTGGTATGTATGTCACATTTGTAGAATTTCTTTTCTTTTTTAATATGTATGAATGTTTTGCCTGTGTATGTGTGTACACCCCATGTGTCCCTGGTACCTGCTGTGTCCAGAAGAGGACATCTGGAACTGGAATTACAGATGATTGTGAGCTGGCATGGGGATGCTCGGAATCAAATCCGGGTCCTCTGCAAGAGTCACAAGTGTCCTTAGCCACTGAGCCAGCTACGAGATTAGATATATAAAGTCTGCACTGGCAAGGGATGTTACACGACAATGGCTCCAGACTTCACTCAACGCTTTGGCCCTCATCTATAATGATGGAAGGACAAGGATGGTTTGAGGCCAGTTGTTGTGTTATGATACCCAACCAAATACCAATTTCCTCATAGATGGTAAGTGTTTCCAGTCACAGCATATCCTTTCCCACTCTTTCACCTATGGTAGACATTACTAATTTAGCACAAACTTCTCCATGGAATAAAGATGTAGCCGCGGGTACTTCTCAATACAGACTTCAGATCATCCCTCCCTTGAGAGGATGGGAGCCTGACTTTACATACATTCTGTGGTTCAGGTATCATGCCAGGATCATATGTCCTAATGAGACATATGCCCCCATAGCATATGTTGTAAGGTCTTTGAGAGCAGTGGTCCCTCTCCTAGCCTAGATAGGATTGACTCAGAGACTAACATGCCAGACAATCAAAAGTCAATTTTAATAAGGAAAAGCAAGATAATTCTCAAGGTTGGGATAGAGTCCTGAGAGAAACTACTGAGCTGCTTGCCTGAGGTCTTTTGTAGGATTTGAGACAGAAACTGAACAAACACTGGGGTAATTTTTATTGAGATTTGTTAGCTTCAGAATATGCCATGGGCCATGCCGTGCACGTTCCCAGGAAATGATTGCATGATGCTCACTCTGTCAAGGAGATGGTCATGGGTTGGAGCCCCTCTGTCTATCCTTGCCTTGTTTTGTTAGCTACGGACCTTAACTTATTCCCTGGGCAGCTGTTGCTCAGGTAGCCATATGTGGCTGGTCTCTGACCTTTACTTGTTTGGCTGGCTGTTGATAACATTTTACATTTTTGTCACCTGATTACACTATCAACTTGAAATTTATTTTCTATTTTTCTTTTATTGAAAATATATTTTTCATATGACATATTACAATATATTCTGATTATAGTTCTCCCTCTCCCAACTCCTCCCATATCCTCCCCACCTCCCCTCCTACCTGAATCCCTGCCCTTCCTCTCTCTCAAAACAAACAGGCATCTAAAGAATAGTAATAAAATAAAATAGAACAAAATAAAAACAAACAAACAAGGACAGAACAAAACAGACAAACAAGAAAAACAGCATGAGAAACACATAGGGAGACACATGTTCACACACAGAGACATCTCATAAAAACCCGAAACTGGAAAAACATAATATATATTAAAATATCCTGTCAGGAGGAGGAGATAAGAGGAGAAAGGAAGAGGAATAGGAGGAGGGGAGGGGGAGGGAGGAGGAAGAGGAAAGGAAGAAAGGCAAGAAGAACAGACAAATGAAGGAATGAGAGAGAGAGAGAGAGAGAGAGAGAGAGAGAGAGAGAGCATTATGAGACCAAGAACCTCCAAAAATGCCATTGAGTTTGTGTTGGCAGAGACCCCCGGCCAGACATTATGCATCAAGAGAGAAAGACCCTGTAACACACAGCTCTAAATGGGATGGATGTCTCTGTCAAACCCCTCCCTCAGAGCTCAGGGAACCCAAAGGAAGAGGAGGCAGAAAGAATGTAGAAGCCAGGGTAGATGCAGGACACCAGGAGAACAAGGTCCTCTAAATGAACTGGGCAAAGCTCATATGAACTCACAAAGACTGATGCAATAAGCATGGGGCCTACATGAGTCTGCACCAAGTCCTCTGTTCACATATTAGAGCTTCCAACTTAGTATGTTTGTAGGCCCCCTGAGTGTATGAATGAGAGGGTATCTGATACCTGTGCCTTCTCTTAGGCTCTTTCCCTTCTGCTAGTTTGCCTTGGCCAACTTCAATGTGATGGCTTTTGGTTTATCTCATTACGTTTTATTTTGTTATGTTTTATTGTTATCTCTTAGAAGTCAGTTCTTTTCTAATGAGAGACAGAAAAAGAGTAGGTCTTGGGAGAGGAGGTAGAGAGGAGGTGGGAAGGGTAGAGAGAAGGGACTGTAATCAGGATATACTGCATGAGAAAAGAATCTATTTTCAATAAAAGGAGGAGAAAACTAAGAATCATAAAAACTCAAGGGGAAAAAAGAATCCACTCACCTGAATCAAAGCATAATCGTCTTGTCATTTCTGGTATTTAATCAAAATGTAACTCTCTAATGAAGCACATGCATACATTTGTTATGACCTTACACATTTATTTCAAACACAGAAATGCATGTTAGCTTGCTTTATGAAATCAGGCCTTCCAGAGAAGATTCTGGGTACACCTGTGTTCCCTCTCAAGAGATGAGCAAGTGTCAAGAACACTGGGGCATTCCTTGCAGTGTTTAAAGTCATATAAGGACACTGGCACAACAGGAAGGGGAGAGAGTGTGAAATATATACCATCAGACTTCTCCAGTTCGGTCAACTCATCTTCTGCCGGGGTGAGCAGCTCCATCTCACAACAGTCCCTGTCTGGGCCATGAGGTCCTTCCTTAAAGATAGGCATTTCTTCGTAAGAATAAGCCTGACACTCTTGAAATGATAATTTGGAGAAAGCAATATATATTTTTACAAATATTTAAAACTTAGTAGAGATAGCTAGTGAGATCATGAAGAGAATCAAAATAATCTTAAAACACAGAACTGCTTTCTCTCAGGTGCTACCTCGTTGTGAACTATTACTTAATAGACACCCAAAAATACCAAGGTTCCCTCTGCATGTCCTTCATTGAGAATCTTCCTTTGGACCTAATCACAAATGGCACTCTCTGCTCCTGCTCTGTGTTGTAAGGAAGACACTTGCATTGTTGTGTGTACTTGGAAGCCCATGGTCTCATCTCTCTCAATACTTCATACTCTCTTACTTCTCCAAGCATCTGTCACCAAAGACCTATGGACAGGAATAAATTCCAGGACATCTTACTCTGGGGCCTGTCCTCTCAGTGACATGTTTATCACATGCTGCCTAGGACTCTACTTGACCCACCAGCATCACACTTTTTCACAGATTTGTCAGTAAGCATACCCAGACTCTAAATGCATAGCGACTGAAGAAATGAGCTATTGTTTTTAAATACAAGAGAGTTGGTTTTGTTTTGTTTTGTTTTGTTTTCCGGTACTGGAAATTAAACAGCAGGCCTCTAATCTGCCAGCCTGTTAGATCTGCTGGTTGAGAATAAGACCACTACCACGATTTTGAGCCAAATTTGAAGCAAGCTTTAATTAAGCACTGGCCAGAAGGATGGGCTCTGGCCAGAACCATTCCACGGTTCCAAGGAAATGGCCACGAGTCACGTTTTGCAGAGGTCTAAAATGGCAAACTTACAAGACTACCATATTTCTCATCAGGTTCAAATCAGGGGGAAGCATTTATCAGGAAATATTTCCTGGACCCTTACTCCTGCCCACATGTGAGCAAATGCAGTCAGTGCAGATGGGTCAAACAAACATAGGACAAACAGGTGCTTCCCTTAACTGTTTTAACTGGAAACAAAGCTCTTAACCAGGAAAGTGAGTTCTACATGTTTTGGTCTCCCATTGGCTTGTAAGGTGCATTTTCTTATTCCTGTTTGGTCTTACATGCCAACCCCCTACCACTGAGCTAAATCCCCAGCACTCTTTCCTTTGGAGGCAAGGTCTCCCAAAATTGTAGGAAGACTGAATTTCAAGTGTTCTATAGATTTGATGGGAAATGTTTTTTACTTCATTATTCTATAACAAAATAAAAATGCAGAAGGAGAAAGGAGACAAAGATGAAGACTGGAATGAAAAGTGGAAAGAAAATAAAAAGGTGGTTCAGTAGGTCAATAGCCTGCAGTATAAGCTTGGTACCTGATCCTAGATCACTAGCACCTTCCTAAAAAGCCAGGTGTGAAGACCACACCTGCAAGCCTGGACTGGGGTGGAAGTCAAATCCAGCATATAGGCAGTTACGACTCTGAGTCAGAGAGACCCTACCTCAAAATAAACAAATAAAAATAAACTAAAGGTGGAGAATGATTGAAGAAAATATCTACTTGTCAACCTTTGACTCCTGCATGAACTCACACAGAAGAATCTACCTTCACACATGCATGCACACACAAGAAGAGGAGAAGGAGAAGGAAGAAAAAGAGGAGGCAGATGACTATGCAAAAGAAAAGGCAAGAGAAACAACACTTATCCCATCTGATCAGGAAGCCACCCCATGACTCATTACTCCCCGAGAGGCTACACCTCCACATACATGTATGCTAGGGTTCAGAGGGTCCGCAAATAGCTTTCAGGGAGAGGGGCACTCAGTCCATAGCAGTCCATGAGAACAGAAAGCATGCCTTGTCTTATTCATCATTTTTCCCCAGCATCAAGCATTAATTCTTTAGTAAGCATACTACAGGCATAAATGAATGAAGCAGTCATTATTTTAGATAGCATGTAGATTGGGTGTTTTGACACTTATTTGGCTTGTCAAATGTGATATGGGGAGAAAACACAAGTACTATGTTTGATGTTAAAGACAATGAACCGAATCTAGAACAAAGACCCATCACTGCCTGGAATACCACAATGTTCTGTCAGAAGTTAATATGCTATAGTGGTTTTAGGGAGAGAGAAGACATTTATAAGAGATTTATTAAAAATATACCTTTTGTAGAAAACCTGCCACAAGGATGCCAGTGCTTGTTGAGATACGAACACAATTTCCCAAATTTCATCAGAAAGACAAGTCTCTCTCTTGCCTACATCCCTCAGTGTCTACTCCCACAACATAGATTTCAAGAGGGGAACACAGGAAGTGGCAAGATGATCCAACAGCAGCTACTTTATGGTTCAAAATATCTCAAAATTTGAACCAAACCAACAGATAGGAAGCTACTTGGTTTTGACTCATCTAAGAACAAGTGCTGTACCTTCGTGCATAACATTTCACCTATTAGTCTAATTCTAGTTTCATGAACTTACTATTATGTTCCTCTGTCTTATTTATGTAAACAGGTAAAACATGCTATTTGTTTCCTGGAGCTAGCTCCAAATAGAAACAACCATGCAGTGGTACAACAGCAGCACAAAGACAATGAGAGACGGGGAAGCCCCGTTCTGAGATGATAGGATTGTGATGATCACACTCCCTCACTCCACTCTGCTCCACTTCAGACAAAAGCCAAGGACATCTGTGCCAGTGGGATGCTGGGAAGTCAAGAAGAGATCATCATGATCATTTGAACTTTGTCCTGTGTGTGATGGATAAGCTCATCTACAAGTTCAAAGAACAAAGCAAGATCTGTTGTGGGAACTGCCAAAGTTTGTTTTTCCAAGAGTCAAGAGATGGCTGGGACCTGAGGTGTTGAAATTTCACAAGGAGCTGTGCTGTGAGCATGTCCCTCCTGAATAGCAGGTGCCAAAACTCTTGAGAAAGAGAAAACTCTGAACAGATTCCCAGCCCCTACTCCAACACGTTCAAAGTTAGAGTTACCCTGAGTGAATGAGATCAATGGTAGGTGTAACATTCCTTGGCAAATGGTCAGACATTCATGCAACTTCTATCATAATATGGTAGACAGAAATCTCCCGTGAGGCTTTCTCTAATGCCTTTAGATGTATTCATATCTAGGAGACAAGAACTAAAAACAAGAACAGGATGTACTGATCCCAGTGCAGGGTCTCCCATGAGAAAAAAACAAGGCTATCAGATACCTTGAAGAAAATAAACTCAGTGCATCCATTGTGCCAAGCAATTGGCACTAGCTGCTCTACATGTATAGTCTAGCTAGATGGTCACCATGTACTAGCTACTTTCTTGTCACCATGACAAAATAGAGGACTGAAACCATTTAAAGGAGGGAAGAGTCACTTGGAGCTCATGGCTAGCATCACACTGTCTATTGCAAAGGCAAAGCATGGCTGTGGGGTCATATCAGGGTGAAGCCTCACATCTTGGTAGATTAGGAAGCAAAGTGTTCAGCCCTGAGCAATATCAGGCTACAGCTTTCAAAGCCCCACTCTTTATGACCCTCCTCCCCAAGCTGTACCTCCTACCCTAGAGCTTTCATAACCCCAAACCGGCACCACCAAGTGGGGACCAAATGCTCAAAAGATGAGCCCTGTGGAGGACACTGCGCATTCAAACCATGATAGGTCTCAATGAGTGATGGGGGAAGTCCTTCTGTGTATATGTTTCTCTTATTGGTTGATGAATAAAACACTGTTGGCCAATAAGGCAGGAAGATAGGTGGGACTAGGACAAGGAGAATTCTGGGAAGTATAGGCAGACAGGAGTCACCATGAAGCCTGCCAAAGGAGTAGCAGGTCCAGACCCTTCTATGGTAAGATAAGACCATGTGGAATTACTTAGATTAATAGAAATGGGTTAATAAGATAGAGCTAGCCAATAAGAAACCTAAGTCACCAGTCAACAGTTTAATAACTAATACAGTGTTCATATGTTCTCTGGGGCTGAGAAGGGCAGAGGAACCTGCTGGACCAGAAAAACTTACATCAACAAATGAGGATAGGACACGAGTTTTGTTTGATAGGACAAAAAACATAAGACCAAAGATACACACCTTGTTAGTTCAGATGTTGCATGCAATAATTGGACACCAAGACCGAGCACCTTTGGCTTCCAGAGGTCCTGGATTAGCTTAGGTGGCACCAACTGTATGTACTATGTCATTTGCATTTTTCCACAACAGTCCATGAGGCACTGAAAGGTAAACGTAGGCATAGTATAGTTACTAAGAGTTCATGTCTAGGATTGCCCTATGGATCCAAATGCAGTTTAGGGTTTGAAATGCGTGCTAGGGACCAATTTCTGGTCCTCTACAAAAGCAGTGTCTTAGTCAATGTTCCATTGCTAAGAAGAGACACCATGGACACAACAATGCTTATAAGGGAAAGCATTTGGTGGGGCTGGCTTACAGCTTCACAGGTTCAGTCCATTATCAGCAGGGCAGGAAGCATGGAGGTACAGAGGCAGACATGGTGCTGGAGAAGGAGCTGAGAGTTCTACGTCCCAGTTTGAAGGCAGCAGGAAGAAAAGAGAGAGCCTCTGGGCCACGCTTGGGCTTCTGAAACCCCAAAGCCTATCCCAGGGACAAACATGCCTGCTGCCATGATGAACTCTTACCCCTTCAGAACCAGAAGCCAAAATTAACTCTATCTTCTTTGAGTTGCTTTAGTCATGATTTATCATGCAACAGAAAAGTAACTAATACACTATCTTTTAAAAAACAAAACAAAAAGATTTATTTATTTACTATGTATACAGTCTTCTGCCTGCAAGCCAGGAGAGGGCACCAGATTAAAGATGGTTGTGAGCCACCATGTGGTTGCTGGGAATTGAACTCAGGACCTCTGGAAGAGCAGCCAGTGCTCTTAACCTCTGAGCCGTCTCTCCAGCTCACACACTATCTTTTGATTGACCATACCTCACTGTCACATACAAGCCTCTACTAATGTCCCTTGACCTCTTAGTGCTGGTGACAAGATTGGTAATGTACTTTGTTTATTCCTTCTCCAGGCACCTGCTACCTTATCTATGGAAGTTTCTCTAGGCACAGAGATGTCATTGACACAACACTGGGGTCTGTTCGCCTTTTTCCCCACCCTTCCTAAACTTTTTATTCAAAACCAATAGCTATCTTAGAACTCTTACTGAACAGATATAAATGCTGACCCTACACATTACCGTGGGGGCAGCCAAATTTTTAATTCTCTCGGGTAACGCAATTGATCTTTGACTTTTTAAAGCTTTATTGGGAAAAAAGTGATATGTAAAAATTATACATGTTTAACATATCCATCTTAATGAATCTAAACATATTGCAGGTATCATAATACTGTCACCATAATCAAGGTACTGCACATATCTATCACCTCCAAAGGTCTTTGTGTTATTGGTTTTTTTGGCAGCAGCACTTCAATTTAAGCTCTATCTTCTTATAGTATATAGTTCAAAATAGTGATTTACTAATCATAGGCAAAGTCACCATGAGATATCACCTCACACGTGTTAAAAGAGTTTTTGTTTAAGGTTTATTTTTATTTGATCTTACATGTGCACACATACATGTCTATGTGCCTATGTGTGCAGGTGTCCTCGGAGTCCACTATGGCAGCAGGTAAGTATGGGAGCAGGAGCAAGAAGCCAAGAGCTCCCATCTTGACCAACAAGCCGACAGCAGAAAGAACAACTAGAAATGGCTGGTGGCTTTTAGTAGCAAAGCCCTTCCCCAGTGACATGCTTCCTCTAGAAATGCTGCACTATCTAAATGTCCCTAAACAGTGCCACCAACTGACCAAGCATCCAAATGCCTGAGACTGTGAAGGACATTTTTTCACTCAAACCACCACAGTCATATATAAAAAATGGTATGTAAACTTTTTCCTAAAAGCACATACTGGGGCTGTACTCCCTTTGTCTATAAGTGATATTAGCAATAGTTGGTCAAGCAGTTTGATCAATTTCAATTCATTTTGATAAGCATTTCCTGACGTGTGGCCCTACAGTATCCTCGTTTCTCCTCTGTGTCTTCACACGTGTCTCATTGAACAGAGCCAGAAAACAAAGACGAAAGTAAAGCTTTGCAAGGACCCAGGACTGCATGTAGAGTCAACGAGAACACAAGCAGCTGGACAGTCCTGCAAAGGCTATTCTTTATTGATCAGGTCATTTGAAGCACGAAGACTTGCCCTAAGTGTGGGCGACACCTTCTGGTGGCAGCCCAGTTAAAAGGACATGGAAGAGAGAAACTTTGGCTTTTGCCTGCTTGTTCTCACTCTCGATGGCAAGTTCATCTATGGTGATGCTGTGCCATTCCTTTGCCAATGTTAAAACCGACTTCTCCAGGCTTCCCCCATAGAACGAAGACCAGTGACTCCACAGGAATTCTCCAAACTTTTCTCAACACGTTGAGATGGCTGAGACATACAGCATCACAAACTGATAACTTACTGAAATCTTGGGCTTTCCAGTATGAGACAGCCATCCTTGGACTACGCAGATAACTTCCTATAAGCCAATCTAATACAGATTCTTTTAACACACACACACACCACCACCACTACCATATTCTTTTAGTTCTGCTTCTTATCCTGATTAACACAAATCCCAGATGTCTTCCAAAAGAAACTACAACAAGAGGTCTTCAGGAATGGTAAAACTCCTGAAAAGGGAACCCCCTGAAAAGAGAAAACAATGGAACTGAAAAATTAGAGCCCCGGTATTTTGCATGTGTCAACACAACGACAATGGTCACTCCCAGCCTATGAGGTCAGGGAGCAAATGAGGTTCAGAAACTGATCTACAGCACCACAGCTCCCAACCCCAAGCCAACACGGAATGGCGCAGGTCAAGAACAGGGAAGTCTGACCTGACGTTGAACCTGCCGCTCACAGAAGACTGAAATGGACCTGACGTCGAGCTGTAGTGAGCCAGTTTCAAAAGCGTCAACACTCTGCAGTGGCAGCTCAGAAGATTCATACTCAAATGTCAAAATCACAAACCGATTCCTTGATGTATGTGAACCAGGAAAATGTGAGCAATCCTTGAAGGACAGGACAACCTAGATTCTACTTCAAAATAGTCCAGATGTTGAAACTATCAGGCACTCTCCTCATAACTGAAGAGATTAAAAATGAACATTCTTGACACAACAGATACATATTTTCAACAGCAGATAAAAACTACATAAGAAAGAAACGAAGAGTGAAATATTAAATTGCAAAGCCCAGAGTCTAAGATAAAATCTGCTCCGGATTTGGCTGTAGAGTAACAACAACAGGAGCAAAGCCATTTGAAGAAGATAGAGCAGAGGATCCCGAACAGCATTAAGACCACAGAAAAACAAAGGAAAAGTTCGGCAGGTCCTGGGGACACTTGAGAAAAACACTCCCCATGCTTGTCACAGCCTTTGACATGATGTGGACACAGAGATTAGGGCCCAAGATCATTGGACACAATATTAGCTTGAGCTAACAGCCTCAATGAAAGATGCTTACAAACAAATCCAGACATGCACAGAAAACACCAGGGAAGGTAGACTGTAAGGAAAGCAGGCCTCACACAGCATGATCCGACTTCCAGAAGACAACGACATATGTTTGAAAGGAACACAGACAGGGTAGCAACAATGTGGATGAATACAGATTTCTCATCAGAACCTAAGAGACCAGAAGGATAATATCTGTTTGGTACTGGGAGAAAATAAAGACTTGTGTGAGATTCTGTATACAGTGAAGATATCCTTGGGAAATTAAATGCAAAGACCAGGCATTCTCTGATGCCTAAGCACTCACATAGTTTGTCAACAGAAAAGTAAAACACTGAAGAAAGAGAAGCCGGAGAGATGGCCCAGTAGTTGAAAGCACCGGCTGCTCTTCCAAAGGACCGAGGTTCAATTCTTAGCACCCACATGGTGGCTCACAGCCTTCTGTAACTCCAAGCCCAAGAGATCCAAAGACCCTCTTCTAGCCTCAGGCACACACGTGGTACACATATGGGCAGACAAAATACCTGTGCCTAGCAAATAAAATTCAATTACAAACATTGAAGGCAGCTCTTCATGCTGTGTGGAGATGACACCTGAGGGAAAGTTGGGTTTAAGGAAGAAAAGCAGAAACCATAAATATCTTAGTAAACTGGATAGACCATGCTCCTCTTCCATGATGTGTGACTTATACATGATCACTAAGAGCAAAAAGAGAACACTGCTCCATGGCAGGGGTCACGTTAGCAAGGAGGGCAGAGGCCCTGCCTCTTTGCAGTCTCTGTGTTTCACTCTATGTCAGTAAGAAGTCAGGTGTTGGTTACTTCCTTGCAATGACACAAAACACACACACACACACACACACACACACACACAGATATCAAATACTCAAAAGCCAATGGGAACGATTTAAAGGCACGTTAAAAATTCAGTGCAACAGAATTCGTAAAAGAAGGAGCAGGGAAATTGCCAGAACAAAAGCAGGAAGAGATAAACACACAAATGAAATGATTAATACAGAATCAGCTGTGAATTACAAAATCACCATTTACAACATAGAACAGAAGGTTGCCTTCTATGCTGCTTACAAGGAACCTACTCCCTAAAAGGCCAAGGAAGCAACAGAGATGCTAATTAGCACGACTGCAGTAGTTATTTCACAAGAGGCAAACCTGGAAAGAAAAGAAACCCACTTAAAATATCAAGTTGTAAATAAAAGACTGGCCCCTAAACTCTCAATGAATTGTGATTAAAAAGCATCAGACAGACTTAAATGAGGAGGCACTTTCTCAGTCAAGAAAAGAGGAAGAAATGAGGACTATGCCCATGAGACATCCTCAGTTCAATTCTGCAATAAGAAAGGGGGTGATAATAATAAAGTGTGAAAAAGCCAACTTTTCTCCAGGTCTAAAATTATCCCAAAACAAAATGCTTGGGTTATTGAAAGGTAAGAAGGTAGTGTTAATATTAGGAAAATCAACTTCAGAAGCAAGAAACAAAATGATCAAGGATAGACATGGTTATGACTTAGTGATAAAGGATGGGTTTACCAAGACTCTGCAGTAGTCCTAAACACAGAGGAACCTCACCTCAGTCTCCCAAGAAAGTGTCAGGGTCTGCAAAAGTCCCCAAAAGACTATCAGCCACAGAGCAATCAGCAAGAGCGTTTATTATTATACCACACACGTGTGGGGCAGCACACCCCTGTACAAAATGTCGATGACGACCTTGAGAGGGACGTGTGGGCTCCTATTAAGCACTGCCACAGGGATTTTTAAAAGCAGTGTGACCATTCTACTTGGGACCGGCTTCCACAAAGTGGCAATTGTAGGGAAAAGGGGCCAGTCAAAGAAACACACCCTGAGCAGAGCCAAAGAAACACACTTTGGCCCTGCAACCAGAACCAAAGAAATGTACCCTGACCCTGAAACCAGTGCCAAAAGAACACTCTTTGTCCCTGGAATCAGAGTCAGTGAAAGAAATGCACCCTGGCCCTAAAATTGGAGCCAAAAGGCTAAAAAGGACCAGAGAAAGAAACACACTTTGGCCCTGAAATCAGAGCCAAATCTGACCCTAATCCTGTGCAGAAAACTAACCAATCCCTGAGAAGAGCTCTAGCCAATCTGAGCTCAGCACTAAAATCTGACCAATCCCCACCCTGGAAGCCCTATATAAACCCTGTGTCTGTTCAGCTAGTGGCTGTGCGTGCTACCCAGCAGTCCTCTGCCACTCTGGCAGAGGGCAGCCACTCTCCTGGATTCTTCCTTCCAATAAACCCCTTGGATGAGCTTTGGGTGAAGATCTTCTTTTGCAGCTGCAGCGGAGAATAGGCGACCCTGGGCAGAGCAGAACAGAGCTAGCAGGGCTGTTAACACTTGCCCGGGAAACCTTCTCTTGGCAGAGCGGAGTTGTTACACTCTGCTCCCAGCTCTCAGCTCTCTGCTCTCCGGGAGCAGAGCTGAACTGCAGCAACTTCACCCAAGAAACCTCCTGCCGCGCAAAACTGCTTCACTGGGCTAACATCCCCAGCTGGAAGATCCTCTCCTGCTGGAGCACTGGGGAAGCCTTTCCCTGAGGCAAGGCTGTAAGCTGCTAAACTTACTGCAACATGTGGTGGTCCTTGGCTCCCGAGCTCCAGGATACCTTTCCACCTGAGGTGTGTAACACTCAGTATTCTGTGACTCCCAAGTGCCAGAATACCTGACCCATCACGATCCAGTCTGAAACGCCAACACCTGATCCTCTCAAAAGGACAACTACAGGCCTAAAAAGAGTGTGGGCGACCCCGCAGTTAAGGTTAGAGTTCGTGCTCTTTGCTCAGTTATTGACAGACATGAGACGCTGAAAGGCATTTAAGGGGCCACAGAGGAAAACACACTTCAGGAAGATTCACCACCATACAGCACCTCCAGCCCCAGAAAACAAGCATCCAAATGCCATCAAGTTGAACTGTACAAATTGTGTTCTCTAGCAAACATGGAATTAACCTAGAAATCAAAAACAAATGGAATCTGGGAAAATCCCCAAGTATTTAAAAATTAAATGACACACTTCTAAAATAATGCCATCGTCAAAGCAGAAGTCTCGGGGGACACTAGAAAGCATTCTGAATTGAACAAAAATGAAGTATTTGCTAATGTCTTCCAAAGCACTACTCAGAGGAAAACTCATGATGGAAAACACTTTTGTTAGGAAATCAGAGCCGGCCTGACGGTGCAGGCCTGTAACCCCTGCTCTCCAAAGATAGGGAGGTCAAGGACAGCCTGGAGACTGAGATTGAAAAAAAAAGGTAAAAAGAGAGCTGGGATCCAGTTCACCAGCAGAGTGCTTGCCTAGCATTCACAGGCTCCTGGTTCAGTCCCTGCACCCGAAAGAACAAAATGAAAAGAGGGAGGGGAGGAAAATAGAGATCTCAAAGCAATAATTTAGCCATTTCAGCTTCTACCTAAGTATTCTAGAGAAAACGCATAACTCCAAACCAAACAGAAGGAAAGAAGCATGAAAACTTAAATCAAAGCAAGGAAAACCAATGGGAGAAAACTGAGCTCTTGTGAACAGTCTGGAAGATGTATCAAGGCTCAGAGAAAGATAACAGAAATGCTCGGCCTCAGTCATGAGAAGCCACAGGGCTGAGACCCACAGGCACAATCAAGGGTGAAACAGGATGAAAGACTCTAAGTCACTGAAAAACTCAAAGTATGAAGAAATAGCCTTTCATTTTGTATTTATTGAAGAGATATTTTGGTAAAAACCTTGAATTTTTTTCTAAATACTTAAGAACTCCATGAACTTGTCAAGCTAAGCTAGTTTAAAAGGGTGTAAGCTCAATTTTATGTATATGCTAACAATGATACAACCATAAAAAATTTTAAGTAATTTGATATCCAATATTGGATCTTTCTAATAGTGGGTCTAAAGATGACCATCCTTCCCCAGTTGGTATACAGATCTGATCTAATGTTTATAAAAATCCTTAGAGAGTCCTTCTGGAACAATAGACAGGCTGATTCAAATGTGTGTGAAAATCCTTAGAGAGTCCTTCTGGAACAGTAGACAGGCTGATTCAAATGTGTGTGAAAAATCCTTAGAGTCCTTCTGGAACAGTAGACAGGCTGATTCAAATGTGTGTGAAAATCCTTAGAGTCCTTCTGGAACAGTAGACAGGCTGATTCAAATGTGTGTGAAAATCCTTAGAGTCCTTCTGGAACAGTAGACAGGCCGATTCAAATGTGTGTGAAAATCCTTAGAGTCCTTCTTGTAACAGCAGACAGGCTGATTCAAATGTGTGTAAAGACATGCAGACACTACACAAACGGCAGTTCTTAAACACAAAAAGGTAAGTGATCTCCATAGCAGGGTTAAGTGCATATATAGGCTCCAGGCCTGGGCTATGAATATAACAGAATCACTGCCCTGGACTGAGCTATGGACATGAGCAGCATCTCACCAAAGTCTCCCTTCCCCACATCAACTGGAAGTCGGAGCCACCTCTCAAGCATAGGCAAGCACACTACAAAGAGAGAGACAGACAGAGACAACACAGGAGGGAGGGGGGGTGATGTGGAAGATCACCACAGTGTCCTGGTGGGCAGTCCTCCCTGGTTCCTGCAGAGCTCATGGTGATGGCGGTAGGCATAAAAGATGATGATGATACCCCTCCCGAGAAGATCCTATGCTGAGATCCTGTGATCTGACCCACGTGAGCACAGGGAGAGCTCTGTGGATTCATTTTGTATTAATCATCTGTATTTTAAAGGCACAGACTGCCATATCCTTTTGTCTGTCATCTACAGATGTTTGTTTTTCCCTGTCTGGTTTCTAATGAGTATTCTGAAATTGTCCTGCAGTTGACTCCTTTTGTTGATTTTGCACAGGATCCTTCTTTTCTTCAAAATAAATACATAAATAAAGGCAGTCTAGGAAAGTTGCATGCCTCCTAAGCTAAAAGGCTCTGTTTTTTCCAAATTTGTTATTTGTAAATGTGTTTCTTTCCCTCTCCATGCTTTTCCCAGGGGTTTTGTTACCCGTGATCTTTTCCAGCACTTAGAATAGAATCGAGTTGTACACTTAGCATTCTTCTTTAATTATGAAGTTGAAATAAACATTAGTAGGTGCCAGATCCGATTGCTGATGGGGACAAGAGCCAGCAGCGAGAGGAGTGTCCATCTTTCTGTGACCACTCACCACATTAAATAAAATGATGGGTCATCCACACTAGCACCATCTGAAAGGACAAGAAAGGGAAGGAGTTCCTATTTTGGCAATCTCTTTGTTTACAATAAAAAAAAGTTGGGAGAGGCGCAGCTTCCCACAAGTGTGCTCTGTTTGGCAACCCCAGCCTCCCTCGTTGCAAAGCTGCCAAGGAGCCAGTGCCTTTAATCTTGATGGATAGGTCCTGATGAGTGGGGTCCTGGTGCCACCGAATAGGCCAGTGCCGAGTCCTGTTGCCAAGCTCTGGATGGCCTTTGGACCCTGCCAGACATAAGCATGCACAAGCATAGTGAGCCTCCAGAGAAAGCGTATGAATTTCCACGTGGCCATAGTCTGCATAAGTCTATCCGAGTCTCTTCTCTCACTGAGACACTATAGAGCCGCCCCATGCTCTCCCTCCCTCGCTTCTTCCTATCACAGCCCAGCTCCTGCCTTTGTGCTGAACCCCTAGGGTTCCTCTGACTGCAGGGCTCCGCCTCCCTTGGGTCACCTGCCTCAGGATCAGCTGGGGCCCTGACTTGGATTACTGAGTTGCTTGATAACCCGGTATGTATAGAATTCTTCTCCCAACCAAATGGAAACTCTAAGCCCTGTGTGACTGGGAGAGGCTTGGAGGGATGATGGCAAAACCTTCCTCTGCTTCAACTATTGATGGCAAAAACTAGCAACTGTAGCTTCCTCACTCTGGATGTTTACAGCCTGAGACTGCTTCCTGCTTCCTACAGAAACCTCCTACCAGGACTAGCAAACTCCTCCTGTCCAGTTCATAAGAACCACACGGAGGTTCCAGTTCCAAACACGGTGTAATTGGTGTGGTCCCATCAGAGCCTGCACAGCTCACCCAATCCTGGCTTTTCTGTACTTGTGTCTGTGTGCCTGCCTTTCTTCATCCCCTTGCCACCCAATCAGGTCAATTCCTGAGCTTTAAAGATTCAGTGATTGACTTTGTGGCCAGAGCTGATGGGGCTGGGAAAGGAGGAAGCCATGCCAGCCATCCCTGCTGCAGAGCTCCTCCCCATCCCCCCAATACCCCTCCCCCCTCCCCCGCATCCGGAAGTCTTAGCATAGCAGTGTAGGACACAACAAAATAAAACACTTGATTCAAAACCAACAAGTCACCTGGAGTTAAGCGATGAAGACTCTAAGACCACCCTGCCTGCTGTATTCTAGGATCTCCACACAAGTCCTTGTGCCTGGTCCTGCCAGGTGAGTCCCAGCGGTTGTAAAGAATAGGTTGTAACTGTATAAAGGCATCACAAGTTTCTGGGTCAGGCTTTCAGCAGACAGGGGCTCGTTGTAAGAATGGGGAACTGGTCTTCGTATTTTTGGTCTTTTGGTCCCAAGAATAATGAAGAAAAGGCTATCTTGGCTCATGGTTCTTTAGGTAGCTAGTCAAACCACTAGCTGTCTTGGAAGCCATTGGAGACAACCCCCTCCATCATTTTTAGACTTTGCCTCAAATTTCTCTGGCAGCACACTAATTTTAAAAAAGGAAAGATATCACAGTTACTTTCTTTAGCATTGAAATACCACAAGAAAAGAGGGGATTCTGTGGGGTTCGTGTACAGGTGTCTCTGTGACCTCCAGGGTCAACAGAGTAACTCTCTGTGGGAGACAAGAAGGCAGTTCAGAAAAGATATTCACCAACCCCACATCTGACAAAGGGCTGATCTCCAAAATTTACAAAGAATTCAAGAAGCAAGTCTCCAAAACACCAAAGGATCCATTAAAAAGTGGGGTACAGAACTAAATAGAGAATTCTCAATAGAAGAGTCTAAAATGGCTGACAGATACTTGAGAAAGTGCTCAACATCCTTAGCCATTAGGGAAATGCAAATCAAAACAACTCTGAGATACCATCTCACTCCTGTCAGAATGGCTAAAATCAAAAACACCAATGACAATTTATTCTGGAGAGGATGTGGTGAAAGGGGGACACTCCTCCATTGCTGGTGGGAGTGCCAACTGGTTCAGCCACTTTGGAAATCAGTATGGAGATTCCTCAGAAAAATGGGAATAAACCTACCACAAGACCCAGCAACTCCACTCTAAGGCATATATCCAAAAGATGCCCATTCATACAACAAAGATGTCTGTTCCACTATGTTCATAGCAGCATTATTTGTAATTGCCAGAACTTGGAAGCAAGTTAGATGCCCCTCACCCGAAGAGTGGATAGAGAAAATGTGGTACATCTATACAATGGAGTTCTATTCAGCAGAAAAAAAATGGAATCTTGAAATTTGCAGGCAAATGAATGGCCCTAGAAGAAACCATCCTGAGTGAGGTAACCCAGTCACAAAAAGACAAACATGGTATGTACCCACTCATATATGGATTTTAGACATGACGTAGGGGAGTGCCAACCTACAATCCCACCTCCAGAGAGTCTGGGAAGCAGGCAGGACCCTAAGAGAGATATGCATGGTAACCTGGAGAAGGGTTATTGGAGGAGATCTCCTAATTGGATTGGGAGCAAGGGTGAGGGGAGGGTGGAGGGAGATAGGAGAAGGAGAGGGGGAGAAGAGGAGGGGAGAGGAGGACACTGGAGAACAAGAAGGTTGAGCCAGGGCAAGAATAGAGGAGAGAAGGATGAGATATACCATAATAGAGGGAGCCATTATAAGTTGGAGGAGAGATCTGGCACTAGTGAGATCTTCACAGATCTACAAAAATTAAGGCTACCTTAAATGCCCTTCCCTGATAATGAGATTGACAACTACCTTATATGCCATCCTAGAACCCTCATCCAGTGGCTGAAAGAAGCAGAGGCAGACACCCACAGCTAAAAACTGAACTGAACTCCTGGAACCCAGTTGCAAAGAGGAGTGATAAGCAAAGGAATCAAGACCAGGCTGGTGAAACCCACAGAGGCAGCTGACCTAAACAAGGAGGAATGCATGGACCCCAGACTGATGACTGAGAGACCAGCATGGGACTGATCCAGACACACACACACACACACACACACACACACACACACACACACACACACACACCCGCCCGAACCTAGGTGTCAGAGAAGAGACCTCAGCAATTTATGGAACCTTGGAGAGTAGATCAGTAATTATTCCTGGCATACAAATGGACTTTGGGAACCCATTCCACATGGAGGGATGCTCTCTCAGCCTGGATACATGGGCGAGGACCTAGGCCCTGCCCGGGATTATATGACAGACCCTGAAAATCCCTCATGGAAGGCCTTACCCTCCCTGGGGAGCAGAAGAGAGATGGAGTGGGGTGGGGAGTTGGGAGGAATGTGGGAGGAGGGGAAGGAAAGGGAACTAAGAGTAATATGTGTAAAATGTTAAAATAAATAATAAATAAATGAAGGCAGTTCGGCCTAACATAACTAAGTAAGTAGCCAGTATTAGTTCAAACTTCTGTAGTATGACCCCAAGTAGTTTATTTTAGGCATATTTAAACACAGTACAGCTCAGTGAAAGCTTTCCTGTTGATAATGAAATCAACTCTGTGTGCACAATAAACCATACAATAAATCACCTTGAGGAACAAAATGAGCTAAATAAAATCAGGCATGACTACATCAAAACTCCTTGTAAAGTACATGTGACACCTTCCAGAAAGATGGGTTCTATAGATTGACTGAGAAAAAATAGCTATGATAAGGTCCATACAGATAGTACAAATGTCACCAGGCTAGAATGCATGTCCACTTCCATCCTTCTGGGCACATAAAAGGCGTTGCATTCCTTCCCTTGCCGGAGCAACCCTGTGTGCTAGTATTCCAGATTCCCCTAGCTCTTCTCAGTGGGTACCAGGACCTCTGTGCCCCCACACACTCATGTGCCATGCAAAGGTGAGGACTACACATAGTATGGACTGACCTCAAATTCTGTTTTGGAGATGGGTGCCCCTCTTAGAGAAGAGGGTGTCAAGAAGCTGATTTAAGGGTTTGGGTTTTCATGAGAGAAATTTTTAATGTGGCAAGCAGTTACAACAAAGGGGCAAAGACACAGACTTCCCTGCTTCCATGGTGGTGTTGCCCATCCATCGGGTTGTACAAGGGGCCAACCCTCAATGCCCCAACAAGAACACTTGTCTTGCCTACAAGTGGGTAATTAGTTTCAGGGGAAAAACAATCTGACAGTCTTACAAGGAAACAGAAGAAAGTCACCATGTTGGAGAATGCCCTGAGGTATCTCATCTGCTTTGATCATAATTTGACTTCTGAGTAAAGACAACCTCATCCTGACTTTTCCTTGTCTGTCAGAGCAAGGCTGGGATGAAGAATCTGTGAGTAATTGCCCAAACAGTCTGCCCTGCCAGCTGGTGCTTTGCATAAAGACATTTGAGGTGCCTCCGGACCTCCAGTGAGCTAAGAGATGCTGCCCAAAAGCCCTTGGGATGCAGAAGTGTCTCTCTTTTATTTTATTTTATTTTGGTTTTTTCAGACAGGGTTTCTCTGTAGCTTTGGAATCTGACCTGGAACTCACTCTTTAGACCAGGCTGGTCCTCAAACTCACAGAGATCTGCCTGTCTCTGCCTCCCGAGTGCTGGGATTAAAGGCGTGCGCCACCACCACCCTGCAGGATGGAGAAGTCTCTAAGCAGAAAACCCTCCAGCCTTCTTGGAGTTCTGTGGGCTATTCCATGAGGTGGTTTTGTGCCAATCAACCAAATTCTATTCCATGTGGCTGCCTGGCTCTGGGCAACATGACAGCTCTTCAAAGATGTGCCATTCTCTGGAGTCATAGCAAGCAAGAGATTTCTGTCACCCATCTTACCAGGAAGCTTAAGTACCAGACTCTTCTCATTTCAGAGGCTCTTTCCTTCCTCACAAAGCAGGTATTTCCCAGGAGTCAACAGACTGCAGCATCCTTTCAAGTCAAGTACACATTTGAGAACAGCAGAGCTTTCTATCATGTGATAAAAACATTGAGTTGGAAATGACCAGGGAAAATGTTTGACAAGTTTCAACTATGAAGTTTTTTATGACCTGTTTCTGGAAAGGGTAGACTGTGCAAGCAGCCAGTGAAGTTAGCTCTGAGAGTTACTTCTGCCAAGAAGAGGTGTCAACGGGGAGCCCGGGGCTCTTTGCTCTCTATTTAATTTTTTATTATATTAAAAATGATTGAAAGATTTTTAAACCATGTGTGTGGGTATATCTGTGTACAAGCATATGCATATGACCGTAGTGTCTGTGGATGTATGAAGGCGGCATCAGATCCCCTGGAACTAGACCATGGTGGTCGTGAGTTGCTTATGTGGATATGGGAACCAAAATCAGATCATCTGAAGAGCGCTCTGCTTTCTGAACTGCTAGGCCATCTCTCCAGTCCTGTTACTATGTTTTATTTACCCTAGGTTCATGAGTGTGGGGGGGGGGGACAGGGCACAGAACACATATGAAGGTCATAGGACAACCTCTGGGAGTTGGTTTTCTCTTTCCACCATTATGGGTTCCAGGAATTGAGTGCAGGTGACAGGGTTGGTGACAGCATCTTTACCTAAGGATCCATCTTTCTGGCTTTGATCTGTGCTTTCTATGCAGCCAGAGTCTCAAAGGGCCCATCTGTGAGAAACAAGAGCCAATCATACTGCCAGTGGGACTCTACACCACCAGCTATCATTGGTGACAATGACAGAAGCCAGCCAGCATCACCACTCAGTGGAATAGCACATCAGCAAAGGGTGTCTGAGCCCTGAATGTGACCATGATGGCAACTCCGTCCTCTTTGTGGGTCCACCTCTTGTCTCCTGATTCTGAAGTGGAAACCAAGTTTTTTGCTTGTTTTGTTTTGTTTGGGGGGCACTCTGTTTCCATAGCTAAGGAGGAAGAAAGCACATTTTGGCATTTGCATCTGACATTGTCTGTGACTACTGCGGGACAGCAATGGCTGGTGTCGCTAGTTGAGCCATTCTGAGCCGAGCCTACTCCCAGGAAGGGTGAAGTCCTGGGCAGAGTGGTCTAGGTCCAGAAGACCACAGCTAAGTGGTGGGCAGCCAGGCCTTCTCCCTGCCCTGCTAGGATGAGCAACCATCTGCTGCCAGCTGGGGTGCGCTAGGAGCTAGGACACACCCCAGAAGCCACCGGACCGGGACCTGCTCCGTCAAGGTTAAAAAAGACTTCTTTCCTGGTTTCTACAAAGCAAGCACTACCTTTCAGCAGCAATGCTTCCTTTGCTTACAACCACTCCTCGTCTGTGCTTTAAATTCACACCTCATCTCAGGATTCAGTCCCCACAACCGTCCTCTGCAGAGTGGAATGTGGATAGTTCCAGAACTCAGCTGGTCCGGGCAGAGTCCACCAGCTCTTTTGTTGGCTTCCAACACAGGGGGTTCCATCTGCTGTTTGCAAGTTGTGAAAATAAATGAACCCACTAGGAGCCCTTCAGTCGCCACCCTCGCGGACAGAACGCTGTGGATAGAGGCTGCTGGCACCATCAGCTCTTGTAGCTACCGGGCTGGTTATAAAGTGAACCCAGGGTCCGCAGCGCGGGCTTTGGAGGCTTCCTGCCTGTTCTTGCGTAGGGTCGGTCTCCCTTTCACCTCACCCAGGACACCCTAAAGAAGCCCTCCTGTCAGTTCAGTGCTGGACCATGCGACTACCCCCAACGCCCACCCTAGGGACAGTGTAAGCCCTTGAAACTGCTAAGCCAGGTGGAGCTTACAGAGCTCTCTGCTCCTAGGGTCCTTCCAGAGCCTGTGACCAGAAGAGCGCGAGCGCCACCTTCCGGTTTCTTTTGCCCCGACACGCCGGCCCAATGGCGAGGTAGCATAACCACTAAACTGATTTTTGCCGGTTCGCGACAGGGTGGGATCAGACACAGGCGTTTTGATGGGTCCACGTAAAAACAGAACTCTCCTTCAAGAGAATAAGAGAGAGTTTATTCTGAAATCAAATTTGAAGGGCCATGGCTTTGGGAACAGATCCGGGTTACCCCAAATGTTACCTTCCAAAGAGATAACAGTTTACAAAGTTTTTGTTAGTTACAGAATAAAAGAAAGTCATAAATCAAGACACTTCAAACGCTTAGGTAGGGACATCAAGTAAGCGGGGTTTGGTAAGCAGAGCCTTGGCTCTAGGCCTGTAGGCAGCGTTCTTAGCATTGGGAATGATGGACACCAGTGGTCATTACTACATTCCCAAATGACTTCCTTGACAGTCACAAGACACAGCAGTGGACAATGAGTGGCCACGATAGGCTAACATAGCCCCACTTGTTCAGCTCCGGATCTGCTGCACCTGTTTTCAATAATTGCCTCCCTGTGAGACAGCCCAACAGCCTGAGGCAGGACAGAGGGAGAGGAGGGAGAGGTAGTCCAAGGGGCCACAGAGAGGACAAGGGCCATCCACTGACGTCGGCGAGAATTCCTGACAGTCATATAGAATTGATATTCTTTTCATAGAGAGATTTAAAATAAGAATGTTAAGTGTGTATGACCTTTCTCCTTTCCAACGTTTATACTAAAAGATGTGTCTTCACTCTTAGTTTATCCTTGTCCAATTGTAGTCTATCCAGAGGGCCTTAGGGATTACCACCCTATGATCAAGCACACAGAGGCACACGGGAGACACACACACACACACACACACACACACACACACACACACACACACTGCATAAATAAAGTTCATTAAGACACAGGAAGTTAAAGGGGATGTGAAAAATAAGACTTCTAAGGAGAGAGGGAAGTCATTCCTGCCGGAAAGCTCCTTAAGCTCAGAAGGTTAACAACTGAAAAGCTTCAGGAAGTTCCTGAAACTGACCAAATTCCGTAGACCCCTTCCTTCTCAAGCATATGCAAGCAGCAAGGACTGCTGAGACACTGTTGGGAAAGCTGAGCTACCTGGAAGAAGCAGAAGCCAGCAAAGCCACCTGGAAGAAGAAAGTAGCTGAGCTACATAGAAGAGATTCTCCAAACCACCGTGCTGCCTGAAAGTTGTGCAGCCATTGAAAGGTGTGACCTGGACACCAACTGAATGATGTCATGAATGTAGGGTCTCAGGCAATACATTAATCCCGCCCCCTAATCACCTGCAGCGCCATGTCCCTCATCGCAGGACTCAGTGCACATGTACAATGTCCCCTTTATATGCCCACAACTACCCCCTCACCCTCTCTCAGCTCTGCATAGGTTGGTTATCTCTCATCCCCTTTTTCCTTCCCTGTCTACCAATAAAACTCCACGTGGGTCCGTTGACTCACAGCTCATGACTCGTTACTGTGTAAAACTTAAGACATTTTAACAGCCATGAATGATAATCATCGAAGATAATCATCTGCAAGAAGGCAATTCAATTCATCACAACTAATTAGCCAGTGACAGTTCAAACTTCAGGAGTCTGACCCTGAGTGATTTATTTTAGGCATAAGTAAGCACAGCACAATTTGGTGAAAACTTTTCTGGTGATAATTAGCTTAATCCCATGTGCACAAATAAAACATACATAAATCTCCTTGAGGAAGAAAGTAAGTAAATAAAAATTGGACACAACGGCATTGAAACTCTTTGTAAAGTAAATGTAACACCTTCCATAAAAATAGACTGAGAGCCTTTTCTGGGATCTCCTGGCCTGGAGACTGCAGCCAGGTCAACTCACCCCCAGAGGACTAAGCAACCACTCCCACCCCCAATCAGGGCAGTGGAGAGGGAGTGCCTCAGACCTGTCTGCACCCACCGTGAGACCAATCAGAGTATTGTACCTGCTTGCACCCACCAGAAGAGAACCTTGGACGTGTACCCACCAGGAAAAGAAGAGACCCCACCTGTACCCATTGGAAGAAGGGATGGGAAGACAACAATGTAGGAACACAATCAACAACAGAAAAACCAACATGATGCCACCAGAGTCTAGAGACTACATCAGCAAGACCTGAGTGTCCCAACACAGATGAAGCAGAAGAGAACAACCTTTAAAAAAACTTCATGAAGAGAATAGAGACCCTATCAGAAAATACTTTAAAGAAATGGAAGAAAATACAAACCAAAAATTGCAAGAAACAATTCAAACAGTGCAAGGTTTGAAAGCTGAAATAGAGACAATTAAAGAAACGCAGTCTGAAGGAATGCTGGAATTAGAAAAGGTGATTAAACAATTAGGAACTACAGATGCAAGCATAAACAACAGAAAACAAGAGTTGGAAGGGAGAATCTCAGGTGTTGAAGATACACTAGGAGAAATGGATTCATCAACCAAGGAAAATCTTAAGTCCAACAAATTCCTAACACAAAGTATCCAGGAAATATGGGACACCATGAAAAGGCCAAATCTAAGAATAGCAGGGATAAAAGAAGGGGAAAAACCCAACTCAAAGGGGCAGAAAACATATTCAACAAAATCATAGAAGAAAACTTTCCCAACCTAAAGAAAGACATGCCAATGAAAGTACAAGAAGCCTACAGAACACCAAATAGAGTGGACCACAAAAAAGTATCCTCACCTCACCACATAATAATAAAAACTCCAAAAATGCAGAATAAAGAAAGAATATTAAGAGCAGCAAAGGAAAAAGGCCAAATAACATATAAAGACAAACCTATCAGAATCACACCTGACTTCTCCATGGAAACTCTGAAGCCAGAAGGTCCTGGATAGATGTTCTACAAAGAGACCACGGATGCCAGCCCAAATTACTCTACCCATCAAAGCTTTCAATCACAATAGATGGAGAAAACAAGATATTCCATGACAAAACCAGATTTAAACAATACATATCCACTAATCCAGCCCTACAGAAAGTAATGGAAGGAAAATTTAAACCTAAGGAAGCTAACTACACTCACAAAAACACATGCAAGAGATAATTCAACTTTACCAAAAGTCAAAAGAAAAATCAGGGTAAATCTACAAACAACAACACAACCAACAACAAATCAAAAACAAACAAGAATTAACACTCAATTGTCCTTAATGTCCTTCAATATTAATGGTCTTAGTTTGCCTACAAAAAGAAATAGGCTAACATATAGCTAAAAAGACAGAATCCATCCTTCTGCTGCATACAAGAAACACACCTCAGCTTCAAAGACAGATATTAACTCAGAGTAATGGGTTGGGATAAGATTTTCCAATCAAATGGACCCAAGAAACAAGCTGGTGTAGCACTCCTAATATCTAACAGACTAGATTTCAAACTAAAATCAATAAAAACAGATGAAGAAGGCCATTTTATATTCATCACAGGAAAAATCGATCAAGAAGAAGTTTCAATTCTGAACAGCTATGCCCCAAATACAAAGGTACCCACGTTCATAAAAGAAACATTACTAAAACTCAAGTCACATATAAGACCTCACACAGTTATAGTAAAGACTTCAACACCCCACTCTCAACACTAGACAGGACCACCAGACAGAAACTTAATAAAGAAACAAAGGAACTAACAGAAGTTATGACCCAATTGGGTTTAACAGACATCTATAGAACATTCCATCCAAACACAAAAGAATATACCTTCTTCTCAACACCACATGAGTCCTTCTCTAAAATCAACCACATATTTGACAACATAGCAAATGTCAGCAGGTACAAAAAAAATTGTAATAACGTCTTGTATCTTATCTGACCACCATACCTTAAAATTAGAATTCAACAACAACATAAATTGCAGAAACCTTACAAACTCATGGAAATTGAACAACATACAATTGCACCATTCCTGGGTCAAGGAAGGGATAAAGAAAGAAATTAAAGACTTCATAGAATTCAATGAGAATGAAGACACAACATATCCAAACTTATGGGACACTTTGAAAGCAGCACTAAGAGGAAAGTTCATAGCACTAAGTGATCATATGAAGAAACTGGAAAATAGTCACACTAGAGAATTAACAGCACAACTGAAAGCTCCAGAACAAAAAGAAGCTAACTCACCCTGAAGCAGTAGATGCCATGGAAATAATCAAATTGAGGCCTGAAATCAATAAGGTTGAAACAATACAAAGAATCAATGTAACAAAGAGTTGGTTCTTCGACAAAATCAACAAGATAGACAAGCCTTTATCCAAACTAACCAAAAGACAGAGAGAGAACATGCAAATTAACAAAAATCAGGAATGAAAAGGGAGACATAACAACTGACACTGAGGAAATCCAGAGAATCTTCTTTGAAAACCTGAACTCCACAAAATTCGAAAATTTAAAGGAAATGCACAATTTTCTGGATAGATATTACTTACCAAAATTAAATCAAGAATAGATAAGCAATTTAAACAGTCCTACAACAACTAATGAAATAGAAGCAGTCATCAAAATTCTCCCAACAAACAAAAGCCCAGGCCAAGATGGCTTCAGTGCAGAATTCTACCAGAAATTCAAAGAAGAGCTAATTTTAATACTCCTCAAAGCAGAAGGTTCGTTGCCAAACTCTTTTTATGAGACTGCAATTACCTTGGTACCCAAGACACAACTAAGAAAGAGAACTACAGAACTACAGACCAATATCCCTCATGAACATTGATGCAAAAATACTCAATAAAATACTAGCAAATCCCATTCATACAACAAAGATGTCTGTTCCACTGTCACGTCTGCTGCGCGGCCTGTGTCCGAGAACGTGCAGAGGGTGTCGGGGATTGACAACACAGAGACTCGTTCAATGATGTAAAGAAAACTTTAAGCAGGCCCCAAAAAGGTTCAAGAAAACCTCCTAAGAAAAGTTCCCACCAGAGAAGCTTCTGCTCTCTCCTCTACCCTGGCTGGTTCTGCTCTGCCACCAGAGGTGGATGTGTGTGGGTTGTGAAGGTGCGGTTAGTCTTTTGACAAGGTCGAGGTCAGGGCGGTTTCCGTGGGAAGGCCTTTCCCAGGAACTTATTGTATCGTTTTTAGTAAACATGTTTTTACTAAACATTGTCTTACAGCTGCCTACTCCCAGGCAGAAGGGGAAGTGGGTCTCTGCTCAAGGTCTGGTATTCCCACAATTCACCCCTTTTTATTTTCAAATGAGGCACTCCTGGCTTAGGTCAAGTAGGGTTTTTTTTTTTTTTTTTGGTTTTTACGAGACAGGGTTTCTCTGTATTGTTTCGGAGGCTATCGGTCCAGCCCGGCCTTGAACTCACAGAGATCCGCCTGCCTCTGCCTCCCGAGTGCTGGGATTAAAGGCGTGCGCCACCACCGCAGCTTTATTTGTAATAGCCAGAACTTGGAAGCAACCTAGATGTCCCTCACCCGAAGAGTGGATAGAGAAAATGTGGTACATCTACACAATGGAGTACTATTCAGCAGAAAAAAATAATGGAATCATGAGATTCGCAGGCAAATGGATGACACTAGAAGAAACCATCCTGAGTGAGGTAACCCAGTCACAAAAAGAGAAACATGGCATGTACTCTCTCATATGTGGATTTTAGACATAGATCTGGGGAGTGCCAGCCCACAATCCTATGGCCAGAGAGTCTGGGAAACAGAAACTTCATTTAGTGGCTGATCGAAGAAGAGACAGACTCCCTTGGTTAAGTACTGAGCTGAACTCAAGAAAGCCAGTAACAGAGAGGGAGGACTGATGATCAAAGGGATTAAGATCGGGCTGGTTTAACCCCCAGAAACAGCTGACCAGACAAAGGTTAACTCTTGAATCCCAGGCATCAGCCTGGGAATCCAGCATGGGACTGATCAAGACCCCCTGAATCTGGGTGTCAGTGAGGAGGCCTAGGGAATCTATTGAGCCTTGGGCAGCAGATCAGTACCCATCCCAAATATACACACGGACTTTGGACTCCCATAGAACAATGTGAGGTGCACTCTCACCCTGAACTCTTGGGGAAGGGTCTAGGCCCTGCCCTATATGAAATGACAGACTATGCACACCCCCATGGAGGGCCTCACCCTCCCTGGGGAAATGAGGGGATAACGGGGGGGGGGGGGTTGGGGGGAGGGCATGGGAGGAGGGGAGGGAATGGGAGAGGGACCTGGAACTGACTTGTGAAGCAACCTCGTTTCTTATCTAAATTTAAACTGGAAAATAAAATAAAAAATGCATTAAAATAAAAAAATACTAGCAAATCAAATTCAAGAACACATCAGAAAAATCATCCACCGTGATCAAGTAGGCTACATCCCAGGGATGATATGGTTCAGCACACAAAAAGTTATCAATGTAATCTACCATATAAACAAACTGCAAAAGAAAAACCACATTATCATCTCACTCAATGCTGAAAAAAATCTTTGATAAAATCCAACACCCCCTCATGTTAAAGGTCCTGGAGAGATCAGGGATAACAGGAACATACCTGAACATAATAAAAGCAATATACAGTAAACCAACAGCCATCATCAAACTAAATGGAGAGAAACTTAACACAATTCCACTAAAATTAGGAACAAGACAAGACTCTCTTCATACCTCTTCAATATTGTACATGAAGTTCTAGCCTGAGCAATAAGACAACAAAAGGAGATCAAGGGGATACAAATTGGAAAGGAAGAAGTCAAACTTTCACTATTTGCAGATGATATGATAGTTTACATAAGTGACCCGAAAAATTCTAAATGGGAACTCCTGCAGCTGATAAACACCTTCAGCAAAGTGGAAGGATACAAGATTAACTTAAAAAAAATCAGTAGCCCTATAAATGGGCTGAGAAAGAAACCAGAGAAACATCACCCTTTACAATAGCCTCAAACAACATAAAATATCTTGGGGTAACACAAACCAAACAAGTGAAAGATCTGTATAGCAAGAACTTTGAGTCTTTAAAGAAAGAAATTAAAGAAGATAGCAGAAAATGGAAAGATCTCCCATGCTCTTGGATAGGTAAGATCAACATAGTAAAAATGGCAATCTTGCCAAAAGCAATCTACAGATTCAGTGCAATCCCCATCAAAATACTGGCACAATTCTCCACAGACCTTGAAAGAACAATAATCTACTTTATAGGGGAAAACAAAAGACCCAGGATAGCCAAAACAACCCTGTACAATAAAGGAACTTCCGGAGCCATCACCATCCTGACTTCAAGCTCTATTATAGAGCTATAGGCCTGACAACAGCTTGGTATTGGCACAAAAACAGACAGGCAGACCAATTAAATTGAATTGAAAACCCTGATATTAACCCACACACCTATGAACACTTGATTTTTGACAAAGAAGCTAAAATTATACAATGAAAAAAAGAAGGCATCTTCAACAAATGGTGCTGACATAACTGGATGCTGGCATGTAGAAGACTCCAGATAGATTCATGTCCACCACCATGCACAAAACTTAAGTCCAAATGGATCAAAGACCTCAACATAAATCCAGCCACACTGAACCTCTTAGAAGAGAAAGTGAGAGGTACCCTTGAAAGAATTAGTACAGGAAACCACTTCCTGAACATAACACCAGTAGCATAGACACTAAAATCGATAATTAATAAATGGGACCTCCTGAAACTGAGAAGCTTCTGTAAGGCAAAGTACACAGTGAACAAGTCAAGAAGGCAACCCACAGAATTCACTAACCCCACAACTGACAGAGGGTTGATCTCCAAAATTTACAAAGAACTCGAGAAGCAAGTCTCCAAAACACCAAAGGATCCAATTAAAAAGTGGGGTACAAAATTAAATAGAGAATTCTCAAGAGAAGTCTAAAATGGCTGAGAGACACTTAAGAAAGTGTTCAACATCCTTAACCATCAGGGAAATGCAAATCAAAACAACTCTGAGATACCATCTCACTACTGTCAGAATGGCTGAAATCAAAAACACCAATGACAGTTTATGCTGGAGAGGATGTGTAGAAAGGGGAGCGAGCACTCCTCCATTGCTGGTGAGAGTGCCAACTCATACAACCACTTTGAAAATCAGTATAGAGATTCCTCAGGAAAATGGGAATCAGTCTACCACAAGACCCATCAATTCTACTCTTGGGCACATAACCAAAAGATACACATTCATACAACAAGGAATCTGTTCCACTATGTTCATAGCAGCATTGTTTGTAATATCCAGAACTTGGAAGCAACCTAGATGTCCCTCAACTGAAGAGTAGATAGAGAAAATGTGGTAAATTTACACAATGGAGTACTATTCAGCAGAAAAAAACATTGGAATCTTGAAATTTGCAGGCAAATGGATGGCACTAGAAGAAACCATCCGAGTAAGTCACAAAAAGATAAACAAGGCATGTACTCACTCATATATGGATTATAGACATGGATCAGGATAGTGCCAGCCTATAATCCCACCACCAGAGAGTTTGGGAAACAGGGCAGACCCTAAGGGAGATATGCATGGAACCCCAGAGAAGCGTAATGGGACAGGATCTCCTAAGTGGACTGGGAGCATGGGGGGGGGTAACAGGGAGCTTGGGTAAAGTGAGAGGGAGAAAAGAAGGAAAGAGGAGGACATGCGGGAGCAGAAAAGTTGAGTTGGGGGAAGAATAGAGGAGAGCATGATGACAGATACCATAATAGAGGGAACCATCATAGGTTTGAGGAGAGATCTGGCACTAGTGTGAGTTCCAGAGGTCTACAAGGATGACACCAACTGGCAAACTAAGCAATACTGGAGATGCCACCTTAAAAGCATTTCCCCGATAATGAGATTGAAGACTACCTTGTGTGTTATCCTAGAGCCTTCATCCAGTGACTGATGGAAGCAGAAGGAGACAGCAACAGCTGAGCACTGAGCTGAACTCTGGAATCCAGTAGCTACCTCCAGAAGATCAGGTTGTAGGCAAGCCTGTAGAACATTTTCTTAGTGATTGATGGGGAGGGCCCAGCACATTGTGGGTGGGGCCATCCATGGGCTAGTAGTCCTGGGTTCTATAAGAAAGTCAGCTGAGCAAGCCCTGAGGAGGAAGCCTGTAAGCAGTGCCCTCCATGGCTTCTGCATCAGCTCCTGCCTCCACATTCCTACTCTCACTGCCTTTGATGATGAACTGTTCCAGAGACACCAGTGCAATTGAAAAGGTGAGGGCCAAGGAAAGACTGGGAACTGAGATGTCAGGGCGGGGTTGTGGGGAGGGTGGGGAGAAGAGCAGGGACAGCAAGCAGATGCCTTTGCAGGTAAAGGGGATTAAGGAGGACAGCTGGGGACAAAGGGGAGAGTGTCGTATGGCCGTGAGGAAAGCAGGTGGGAGGGTGGGAGTGTGTGAACAAAGGGCTGTGGCGTTGAAACAAGCGTGTGACAGGTTGTCTGTCATCCCTCAGAGCTCTGAGGACCCGTGTGGTTAGAACAAGCACTTGGAAAAGACATTTCTAACGAGCACTGGCTCTTTCCTTGGTCACACAAGATAACTGAAAGTCGTATGAGAGTGCCATCTTGGCCTTCATTTTGCGTCTTCCTCCTTCACTTTGGGGCAGGGTTAATCACTCAAGGAAATATCTTTGTCTCTAACCTAGGCTGAAGGCACAAGGATGCTGTTGATCTAAACTTTCCATCACTTCAGATTCCAGGAGCAGGACAGACACCCAAGCCCCATGCCAGTGAGGGCAATTCCCCCATGAGGATGCGGCTGCGCTCCGACACAGAAGGATCATGTTGTGGGAACCAGATCTATCTCTGCAGCATGGCGGGAAAGAAGGGCTTCTCCAGACAGCTGGAGCTGACCCCAACCAGACCACAGCTGCCCGGCCTGCTTAATCATGCAGCCCTCTTGTTCCTGATCCACTTCTGCCTTTATCAAAACCCAGGGCTCGTGTCTGGAAGATGAAGTAGGGTGACTGGCCCTCTACTTATTCATCCCGATGTGGCTACAATGATCAACTCTTCTCTCTGGTTTTCAGTGTTGCCCATTTCTCTCTTCCAGGAACTGTGGCTGTGCCTGGCCTGCCAGGGATGCAGGAGCCTACACTTTTCCCTAGAACACTGGTTGCATGGCTCCCTGTTGATTGAGGGTTAGGAACGTCACAGTTTTCCTACCTTCAGGCGGATTCACATGGTTTTATTTTTTAAGGCGAGGGAGGGGGCTTCTTTGGGAAAGGCCTGGATAGGAAGAATGTTCAGGAGACCACAGGAGAAAGAGGACAGCAGGGAACAGTGAGAGCCAGCAGTCCTGGGGAGCAGCACACTGGAGCCACAGCCTCTCTGCACCCCCCCCCCAGTTTCTCAGCTCTATAGTAAAGCTCTTTCCTGTGAATATCTACCTAAGTGGGAGGTGGGTAGTTTCAAAGACTCCATGATGATGCCTTGCATAGGGAAGCCCATGGTAAAGGCTCTTTGTTAATGTAGAAACAGTCAACACTATGCTTCTTGACTCCTGACTGGGCTCCTCCTCACCTGACCCGTTAGTCATTGTTCTTGTTGTTCTGGAAAAAAACCCTGATAAGAAACAAGTGAGGGAGGGAAGGAGGGAGGGAGGGAGGGAGGGAGGGAGGGAGGGAGGAAGGGAGGAGGGAGGGAGGAAGGGAGGGAGGGAGGAGGGGAGGCAGGGAGGGCTTATTCTGGCTCATAGTTTGAGAGCACAATCCATCCTGGCAGGGAAGGGGACAACCAAAGGATCTCTCAGCTGTGACAACAGGAGAATGACATGGCTGGTGACATTTCATGCATAGAAAGTGGGGGGTTGGAGAGGAGGGGGGATGCCATCACTCATCTTACTTTCTCCTTTTATTTCAGCCCCAGCCCATGGAATGGTTCCACTCAAGCTCAGGATGGTTTTAGACCAGCCTTAACCTCAGTTAAGGCTCTTTGGAAGCCCCCTTAGCCATGGTCAGAGGTGTGTCATCTAAGTGACTCTAAGTCCAGTCAAGTTGACAACTCAAGTTAATATCACACATGATTTGGAGCAGCAACCTTCTCTACAAGCTCCCACCCCTATCTCCATGCTCGTTTCTTTCATCTAAGGTGAAACTGTAAAGCTGCTCCCAAGTCTTTGGGAAAACTGGCTAAGCCACTGAGGTCCTGCTTCCGGGGCACTCAGTATCTCGGGGGAGGTCTGCCTGTCTCAACTCCTTCCATCCTCAATTCTCCTTTCTGCTTTCCCCTGACCATCTTCAACACCCTTTGCTGCTGGGGTAGCTAGGTGACATTTGTGCACTGATATTCCCAGAAAAGGCCACACACATGTTAAAGATTTCACAAGGCTGATTAATCAAACTGATTACAACCAGTGTGCCTATGGAGAGTTGGGGTGTTACAGATCCAGAGCCAAAGCAATCTTGGGCTGCTAAGTCTCCTTAATAGCCATTCACTAGCTACCTTTGCCTGGTCCAAAACCTTTCAACTAACAGGTAAAATATCTGGGATGTATTAGCCTAGTAGACCATTGGGTTCCATCAACCCAGGGCTATGGATGTCTTCAGAGAGCACTCATACCTATACTGGAATTAGAATTCTCCCTGTCACCTACCTGCTATTCCCACCCATGACTTTTAATATTAAAGTTTCTAAGATTTATTTGTTATGTATGCAGTGTTCTACCTGCATGTATTCTTGGATGCCAGAAGAGGGCACCAGATTTCATTATAGATGGTTGTGAGCCACCATGTGGTTGCTGGGACCTCAGGACCTCTTGAAGAGCAGCTAGTGCTCTTAAACTCTGAGCCATCTCTCCCCTACCCGTGATTTTAAAAATACTTTGATTAATAGCTTTTTTATATGTGTCTATAACATCTCATATAACCACATCTATGTTGAACTGGATCCATGGTCCCAGGCAATGACCACTCTTGATTCAGAATCAATGATCAGCTTTCCCTGCAAGGAGAGAGCTGTGTTTTGCACGGATACACCACACACACATGAAGGGATGCAGACACTGCTTTCCCGGACCCATCCATCCCACAAAATCTTGCGTCTTAAGTCAACACCAACTGGAAACATAGCCATGGATAACATGCATTTTCAGCTGAGTTTATGAGCATAAGTCCCCAAAACGACCTGCTCAGGACCACAACCATTCCTAGGCAGTCAGCAGGGAGAGGGGCTTCAACAGCTGTTGCTGTCTCCAGAGCCTCTGGAGCTCATCTTGGGTGTTGAAGGTCTCCTTCACAGCGGCTGTACATGTAAGGCATGGGTGGCACAGCTACTGTTCTACACACAAGGTTAAACTATTAGAGCACATTCACAGTTCCCCATCGCCACACTTAGAGCATGTCCACTACCCACAAAAAGCTGCTTTAGTTTAGTCTCCAGATACAGAAATACACAGACACGCACATACATGTATACACACATCCATATATATATATAGATACACAAATAGACATACATAGAGAGATAAAACATACACCTGTGTAGACATATAGAATACACAGAGAACTATGCTTCCAGTGAGGAAATACAGAAGAAACAGGTGCAGACAGGAGTGTCAGAGGCTGTGCAGAGGGGAGAGACGAATAATACTCCCTTTCCTTCCCTTAGCAACCTCCATAGTACCTGCTTCAGCTCCTGGGGGCCACCAGAGAGACCATGAGGACACAAGGACAGTGCTTTAGGTACTGAGGGTTGGAGTCACTTCAGCTGCAGGTGAAGGATCCATTGTGACCATCCTTCTCCAAGTCAGCCAGACTCTCCGTCCTCACTAGCTCATGTTTGCTACCTCTGTGCTGGGGGAATTGCCATAACAGAGCATAGATGACTATTTGTGACACTATGAGACCAATCTGCATTTTCAGAATGCTGAATTTCTGCAACCGCTGCCTTCTCTGGGGGGGTGGTGATAATGCCATTCTTCTGGTGCTTTTTAAAGATGTGTATGGCTAAGGGAGGAATCTTTGTTGGGCTCATTCCAGTCGCTCATTTGATTGTCTCAGTGACCTTAGCTTCTACAGGCCCATAAACAGGTTTCTTCTCTGACAAATGGGAGGGCTGAGGGCTGGAGTTGTTAAATAGTTGGCAAACTCCATCTGTCATGGAGTTCAGCGTCTGTCATGCAGTCCAGGTTCAACCCTGGCCATAAGCAACAAGGCTTTGGGAGCCACATTCTTCCGCTCTAAGGCGGTGTTTCTCAACATTCTCAATGCTGTGAGCCTTCAACAGCAGTTCCTCATGTTGGGGTGACCCCAACCATGAAATTACTGTTGTTGCCACTCCATAACTATAAGTTTGCTACTGTTATGAGGGGTAATGCAATTATCTGATGTGCAGGATATCTGATATGTGGCCCAAGAGTCATTAGACCCAGAGGGGTCACGACCCACAAGTTGAGTACCACCACGCTAAAATGACTAATATTTGTCATTTCACAGGTCCTCCTTTCTAAGCTGACAACACTGACCAGTGAACGCAGCAGATTGTGAAGATACCCTGATGTAGGAAGCCATGCTGTACGCCAGGGGGCAGAGCCGTCACGCTCAAGTCTCAGCGACTGGCTGGCTCCTGGCAGCACACAGCTGGTGGCAGAAGGAGGGAGGATTGCTGAAGGAGGCTTTGCTTGAATGTTGACATCAGAACGGAAGGCAGGAAGGGTGTGGGGACAAAGACACATCATCACCTTGGGAAAGACAGGGACTGAGTTCCTGCAGTGTCCCCGGCTGCTTTGCTGGGTGTCCCGAGACAGACAGTGGGGAGGGAAGGCTGGGTGTAGGGAGGACAGTGTAAAATAACACATTCTTTGTGTTTTTCCTTTTGCTGGTGGCCAAGGCACCACCCTAAGCTTCATGATCTGTGAATGGAGATTGGGCCACTGCCAAGCCAGTCCGAGAAGCAGGCTACTCATTGAATTTGACCACCCGCCACTACTCACGTCCTAGTAACTCTGGTCACCTTCCTGTTCTCAAACCATTAGCAGGCAGGGTCACTGCACCTGCTAGCAGTTAATCATAAGCCAGCTCCTACTGCGGGAGCTAAGAGACTTATCAACCCGGAGCACATAGGTAATTCTTGTTGACTTACAATTTGAAGGCATATGCTCACCCAGATGGAGGGAAAACATACATGTCTGTGCCCAGGCTAGGGATTCCCAGGACTCTTCTTGGCTGCTGGCAGCTTGGACACATAAACTAACCCACACCATAGTGCATGCCCTGCACTTAGCAAATGACAGACACTTGCCTGAGATCTGCTCTAAAGACCTAACCTACCCAGTGTGGAGTCAGGAGCAGGAGACCTGGCGTGATCCATGAGACTGGAGTTTCTGGCACTCCTGTATCAGACACACCAAAGATGCTCTTTACAAAGGGGCAAAGCTTTGGGTGATACTCCCTCTCCCCGCCTTTGCCCTGTCTGCAAGTCTGGGAAAAACAGCTCCATTACACTGATGAGCCGGTCACTGCCCGAGGAGAGACGAGGGCTGACCATGCAGTACAGCTGGATAAAAGATGGCTGTCACTTGCCCAAGCGCCCCTGGAATTTGCCTCTGGGGCCCTTACACGTCAGTCTGGAGGACTTGCTCAGTAAGAAGTGGATAGTGAAAAGCTTACTTACTCTTAAGGACTAAAAAGCCACGTAAAAAGAAAATTTAAGCTTGGGAATTAGAGAGACCCAGAGAGAAGCACACAAATTAGAAGGGAGGAGCTCAGGTGATTGTCAAAGTGCAGCAGTACTAAACCCCAGGTCACAACCCCTTTGGGGGCCAGATGACCTTTCACAGGGGCAACATATCAGATGTCCTGCCTATCAGATGTCTACATTGTGATTCATAACAGCAGCAAGATTACAGTCAGGAAGTAACAACAAAAATAATCTTACGGCTGGGCGGTTCCCACAGCAGGAGGAACTGGGTTAAAGGGTAGCAACTTTAGGTTGAGAACTACTGCTGTAGTGTGAGCATACCCAAGTCAATGAGCACGCCCCCACACCCGAGTCATCTCTCGGCAAGCACCCTCCGCCCTCTACCCAGAAGGCTACGTGTGTATTCTTATAAAGTAAATCACCTAGTGGGAGGCTTTCCCACCTGCCCTTGTCAGCCGTCTGCTTAAATTTCATCCCAGTTTTATGTGACTTATCCAGCTGCTGGAGCCTCAAGGCTGCCAGTCTTGGCAGCCCCATGTGAAGTGGAACTTGCTGTGGAGCAGCCTCCTGGATGTTTCTAAGCCTCTTGAAATGGGTGTCTGGACTGTTTACAAACAGGAGATCCATCTGAGCCCCCCTCCCCACCAGCACTGAAGGAGCACGTGCTTCCAGTATCTGGGAGGGTTGCCCATGAATATGGAGGGTAGGGGGTGGTAGGCCTCACTGCTGGGCAGCCCAGCCCAGGCCGCATCCTCTCCCTGCTGGAAGACCTTTCATTTCTAGTGCAAGCATTTGGGAGTTATACATTTCACTCTCGCTGCTGCTTTAGCTACATGCTGTGGATGCTAGGTGTCTTTTCTACAGGATTCATTCAGTTCTGTAGAAAAACATTTCCTTCCAGGCTTCTCCCCCCCCCCCCAGGGCTACTTAGAGGAATGCTCTCTATACGTGTGCAGAATTTCTCCATGTGGCGCTTTATTAGTTTGAAGTATTTAATTCATTATGATCCAAGAACAGACTCTGTGTGGTGTATGTTCTTCTTAGATTTGTTGAATTTGAGAGCAGATCTACTTCAATGAATACCCCACGAGGACCTGGGAGAATGCCCAACTGTACTCTTTCTGTGGGGTGTTCTATACATCAGTTGCACAGAAGCTTCTGGTAGCTCGTGTTGCTCAGCTTCTCTACATCTTGTCTGATTGGCACTCCGGTTGCTTCTCACTGTGTTTGGGCAAATACATTTATCGACTGGATGCCAATGAAAATAAGCACCCTCCAGCACAATGACTCCTAACGGTTTCTGTAAATGTTCATATAATTCACCCTTTTAACACCTTTCTAGTTTTAGCCATCCCTGGAGACTGAGTTGCAAATCTCTTGCGAACAGCAGGTGACTGGCTATTCGTTGCCCCCATGCAACCAGCTGGTCCTTTGACTGTACTCTGGTCATTTACATGTAAGGATGCTTTATGATACATCAGGGGAAATCTGTTGTTCTGTTTATTTCAGCTTGTTACATCCAATTTGGGGCTTTTCTGCTTTTATCTTCCTGTCTTCCATTTTTAAGACACTACATCTTGGTACGTTTAGGGTAATTGAGTTTATCTCCTCCCCCCATTTTGTGATGGTTGCTCTGATTATTACAGCAAAATGAGTGATTTTATCGTTGTCTGGGGGTGGTCAATTTTTTACTACTTAATTGGGCTGGAGAGATGGCTCAGTGGTTAAGAGCACTGGCTGCTCTTCTAGGGGACCTGGGTTTGATTCTTAGCAACCATACGGTGCCTCACCATCATCTGTGACCACAATGTCAGGGAATCCGATACCTTTTCTGGCATCCAGCGACATCATGCATCCACACAGTATGCAGACATGCATACAAACCAAACACCCACACACATTTTTAAAATCACTGTATGGTTTGACTTGTGCACACTCAATCTCATCTACATGTCTTAACAGCCCCACTTCAAAATGAGCATCAGACGCTATTGAAGTATTTTCTTCAATCATCAAATATTAATTATAGAGCCTGTAAGGAAATGGTGGCCACACCGTATTTACAGCCACAGCAGTTTAGCTTTCTTTCTTGAGGCTCTCTCTCTCTCTCTCTCTCTCTCTCTCTCTCTCTCTCTCTCTCTCTCTCTCTCTCTCTCTCTCTCTCTCTCTCTCTCTCTCGTTCCTTTCTGTTTGAAGACCGCTGGTGCCAATCTTCAGTCGGAGGTACACTGGCTAGCTTTTGTCCACTTGATACAAACCTGGGAATAGGGAACCTCAATTGCAAAGCTGCTCCTGTCAGACAGGCATGGGGAGCAAGCCAGTAAGCATGGCCTCTGCTTCAGTTCCTGCTGGACAGCCTGCCCTAGCCATAACCAACAGTTTATAAATTAATATAGCATCCTTGTTTTCATTTGGGGCTGAAGGGTGATGGGACCAGGCTGGAAAGAAACTCCAGCTACACTCAAGAGACAGAGGAACTAGCATGTTCCTGGTAATCTTCTGTCTTACTGTCCAGTGTTAGTATTGCAAACGGATGCCACCATAATCACCGTTTTTACATGAATTCTGTAGAGCAGATGTAGGTCCTTGTACCTGCAGGGCAAGTGCTTCAGTGACTGGGTCATTGCCTCGGCCTCTTAGGGAGGTTTGGTTTTAAATTTCCACCAACATACCTCTAACTTCATAGCTTCTATTTCTCGTAGGTGTTTTCTAAATTTTTCCTTAAAGGGAATTTGTATTTGTTTGTTGAAGCATTTTTTTTTAATGATGGCTACTTTGAAATCGAGCCTCTGGTGCCTCTTGATGTAGGCATAATCTAAGCCATGATGAGATTTCCTGGTAGGGCAGGTAATTTTCCATTGTATTTCAGACATTTTGCATATTACCCAGAGCCTGCAGACTGTGAGTCTTGAATCTTTTACTTGGGCAGACAGCACCGCCATTGTAATGCTGAGTGAGCAGGCAAGGGCCTGCTCTGTGGGCTGTGGTTCCCCCAGCAGTGTAACCGGCACAGCTTCCCAGGCTGCTGATCTGCTGTTTATCTAGAATCCTTGGGTCCCCCACCCCCCTCAGCTGGCTGAGCGACAGAGGGGAGTCTGTAGGTGGGAGAGGGGTACCTCAGGCCCATGCAAGGGAGTGGCTTTCGCCTTGGTGATTTGCCCTGCCTGGTGTGTGGTGATATTTAGTGCATGATGTAACCTACAACTAAGGTTGTCTTCTGATCTTTACACACCACACACTCACAAACACACAAAGGTGCACACACATGCATACAAAAGACAAGAACAAAAGAAAACAAGACATGTTTCATTACTTACCAAGGTCATAAATTTTATTATACTCTGAATAAGGCTGATATTTAAAGAGCAGAGAAAATGCCTATACAAAAGGTTTATAGAACACTCATTTACATACTGGATATATATTCTTTACAATATAGAATAGTGAAAACTGCGCTAACAGATAAGACAGATAAGGCAACATTACAATGTCTTTGACACTGAGGATAAATGCATTGCGGTTTCTAACATGGGTATAGTCCAACACTGGAGACTATAAGACCATTAATGAGAAGGTTAATGGGACCCTGGCTATCTATTGGAAGTGGTAGGTAGGGCATCACTGAATTTACTCCCAGGAGAATGTAACTTGTGCCCAAATGATGCCCGTGGGCAATGCCCCTTCCCAGTGTTTCTGAGCACACAGTATAGTCTATGATATTGTGTCTCACCTTGCTCTGTTCAATAAACAGCTACACACAGAAGACAGAACCTAGTCCTACCAGCTTGTAGAGCTGTCTTCCTGTGGTTCCTCAGAGCAAATTCCGTAATACCCTTGACCACTGCCTTGAGTAAAGGTCACATCTGGTCAGTCAGTTTTGAAAGCACATTCACGTGGCTTCTTGGATGCATTCCATCGTGGGAAGCCCTGAAATCCCAATTAATTAGAAGGCTTGCTTCAGCTCTGCCCTGCTGATTTCTAATCAGGCTGTCTCCCCCTCCAGCAAGGAACCTGGCCTATGGTCTTTGGGTCACATTTACATATAAACCATCGTAGGACGTGGCACTTCTTGGCCAGAGCACAAACTTCAGTCCCCACCCCACCCCATCTGGGTTTTAGCTGCATATGAATAGCTGAAACACTAGAAGCCTCTGTGGAAGACATGGGGCCTCTAGGGAATGATGCACGTTCCCTCTAACAGGCACATCAGAGTGTGTCCACGAAGGAGGTCCTTAGAGACCAAGGCAAACATTTGGCACAGAAATGAGGCACTTGCTTTTGGTGCATCAATAGGAGCTAAAAAGTGGAATGGTCCACCTGTATACATACAGACACATACAGGAGCTAAAAGTGGAATGATCCACCTGTAAACACACACAAACACACACATGAGCTAAAAGTGGAATGGTCCACCTGTACATACATACACACACACACACACACGCACACACACACACACACACACACACACACACACACACACACACACACACACACACACAAAACCAGAGCTGATTTCAATTCTACATGTAGTTCCATCTCTGCCCCCTTTTGAAACAGAGGATCCACCATGTAGATTTTCAAACCCAGCCTGACAATGGTCGCCTATCCCAGCTACGAGATGTGTAAGCTGGCACTGGGGACTATAGAAATCAGAGCGTGGGGATTTCAGGCTGGGATGGGGATGCTCGAGCCTTCCTGGGGTGTGACGTTCTGAGAGAAGGAGACTCTGGCTTTGTCTCCCAATAGCCCTGCTCTACCTCCATTCCGGGAAGTGCAGGGCTCACTGGCGTCTTCAAAAATCCCTGACCACTGACAGAAGCAGGCAGGAAGCCTGCAACACTGGGGTGCCGATCTTAGCATGAGCCATCGCACCTGACTCAGCAAATCAAACCTAGTCTGTGAGGACTACAATTCCCAATCTTTCTCTTCGTCCCCCTTCTCTCCCTCCCGACACCCACATAGGTCCCCATGGAAGCTGCAGGTGCCGCAGGAGAATCATGGTAACAGCTTAGAAATGCCACATGCACTGTAGATCCCGCAGGCCCGGAGAGGGCCCAGTCAGTCTTGCAAAGGAGGCCGAGACTGATCCCAGCATCTTAGTCTCCCACATCTCCTGGACATTCCCATCAGGAAGAGATGACCCACATATGGGCAAGACATGTCGCTGTGCAAACAGAGGGTGGGCTGCTTGAGGCTGAACCGCTTGGCAGAACTGAAGATGAAGGACTGCGTGGTGTCACCCCGAGACCACTGCTCACCTTCTCCTTGAAGGGACAGTTGTCTCTGGTGTGTCTACAAGGGGACGATCCTTCCAGCAATCCCGGCTTAGTCGGCTGCAGCACATGACATGGCAATGGCAAGCAGTTATAAATAATTTGGCATAAGTAAAATATAAATTACATAAAATGGCGTTTTTGATTCCGTCTTCTCATTTTCCTTCCTAGGTTCTCCCCAGCCCAGCTGGCCACCTGCGAGTAGGATCGTGGGGTCCTCACACCCGCAGTGGGGTCTCTGACACTGCACGCTTCTCCCCGACACCAGAGGCTTCCACTGCCCTCACCTCGCACCCCTTCAACCGTCCCCTAACTTAGACTCCCAACCATGTTCCAACCTGCGCGAACCTTCACTAACCATGCTTCCCCTCCTCCTCAATTTCACCACCGTCCACCGTAGAAAGACCAGACGAGGGAGTTGCTGGTCAGAGCCCTTCTTCTGACAAGTGGGGCACCAAGGTTACTCAGCCCCTGCCAAGCAGGGTGGGTGTTCCTCATCCACACAGATGCTAGTGAGCCAGGGACTCAGGGCTGCCTTGTCTTCTAAACTCTCTCCTTGTTACAGCCGTGCCCGTGGGATGCTGGCCCAAGATCCTTCCACTCAAAATGCGCCTGACTATGTGGGTGAGTTGGATGAGAAGTTACTCTCAGGAAAGGCCAATCTGTGGTGACGTTGTCTCTGTTTTGAAGAGCTGCCATAGTCTCCACCCTTGGGTCTGGAATGTGAGGATTGTCAGTCTGGTACAAATGGGGGCCCGCCATTACGAGGGCCTTGTGAGGCATCTGGCGGGCTTGGCTGTAACGGACTTAGATCTTCTTAGGGGAGCCAATCATGACCTTTGACACAAAGTTGACAATGGCACTGGCAGGCTGCTCGGGGTCATGCTCTGCAAACAGGTGGCATACGTTGTCTGTAGCACTGCCCTGCTTCCTGGCCACGAATCCGAAGACTCTGCGAGAGACAGGTCTGGGTCAGAATAGCTAGTACACTGTGCAGCACCACACACACTTGCACCACACATGCAGGGCATCGTTCTCACACAGCAGCAACCTGGGAGCAATAGCAACTGTACCTATGCCAGGCTATGACGTGCCAAGCACGAGCTTGGACACCTATCCACCACCCTGACTCTGGTCCCTGGAAACCGCAGCGAGAGGGAGTGCTGAGCCTAGAGGAATGCTACCCCACCCTGGATCAAACCTGAGGCTCTGCCTGCTCCCTAGCACCCTCTTCCACAGGGCTAAGAGATCTTCTGGACACAGAGCCCTGAGCTCCAGCTAGCCATGAAAATCAGGGTATCCTCTGGAGAGTGAAGGCCTTAGGAGCTCCAGGAGAATACTAGAAGCTCCCAGCCCTGACTACACCAGACACCCAACCCAGAAGGCTAATACACCAAGGACTCCTCTCGAGCCTGTGAGACTATGATCACGTCAGGAAGCTGTGGCTGTCTGCTACCACTGGTCAGTTCTCCAGATCTGGAAACCCTGAAATGGGCCTGCCGGGAAGGAGGCATGTGATGACCACGGGAGATCAACAGCGTAGAGTATGTGGAGGAAGCCAGTTGGGAGGCAGAGGGAAGCCCCTGTAGCAGGGGTGAGGATTAGGCTCCCTGACCACCTTGATGGTAATGTTGGAATGAGAACTTGCCCATCAAAGGTACAGGACATGGTCCCCTGAGTTTGGAAGTGCTGGGCGTGGGCTTCAGGTCTGCTCACACGCATAGATCTGGGGACCTCAGCAGTACTGGCACTCTCTTAAATGGCTGGACTGAGGTAAGACACCTGTCTCAAGTGTGTAGGAAAAAGGACAACACAGAAACAATATGGGCAGTGCGCATCCATCCCACCACAGAGGACAAGCCAACACCATGCAGGCCTGCACTCTAAAATCTGAACACTTTTCCTTATTTTCAGTCTAACCCCAACAAACGATCCCACTGACAATCACTGCTTTGTCGTGTTTGGTCTTTTAAATAAGCCCTTCTTAGCACATCTAGAACTGAATTTAGCTCTGCACTGTTACTAGCCTCAAAAAGAGAAGAGACGCTGGCCACTTACTTGGAGGAAGGGCCATCTTTGATCCACCTTGAGATTGAAGAGACAAAGAAGTTATGTTAATGCTTTAAAATTCAAGGATGAAAGGACACTTCAGTTATAAAAATGCAGAATTCTTACTTCCTGTCTTGTGGGTCCAAAGCACAGAAGATCACAGTGCTCACAGGGTAATGTCTCCGGAAGAAGAGCCTGTTGGGTGGGCAGAGAGAGGGCAGTTCCAGTCACTGGGATCTAGGATGACGGAAGATAGTCTAGGTAGGTCTGTCATTTCCCTAGCAGGATTTTTGTGGAGTAGAAACGATGCCTTTACTTGTCATTTGGGGAGAAGAACCAGGTATGTGTTTATGAACACAATCAACAACCTGAAACCAGTTGGAGGGTTCTCGCCGGTGGCCAACAGAAGCACCATGAAGAGTGACCGCCACCTGGCAAGGTAGCTGATGGATCTGCCAAGGCTGAGCCCATGTCAACAGCACCGTGAGTGGCATGTGCCCAATGCTCTTTTAGAGTTCTTAAATTCTGGGGGAGGCATTCTGTCATAGTTTTGAGAGAAGGAAAAAACCAAGCACCAGAGATTAAGGAGTCTGCTAGGGGTCATGTGCTGTAAGTGCGGCGAGAAGCTCTGTCAGCAAAGGCAGATTCTGCTCTGTGGCCCTTGCCCTTGCACTTAGCCCAAGCGTTTGTTTCGTCCTCAAGAGGTGGGTGGAAGATCCCGTCTTCAAACGATTCAGCAACTTAGGAAGATGAAGACAAGGTCTCCCGTAAAGAACTGGCCCTGGGGAAGGCACCGCAGCTGTGGGGTCTGCAGGGAGACTCCTGGTGCACGGACGGCTCAGTGTGGCCTGGGCTATGTCCTACGCATCTGTCACAAGGGCTCCTGACACCACACTGTGTTACTTTGGCACGAGCTGCCCACATTTATGGAAGCAATGGTGCAAAGACAGAAAGAAGCCAACTGGTTCCAGTCCGTCTCGGCGATTCTAAAGTAATGACCTGAAAGACTCTGCTTCTTAAACAAAATGCTTAAAAGAAAGCAGTCTTGGAGCTGGAGAGCTGGCGCATGGGTAGCATCTGCAGAGCAATCACGAGGACCTGAGTTCAGACCCTCAGCACCCATGTAAAGATGGGTATGCTGGTGTGAGTTGTAACTCTAGCAATGGAGGGACTGGGGGACTGCATGGCCCTAAGCAGATCCCTGGTGCTCACTGACAAGCTAGTCCAGCCAAAACAGTGAGTCCCAGGTTACTAAAAGTCCCATCTCAAAGAACAGAATGGAAAATGGCTGGACATTGCTGCTGACCCTCCCGCCCCATACTTACTTTCTCTGGTTGTCAGTCAGGGTGATACCCTGAGCAGACACCTTGAAATGTACCACTGTGGACACCGGAGGTGGCTCCTGAACCAGGGTCATACTCAAGGCTTTCTGGACTGCCTGGTGACCAGTGAGGGACTCCATTTCCACAGAGTTCAAGTACCAAACATTGCAGGCTGCAAGACAACGGGGAAGCGTGAGAAGGACATCAGCCAGGACTGTTGAGGACACACATGCTCTGGCACATGCAGAGAGACCAACCAGAAGAGGAAAGGACCAGGGACAATTTGAATGTGTGACCCAGGCCAGCAGCACCGGCGAGCACACGCTCCCTGCTTTCCAGTGTCAAGCACACACTTGCTCCAGGGCCAAGAAGAGGATGTAACAAGGCCTGTTGGGGAGAGAAATACTGTGTACATTCAGGGTCTTCCCTGGTATCGGCGATAATAAAGACAATGCTTACAGTAACACAAATGCCCAAAACTATGATGAGTACGGACACTGAAATCCCTGAGAAACATCCACGAGGTGACTCCGTTCTACACGCTACCTTGTCTAAAGAGAGGGAAGGGCTTACAGAGGAGCTGTGGAGAAACGGCTTGCAGCCCAGTGTCTTAGTGCATACACCCCCACCTGCCAAGCTCCCAGCCACACTGCCAAGTGAGGGTGTTCTCTGTAGTCATCTCCTCTCAGGAGGTCGAGGACAGTAACTGAGCAGACGTTCAGCCCCGAGGACCCCACCGCCTGTTTGGCCCCTCTTCCTGCATTACAAACAGTGGTTAACACAGATCTGAGAGGGTAGAAGCTGGTTTGTTAGCACAAGGGATGCTTTGGGCTCTGCATGAAGATCATTCACTGAAGAAAACCAGAGCCTCCAGTGCAGAGATGGAGACGGGCCCTTTTCCTAGAAACAATCCTGCCTGTCCCCTCTGAGACTCCTGCTGAGATCCGACTGTCACGGTGGATATTAAGAGGGTTTCATGGCTTTCACCAGAACAGAGTGGGTGGCTTCAAAAGTGGGGCTCCCTCTTGGCTTGCCCCCCTTTACACCACCCTCAACTGCCTTTCTGTTTCCTGCCTGAGTGGAAGCAGCACAAAGCCACCCTCAGAAGCCAAGCAGACGACAACACCATCCACAAACTTCAGAAACATGAGCCAAAATACAGCTTTCTCCTTCATAAATGACCCCATCTTGTATGATGTTAGAACCGCAGAGGACAGATTAACAATGGAATTGCCCCTGCTGGCTTCACTTTGCAGAAGGCAGCATGGGATTATACTAACTGTGCCTCAAACGCCTCAGAGCAGTGGTTCTTATCCAGTGACGCCTTTGGTGAGGTCCCTGAGGTGCTTCTGCCCTCTCTGCTTAGCAGCAGCAGGTACCACACCTTTCCACAGGAGCACCGACACGAGTCCAGTCAGGGGGACCAGAGAGGACTGCCACAGGAGGTTGCTCCAAGGAGACCTAGCCCACTGGAGCCGAACAATGGTGCTGTTCCTCTCTACCATGCGAGCCAGAAGGTCTGAGGCCCTGAGCTTCAGGGAGGGAGCGCACAGTGTAGCCATGGTGGAGAAGGGAAAGAGGAATGCGGTCTTACTGACAAGTTGATTGGAAAAGGAAGGCCTCTGCCTTCATTTGGGAGTTAGAAGAGTCAGTCAGGACTGAAGCTTCACTGGCCCCAGAACAGAAATGCTAGGAAGGAAGGTCTGTCCTGCGCCAAAAGGGGAGTAGACACTGAGAGGAAACAAAGAACCTCTGGAGCTCGAGACAAGTCGCCTCACTGCCTTTAGGCAGCGTTAGGCTATGAGCTCAGCTCCATGGCTGAGCACCTGTCCATCCCCAGCACCGTAAACCAACCCAACAGGACTTCCTAAACTCACAAATAACAGTTTCATCTGAGGTGCTTTATTTTCATTTACACTCATGAAAAGGAGCTTGACCACCCCAGTGTCTAAATGCAAATCGGAATTAAGAAATTTCTAACCCATATATATATATACATATATATTAATATATATATTCTATTTACTATTTTAAGCTTAACCTAGTACCTCTTAGTCATAATGATGCCAAAGAGCCCCAAAGAACTGTCTATTTTTTATCGCCTCTAGTTTGCAGACAAGGAGATTAGGCTCAGAGATGATAAACATTGGAAGTCACCACCCCTGAGTTCAGGCCAAGGCAACTTTGCTAGAACAAGCTTCACAGACGACTTCAGTGTTAGATCTGCCTCACAATCGCAGTGAGGCCGTGACAGGGGACCGCAAGCCTTGTTGGTTTACTTGCATGTCAGCTCCCATCTAAACTAGCGGCTTTCCCGTGCTCTCTTGGGAAAGACAGCAAGGCGCCAAAAATTCTTAAAATTAAAACTGTCCAAGGCATAAAGCCCACACAGCTCTGATGCAATGGGTACCTTTTATGCTGGGGTAGCCAGAGCCCATTCTGGATAATTAAGCCACATATATCGGGAGGATCTTAGAAACCTGGAGGTAAGTTCAGGGTCCCACTTCTTCAAAGGTACAAAAAGAAAAATCTTCCATAGTATGTGTGACACAGCTAATCTACAGAGGAAGACATTCATGCCGCATGCCTTACAGTAGGAAAAAAAATGGAAATAAATGGAATCTTGAAATTCGCAGGTAAATGGATAGCACTGGAAGAAACCATCCTGAGTGAGGTAACCCAGTCACAAAAAGACAAACATGGTATGTACTCACTCATATATGGATTTTAAACATGGATCAGGAGAGTGCCAGTCTGCACTTCCACTGACAGAGAGTTTGGGAAACAGGAAAGAACCTAAAAGATATACATGGTACCCAAGAGAAGAGAAATGAGGCAAGATCCTCTGAACAGATGGGGAACACGGCGAGGGGTGGGGGGGAGGGGGACCTGGGAAATAGAGAGGGGGAGAAGAGGAAGAGAGAGTAGGACATGGAGGAACAGGAAGGTCGACTGGGGGGGGGTAGAATAGGGGGAAGAGGGAATCATAGGTTAGAAGACAGACCAGGCACCATTGTGACTTCTAGTGATCTAAAGGGATGACACCAATTGGCAAGCTAAGCAATAGTAGAGAGACCACCTCGAATGCCCATTCCTGATAGTGAACTTGATGTCTATAACCATCCTGGAGCCTTCATCCAGTGACTGATGGAAGCAGAGGCAAACACCCACAGTTAAATACTGAACAGAACCCAAGGAACCCAGTGACAGAGAGAGAGGAGCGAAGAGCAAATTGGCAAAGAATGGGCTGGCAAAACCAGCAGAGACAGCTGATCCGAACAGGGGAGAGCTCTTGGACCCCAGACCGACAGCTGGGAGGCCAGCATGGGACCAATCCAGATCCCCTGAATGTGAGAGTCAGTGAGGAGGCCTGGGCTACCTATGGGGTCCTGAGCAGTGGATCAGTGTTTATCCCTCGAATACTAACAGACATCGTGTGCCCATAACACAAAGAGGGTTGCTCTCTCTGCCTGGACTCTTAGGGAAGTGCCTGGACCCTACCCTGAGTGAAATGATAGACTCTAGATATCCCCTATGCAGAAGGAATTGGCAATAGGATGGGAGGATGGGGGGGTGTGGGAGGAGGGGAGGGAGAGGGAACTGGGATTGACATGTAAAATAAGCTATTTAAAATTAAAATAAAAAAATGGAAATAGATTCAAGAATAAAGGAAGGGTTAAATTCATTCTTTCAATGAAATCTGAAACAACCAGCAAATAGTAATCATGAAAATTATATAGCAACATGGAAAAATGGTTAGCAGGTAATTGGAAAAGCAGAATAAACCATCTCTGCTATGATTAGAACTATAAAATCAAAAGCATATGTGCCATGAACAGGCACTGGAAAGAAGCCTGGAAAATGGAAAACGTACTTCAGGAGGGTGAACACTCCGTGTGTGTGTGTGTGTGTGTGTGTGTGTGTGTGTGTGTGTGTGTCTGACCTAACTACTATGAAAATCCCACAGACTTGGCACACCTGGATGCGGTTCACAGGAAACCACAGACTAGACTGTTGTCTTGGAGACACCACAAGGAGCTTCCTGATAAGGACTGCTCCAACCATGGTACCAGGCAGGAGCCTGGTGTTGGGAGACGCTGGGCGAAGTGACACCCCTGGAGGCAGCTCCCTATGGTCACGCCAGTGGGACAGCACCAACTCCCACAGACACGGTGTGGCCTGCAGAGCCTGTGCTCCAGGTGAGGGGAGACCTGGTGGACCTGGTGCTGAGGTGCTTCATGGACATTAAACGGGGGAGTGTTGAACAGCAGGGAGTTCTAGGAGCAGCAGGGAGCTCCCCTGCTGGGGAAAGTTTACAACTGAAGGTAGCTTCGGGTCCACATGTTTGAATTCCTGAGTGTCACTTCTAGGACTTCAGCTTAAGGCGATAGGTAGAATTCAGGGCAAACGCAGTAGAAAGACAGTCCTTAGAGCATGACCGAGAAGCTGGGTGACCGTGAAGAGCTGAATTACACAGTGGATTGCTACATAACCACAAAAAACCTGAGATCTGCACTGTATTTGCAAAAACCATGAGTAAACTCATTACACAAACTACGAAAAGGAATGTAAAAGAGCCGTCCATGAAGGACGAGCCCCGGGGAAGGGAATGGCGGGAACAGAACTGGCTGGTGCCCAGTGCAGTCTGTGGCTCACAGGACTCCCAGTCCGCCTCCCCTCCCCCTCTTCCCAGCGCGACGTGGGCGCACAAGTAACAGGTACGAGTAACAGGTTCAGGAGTCACCGACACCCCTCTTCTTTTTAGCACTGCCCTGCTCAAAAAAAAAAAAATCAAAAGAACACACAATCTTTATTAAATTATACTCACATAGCACTAAGCTGAGCAGCCACACTATCTCCAGAACCATCGGAAGCCTAGTGAAAGGGCCCCTTTTTCCAGGATTAGCTTACACGCCTCAGTTTCAAGAAGAAACAATTAAGAATTGAAGGCTTAAAATATAGAAACAAATTGTTTCAGCCTTTGGAACAAAGTCATAATGACGTTAGTATCAAATTTCCCATCCTGCACTGACTGCTGTGTTGCTGGGTCTAGGCTTCTACTGTGAAGACATGGGGCATTTCCAAGGACCTTAGCAGGATCAGGATGACAAGCGGAACTCAGCTGGGAGAGTCTGGGAACTGCAGCGATCAGAGATCAGAACAGCCCCACTCTTTTGATGCAATGTCTGTGTTACAGGAATTCTAAATGACCAAAGCTAATCCTCAGGCAAGGATGGTGCACACTCCACCCTGAGACCTGCTGAGCTGAATCCACACTCCTGCTGTGTTACAGTATAAAGGGGAAAAAAAAACCTCAAAGCAACCTCAAGTTAAGCCTCATGTCTTAATGCCAGCCCTGATAATTAAACAAGACTATGAGGTTTGACACAAAGTCTTATCCCTAAGAAAACCCATCTGTTAAAAAAATTAATGCTCTTTTAAAAGATGGGGAAATGTATTTGAAAATGGCAAGCTGTACTCAGCCACACATGGGAAATCGAGAGTACAGCCCTCCACACAAGACCCAGGAAATACTACGGCAGAGCCAGAGGTCAGGGATGACGGAACACTTAATACACCCTGCTGCTGCACTCATGAACTCACAGCAGCCAAGGTCAAGCCAGTCAACAGGCCAACACAGCTGGAAGAGACACACAGGTCCCAGTCCTTAGCAGAGGAACCAACGGCAGCCGATGTCTGGTAAAGGCAGTGAGAGGCAGTTTTTCTTTAGGGGTGTGGTTCCTGGAAGGTTGGTCATACTCCAGCGGATGCCCCCATCCCCACGAGTACACAGACAGAACTACTTGGGCTCAGTAAGTTATTACATTAAAAAAAAAAAAACAGAACATGAGGTTTGGACGGTGACATGTAGGAGGAGGATCTGGGAGGGGTTGGGGTGTATGTGATCAAAATGCATTATATGAAATTCCCAAAGATTCGATAAAATATATTAGCATGATGTGCTGGAACAAAAGTGGACATTAACAGGACTGAATGACACATTTATTGGACGAACACGGTTAGGAGGGAACTGAAGGAGAACTATATGAACGGAGTGATATTACGTCAGTGTGCAGAAGCACTCTGACGGGTTCTGGCACTAATCATATGGGCAGAAAAGCAAAGATTTGTTGCTGACACAAACTCAGACGGTGGGTGGTAGAGGCAAGATCCCAGCATGATCTGACCGACAGCCATTACTCAGGAGCTCCATCCATGGCGTGGGATGAGACAAGCCACCCACTCTGCTCCATGAGGTGGGCTCTCCCAGATGGTAGGTCACCATGACCCATTTTCTTCAGTGGTGTTTGTTTCTGTTTCTCTTTTTTAAAAATAATGTTGATACATAGTTGTGGTTTCAAAACCAATCATTACAGGTTTTTATTTTAAGTATATTTTTAAGAGCAGAAGCAAATAACCAAGTTAGCCAGAGGCCATACTGATGTCTTAACATCAGTATGTTATAATATCAGTATGCCGTACATCACTATGTATCGGTATAATACAGGGGTCACAAGCCTGGAGGGCTCCAGGGAGCACCTACAACAAACTTAAGGGCTATAAGTTTATCTCATAGCCACAGTGAGTCGTGGCCCAGGGCCAGCCTGCTCAGGCTCAGAAATGACCAGAAGAAAAAGGGAAAGGCTGTCTACCCAGGGAAAGGCTTTTCTCTTAGGTCAGGAAAACAATTCCTCGAGGCCTTCCTCAGTGTCTGCTCCTTTGTTCTCCCCCTCTACTGGATAGGAAGAATATGTCCATATTGAACAACATAACCTGAGGCCTGTACAGCTGCATACACATCAGACATCAACACTCTGACTGGCAGTCTGGCTGGAACCCAGGAATACCACAGGGACACACTTCTAGCTTGGAGCAAGTCCCTGTCACCTTTGTTGTGGCCATGGATGACCCATCTTTTGTAAGTCTAAAACACATTCCACACTATAAATGAGAGAGTGTTCTTCGGTTGAACAGTGGTCACAGTGATGGGTTTAACTTTACAGAGAAGACTACATTAGAAGAATATGAATTATACAGAGGAGATGAATAAATTTCATAGACTTTACCATAGCATTCTAGCTGGATAGTGAGTTACTTGGGAGATGGCAAAAAGTGAGCTACCACTATCCACCTATTATAATGAGCACATCCTTCAGAGTGATGCCATCACCTACAGTGAGGATGTGGAGCAAAGGGATGCTTCCCAGCTGCTGGTGGGAATGCAAAATGGTGCAGTCACTTTGTAAAAAAGTTTCCGCGGTTACTTTCAAAGTTAACTATAGTCTTGCCACATGATCTAGCAATCAGTCTCCTTCATATTTAATCAAAGAAGTTGGAAACATATTGACCAAAAGCTTGCATTTGGATATTTTTAGAAACTTCGTTCATACTTGCCAAAACTTAAGAGGCAACCAGATACTCTTCAGTAGCTATGTGGATAAATAAACTGTGGTTAACCCAGGGCTGGGAAGACACCTTAGTTGGTAAAAATGAGTGTCATGGAAGCTGTAAGCATGAGAATTTGAGCTCAGGTCCCCAAGAAACACAAAATCTGGGCGTGATATAGGCTTCTAACCGTAGCACTGGGGAGTCTGGAGCTCAATGAGCTACAGGTTCAGGGAGAGACTCTACTTCAAAAAATATAGAGTAATTGTGGAAGATAACACAACATGGACCTCTGCCTCTAAACACACGTGCACAAACATGTTCAGGCACCCACATGTATCTGTACAAACACATATATACACTCTTGCACTACACAAAATGAAAGAAGTCACCCATCCATGAGCACCATGGAAGAAGCTCAATGCATGTTACCAGGTAAAAGAAACCAATCTGAAAGTGCTACATAGTTTGTGTTTACAGCATAAGACATTCTAGAAAAGTCCAAACTATTGGTGGGGAGGGGAGGTCTTAACTATGTGGGTGGAATGAGTTGGGAGAGCAGAAGGGAAACATTTGAGAACAAAGAAAATACTTTGTGTGACATCATACTGATGAGCAAATACCAAAGGTATTTCTTAAGCCCATTAACACCAAGAGTGAACTCTCCATCTTGGGAAATTTAAGCTAGAGGCAATGAATGGAGTCTGACAGGAGACAATCAGTTTTCTTCATGGATGAATGCCCCAATAAGTTATTAAATCCTACATGGTCAGGCCTAAATACAGGTACATGTGAGCAACGCTAAATGGACTCGTGTGTGTATGTGTGTGTGTGTGTGTGTGTGTGTGTGTGTGTGTGTGCGCTGCGCGTGCGTGTGTGTAATAATAGTAACAACCAAAGAAGTAGGGCTCGTGAATATGGCAGGGAGTGGGGAGCATGGAAGGAGTAGGAGGGGAAAAGGGAGGGACGGAAATGATGTAAATTTTCAAGAAATTATAACTTTAAAAGACCGAGCTCTAAGTAAGCTATGGCCCTCACTTACTGACGTAAGGACACTAGCTCATCAGCTGTAACACTGTGCTGCAGGATGCCACAAATGGAGAGCCCACATTCACATGGGATCTCTAGACCCGGCTACCTTCCTGTCATGGGTCTAAGAAGTGAAATCAATTAATAGAGATGTTTCGACGAAGCGGCCAGAGACCCGGCTCTGGGTGGTATGCCTCACCACACGGATGGCAGATAGGGTCCAGCGGCTGACTCACGATGAGTGACTGTTGAGTCACAGCTACAGGACATTTCTGCATTTTCAGCTGCCAAGACGGGTCACCCACATCCTGCCTTGCTGCGCCCCCACCCCCACACTAAATACAGGACTTGACATTTATCCCACTGAATTTGGTCTTGTTCGAGTCAGACCAGTAGCTCTAGCCTCTTAAGCCCTGGCATGTCTCCTCACAGCTGCACTGCAGGCAGCCCTGCCAGGCATCTATAAAAGGAAACCTCCTTCAGAGTGCATAGAAAAGCAGGAAATGACTGTCCAGACGGAAGTGCCAGCAAGGAGTTCGGTTCTGCCCCATGACTCGGAGCTGCAGAGTCAGAGGGAGCAAGGCTGTGTCTACTGACCTGCCCCCTGCTTCAGCAGCTCGGCTGCTGAGTTGGCTGCCGTCTGGGGAGAGGTTTCTGCTATTTCCTCCAGTGGATCTGCAGGAAGACGAGAGAAAAGAGAAACAAGTGTTCATGACGGGAATCCCAGCCGGTGACAGCCATTTTAACCTTCAACAGTTCAGTCACAGAAACTTCCATCCCATCCAGAACACAGACGGGGGAGCATGGTTCCCCTCAAACATTTTCCTAGACTCTGAATTCATTTACATGAATGATCAACATTTAAAAGAAAAGCCCCCCATTTACCTACAGGGAAGCTGGAACACACAATCAAGCCCCATATTCCTTAGATACTAATTTTTAAAAGTTTTAACTTTTCTAACAAACATAAAAATAAAGAGATGTGTTCATTCATGACCTAAATCTAGCCATAGCAGCTTATGTCCCATTTTGTAAGTCTGTCCTTATGTAATGCAAGTGACCCTGAAGATCAGGGAATACATACACACATGTGTGTATGATACATTACTTATTTATGTATACATGCTTTACAAGAATGTATGTCTGTGGACCTCATGAATGCCTGCTGCCCAATGAGACTAGAAAAGACCAGATATCTGGAATGGGAGTTAATAAACATTTGGGAGCCATCTGATGTCAGTGCTTGGAAATGAACCCAGATCCTTGCAACCAGTGCTCTTAACCACTGAGCCATCCGTCCAGTCCCCGCATGTCTTACATCTTTAAGCTAAAGAGTCTTTGTTTCCTAGAAACCTTCCAATGAGTAATGTCTTGGGGCTGCTGTTTGCAGCAGCAGGGCCTTCTCCCTTAAATCGGTGGCCACCCGCTTTCTTTGGGGTTTATGTAGAGCACTAAAGAATCTCATTATTCTCTAAGGATCTGTGCAGGTCCCGGGAGCAGCACGCTATCAACAATGCAGAACGCCTCACACCGCCAGTGCACACAGAGGCCTCCCCGCTCACACCGCCTCCCCCGCATACCTCTCTCCGGAATGAGCAGCTTGCAGGGCAAAGCCAAGGGTGTAATGGAGTGCTGGCACACCAACGCCGTCAGGCTCCCTGCAGAGTGGACGAGAGCAAATGAGCATCACCAAGTTCTTCACCTGCTGGGTGTTTAGCCAGAGAAACACTCGAGACCACACTCTCAAAAGCCAAGCCTTTATACCACTGTGGGATGTGACCCGCAACGCCCAGAGGTGACAGTGAAGGTCCCAAGACAGTGAAGAGGTCCACCAAGAGACCTGCAGTATATTCCCAGCACATGGGCTTTGTATGCACAAAGTACCCTGTGCTTCTTAACAAGTAGGATGCTAGGCTGCCCAGTTTATCCACAAGGCTGTGAAAGGCTCTCCTTTACAAAGAAGGAGGGGGGCTCTGGTGGTAGCTGTGTGCTCCTCCTTGTGTCTGAGGGATGGGGGTCACACTGGGCTCTAACCCTGATGGAGCCCTTCACAGTACTTGTTGGCCGTCTTAGTCTAGCCCTCGGATGGTCCTTTCATCTATTTGGTTTTGACAAAGCTTTTGAAGACAATTACACTTTCGGCTTATCTTAAAGACAGACGGAGGCAGCTTTAGACCTGGGGGCTGAAGTGAGAGCAATACACCATGGCAGAGAGGCCCCGGGATCTCAAGCAGCCTGAAGGAGGAGATCCCTGCCCTGGTAAGCCTCAAGAGAGCGTCTCAAGTAACTCACCAAAGTATGGTTCATTGGAGCACCCTTTCAACCGCACTCCCTTCGGGGTACACTCAATCAAGAAATGCCGGACGAGCTCATTGGACAAATCTCCAGCTGCAGAAAGAATAAGAAAATAACTTTTAAAATGCAAAGCCCAGGGGAATCAGAGTAGGGGGGAAAGCTAGGAAGAGAGAAAGGAGAGATGGATAGATGGTGGAGAGACGGATAGACTAGACAGACAGATAAAAAGACACTCCTGCAGATACAGAAGCTAAGAGCTACACCTAAGAAGGCTCCCTCTGAACAGGATTAAACTGCTACCTAGAACCACCCTTGGGACGGCTGACGCGCAGCGCTGTAAACCAGGTGGATAATAAAATCTCTTGGAGTGGAAATGTGGAGACTAAGAGAGTCCCCCCAGAGACATCTCAGACGCTACAAGAACTCCCAGAGAAGGGATGGATTGGCAGCTCAGAATGACACTGGCCTTGGAGCACTAGCTACATTCCTCCAAGAGAGGAAGGGGCACTGAGGCTGGGCAGAAAAGACTTCAGGAAAGAGCTGGAAGGACGCCAGGCCCCTGGGTGAGGGAGCCGACAGCTGAGAACAGAAACGCCTTCAGCGACAAGCATTCTGCTATGCAGGAGCAGCATTCCACTCTACTGCTGGTCAACAGAGCACTTGTGCTCACCCCAGCTGCTCACCCAAAGAGAAGAGGCACCAGGAGAAGCCGCTGAATGGTCAATGTTTGGCAGATGGAAAAGTACAAACTGAGCCAGGAGAAAGAGAACTCGCTGCCCATGCTGCCCACGCTGCCGCAGTCAGGAGACACCCCGGGGGCTCTCTCTCCTCTCCTTGCTGTCTTTACCACCCTCCGTAAGAGCTGACTTTTCAATATTGCTGATATTGAAACTTCCTGGTAGCAAGACCTGCTGAACCTGGGCTTGGAGCGGTTGCCAGACTCTAGCCTGAGTAGGCTAAATATCCCTAGTCCCAAATCCAAAACATGGAAAAATTTAGGTACCAGTATGAAGCCATAAATGGACGATTTTATACCATGAAACTCTGATTCACGTACAAACTAATGGGAAATACTGCATGACATTAACAGGTATGAAGTGTGTATGAATTCTATAGAAAATGCAAATGAATTTAATGCTAAGGCTTGGGACTCTCAGGTTCTGTTCCCAGCATCCATAAGGCAGCACACAACTGCTAGTAATTCCAGTTTCAGGGGATCAGACACCCTCTTCTAGACTGCATGGGCACCAGAAATGTACAAACTACACAGGCAGACATACAGGAAAAGCGCCATGCAAATAAAATTATAAAGTAATAAAAAATGTTAAGGACTTGAGCCGCATTCCCAAAGTATCTCATTATGCACGTATAAATACTCTGAAATCTGAAAATAATCCCCAGACACATCTGTTTGGGGTCGTTTTTGATGAAGTACGATGAGCTGGAATTAGGCTCCAAATGATGTTTATAAACAGTAGCACCCATTAGTAACAGTGTGTGTCAGCATTTTCCAGAGGCTGTCGAGCTTGCAGAAGAGAATGGTGTGATCCCATGAAAGTCTGTGTCTGATAAAATGGAGGGGATAGACATATGACCCTTCCTCTGTGGGAGGAGCAGATGCAGGATGTCCAGTCTAATGGGGAAACCCACTGAAGGCCTGGATTCTACCTGTGGGAAATAGACGCACTCAGATCCTGCTGCCAAGGGCTTTTTGAAATGCAGAGTCTGGAATGGCCACAGTCATCTCAGAATGACTGGAGGTGGCACCGTGACTCACTGGTCTTCACTCATTTGGCAATCTCTTCTCTCAAATCTATCCTTGGACTACAAAACAGATGTCAATCCAGACCTGGGTGTACACACACAGGCGAGACTGCCTCCACCCAGTGGAGGCCACCATGCTGCGTTTCTTGACACTGCTAGTCACACAGACTCTATTCTGTTCCTTTATCCTCAGACGTAGTATAAAGTCTGCCCAAGGCAGGACACGTTCCCAGACTTTATAAGACTGGCCCTAAGTGTCTCTAACCAGTGCTCCCAGGTAAGTCCTCAGCAGCCAGGTCTAAGTGAGCACTCAGTGATGAAGGGCTATTTCCACCCGGCAGTAGTGTCGTGTTGAGATTCTTATGATGGGAATCCTAGATGTGCTATGAAGCTACATCTGTGTGATCTCCCTTATCCTGCTCCCTCACCAGAAGTCCTGCCTTGCTGGCACCCGCAGGTTTGGGGCTATGCTCTCTGACTGAGCAACAGTGCCTCCCAACCTCACTCCCTAGCCTTGTAAGACAAGCACATTCCAGGAAGCGCGTCACCTACCCATGCCCATGGCTAGCCCATCTGTACCGTATCTTACACTCTTGGTGCAGCCAGAACCTGCTCGTGCAGGAAGGTTTCAGCACAGATTTCAGGCACTGATTTGGACAGATCTCCTAAGACCCAGGCGTGGGGTCTTTACGTACAGGAGGTACGTAAAGCATCTGTGCTTCTTCTGATTCCTCTCCCCTGCTAAAGCAATGTCTCCTCCTACAGGTCCGCGTGGCAAAGGCTCAGCTCCCAGAGGAACATTCTGGCGGTCAGTGGGGATGCGAGAAAGTAGGAAGAGGTCTTAGGGTCACTGCGAGCACGCCTTCGAGGGAGGTGGTGGAACCTAACTTCCTCCTCGCCCTCTCCCTCTCCCTCTGCAGGCAAAGGGTGAACATGTACCACTCCCTTAAGCACAATCATGCTATTCTGATGGTTCATCACAGGCCTAGTACCAGAGCCAATTAAATGAGCTGAACCATCCAAAACTGTAGGCCACAGTGAACCTCATCCCATGATGAGATAATTACCTCTGGCACCTTGTCACAGGGCGACTTCCACACACTCCTCCTGACCTGGGGTTGTTCTTTCCCCCAGTCCATTTTGGTGACAAAGAGAAGACAAAGGAGACCTTTTCCTTGCTAGAGTTGGTGATACTTGGTAAAAGAGACCTTTTCCTTGCTAGAGTTGGTGATACTTGGTAAAGATGGTTTTATATAGGGGTAAAGACGGTGGATGAGCAAAACCATAAAAATCCACCAACAATGCAAAGCATGTTAAGGAATATATATATATCAAGAACACAGAGGCTAGAGAGATGACTCGGAGGTTAAGAGCACAGACTGCTCTTCCCAGCAACCACATGGAGGCTCACAACCATCTGTAATGAGTTCTGGACTCTATTCTGGCCTGCAGGCATACATACTGGCAGAACACTGCATACATAGTAGGTAGGTAGGTAGATGAAAGTTTAAAAAATAATAATTAAAAAAAGAGCTATGAAAGAGAATAAGAACTATAATTTTAGAATTCAGTGACTCGGAATTTTGATTCAAAACAAGACATGTAAGAATATGTACTATATTAGTGTTCATACTGTTTGCCTGTCAGTGATAAACCAAGCAGTAATGTTTTACATGTGGCCACCACCCAAAGGAGGAAAGGCTGACACGGAAAACAGGGTGCTCTCCTATTACTAAAAAAAGATTATGTGCTTAAAACAAAAGAAGATAAAATGTACATTCTTAAACAAGATAACGACTTAAGAAAATAGCCTTAACCCTGAACAGGGCCAGAGCAAGCAGCTACATTATCTGCCACAGCATTCACCTCGAGACAAGCCACAGACAATCCCAGCTACTCCAGGGAACCTTACCTTTTTTGTTCAGGTGCAAGACGGAAGGAGGAGGTGTGGCCACCTTCATGGCCAGGCCGTAGGCGCCTCGGAAAGAGTGACTGTCCCTCACAATGAATGACCCAGGAGCTTTGTCCTTCAACATGGCGATGGCTAGAGGAGGGAGAGGCATGGGTGACTTCAGGGGACACAGGCCACAGTCCACCCAGACCCCAAGACGGCTCCTGCTGTGCTTTGACCAAGTCCCACTCTGAAACTCACACCGAAATCAGAGCCCTGACGCTAAACACAACAGTTCTCTTGGGGTTGGGCGATGGTCCCAGGCACAGCTCAGCGGCTTGAAGGTGGACTGAGCAAGGTGGCCACTGACTCACTGACATCCTCTCTCTTCGGCACACGCCTACTTGCTCCTCTCTTCACCAGTGTGAAACTGGTGCTGACGTGCTTGGACTCCTATATAACCGCAGGGGCTCTGTGACAGCCTCAGAAATGGACTAAAGCAGTCCCTTCCCCCAGCTGCTTCTGCAACCAGGCCTGGTGTGGACCCTGCCTGGTAGACAAACACGGGGTAAGTGAGGAAAATGCTGTCTTTTCGCCTCCCTGGTAAGCAGGGAGAAGAGAGCACGGAGACGACAGCAGCACAGGGCTGCTCCCGAGCCCTTGGACTTGCTAAGCAGCCTTTACAAAGGCCGCCCAAGGGAAATGAGAGCCTTTCCGGGCCACAGTTGTTTTCCCCATTTCTTTTCCATTTAAAATGACAACAGCTTCCTTGAGCTCCCACGAACAACTAGAGTTTTGAGCTCTCTATTATCTCCAAAACCCAAGGGCAGGATCTCAGGTGCAGACTAGCTTTCCTGAGAGATGGAGAGCCGTCAGCTCCCTGTGCACCACGACGACCAGGCAGGCAGTGTGGGCGGGTGCGTGCAGGCTACAGGTGCTGGGTATAGCCAGAGTTCCAAACACTCTGTTCCCTCTCATAGCCCATAGCCACCAAGCTGACTGTCCCCCGTGCACCTCTCTCCTCTGTGACCCTCTTTGTACAGTGCTCGGAGGAGTCCGCAGTAGAGACCAAGCAGAGTGTCTCTTCCTCGGATTAGTGCTGGGCTGGCATGACTGGTGAGCGAAACAGCCAGAGTTCACATGCCGCACCCTGGGATGCGTGTGGCTTGGACCCACCTCCCAATCACACCCTTACCCACACCCTCACCCACACCCTCACCCACACTCTCACTGGTACTGAGTTTTTCCCATAAAAAGGTGAAGGTTGTGAAATTTTCCCCAGAGGCCTATAATAAAGGTGTGTTTTGCTCTAATTTAATCTGATGGAAGAACCCAGAGACCAACTATGACTGACACTGTGAGAGGTCCCCTGTCCCCACCTACCTTGCTCCCGTGAGATATCTGCCTTGTACCAGAACTTGGAAGTGTCTTGAACAAACTTCACAATCACGAGTTTATCATTTGGGCTGTCTGTGAAGCAAAATTTTAACACAGAACATTTTTATTGCTGCCTCATTTATGATGATGATGATGTCACAAGTCCAAATCCACGCCTAGGTTTGGGGGACAGACATGAGGGTCCTAAGAGGGGGAAGGAAACAGCTCAAAGGAGCAAACAGTAGGGAGAGTCAGTGCTCATGCCGCCATGCAAAACACAGATGTCTGCAATCCCAGAAAGGAGGACACAGAAGCAAGGTTGGTGCCAAACGCTTGACACAGTTCATAACTCATTTCTGGATCAAGTATTCAATCGGGAAAAAGAAAACAACTTTCAAGGATCTTTATTTTCAAGTCAAAGTTAAAGCAGAAGCATTGCAGTATCTGCACCTCCTACTGCTGGGAATCAGTCACCCAGCTTTAGAACGACAGTGTGGCCAAGAGCCATGGGGAGGGGGATCATCTGAACAGTTCCTGCAGGGCACGGGACGCTGCTCAAATGGGCAGCCCCAGAGCCCTCCTCCCCTAAGGGAACGGGCAGAGGTGGAGACATACCTGGCGAGGGTGAGGCTACTTCTGAAGGCTTGCAGAAGTCTGGAAGGACATTCGGGAAGGGGATACTCATGGTGCTCCCGCTGTGGGGGCTGGAGAAGCCACTGGAGGAGGGTGAGACTGAGCCCAAAGAGCGGTCACCCTCCGAGGCTCTCTTCTTCTCAGGGAGGGGCGGCTGCCCGGGCAGGCTTAACCCCTGGTTCTGCAGGCCTGGACTGTGGTGACTGCTGGGTCCAGGTGACACCGTGAGAAAGTTGTGGGGCAGGAAGCCATTGTCAGTAGCCCCTGCTGTTGTCAGAGGGGCCCCAGGAGCTGATGATGTCCCATGGGAATTGACCAGCAGGGCACCTGGGTCCTCGCCAGGCGGAAGGCCACTTGATACCGAGGCAGTGTTGAAGCCTAAGAAGGCTTGGCTGCCTGCGGGGGGCAGAGCATCTTGAGGCTCTGACATGGACAGCTCATGGCTGTGAAAGGAGGCCTGGAGCTCTGAGGATTGGAAGCAGGGCCGCCCTGGAGAGTCCTTGCCGGAGACGCAGAACTCGTGGGTGCCGCGGGGACTTTCAGAGGGGTGGCTATTCCCCAGTCGGGCTAGGGTAGACTTGGGGCTGCTCTCCACCCACTGGCGTTCTGCAGAAGGCGGGCTGTTCAAAAGACAAAACCATCCATAAGGGAATGTAAGGGACATAAGGCTACTTCGAAATCAGTAACCCTTGCAAGACATAGATAAGACAGGGCTGGGGATGTGGGCACTGAGGCTTGCTGGACAGCAGAAAAGATGTTTCAGGGACACAGGTCAACCTTGATCTAAAAGTGTTCAATTGAAAATTCTAGAAATAAACAACCGTTAAGTCTTAAATGTCATTCTGAGTGGAATGCTGATTCATATGCTGTCCTACTCCATCATGTTCAGGTTGTGAATTGTCCCTGATTCAGGGTATCCAGGTGGTATATGCTACCACTTTTAGTAGTTACATGATTGGTCGGTGTTGTATGACTGTGTTCATGTTTAAGTAACTCTCAGGTTACTTAACAATGGCTCCCAGGGGGCTGAAGAAAGGGTTTAGTGGTTAATCACTGACTGCTCTTACAGAGGATCAGGGTTTGGGTCCCAGCACCCACACAGTGCCTCACCACCTATAACTGTTCCAGATCTGATGCCCTCTTCTGACCTATACAGGGACCAGGCATATGTGTGGTAAACAGACATACATGCAGACAAAACAGTAATCCAATAAAAATAAAGATAAAAGCATTAAAAATAAAAATAGCTCCAAAGAGCAAGAATGAGGACGCTGGCTTATTGGCTAACCCAACGGTTCCTTTGAGAAAAAAGTCAAAATTATCATAGGTATGAATACTTGAGAAAAACATACTATGTGCAGGGTTTGGTCCTGTCTAAGATCTCAGGCATCAACCAGTCCTAAGACCATATCTCCTGCAGACGGGGGGACAACTTGACTGGGAATTATCACATTCAGGAACCAAGAAAAGCCACTAAAAACACAGTTCTTGTCATAAACACATTTAAATGGATACAGACTAGGTACAGACTCTACATGTGATGCAAGTCCTTTTAAATTTTAATTTTTCAAAATTTATTCTTTCTTTCCTTCCTCCTTCCCTCCCTTCTTTTTTTCTGTTGGTTTTTTGAGACACGGTTTCTCTGTGTAGCCCTGGCCATCCTGGAACTCACTTTGTAGACCAGGCTAGCCTTGAACTTAGAGAGTGACCTGCTTCTGCCTCCTAAGCGCTGGGATTAAAGGTGTATGCCACTACTGTCCAGTTGACCCCCTTTATTTTAGTGGGAAGGGAAACGGGAAACCTGTACAAGGGGCACGGGGGAGTTTAGTTCTACTCTGGGACAGAGTGGCAGCTGACCTTACTGAGTTTCTCAAGGCCTGCATTTTTTTAAAACAAAAGAGGGCAGTTTGGTCTGCCACAGTCCCTTTCCTCCTTTCCATTTTTGCAATACTTTCTGCTACATTTTCCTATGAGTTCATGTATTTTCCAGTGCCGGGGAACAAGAGCAAGTTCTACGAGCAGTGGTGTCTGGCACAGAGCCCTGAGCACGGGCTTTCCTACCATGTCCGAGTGGGATCTCACTGTTGGGCCCTGCTCCACCTACTCTTTTCTTTCTGCTCTCCGCTCAGTGCTCTGGCCTCCGAGGGAACTTCTAACAAGGCAAAATCCCTTCTTCCCACCTCTCTCTCCTCTGGCCAGGTCCACCGCTTGAAACTGTGCAGGAAGATGCAAACATCTGCTGAAAGTTGGGTGTTGCAGGCATATCAGCCCGAAGCACGGTGGGTTTGGGTCCGATGGGACTCTCTGACATCCCCACAGTGTGGCTGATAATCTCTGGGCAGCCTCGTGGTTCTGAAACAAGGGAACAGAAAGCAGAGAGATCCATGAGCCACAGCCCTTCCCCGTGTTCATAATGAAATGAGATTTGAAATTTTTCTGTTGCTTGTGGCCACAGTGAACCATGACAGCAATAACACAAGAGGCTGGCGGCAGTGGCTTTGTGCTACGGTGTGTAGACTGTCATCCATTACTGTTTCCAAATGAGAAAACAGCTAATTCAATCTATCCCAAGCTGGCTGCTCACGTGTGAGAGACAGACGTGTGCGGCTCACCCTGGAAACCAGCAGGAGCCTTCGTCCACAGAGATGCTCTCTTCCCTTGAGTGAAGGCACTGAAGAGCTATCATCTGGCATGCTTGCCTTTCCTTTCGTTCCTACTCTCCCATGAGTAACTCTGGGCTGCACATCCAAGGGACCATGGGGCACAGATCTAATAAGCTACATACTATTCTTGGGAGATGAAGATGCAGGCTCAGAATTGGCAAGGCATCTGGGACCAAGAAGGCCAAAGTTACAGAGAAAGAGGACTTGGAACAAGTCAGATATACCTCAGTCCAAAGCCTCAGGGGTTGGCACCAAGTACCCAGGAACAAGTGGCTCCTGGGAGCCAAAAAGGACTTAGGCAGTTTCTTCTGGGTGGTAACAAAAACCTGTGTATGGGAAACACTCAGAAAGCATGACCCTGGCCAATAAAAGCTTCCAATACCCTAGGTCCCAGGGCACCGGAGACAGGACAGGACAACGTTCTTTTACCCCACTTTAAAACCAAATCTTCTCTGAGGGATATCCCGCCACCCCAAACCTGCCTCCCCCTTCACCTAACTTAATTCTGATATCATCTCACACTTCCAATTAATATTGTCAGGAAGCATGATAAGTTAAAAAAACAAAACCTAAAATCACTACCTTCCCAAACAAAATGAAACAAAACCCCACCACCAAAAGACATAGCCGGTTCAAAAATTGGAGCTAAAACATGCAGACTACAAAGAAACAGAAAATAGAGAAACTCACATTTCACCAACGAACCTGAGTCCCTAAAGACAATGAAGTGGAAACTCTAGAAATTATAAGCGGAACAGAAGAAATAAGCCTGCGGTAGGGACTTCAGCAGTGGACGGGACTCAGCGGAGGAGAGAGCAAACCTGGGTGAGGAGAGGAAGACGGAGGAGACGGGACAGAGAACACAACTCCGCCTGAGAGACCAGTGCCAGGATAACAGTTCCCATTACCGCAAACCTGCACGGAGGGGGCACCGCACGAAGCAGAAGCCATGCTGGAAAAGACATTAACTGAGGGCTTAACCAAAATACCAAAGAAGTCAAACCTCAAGTTAGAAGAAAATTACCATGGATACCAAAACAGGGTAAATTAAAAGGGCTTACTTTTAATGCTAGCTAGTATGACAAAATCCAAGACAAAATCTTAAACACTATTGGGGACCACGATGGAACACCAATTTTTGTGTTGTATTTTTCAGCTCTTATTAAAATTCTCCGTGTAGAAAACCCCAGTCCTGGTGTGAATATTTGAATAAAGCACAGGGTGAATGCCTGTGTCTTCTGGACACCACCAGTACAATCCACAATCAATATTTAAAAAGAAATGCTTGGTGTGCTATTAACTAACTGTATGGTCTCCCAAGTCCGTGCTTCCACTTTCCAGTGGCAGCTGTGTGGGAAAGCAAACACACACTGTTTACAGCACCCCTCCCCTTCACCGTCTTCATTCACATTTATCTGCATTTATTTTCCATCAAAGACATACGGGAGGAGACCAGAACACGGTAGTGACACCAGCTGGTCCTGCCCTCAGGAGGCAAGCATTTGTCAGAGAATGAGGCCTGGACGGAGTGTCGTCTGTGACTTCTACGGAGACCCCTGGATGACGCCCTCTGTCTGGAGGCTGCCTACAGAGTTCATCAGTTACTTTGCTTGTTGCTGTTAAGGGAGGAGTTTATTTTTGCTGCCAGTAAGGGAGCACAGCCCACCACGGTGGGGTATGCATGGGAGCAGGAGAATGAGACAGCCGATGCGTCTCCACTAGGGAAGCAAAGTGTGGGCAGGAAACACGGCTGAGCTATAAAGCCTCAAGGCCCACCCCTAGTGATCCACCTCCTCCAGTGAGACTCTACCTTCCAGAGCTTCCGGAACCTTCCAGAACAGTGAAAGCAGCTGGGGATCAAGAGTGTATAAACACAGGAGCCTGGACAGAATTCACATTTAAATAGCAACATAGAAGAGGTGGCGTTTGATTAAATCCAAGGAGGACAGTGGGCTTCAGGTGGGCACAACAGGCTTGGAGAACACCAACCACTGGCCTGCTGCCCATGGGGGAGACTTGTCCCCACATTTCACTGGTGGTACTTTGAGAAGGTTCTGGTCATGCGTATTACGGATGCACACATGGACGCACGGACGGACGGATGGACAAACAGATGAGGAGGAGTGGCTGGCTTCAAGTTTAGAGCTAGCATCCTGAGGATGATGTGCAAGTTCTACCAGAGCCTGGCTGGAGGACAGCAGGACGTGTGGATCATCCCTGGGATCAAGTTCAGGGAGCAGCACAGATGTCTGGAATCTTTAGAGCTGCTCATCAGAGAAATCACACACAAGCCAGCAGGAGACAGAGGCACGCAGTACCCACCACCTGTCCATGTGACTGCAACTGCTCCAGGAGGCCCCACACTGCGTAGGACAATCCTCATTGCTCCTGTCTCTGCTTGCTGAGACACTGAGCCTTGAGGATCCAGGGGACCCATGCCAAGATTCAGAAGCACTCAATATGCTTACATGGCGCCACAGATTCCCTTCAAATGAGAGCAGGCAGAGGGAAATCAAATCCCACTTTGTTCATGTTATCATCGTGTTTTCCCAGAAAATAGCGAGCCCAGCACTTCCCATGAAAGTGGCTTTGTTTATCATTCATTAGCACCAACTCTGGGGGCACTGTGGCAGTATGGTTCCCTCTTGTTCCGGACCTTGGGTCAGTCCTTAACCCTTTCTTTACAGAAACAGTTAGTTGCCTAAGTACCAGGTTGCATGTTCATGCATTTGGTACGGCAACCCCCCCGCAGGTATATGGTACAATTTCTTCTGCAGATCCCCTTTCCCTGGCTGCATTCAGGAATGCATTCAGCAAACGACAACCTCTACACAGCATAATGTCACAGCACTTACTATGTGGACCTTGGCATTCACAGAAACAGGTGTTAGCTGCTTTTCTAAGTCAGGAGGGGGAGAATGCAGACACCAAGAAGACTCTGGTGGAGGTACCGGTTTGCATGGCAAGAGGAACACACCTGCCGTGCTAAGAGGCTTCCTTTTGGGACACCCTGCTAAGTTTTTCTGTCTAGTATCCTTGCTGTCAGAGCAGTGCATGTGATAGAAACCCCACAGAACTCGGGAGTATGCTGAAATCTTACTCAAGGAAGTTACAGGCTCCAATCAAGCAGCAGTACTCAGACCCTCTGCACAGGTTTCTAGAAATTCGCTCATGAGAAGAGCAGGCCGAATAATGGCCACTGCTCTGTAACTTCAGCATGAGGGTCACAGTATCGCTACTGGTGAAATGTCACTAGCCAGGATAGTGAGCCACCTTGTCCTTCAGAGAAACGGACCTACGGATACCACAGAAGGGGCAACAAGTTTTGAAGCAACTACTCAGAGAGGGTCTACAGGGCAGCCTCAGCCCTTTCAGACCCTGCCTTCCTGAGGCATGAAGCCGTGGCAGGCAGAGGTCTGATGGGCTCCTGCCCAGAAACCATTAGAATCTTCTTGACAGCATCGTTGTATTTTATCCACATTTTACATCTGCTGCTCAAATGCAGAGGAGGGGCTGGAGGGACAGTACCGTGTTTAAAATTCCAAGACCACCCCACTTTCTGGGTTTTCCTCCAAGCCTGTGTGTATATCTATGGTGTCCTATGGTTTAGCGGTACAGAAACCTCTGCCTAGCATCTCTTCCCAGGCCAGGCGGGAACCGGGGGGCATATGCCCAACCTCTTGGGATTTCAGGAATGCCTGCACTCTTCTCCTCTCGGCTTCCACTTCCTCCACTTCCTGTACCAGAACAAGGGTGAGGAGGGGTCACTGGCTTTCTTCCAAATGATCTATTTTTATGCTTTCTTTCAAAAGCTGCTGCAGGAGTGCTCTGTGGGAAGCTGGGCATCAGTCATTCTACACTGGCTTTAAGTTAACAAGAAGACTCTGCTTATAGCTAGATCACTAGAAGCCTAAACATTAAGAATCTTATTTCCTTCCATCTATCCATCCATCTATCCATCCATCCATCCATCCATCCATTTCCATCTGCCTTCTTCCCTTGTTACTGGTCAGACACAAGTTAAATAAGCAGCATCCTTTGCCATCATGTGAGAACCCGGCCATGGTAGCATCAGAACATCTCTTAGCCTGACTCTCACTGGCATAACACATGGGAATACTGGATACATTCTCAAGTTGTGGGGCCTCGGAGCTCTTCTGCCTTATAATCTTATCAATTGAGGGCACAATAGATGGTTTCTATTTCCAGAAGGCAAAACATTTTTATGGGAGGTTTGGTGGTAGTGAAATTTTAAAAAGATATCCTTCTGCTCTCTAAAAATAAAAGGTTATTAGAACCAGTTTTCTGGAAGCAAGGGGGAAAACGGGCAGGCAGTCATATATAATGAGAGTTGGGAAGCCCCAGACACATGTTTCTTGATTGAATCTAACCCTGAATCTCTAGCCCTGCAGCTGGTACACAGACACACATGAAAACATATGAACAGCAAGGTTCATGCTTTCCTGTTGCCAAGCTGCTTCTTGGTAACTTCTGAGGTCAATGTTTATGGTGAATCAACTCGGCTCTTGATACAAGCAAGGTTTTCATTTCCACCAGAGGACGGAGGCATCCTAACTATTGTTGTGGCGGTGGTAATTACTATCAATTTTAAACAGGGTCTCATGAAACTCAGGTTGGCTTTAGACTTACAGTGTAGTCAAGGCTGGTCCCGAAGGCAGGATCCTATGACTTCCGCCTCTCAAATTCTGAGATTATGCAAGTTACACCACACCTAATTCCCATCAGCCAACAAATGGCTCACCCTTCGGTGATGTTTTCATCTCCTTTAAAAGAATCCTGCCAGTCTTTCCTTTAACCAAGCAACCAAGGCACCAATCTCGTGGCTCATTACAAGCAGGGCCCTATGTTTTCCCGATCTTTAGAGATGCTCCATTTAAATTCAAAAATTCCGACTGAAACTGGGAAGCAAACACCCTGTGCTTCTCCCTCAGTGCTGCATACAGAATTCCAATGTTGAAGCTCTGAAAAGAGCCTTTCTCTTCACAGAGTGGCTCAAAGCAGCCTGACCCTGGGATGCAGGAAGCAGGGCCAGCATCTCTGGAGGCCCCAGCAGATCACAAGAGAGGAGCAGATCTTCTCTTTGCAGAGTGCCTCCTGCAGCTCACAAGCATCCTGAAGACACACTGTGGTCTCAGGAAAACGAACACTTCCCACCTGCTGAACCTTCAGGAAAAACAGACGGAAGGATGCCTTTCCTGAAGAGACTGAGATACCTGGAGACCACACGCAGCTGGAAGACAAGCTGTCACAGAACTCAGACTGAGAATGTGGTCAGTGGACGAAGGACAGAGAGCCCCGACTTGCCTGGTGACAGAATCCTTCCAAAGTCAAATCTGAGGACAGGCCCCCACGATGCTCAGCCATACCAGCACTGTTATTATTTTATTGTGACAAAAACAGACACGGGCTACTATCCTGGTCACCTCTAAGTGACAAACTCAGTGGCCTTAAGTCCAACTTTCATGGTTGTTGAACCATCGTCCCCATCCATCTCCAAAACGTGTTCTTGCAAACTCAAACTCTGTCCCCTATTAACCAGCTCTTTTGCTCCCCTGCATCCTAGCCCTTGGCAACTCTACTCTCCTTTCTGTCTTTAGAAATTCCACTTTCACAGATCATGTAAGTAGATTATGCAGCACTTGTCCTTTAGCGACTGGTTTATTTTACTTAGCATAAAGTCCCTGTCTTTCGTGAGCACACATGGGGGTCTGCACCAGAAAGTCCTCCCCTGCTCAGGCCGAACATCCACCCAATGAGTGACACCCCTATTCTGCCTGTCAGTCACAGACTCTCCTTTACTAGTCCTTTGGCCAGTTTGGGTGGGCACTGTAGCAGAAACTGGCCCCAGTGACCCATATTTGCTGTTCCCGAGCTGTGACCACCCAGTGGGGGTGGAGGTAAACATGCATAAATGAGGAGAGGGCTAGTCAAGTTACAGCTAGGGTGAATGGAGAGAAGGCGGTCAAGCTACAGCTAGGGTGAATGGAGAGAGGGCGGTCAAGCTACAGCTAGGGTGAATGGAGAGAAAAGGAACACATTGGTTCCCCCATTCCTAGGGAAGCCCTCCTTATGCAGAGAAAAAAAAAGGCAAAACAAAACCCAGACATCCCAAACAGAGGGCCTGTTTTCACCATACTGGAGAAACAATCTATGGTGAAATCTTCCTTCAAGATCTGTGGGTTGACTGGGGCTGGGGATGGAGGCCACATCATAGCAGACCACTGTCTCCAGGGGAACAGAGCAGGACCAGCCAGAACGTACTGGTGATGCTCCTAGCAAGCTCTGGTTGCTCCAAATTTCTAGTCCCCCAAAGAATTCTAGTCCCATAATTGGGTCTGCACACAAGCAGAGCCCAGCTGTTCTGCAGAGATGGGGCCCGTGGGTGCTGAACCCTATTCCTTAGCCCTATTCAGGCAAGAACTATCAGTCAGTACTTGAGGGCTTCACAAACAAAGCCCCCAAAGCCAGCACAAGCACTTCCTCTTATTCCGACCACATCACCGAGTTCTGCTCTGATGGTGCATTGTGCTCTGACTCTGGATGCAGAGACACCACTCCTGTTTGATGTCTCTGACTGGGACTCAGAAACTATAAATCCAACAAAGTCATCCTTAGATGACCTTTATCTCTACTGCACCCACACCCCCAGCCCACAAAATTCACAGGACCACGGGCAGTTTGCAGAAGATTCCCTGCATCCTTCCTAAGCTGGAACCTCACTGGTTGGATTCCCAAGGAAGCCCCCAAGGAGGCAATGGTACCTCTGCCCAGAACTTCTGATATTGTGAACTACAGTGTACATAATACCAAGAGGCACATAATACTCCAAAAACTCAGCTTTGGTCAAACATACTTAACAAAAAGGTATGTTATCACTATGGGACAGACCACAGTGATGAAATTTGGTGTCAGACTCCCGACACTCAACAAGACATTTTACCTGTCTTTCAGAAAAAAGCATAGAATATCAACATGTTACCAGTCTGAGTGGCACTTAACAGACCTCCTCAACTTTAGACCTACTTGCAAATGCTCACACCAGCACCCAGTATAATCACTTCTTTATCTAATGGCTGCACCATGGAGTTACCATGTTCAAAACAAGGGTGCCGGGACAGTGGCTGTCAGCTGAGGCTTGATGCCTTAGCTTCTGCACCTGGAGGGAACTGACATTCCCCCTGCACCAGGTTCTCAACCTGATTCTTGGATTTCCTCCCCACCCTGGTCCATCTTGCTGTGCAAAGGTCCATGGGTTAGAATTCTGGTGTCTCATAACTCAGGGTCTTAGCTCAGTCTACCATAATCAACAAGTACCCACTAATCTCTCACTGCTCTGGATCCTGGAGGACCAGCGGTTTCTCTATCATCCCATCTATTGTTATTACGGATGATATCTCCTCCCCTTTGCCTCCCTTCTTGTGTCTACAACCTAATCTCCTCTTACAATAGGGCCCACCGTCATACTGGACTAGGCTCTACCTCAGGGGACTCCAACTTAATGACCTGCGTGAAGATCTTATTTCCTACTACAGTGACACCTGAGGTCAGGCTAGGGCTTCCACTCAGCCCTAACACAGGAATATGATTTCAGGAAGTGTAGCTTTGCTTGATGGCAGCAGAGTGGTCTCAGTTGGGGTTCTTGAGGATCAATGAAGGGAGGACATGCAGTGTGTACACAGCATGATGAGGCCGTAACTACCCACTAAGGCAGTGGTTCTCAACCTTCCCAATGTAGTTCCTCATATTGTGGTGACCCCCCAGTCATGATTATTTTCATTGCTACTTCATAACTGTAATTTTGCTACTGTTATGAACCGGAATATAAATATCTGTGTTTTCTGATGGTGCTAGGTGACCCCTGAGAAAGATTGTTGGACCCCCAAAGTGGTTGCCATCTCCAAGTTGAGAAGGATTGGTCATAAGGTTAGTCTAAGGAAGAAGCAGGAGTTAGCACGATGCTATGTGTTGCACAGAGGCAGCTCCTGAATTCTCTTCCATGGTGTGCAGGAGGGGATGCCGACCAGGCTGAGTCACAGCTCCAAAGTAGACCACCCTACCTCAAACCCTGTGTTCCATAAGGCCCTGCACCAGCCAGAGGAGCATGGAAGAACCAGCTCACAATGTCTCCCTTCTGATTCTCCTCCCCTCTTGACCTGCCTGCGGCTTATGGGGCAAGCTATGGAAGCCCTGAGAAGCATAGGGCCCTAAATGGGCAATGTACCTCTGCCCAGAACTTCTGACGCCACGGGCTGTAGAACACACAATGGGAGCCTTTGTGTTTCTCTCACAGGTTTCTAATCTCACTTATTTCCAGCATGCCGGCTATCCACGCCAACTCACTTGAGAGTGTCAACTCATCCCTTAGCTTCAGTGCTGCCATTTTGCTTTTGGCTGGCTCTCCCCTCCTGGGAGTAGTGCCTGGCAAGCGTCACATGCAGAGTGCAGGGCTCCTTAGGCAAGTTCAAAACCTCAAAACTGGCCAAGTCACTCGCTCTGCCCAGATGCTGCCAGGCTGTGCTGGCTCTCAGCTGGACTTCCAGTGAAGTTTTAAGTGCATTAAAATTGCTCCGAAAGCAACAACTAATCAATAGGTTGATTCACAGCAAGCTGCAGTTTCTGCCATGAAGGATTCCTTTTCTGAGAAGGATATCCTGTGACGGAACCTTCTGCGCCCAAAGCTCTCAGCTGGCTTTGTTGGAGGATTCTTGTCTCATGGTAGTGAGTTCAGGGCTCCCAATGCTGTTGAAGGTGCTTCAAGGGGAAGGCTGACACAGCAGGAAGTCCCCTGAAACTGACATTGTCCAGCAAGCAGGACAGGATAGATGGGCAGCTACAGAAGACGCTGGGCCATCCACCCATGTCTAGTGACAACATCCACTGGGCATTTCCTGGAGTCTCAGGGGTCTTCTGTCATGACAGAGGCAGGAGGTTCCAGCATAAAAGATTGCACTAGAACATCTAACACTGGGCAGAACCAGTGTCCAGATCCAGGCCCTGGATGTTGGTATTTTATACAGCCTTAAAACACAGAATGAAGCCATAGGCAACAGCGACATCAAGTACAGCGGAGAAGTGTGTGGATTTGGGAGAGATAATGGGGCAAAAATTAGTTGTAGGATGGAAGCTACATCCCCCACCCAGGTGGACTATTATGAAGAAAGGGAAGTGGAAATGGTTGTTAATTTACCTGTGACAAACACAGTACTGACAGCTGTGAATAAATATCCTAAATAAGTTAGTAAATTATCTATCATGCACTGGGTCCAAGGCAGGACTGAAGAACTACTCTAATCAGGATTTCTGTCCCCGAGGAGGAGTGAGTCCCTACTCAGGGTCCCCAGAGCACTGCCTGTCCCCAGCCCAAGTGCAGCCGTCCCAGCCATCCATGCAGCCACCTGCAGCTCAGCCCCCATGCCTTTCCTTGGCCTCCTCTCTGCAACTCTGCATTGCCAGTCACATAGCACCACACTTCGAAATCTGTGTCCCTTCTCATCCCTAATACGTCTGCATTTACCTGCCACAATTTTCATTCTCTCCAAGTGACACCCACGGTGAAGGTCTGTTTAACAATCCACATGTCTTGGATGGTTGGGAAGAGACCCAAAACAAGGAGGTCATAAAGAAAAGGCCCTTCCAAAGTGTTGTGTCACTCTTCAGGAAGGAGAGCCATCAAAGCATCTATATTTAAAAGTGAGGGACCTCAGACCACTCCAAGTAATGAACCTCATAAGCAATACTAAGACATCTCTACGCAGACATAGACTCAAAACATTATACGAAACCTAAGAAGAAATACCCCCACTCTGTGGTGTTTCAGAAGTTATGTCAAGGTAAGGAAAACAGAGATGAGGAGAGAAAAGGGAAACAAATAGAAAAACATGTATGGCCATATTTTCCACAAACACAGAAAAGATAATTAATAAAGTCCTTGGTTCCTCTGGAAGTGATTTGTGTGTGATACCAGAAGCATGCCTTGTTGTGTTTTGAACAGGGATCTTTCCAGCTCTATTTATAGAGTATCTTCCATTCCTCACTGACCAGCACCAACCATCCCATCTTACATAGGTCTTTAATGCTTGCGGAGTTTGGAAGAGAAGCGTCCCTCAAAGGTCAATGTGTTCAAATGTTACAGGCCTGCTACCCAGTATGAAACTGTTGAGATGTGGTGGGACCTTTAGGGGGTGGAACCTAGTGGGAATTCTGTAGGTCACCGAGGGATAAACTTCAAGGGAAATACATTCTGCTGTGGAATACTCCCTTTGTATCCTGAGTGAGGATTTGTCACTGTGATTGGCTTAACAAAAAGCTGACTGGCCAATAGCTGAACAGAATAAGGTTAGGCACGAGAGCCAAACCGAGAATGCTGGGAAGGGGAAGGGCAGAGTAGAGGGAGATGTCAGCTAGCCTCGGGAGGAAGCAATGCTGGGGGACACATAAAGCCATGAGCCACATGGTAATACGTGTATGAATAAAAACGAGTTTAATTTAAATGTAAGAGATACACAGTGATAAGCCTGAGCCATCAGCCAAGCATTTGCAATCAGTGTAAGCCTCTGAGTGGTCACTTGGGAACTGGCGGGCAGGAGAGAAACGTCATTCTACAACATTCCCTTCCTTTCCCTCTCCCTATTTCATGAAGATTTTGCTCTGTCATATGACAAGCCTCCCCACCACAGACCATAAGCAAAAGAGGCAACAGTAAACATGGACCAGAACCTTCAACACTGTGAACCAAAATAAATCAAGATTGGCTGAGGTCTCTACCTTCATGAAGATCCTACCTCCCGACAGTTATACATTGATAACTCAGGCTCTTTACTGTTTAAAATTAGAAAGAGTTTACAAAGTTCCACTCACAGAAATAATAATAAAATTTAAATTAAATGTGTAGATGAAACTCAGAAGACTCATAACCATTATGACATATCTATGCCTAAATATGACTCTTTTTACTTATTTATAGCTTTTAACTATCTCTGACTAAGCTTTGAAAATGTTCCTTTTTGTGAACAATGTCATTTTAAACAACCTCTGAGTAATTTATTACTCCATATGGTCACTAAGATATTATCAACCTGACTATCCCAGCCCAGGTATAACATGAGTTACAAAGGTGTCTGAGACCTTGGTAATGACAGAGAACCTACCAGATACCAGAGTGGATGGGGCCACGGGGGAGTAGATCTACAAAGATATACTCTGAAGTATGATGAGCGGCAGGCCGGAAGCTTATGTCTTCTTCCGGAATGTATACAGAAAAGGTTCTATGATTAGATCTTGTCTTTTTTAGACTCTTCTCGTTTTCTCTCTTACCTCCTGATTACTTTGAGGAAGCTCCACAGAACATTCTGGAAGCTTTTCTAGCCATATCCAGTCCCTCAAGGAAGCTGACCATCCTACTGCTCACCACGGTCTTTTAGACACGTTTAACCAAGTATTCATCTTTTCCTGAGGCTAGTCTAAATCAAATACCATTCAGAGGCTACCACCCAAAGCTGTGTGTCACTCTGCTCGTTAATGGCAGAACTGAGGGTGAACCTATTCCCTGATTTCCCAGGTAATAGTCTATAATGATCCTCCTGAGCCTTCCGTTCTCACTGTGACCTGTGACCCAGTACCTTTTAGACGCAAGTTAGTCCCAGAAATGACGGAGATGAAACACACGGATGCAGTGCTCTCTATAGCCCCAGGATGGAGAAGAGGTCCCAGACCCGCTGAGATGGCTGTCTGACCAGCTTCCACACTGGCACCTACCAGTCTGGCCTGCTTCCTTTCAGCGGGCAGCTGTACTCGAGTTTGTCGGAAGGAGCAGGGGGCAGGGGCAACTGTGGACAAACTGTCCTCAATGTCATGCTCTCACCCAAACTGGGAGTGACCACAGTCCCCACCCCACCTCAACTGACTTTCTTAGTGTTTCAGGGCAGGGCTGAACAAGCTGTGGCCACAGATATGCACACCGACTCATCCTCGGTAACACTGAGAAACCTCGGTACCAATTTACCCATGATTTCCCCAGAGTAAGAGGCAAGAGAGGCAGCTGGCTCAGGTTGCATCCCTCCAGTATATGCCAGGCACACTGCTATGCCACACGTAGGAACCGCCTCACTTAATCCTCCAACATGCTGCACATCAATGACCCTTCCTGTACCAGGGACCGGGAGACAGACTCTTGACTGGTTTACGGGAAGTCAACAGGAACCTGGCTCCCATCAGCACCACCGAGGTCTCTGCATCTGCAGCCCGCTGCTGGAGCTGTCTCCCTTACATGCGTGTATCGTAAGACATGTCCTGGACAGGGCGAGGAGCCTGTTTCATACATTTGCCCTGAACACAGGGAAGACACGGGCCCACAAACACACAGCATGGAAGCCCCCCACCCTGTACCCTAGGCTCTACCATTTTGCTACAGGCTGGTGGTAAACATGAGCCCCATGTCAATGCGGATAGATGGCCACACTTTCCATCTCAGCGAAGACTCGGAAAACCTTTCCATCTAAGCTAGCCAATTTAGAATACACTGACATATATATGGAATTCATGGAAAATGGTGATTTTATGTGGGCCCACTAAAAGAGCAGAAAGCTTTTGAAAAGGCATGTTCTTCTATTTGATTTGAAGTGTCTCTGGCTCTTAGAAGGGACAACACATAAAACTTGCAACCAGGGCCGGGCGTTGGTGGCGCACGCCTTTAATCCCAGCACTGGGGAGGCAGAGGCAGGCGGATCTCTGTGAGCTCGAGGCCAGCCTGATCTACAGATCGAGTTCCAGGACAGCCTCCAAAACAACACAGAGAAACCCTGTCTCGAAAAACCAAAAAAAAAAAAAAAAGAAAAGAAAAAAGAAAAGAAAGAAAAATATTTGCAATCAGGAAACACATGGCAGACCCTTACCTGCCTGGGCTTGTCTTGGGCTATGCAAGGAAGGCTTTCTCTCAAGCATATGGCTCTTTCCCCCTCTCTCCCTTAACTCTGCCCATGATGTGAGCTGAAACATACACCCAGTCTCGTATCTGTAGCATGTCCACGCAAGGACAGACGGACGCTGCTGGGGACCACATAATCCTCCCACACCACCTAGAGCCCTGGGATTCCCTCACCCCGCGTGTGGGGGAGGCAACCCCAGCCCCACACCAGGAGGGGAGGACAGTGAAGGTATCAGCTGCCTCTGGGTTGCACACACTCTGCCAGCAATCTGAGTAGATTACTTCAGTAAATGTCTGTTTTGTTTCAAAGTTCATGGATTTGTTTAGAAATACTCCCTTCGACTGCTCCGAGCATAGAAGACTCCAGAGAGGGCCTCCTTGAAACCCCACAGTCTGTTCTACAGGCTGCCAGCCTCCTTAGTAGGAACAGTGCTGGCCCCTGGGAGCGATGCAGGGGACGGTCTCTTGAGGACCTATGGGGTGGGCTGAGACAGAGAGAGTGCAGCAGGCCCATGGTCATTAGTTTGGGCAGAAGGATGCTCAAAATGCCACACATCTGTAAACCAGGCTTTTGTTCACCCAAAGAGGCTCAGCAAAGACAGAAATCTTGGCTTCCCCTGAAGGAGCAGCCTGGCTCAGATCAAGGGTGGGTTATCTTGCCCCAAAGCCTGGGAACCTGAGGAATGTCACTAAGTGACAGGGGGACACGGAGCACTAACCAGTCTTGCTATCTTTCCAAGCCCCATTTCACCTAGGTACCGTGGCCACTGGAACTAGTTCTGTCTCCTCCTTCCTAATCCCACTGCTACCCTCCCCCACACCCCAGATCAGGTTTCAGCAACTGGATGTGTCCAAAGGAGGCAGAGCACAGAGACGCCGGGAACACAGAAACAGCTCCGGGGGGAGCCACAAGGCCAGCTGTTGGCTTACCTGGGCACCTGGGATCCGGTCAGTCCATGGACGGCCTAGAATCTGTGAGCCTTACGGAAGGCACACTGCTGGTCTGTCTCCAGCGGCCCCGGGTGGTGAGTCCCGTCCCAGCGGCCCGTCCCCCACCCACCCTGGGAGGGCTCTGTGTTCTGCCTGTCCCGGGGGAGTCAGGGCGAGAGGCGGGGCGGCCACCTCCAAAGAGGCCCATTCAGAGGCGGCGGGAGAGCGGGTCGCAGGAAAGAATCCCCGGATTGTTGGGCCGCCGCTGGCTGCTGCGGGCCGCCTGCCCAGTCAGTGCCTCCAGACTTGGCCCCGCCCGCTCCCGCTGCAGTTCCCTTCCTTTTCACTCCGCTTCCCTTCTTCCTCCTCCCCTCTTCAAGCTCTGGAAACCTCCCTGCTGAAACCCACCGCAGCTTAATGCCACGGCAAGGCCAGAGTCCCACCCGGCAGAGACCGGTCAGGGCCAGCAGCCACGCCCCACACCCAACTCTTCTCAGCAACCTGAGGACCCCGGCGTTCAGGAGCCTTGCCTCCCCTGCGAGGAGACTTTCCTTCTTCGTTCCTTTTCGGGTAGATGGGGATCCTCTGTCCCCCACAAAGCCTTCACTGCACAAAGCAACCCGGAGACTTCAGCTACAAAACTGGCCCCTTGGTATCTGCTCTAACCGTGCAGGCTTTCCTCCTGGTTCCAGAAACTGATCAGGAACCAGCCTCCTCGCCTGGCTGGTAACCTTCCTACCAATGGTCCTGGGCAGCGTCTACACCTATGTCCCCATCTTCCTCCAACTCTCTTCAAGTGCTTCCTTCTGTCTGAAAGAACCCCAAGTCAACTACCAAACTCCTATAACTCCTTCAAAAGTGCTTACAAACAACACCACCTTTCTTCCTCCCTTCCTTCTTTCCTTCCTTCCTTCCTTCCTTCCTTCCTTCCTCCTCCTTCCTTCCTTCCTCTTTCAGTTTGAGACACTTTCTTGCTCATTTAGCAGAATACCGGTTCTATTACTTGAGCACTGAAACCAGCTGTTTGCACAAGACACACCAGTCTAAGTGTTACCACAAAGGGATGGCAGCACAGAGGGGTCAGTCAGTCCTGCTTTGTCCTGTCTGATGGGAGAGGCTAAGTCTCACTCGCTCTGCAAACGTGAGCTTCTAGAAACTTCTAGAAGGTTCTCCCTGAACTTCTTCAGAAGGGAAGGGTCTACGTCCCCCTCGGGATGCTTCCTTGCCAGCACCACTTTTGCTTCGTGGCCACAGGGCTCTACACGGACATAAGCTTCCAGCTGATCATCTTGCTGAATCTAAGCGTGGTAGCCTCATCAGGAGAGGCCCCTCAGTCCAGGCTCCTCCAGGCCACGTGTCCAGGGCAGAGCCAGGAAGACCCCTGTGAAGATACTTCCTCCCTCTTGTTTATGTGCCTGCAAAACAGCTGCTCTTGCTATCGGAAATGCCTGGCCCCAGCCCAACAGGCTCGGCAGCAGGCTCAGGGCTTGGTGGATGTGCCAGCCTTTCCAGTCCGTGACTTTAGTCAGAGGAAGGACACTTTCTACGGCAGGTCCATCCCCTCTGTGGGTCTGTTCCACCTATCCACAGGCCACAGGATTGGGGGCAAACCCACAGAGACAGGCAGCGGAGGAAGCTGACATACTCTTCTTGTGACTGGGTCAAAGCAATGAGCCAGGCAGTTCTGAGTGGGTCTCCTAAGGCTTTGGAGAGTCTCTTAGGAGACTTGATTATCTCCTCCTCTCCTCAGTGGCAGTGGGGTGACTCTGAAGCAGTGCTTCCTTTAGAAAGTCCTTCTCAGAAACACTATGTTTCTTCTATAGTTGAGGATGTGTACCTGGACAGGAGGTAGACGCTCTGAACCAGCAGGAATGTCCATCAGAGGGGAGCAAAATCCCAAGATGGAGCAGAGCACCAACCAAGAGTTCCTGGAGAGGACCAAAGCCCCATCAGCAAGGGTGCTGGTCCTGTGACAGTCTGCTCTACACACTTTGGGCTCGGGCCCGTTGTGGAGCTGACACACTGGTCCCTAGCCTGGAAAGCCTTGCCTTTAAGTCTATTCACTACAGAAAAACTTTTGTTTCTCAGTGCTAGAGATGAACCATGATCTTAGGCATATCCTACTAGTGACTTAAAGCCCCAGCCCGAAGCAGCACAGGCTGGCCTCCAACTCAAGGCTCTCCTGCCTCAGCCTCCTGAGAGCTGGCACTCCAGCACTCCTGCAGCAGCTAGCAGGTTCAAGACCTGGCTGGGACGACGCAGAAGAGAGGAAGGAAGGAAGGAGCTGAGGTGAAAAAGCTCACACTGGAGGAAGGCATGGGGGTGGGGAGGAGAGGCTGTCAGTGGGCTGGAGTGTAGCAGCCACAGAAAGAAGAAACTGTGTGCCCATTTGTGGCCAATACCCTTTAGCAGGGGAGGGGAGGGATGGGCATGCTTGGGGCCCACTCTAAGACAGCATTCCAGCAGTTTGGAGGCGCTCTGGCTGGCCAGCCCCAAGTGTGTATCAGTTCATATAGGCTCTTGAGTCATACATGCCCCGGTAACTTTCCCCATTGCACTTCAGGGGTGCTGGGCAGCAAATCAGAAGCAAGGACATTGTCCTCACAGTCAGCTGCCATGTGCAGGGTGCTCGCTAGGGTTTGATACATCCCCTGGAAAAAGAAAACAGGTGCTCCGTGTGTGCGCTGTGGGTTTCTTTGCCACCTACGTGACGGGCCCTGGGTGATGTAAGACAGGGGTGTCTACGCGGCCTGCAGGTCTTGTCTGCAGCAGCAGGCGCTGTCCCAGGACAGAGCCGGACAACCCGCTAACCACCAGAGTAACCATCACCATAGCTGACATGCCCCAGTCATTCTAATGGCCTCTTCCTGTCTGTCTGGGAATCAACCCCCCAGCAGCAGACCCAAAGAGAAGGCTCCCTGGCAATTATGCAAGAAAAGGATTTTAAACAAAATACAATCCCCTCAAATCTGTGTGCCTGCCACCTCTCAGTCACCCAATGTCTTGCCCTTTCTGAGAAGACTGAAGTCCAACTGCTGGCGACACCGACTCTCCATCGTGTGCTATGCTGGGACCTGAGGAACCCCAGAATTACCTACCCATAATGTCCTGTGGAGCGCTCAGCTGCTGTGTTCCCCACAAAGAACTCAAGTGCCTGCTTTTATTTGTCTGTAATTGTGTTCACTAGTCCTGCCTCACAAGTACGGGCAAGTCTGTGCACAGTTCCCGTGCAGCACGCATACAGTGATACACTCTAAATCCAGGCGTAACCAGGGGAGACTGCAGACATGGGCATCCATGTACTGCCTATGTGACCATCTTTGTGCTGTGTCTGTCTGTATACAGTGGTCCTCTTGAGATCCTTAGTTCTATGCCACAGATTACACTACGGACGAAAAATGTGATTTAAAAATGGCACATAGACTTCACATGAATGGACGCTCTGCTCTGTCGTCCATCCCTAAATGATACAGTATAGTAACTATTGGCCATATGGGAGAATGGATGAACAGAGTAGACCAAGTCCATATTTCTGTCCTAGGCACACCCAGAGAATGGTACCCACAGGGCTCCTAGGGCCAACACTCACAAGTCCTGAAGGAAGAGTGTACATACTAGCATACTAAACAAAGGCTGGAGGACTTAACTGCATTGAAATTCTCAGGCCTTACCTCGCCCTCCTGAGGAAGCACCCTGATGTGAGGAGCTACCAGACACAGGCCCCGGTGATGGCAGGGAGCAAAAAGAATGTTCATGTCTTCAGGCTCTTAGTTGATATGCTCCTCCAGTACCTCTCACAATCCAGATCCTCCACAAACCCAGCACAGTGGGGGAACCCTGGCCAGGAATGCGAGCCTGAGGGGATGTGGCACCAGAGTTACAGAGGAGACTCCAGAGTATTACGCTGTCCCAACGCCTGAGGCTGTGTGACACCTGGAGACAAGTCTTGGACTTCGGCCAGGTGGACTAGAGGAACAGGGCCTTGGGAGATGAGAGACAAGCAGATGGCTGATATAGCCACAAGTGTCCTCTACTTGCCCTGCACAGTCCCAAGCTGCCTGCACTTAGGCGCCTACCTGGTTCAGTGTCCTCCACCCCCAGCTGTGGCCGGGTCTGCAAGGCATCTTAGGCTCCACACCTGCCACAGGCCGGGCTCCCACCCACTTCTCCAGTCTGGCGGCCAGAACTTGCTCTAGATAGCCAGTGGGAAGAGCAGCAACGGGTCAACTCCAACACAAGCTTTTGGGACATTCTCCCGGAGAGAAGACGAAATAGACTCCCCTTTCTAAGACAACATCCCTAAAAACCACACATAGCGCTCACATTCTTATTCTTTGTTTAAACCATGTTTTAAGAGGTTACACAACTTGTGCTAGATCACAGAGAGCCGAGCCTCTGTCACCATGCCCCAGAACCATCCTGTGGGCTAAGAATCATGATCAGAGCAAAACTCCTGCTGGCCACATGCCGGAATAGTCTTTACATGCTGTCTCCGAGAACAACCCTCAGGCTTGGAGAATGACTGAGCTGATGTACAGTCAGAAAGCACAGCTCTCCCTACCCCACTACCGAGCAAACCAGAGGCCACACTCCGCTCAGTTTACAGAGCTCCTCGCTCGTGGGATCCTTGGAGCTGGCCTGCCTGGTGGATGAGGTATCAGCAAGGGATGGCAACAGCTTGTGTGAGTTCTGCACTGCATTCCACACAAGCAAATTCATGTTCTCGTCGAAACAGACTCCTAACTAACAGCACACTCACAGGCAGTGCTGGGCTTTGACCTCCGTGAACCTACCCCCGATGTTTACTTTTAAATATATTTACAAGCAGTCCATCTTCCTCTGGGGTGGGGAGAAGGGAGGCTGCTGTGAATTTACTAAGCGCCATCCACTGCTGGGGCTCACGCTTCCCGGTTCACATTCTTCAGCACGCACTGGAATGCAGATGCATCACGGGCATTGGTGCAGACAGTGTGTGCCTCCCGTGCACAGCCACTCTTATGTTATGTGCACCTAGACATAAATACACAGACTGGCACATTTGCTTGGTAAGACTCAAAGCCACCAAGGCCACATAAACATCACTTGCATTTACAAATAGTACGTGCTTCTATCCGCTCTAAAAATTCCCACGACACTCATAAACATTCAGACAGAGAAGGAGCTGGGCATAAGAAGGAAAGGGAAAGCTGACTGGGGCATCTCATGACATGATGTCGAGTTTCTGATGATGTCAACTTTAAAAAGAATTGTTTGCTCTTTATTATTTATCTTTGAGATTATAGTATAATTACATCATCCCCTCTTCCTTTTCCTCCACACACTCCCCAATTTATCCTCTGTATTTGTGTGTATGTGTGTGTTTTGCGTGTATGTATATCTGCGCACCACTGCGTACGGTGGCAGAGGAAGCCAGAAGAGTGTGTGATACCCTGGAACTGGAGTTACAGACAGTTGTGAGCTGCCATGTGGGTGCTGGGACTTGAACCTGGGTCCTCTGGAAGAGCAGCCAGTGCTCCTAACTGTTGACCATCTCTCCAGCCACCCCCCAACTATTTTTCTAAGCAAAACAAACAAACTGCTTCTAGATAAGATCAACCGAGGGCCCCACCTTCTCCTCCTTTCTGCTTCCCTCCCAATACTCCTGAACCCTGCTTTGCATCCTCTGCTCTCTAAACTCCGCCAAATCCCGCTCCCCTAGTATGAATCAGTCATTCTGGTTCTTGTTCTCTGTAAACCCAGTACACAGATGGACCCAACCCCAAACCCTTCGCAAATCCTTGTGTTCACAGGAGAGACAACAGCCCAAAACGATACCTTATCACTCTGCCAAATACAAAATAGAAATTGCAAAATTACAAAAGCATTCCCTTGAAGTAAACAACAGCCATTAATCACGTCCAAAGTCCTCAAACGCTCCCTGAATAACCACTGTAAAAAGCTGTTATGTGACAAGAATGGCCTCAAACTACCGTAAGACGCTGTAATTTACTAATGACTGACCTTTCGCTTTAAAGTGGTGTGTTATGTGAATTTTGCCTTAAAAAGAAAAAAAGAACTAGTTTGGAACAGTTTGGAAAGTTAGTTATGTTAGAAAATCATGGCTTTTTTAATGAAACATTTCACCATGGTTTTTTCATTTCACTTATTTTAGAAATACCAAGGCTAAGTATCATCTAAGAAATGACAAGATATTTTATATCTTTATGCTTCATAATTTTTTTCTTTCACCTACATAAAGGTGGAGACTAAAAGATGCTTGCTTAAGTTCTTAAAAAAGGCATTTCCTTACAAAACGGCTCACTTCTGGAATGCTAAGACATTTCTGGGTACCGTGACCGCTTATGTTTCTGGGGTACAATTTGGCTGAAGCGACGATGCAGGAACAGACAGCTGCACTCCAGGGCTGTGCTGGCTGTGTGGTCACCATCCTCACAGAGCTCAAGGGGTCATGTCAGATGCTGACCCTGCCTCCCCTCCCTGTGTCTATGGCCATCTCCTATGCCATCCTCCACCCTTTATGTTCTCACAAGCCTCTGGGGGGGGCAGCAGCATTCCTGTGCACCAACACTGAAACAGCCCTCACTTGTCGGGACTGGTGCGTCTGTGCAAGCCACGAGGGGCCTTGGGTGAATAGAGCAAGGTTCCTTGGCTGAGAGAGGCCCAAGGAGCTGTGGCCCCTCCACTCATGCTCTGCTGAGGTCTGAGCACGGCCCCTCCCTACAGCTCATGTGTTAGAAAACCAATGCTAGTGCGGCAGACGAAGCTCAGAACTAAAAGCAGCGGCAGAGGCCCTATACCCTCCCTGGTCATCTCCCCACTCCCCATGGGCCGCCTTCTGCTGTGCTGTGACCCATGAAGAAGGCATTCTCTGGTCCCTGATCTCAGGCTCCCCGACTCCGGAACTGTGAGCCCAGTTTCTGTTCATGCTATACTTCCTGGGCCATAGTAGTCTGTTAAAGCAGGAAGCGGACTAAGACTCTCCACACTACTGACGCGTTATGACCACCAATGGTTTTCCACTGTTTATGACACTGCCCCTTCCTTTGCTGCTTGTGTCATGTTTTTCATGCACAGCCTTGCTAATTCTGCCTTGGGTCTGTCAGGCACTGGAACTACCCGTGCTCACAGTGGGAGTCACTTGCTGTGCTGTTCTGAAACAGAGAAACACGGAGTGAGTGCCAGAAACCGCCCTGGGCCCACCCAGTGAGAAAGCGAGCCAGGGTGTGCTCCCATCTTGCTTCTGAAGGGGGATGACTGGCAGGATGGGTGCCATCCGACAATAACCTGCCTCAGTCACCTAATCCTCCGTGTTCACTGAGACACTCCAAAGGTCAAATGGGCACCCCTAACAGAGGAACAGCCCGGTGGCAGAGCCAGCGAGAACCTTACAGTGCTGAAAAGCCTTGCAGATTCCTGGATGGATAGCACAAAAACAAAAACGTGTGCCTAATAACTCTGAACACCGTTCTTTGCAACAGAACGTGGTGGGGTGTCACACTGCCTACTGTATGGTGTAAGAAAGAAATCTAAGGTAAGCGAGAGTGCCCAAATCCCCTGAAAAAACTCTTCTCCCCTGGCAGACCTACAGCAACCCAGGTCTAACTGGCTCTTAAGAACCATCAGGTGTTGGCAGGCTCCTGTGCTGGCCACTGACCCCCCTTTCAGGTTAGTTGTTCAGGCTTTTGTAAATGAGATTTCTTCTTCTTCTTCCTTTTTTATTATTGTGTGTATGTGGGTGTGCCTGCGTGCATGCATGTGTACCACGTGTGTGCAGGAGTCCATGGAAGTCAGAAGAGGTCATCATGTTCGCTAGAACTGTAGTCACAGGTGGTTGTGAGCCACCTTTGTGGGTGTTGGCAACACAACACAGTCCTCTTCCAGAGCAACCAGTGCTCGTAAGCCATGAACCACCTCTCTAGCCCCCTAAAACAGGTTGCGTTTATTTACCCACTAGCAGACTCCAAGTATGCTGTGGCTTGCTTTCTGTTTACTGGCCAACTATTTGCTAGAGGGAGGCTTGTTCCTGGGCTGGCTGTGTGCAGCATGCTTATAGCAGGGTCCTGGCTGGTTCCAGAGGCATCGGACTCAGGAACTTTATGGTTAAACTAACCATGAGAGGACCCAGAGAGACCCGGGGGAAGTGTGAGCCACGGTCATAGGAAGCAGCTGTCTTCAGAATCAACCCAGGTTTGAGACTAGTACAAAGACTGTCTCTGCCGCCTCTGAGGCTTCTTTTCCACAAAGCCTGAGCTTGGCCATCCACACACATTCTTGTTTCTAGCAGTAATTCTGCTCAGTGATCTCACTTCTAACAGTCAACCACATCAGGTATATCTGATCAAGCTTCTCATCTCTCGGCTCTAATGTCCAAGCTCTAGGTCTTGTAGGAATCCAGTTGGACGACTTCAGCAAGAAGCCCCGCACCCGAGTGTCCTCCAGTGATTTTCCCATCCACCCTGACCCTCCCACTCCGCTCTGCTCTGTAGTGATAAAATCCAGCTTACACTGCTGCAGCTGGGGCTGAGCTCCGCAATTTCTCTGGCTGTAATGGTGTCTAATGCAATCTACTCTCCCCATTGCCCCAAACTAGTGTGCAGTGGTGTCCATTTGACATCTGCCCAGGGACAGGATTCAAATACAGGTTAACAAGAGCTTTTCATTTCCAGGAAATGCCGGTAACAACCATGCATGGGGTCACTCACTTGCCCTCCCCACAGTAGAAAAGATGTGGCATCAAGAATCTAATTCACAGAGAAAGGTGACTTTAAAATGAACATAGGATCAGCTGGGTGGAGGTGGCACACATCTGAAATCCCAGCACTCGAGAGGCAGAGGCAGACAGATCTCTGTGAGTTCAAGGCCAGCCTGGTCTACAGAATGAGTCCAGGACAGCCAGGACAGTGAAACAGAGAAACCCTATCTCAAAAAACAAAACAAAACAAAACATCATGGGGCATGTGGAGGGTGTCGAGGGGCTGGCCCAACAGGGTATGGACAGCTTGCCTGGGTTACCACAGTCTGACCCTGGAGGCTGCAGTCTCAAGTGGTTGGTCCCCGTGGCACTGACTGAGCACACGGTGTCTGCAGTGGCCTTCACTAATCTCCAAGTCTCTCACTCCACTGGAGGAAGAGATCATTCATGGCTCTACCTCAGCAAACAGTGACAGAGAAAACCTGCATCCAGACAATGAGCTGTGCGTTCCCCACCCAGAAGAGTTGACATCTGTGATGACGAACAGGACAACAGCACAGTTTGCTTGTCTTTGACTGAAAAGTTATCTAGGAACAGGCTCTTCAGACCTGGGGCTTATGCAGCTATACAAGTCAATTATTAAACTGAGTGTGCCATGTCCTGCTGACCAAAGAGAAGCTTGAAGACCAAGATGTTTGGGTGATGTCTCAAAGAGTAGCAGCCTGGGGAGATCCTCTGAGAGACAGGAACTCAGAAAACAAAATTGAAGCCAAGGTCCTAGGATAGACACTTTGGGCCATTCCAATTTCAAATTCCCCCAGGCAATGCAGACAGAGTAACCTTAGGGCCAAAATACTCTTCTTCAACTTTTCATGGCTAACCAAGACATTTCCAGTCTGGGAAGATGGGTCATTAGTCAGGCACTAAGAAAGGGCTGGCTCAGGTCAGGATGTTTCTTGGGACCTCTGATGGACTGAGATGCCTGTGGAAGATACCCAGACAGGCCAGAGGTTAGGAAGGACTCAAGGACACTGAGATTACCCACATGGTCCAGGAAGAGCAAACAGCAAACTACGTTATGAAAATTAAATGTCCAAAAGAATATATGTGGGGCTTCTTTCTACCTGTGTGTGCTCAGCCCATCCTGGGATCCCAAGAAACACGGGCAACGTCTACCTGGGAGAAACACTACAGAAATTCACTGAACTGTTAACTCCCTCCCTGCAGTGCAAAATACTGAAGGTCTCTAGGTTTCACTGTAGAGAACAAGAGAAAGTACCAGGTATTTAGGGACAGGAAGACTGGACTAGCATCTGGGTCACACAAAACAGCATGAAGAGATGACCATTTAGTGGGGTGCATGCAGATAACCCCCCTGCTCTTTGTTGGACCCCATTTTCTTAGTGAAGTGGATAGCACTTCTCCTTCAAAGCCCTTGCTCAATGGGGATTCACCAGGACGCTAAGCACCTATTCGGAACTGACCACGGGTCCCACTGAATTGAGCATAAATTGACACATATGCTACCATCACACTTGAACATTCCTACAAACACTGGGAAGTCAATGTTTCATTGCTACTCAACTCCCAACCAGTGGATTTACAGCCACATCTCAAACCCTAGCAAGACATGTCCCTGCCCAAGGTTTTTGAGATGTGGCCCAAATGGAAATATTTCTGCATCAGAGCATGCCTTGGTAGAAACAGCAACCAAGCAAATGGTCTCATGGCTGCCACAGCCAAGGGTTCTTACCACGTCCTCCTTTGCGCAAACTGGCTGGGCTGCTGAGCTGGGGCTCAGGCGGGCTAAACGGAGGGTAACGTGGGGATGTCTTCACTGGAAAAGAAGGTGGAGAAAAGGCTACTGTTACTCCCCACCGTTGGAGAATATTTGTTTACACTGTAAAGATGTGTCTCTGCCTAAGGCACCTTCTGATTGATTTAATAAAGAGCTAAATGGTCAACAGCTAGGCAAGAGAGAATAGACAGGATTTATAGGCAAAGCCAGAGAAACTGGAAGGAGGAATCTAAGAGCGCAATTTTCCTAGCAGACTCAAAGCAAGTTGAATGTACTGTACTAAGAAGAGGTAACCGAGCCACATGGCAGAATGTAGATTTAAAAATGTGTTAAGTTATACTTGGGAAAAAGCCTAAGCAAAGGCCAAGCTTTCATAATTAATAATAAGTCTTCAGATCATGATTTGCCATCTGGTGGTCCAAAGATAGTCCAGCAAGAAGGCATTCTACACCCCACCTTGTGGTACTAAGTTGCACCCAGTTGGTTTTTCTTCTTTCTTACCATATGGAGTTTCTGGAGACACAGGGAACACTGGGGTCAGACACATAGACTCCTTGTTGTTTGAAATCCTGCCGTCGATCATATCAAGGTCAGGGGGATATGCAGTGATCATCGTCTGAAATCAGCATAGAAAAACAGAAAGATGAGAACTCACAGAAAGGCCCTTCCCGCACAGTCCCTCAAGATGGGTCTGCTGACGGAGCCCACATCCGAGAGTGGGTCAGGGGGGAAGAAACTGGCCTCTTGCCGTTCACTATTGCCCAAGGGGGAGCACAGACAGAAGGGGCTTATGGGCAATCAGAATATGAGTAGAGTTCTGGAGAGGGAAGGTGACGGAAGCTTGATGCAAGGGAAGTAATCATCCCATCACCCAGCAGCACAAAAGAGCATCAAGGGACCCTTCACTACATCACTGTCACAGAGAAGTACAGGAGAAGTCAGACACACAGCATGGAATGGACGTCAGGAGAAACATACCAGACACCAACAATGCATGTGTGTGAGGCTCCAATTTTGCAACGTGAGAATCAAGCGTATAATTCGGGTTAACTATTTGGGGATGGTGGCCTGTCTTACTCCAATTCTGACAAGAACCCTTAACTACATCTCCCAAGCAGGAGACTTGTCTGTAGACCTCCTCAGTGTGCATTTGCCACGGCTGTCCATATGCAGGGTCTTGCTAGGGCCAAGGCCATGATCCCTAACCCCCGTAACACGCCTGTTTGCGTTGCATCTCACACCCATCCTACAGATCAGAGCACTGAGGCTTCAGTGACCCGTGCAAGACACCCCCTGTATAGCCATCTATGGGGAGTGTGTGGACCCTACACAGGACTTCAGCCCTGTGCTCCCAATCAGAATCTGTCTGTTAGTGAAGAACCATGTCCACGATATAGGACAGTCAAAGACAGAGAGGTTACAGAGACTGGTGACCTTATACAAGGACCTGGCACAGGCATTGTCCTAAGCCCAAGGACAGACAGGACAGTCGGGTTGAGTGGAGATGGGGACAGGGCCAGCACATACCTCTTTGATGTCTGCAGGAGAGGAAAATGGTCCCAGATTTGTGGCTGGGTCCACACCGGCCTTTCCCCACCCACACTTAGAGAAGGACCCCTGGCTCCCAGCATCATTGTCATACAGCTTCCGGAGGCGTCCCGCGATGGACTCATCACCTGAGGAGCCAGTGAGGAGAAAAACAAATGGGCTTCTGGGTGGGATCCTCATAGTACAGTGTAGAGACCATTGATAAAACCCATCTTAAACCATTCATGGATATTGTCATCACTGTATACTGACACAAGGCTGCTACGGGCAGACCACAAACCCTACAATGCCCAGAGACAAACCAGAGCACTCCATCCAGAAAAGGCCTTGGAGTCCAGGCAAGACCAGGTGCTGCGACTCAGCCTACAGTGCTAGGACAGCAGACTGGCTAAGCTTGACTTAAGAGAGGGCCAGCTAAGATCCAGCCTCCAGGTCTGGTATGAGCAGTGAGAAGACTATGCACCTGCAGTGACCCAGGCCGGAGCCTTCACATGGAGGGGAAACCCCAAACCAGATCCTAAGAATGAACAGCTAATACCCCAATGCCATCCTCTGCCAAAAACGCCATACCCAGATGCCCATGATCTTTGTTCTTAGCTAACCCCACATTCTTCTGGCTGGGGAGAAAAATATGTCTGGGCTAGAGTCTGTTTGCTTTTTAAAATTTCTTTCAGGGAATTCTTGAAATTGGGCAATAGGGGGAAACCTGCAGCAGATTATAGAACTGATAATGTTTCAAGTCACAATGTAGTCTTTTCACGCCAAACCAGGTTTTGCTAACAGTAAAAGTGATAACGTTTCAAGTCACAATGTAGTCTTTTCACGCCAAACCAGGTTTTGCTGACTGTCTAGGCATAAGCTAAAAACACAGAACCCCTAAGGATGATGGTGCGTGCTTGCGTCCCATGAGGCAGGACTACGGTTGGTTCAAGGTCAGCCTGGACCAGGTGCTGAGATCCTACCTCACAATGGTAAAGATACAGGGGTTGGGAAGGTGGCTCAGATAATAAAGTGCTTGCGGCGTGTGTGTGTGCGTGGGGAAGAGGCCTCACACACCACTGCCAAGATCCAGCCTCAGGGACACAGCTGGCCTTCCTATCTGGTGAAATGTGTGTGGTCCTGGGACTGGGAAGTCTTACCCAGTGGGAAGAACAAGCCCATTGAGAGAGCCTTGTAACATGGCAGTAGCCACAGTAAGTGCCAAGCAATGGTGGCAAAGACACATCAGAAAGACACCACTGTGTGTGTACCCACAGTGACTGGTGACCAAGCCAGGCAGAGGCTCTCAAGTCCATACCCCTTTCATCACAGTGATGAGTAGCAGAGGAGTTTCAGAGCTGGGAGTTCACTCTGCACCACAAAGCAAATCCGTAAGCAGCCATGCATCAACGTCACAGGTGCAATGACACATGCCTTATGAGCTAAAGAAAGCAGAAATGGTACCGAAGTATTCAAAAGCCAACCCCTGGGATGAGGAATTCCAAACAAGTGTTCCTATTTTCTATAAACGTCTCCATCTTTTTAAAAATTTCAAACCGTAATTATTTTTCGTAATCTTATTATTTTTTTAAATTATAGCACAATTACATCATTTTTACCCCTTCCCTTTCCTCCTTCCAACCCCTCCCGGGTACTGCATGCCTTGCTCTCATTCAAATTCCTGGACTCTTTTTCTTTAATTGTTGTTACACACACACACACGCGCACGCACGCACGCAGAGGTATATGAATATACACATATCCCTAAGTATATAAAAACAACCTGCTTAGTCTGTATAATGTTACTTGTATTTACATTTTTTCAGAGCTAACCATTTGTTGTTAGATGACCAGTTAGTACACTCTTTCCTACAGACTATTTCCCCTGCTCTCAGCAATCCTCTTTGTGTACAGTTGAGGCCTTCTGAGTTTCCCCCATCCACCTTAACATGTCTATCGGTGTCACCTTGACCGGGTCATGTTTAGGCAATCATTCTGGTAAGAATTCATGGGTGTAGCTCCTCTGACATTTCTAGGAGACATCATCTCACAGCAAAGTTCCTCTTCCTTTGACTCTATCTTCTGAAGTTTTCACTAATAACATTTTTACTTTCTAAAAGTAAGGAAGAGGAGACTTGGATTCCACTGGGGAGAAAAAACTTGCTTCCTTTTTCTCTCCTCTGCGTGGATGGCCTCTGCTGGTTCTCTCCTCTGCGTGGATGGCCTCTGCTGGTTCTCTCCTCTGCTGCTTCTCTCTGAGCCTCTGGTCTTACACTGCACCCGCTTCTGTTCATCTCTACAGACTCTGGTGTTGGGTCAATAGCCATTTCCTCCTCCCTGAGAAGCCCACTATGGGAACCAAGTGGATGTGGCCTTCCCCACCATTCTAAGGGGATGCACCCCACAGATGCCGTAAGGTGTCACGCTGCGGCCATCTCTGTAGTTCCTTAGTTATCCAGAGTCAGTGAGTACATCTAACAGCTCCAACGCATGACCTGTGCTTCCTATTTTTCAGGCAAGATAACTCCGAAGTTAGGTTCCACAACAGGCCCAGAGCTAGTACAATGAGAGAGTAGAGCTTAAGCCTAGGCCCGAGGCCACATCTAAAGCCAAACACTGCATCAGCTCCGCATCCATGGCACCTACAACCGAGAGCCCATGGGCAGCTCCTCTTCCTCAGAGGCTTGTTAGCTTCTGTTCCCGCTCTAGGCTCAACCTGTGAGCATCAGCTGGGGTTCACCAGGTTACACTCTTCGCACTAACATGAAAGCATCTGTATGTATGCTCAGTCATTGCTAGGCACCACCTCTGTCTTCCCCCTGCCTGGGATGGCCTTGGGTGTATCTCAAAGCAGTTCCCAATCTGTGAGTCACGACCCCTTTCACAGGGTCACCTACGACTATAGGAAAACACAGACATTTACGGTACAATTCATAACAGTATCAAAACTAGTTATGAAGTACCAACGAAAATAACTTTATGGTTAGGAGTCACCACTACAGGAGGAACTGAATTAAAGGGTCACAGCATTAGGAAGGTTGAGAACCACTGTCCTAGCAGGACCCTAGGGGCATCAAGAGTCTCCTGTTTCCCTCTACAGCTGGTGCTCCACATCTGCAGAAGCAGAAACAGCAGACTTCATTGGTTTATGTTACATGCACTGCAAACTGACTTCAGATCTCCAGTGCACAGCTGCCTCGATGGGCTTGGGCAACTGAATAGCAAAATACATAACAAGTCAATGAGGAAATAGTAGATCTAGTCTCTGAACAGGCCTATGAAATTTATGCCACACAATTGGCCAGGACAATATTTACGGTTCATTTTTCGGTAAGAAGTCAAATCCAGGGGAAAAAGGGAAGGAATGGAGCAGGGAATCCTGGGAACGCTAATGTGTGGCTGTCACTCCCGGTGCTGCTCTGCTATGAGAATGAAGAGGAGCTGTGCTGGCTTGAGGGAGCCTTCTCAGGGCTCAAGGAGTCCCACACTCTCACCAACCCTTCTGAGAGGAGCCGAGGGCACCGGAGAACATCTGCAGGGAAAGGGCCTCTCCCAAAGCTGTGGCAGAGCCACCTGCACCTGCTGGGATCCACCTGGCTCCCTTCCCAGCTGTGCCTCCTGGGGTTCAGTTGCTGTAGGGAGCTGCACCTGCTTTCAGTAAAAGGAAACCTGAAATGGACCCGGTGCTTACAAAAGCTTAGAGAACTTTGGACACAGAGGCCACTTCAGGCTAAGTGAGCACAGATCATATTGGCAGGCAACTCTGCCCATGAGTCTTGTCCCAGAAACCATCCGTGCTGCTGGGCTCCCTACGGAGGGAGGCCACGTGGTGGCATGCTTTGCTGTGGCAGCATGACTGGACACCCGACTCCGCCATCAACCCTGCCAGTTCCTCTAGGCATCCCTCTGTTCCCCACGCAGGCCATCCTTACACCTATGGACCCACCTGATCTCAGGCTATAGCTTAAGACCCGAGTCCCCATGTGCGTCACTGCTACTCCTGAGGTCAGCGCACCAATGTGTGAAGACGCCTTCTGAGCATGGCCCAGGACCATCACAGACTGTGCCAAGCCTAACAGGAGCAGAGACTACCATGGGTCTCTGGAGGGCACTGAACCTCAGAGAGAGTGAGAAGCTGATGCTAAATCACTGGAAACATAGGTGGGGACAGGGCCCCCAAAGGTGTGTGGACAGTACTGCGGGCTCACCCCTCCGCCCTGTAGCATTCCAGGGCCAGGTAGTTGTGTGGACAGCGTGGTAGCAGGGTAAAGACAGCCAAGCTAATGGGCATCCCACTAAGATCCCTCAGTGTGGACTTCACTCTTCCTGCTCTGCATCTACCCCTTCTCTTGGAGTCAGGACACGACTGCCAAGCTTTCTACTTATAGGTACAGCAGGTCTGAACCCAGGAAGTCAGAAAATGAGCATAAAGTACTTCAGACACTCTGACCCCTCTACAAGGCCAATCAACCTTGCTTGGCAGACATAAGCACATAGGGGCGTCATTAGCACCAGTATCAGAAAGCCCATGGTGGTCAAAGAGTACAGTGCAAAGAATGGATAGAATCTAAGTCTCAGATAGAAATCAGTGTGCAACATTGGGTGACAGTGGACTCACAGGCTCTTACCAGCACTCCGCTCAGGAATGCAGTGACACAGACATCCTAACTTACTTGATCACACAGAGTATCTCAATGGCATATCAGAATGCACTGAGCATCTTACATATACACAGTGACAAACACAAACAATAGAAAGGAAAGGGAACAGGTCCTAGAGTACAATCCATTTTAAAATATGGTGTAACTGGAGTTTCTTGTCCTGCCAGGTACCACCGCATCAGCCCCAAATGAACACATGAACACTGTATTAGTTATTAAACTATTGGCCGATGGCTAAGGCTTTCTATTGGCTAGCTCTGTCTTGGTTATTTACCCATAACTACTAATCTATATATTTCTACATGGCCTTATCTTACCAGAGAATGCCTGGTGCATCCTATCCTCCTGGTCTCTATGTGGTGTCTCTCCACTGTCTCTCTCTCTCTCTCTGCCTACCTTTCCCAGAATTCTCCTGTCTCCTAGTCCTGTCTATCTTTCTGCCTCACTGGCTATTGGCCAAACAATGTTTTGTATTCATCAACTAAGAGAAATATAAATACATACACAAGAACATCCCCCATCAACATGGTCTTTATTTTCTATCTGGGACCCTGAATGAGAAGCACCCCTAAGTGATTAGCTCATCTTTACAGGATCATGTAAAACCAAAGCAAGCCTGGCACCACATGGCATGCGGGTGGTTTTGGAAACTCCCTCACATTCCTGCAAGTGGAAACAAATAGAGCAAAGGCTGTTTTGTGCTGAGGTCGGGGCCTCCTGATTTTAGCTCACTAGGGTAAACAAGCACAATCTCTACAGAGAGTTGAGTGGACAAAGGCTGGCGTGAAGAGGACAGTTCAGCTCCAACTTTCCTGAAATAGTCTGAGTTATTCTCTTCTGGACAGCTGAACAGAGACAGGCTCTGGCCCCAGTCACCTTGTAGGCATGTTCCTCAAGAGCAGGTGACATGTTATTTCCCAAAAAGAAAATGGGTAGGACACTGGTAGTCCAAGTGCTGAGTGACATATCAGGAAGAGGGCAGGAAAAGCCTCTGGGTATCCCCTCTCTGTTCTTAACCTGATCCTCATAGAGAAAGACTTCTTCAAAGTTATGCAGAGGAAGAGAATGAAATTGAAGATGTGTTCTCCTGGGAATTCTGCAAGTGCTATATTAAGTGAAGGCATATTCAAAAGGGAGATAGCATATCCCCAAACCTGGGAAGAACATCTTTCCTGTGCAACACATGCCAAATGAACTCTGCATATAAATTTAAAGAGCTCCAAGCTACAAATGGTAATGTCACTCATATCTGGGAGATCCCACTCACCAGGAGGGTTTCAGGACCCAGTTTTGATTCCTTATTAGTTAAGTAGCCTCCTCTACTACATCTACAGAGGGCAAGACACACCCCTCAGTCATGGCCCATGTCATGACATAAAGGCCACATGGCAGAATCAGAAATGACAGCACAAGACTGATACCACCAAGCTTGGGAACTATTAGTCTCTTCCTCCTGATAGAGAAAAAGGATTTGACGTGTATCACATGGGAGATCACAAAAGGCTGTTCCCGAGGGTGGCCTTCCCAGAACCTGGGTCCCTCATGAGATGACAGCAGAGCAAATGCTTCTTGACCTTGTCCACTGCCAGGCTGGTAAGTCGCCAAATAAACTTTGAAACATCTGAGCGGTGCTTTCCCAGCAAACTCAGCAAGATCTGCCCCAGTACCCAGCAAATCCACATCTCGAAATAAGCAAGTGGGTATTCAAACAGGTGTGTGTGAACCCTTGTGCATAACAGCAGTATTCACAACAGTCAAAATACAGATGGAATCCTCATGTCCATTGGCAGATGAAGAGATCAACCATGGAGTGTCATTGTCTAGCGATAAACAGGAATGAGTCTCCAATGGTCACAGACCTCTGAAAATAATGTGCTCTGTAAAGAAGCCAGTGACACAGTACACAACTGCATTTGTATGAAAAGCAAGAACAGCTAACCTACGGAGACGGGAAGTAGGTTAGTGAGGCTGGGTGGGTGGGAAGCGAGTGCTAATGGTAAGAGTCTTCTCTGTGGGACGGGGAGAGCTCAGAAACCACCCAATGGTAGTAGCTGTACAAAAGTGTGGCATTGCTAGAAGCACTGTGACTCGGAAGCTCCCTACGCCCTGCAGGGACAAATTCCAAAGCCTCTCACATGTCAAGTCAAGCAATGCTGTACCACTGAGCTACACGCCCAAAGCAGAACTCTCCCTCATCTGAAACTCCCTCTGAAGAGACGGAAGCACCAAGTCCCACACTTCCAGTGTCTCTAGGCCATGACTCCCAACCCTTAACAAAGTCCTACCCACAGTGTCCCCTGTCAGATCCACCTTTGCCACTGATGGGACAGTGATCATATAGACAAGCCCTGAACTGGCCAAGGGCTCATGGCTCACCCTCTGGGCTCCTTGAACACAAGACTCAACTGTGGTGGGACCACCCTGCCCACCCAGCATTACTCCCTGACACCTCTGCTAGGGTTGGTTGTTAAGCACTGAGTCTCCTTGACTTCTCACACCCTTTGGGGACATCTACCTGGCCAGTATCCCCGCATCAGCCAGGCCCAGCTATGAGGGTCTCATGGAGCACTCCCTAGATTCCTTGACTTGCTAGTGGTGATGGTGACTGAAACGTGTTAGCAGAGGTGAACTGTGTGTAGGTCTCCTCTTCCACATGTCTCTGGTCCCTGCCATAGAAGCACACAAGGGCTGCGTTCTGAAGCTCCATGCACTCCTCCCACAGCAAAGGAATTCTAAAAACACAGGCAGGAAGGCCGGGATGCTATCTGCAAGAAGAGCCTGCCAGGTTCCTGTCACCAGGGCACTGAGCCTAATGTAACAAGAATCAAATATTCTAACAGCATGAAGCAAGAAGTCCCCAAGGCATGGAATAAGCAACCAGCTTGTTTTTACACACAGAGAGATGGGCTCCACAGCCTGGCTGGCTTCTCTGGTTACTCAGGTAGCCTCACCTTTCCACTGTGATGCCAGAAAACTGCCCACTTGCAGGCTGAATTGGAGTTGGGGGAGGGAGGCTGGGGTCTGCCAATAAAGCAACATCTGGGGCTCTCAAGTAAGGTACAGTCAGAGTCCATCGGCCAATGTAAGGGAGCAGTCTTCCTGGCCGGCGGGCACTTAAGACAGCAAAGTCCCCCAAATGAACTGCCTGCCTTCACCTGCTTTCACAAGAAATAGAGCACTGCAGTCAGCAACACATGCAGTGCCCAGTAGGTCTCAGGCACCAAAGCTGGCTCTTCACCCCTGGTCAGCCCCTCTGGTCCTGTGGTGGAGATGATTGCCTTATAAATCCCCTGACCATGCTCAACTCACCTCAGTGTCCACCTAGCTAGGGAGGGGAGGACCTGCATTGCCACAGAATTCTCTGTTCACAAAAATCTCTAGTTTTTACCTCATTCCAGAAAATATAAGCCTGGCTGGTGAAAGGGCCAACGACAGCAGAGCAAAGGCATGGCCAATAGAGGCAGAGTTGACAGACAGGGGCTCTTATACCTCCTGGTAAGCTGAAATTATTAGGATGGAGAGGGTACTCGAGAATGAGTTATCACTGTCATCATCATGCTCATCACCACACCGCCATGGCTGTCACAGTCACCATCACCACTGCTACCACCAACGTCATCACCAATTCCACCTACCACGACAGTCAGGATCACCACCACTACAGTCAGGATCACCACCACCACCACAACAGTCAGGATCACCACCACCACCACTATAGTCATGATCACCACCACCACCACGACAGTCATGATCACCGCCACCACCACGACAGTCATGATCACCGCCACCACCACCATCACCACCACTACAGTCAGAATCACCACCACCACCACTACAGTCAGGGTCACCACCGCCACCACCGCCACCACCACCACCACCACCACTACAGTCATGATCACCACCACCACCACTACTACAGTCATGATCACCACCACCATCACCACCCCTACAGTCATGATCACCACCACCATCACCACCCCTACAGTCAGGATCACCACTGCCACCACCACCATCACCACCACTACAGTCAGGATCACCACCACCATCACCACCCCTACAGTCAGGATCACTACCACCACCACCACCATCACCACCACTACAGTCAGGATCACCACCACCATCACCACCCCTACAGTCAGGATCACTACCACCACCACCACCATCACCACCACTACAGTCAGGATCACCGCCACCACCACCACCACCACCATTTTCTGGGAAATGAAGAAACCAAACTGCCTTTTATTGAAAATGACATGAGTTTCTACAGAGAAAATCTCACAAAAATTACTAAACAAACATCCCTAAAACAGCCACCACCAACAACAAAAATACTTCTAGAAAAGCAAGTCTAATAGAATGAAAACGAAGGGACGGGGCTTCTACTATTCTCTTCAAAGGCACGTCCCCAACTGCCTGAAGACCACATCCCAGTGGCACCTTCTGGAAGTTTTTATCACCGTGGACCTTTGGGAGATATGCAATATCCAAACTACTAAGTATGTATCCCATCACCACCATCGCCATAGCTACCATTGCTGCCATCACAACCAGCACTATCTGCAGCATGGCAGCACCATTATTTCTACTGGTGGCTTTCTTGCATTCAAGACATGCTCTGGAAGGTGAAGGATTCTACTGACTTTAGGATGCTGAGACCTCCACAGCCCACAGTGGTCCTGCATCCACAGCCAGAACTGAGAGTTCAGCAGGACCTGGCCCTGGGATCAGGAAGCAAGGTAGGCCATGTAGGAGGAGCACATGGCATAGACACAGTCCAGAATATCCGTGTGTGCACAAGACTCAGAACGGCCGTAGTCAGGCAATCCCACGTCCACCATGGGGCCAGGATTCACACACAGCAATGACCTGGGGACAACATGAAGCCTTTCATCCTCTCTGGGCCCCTCCTACTCTGCACACTCCAACAGACAGCCAAGCACTGAGGACCCTAGCCCAGCAGTCCCCACTCCCCTCCCCACCATCTGACCGAGAAAACAGTCCCGGACAAACAAACCTGGGAATCGTTTAAAGAACAGGGTTCCACACCACCACAGAACTCTAGGGGTCCACAACCAGCTTCTTAGCCATCTGTACTTTCCTGAATTCCTCTGCCATGTCTGGGGATTTCTGCTTTACAACACATTTTACTAAACTTTTCCCCAGAGACTGGGAACAGGAACCCTGAAACTTCAATCTCGAGATCAGGACCCAGAGATGGTTCAGTGGTTAAAGCCCCAGCTGCTCTTCCAACTACAGTGTCCTGCTGCTTGTCTAGTGACGGATCCCAGCATGGGACAGGTAATGTAACCTGGCTTTCTTCACACCTCTTATCGCCAGACACTGGCGCGGAGCTTCCTTTGCACAGATGGCATGAGTGAAAAGTCACAGCAGCCCTGCCCTGTCCTTTAATGACACCATGCCAGCTCGCTGGCAGTCCACCCAACCCTGGTGTTGCTAGGATCCACGCTGCAAGATTCTGCTCCTGCTGGGAGACAAATCCAGACATCAGCCTGGCCGCAATCCTCCAAAGAGGGCCGAGACCACGGGTCCATTCCACAGGGTCCGCGTGAACTCAGGATCTGACACCACCTGCTAACCTCTACAAACAAACACGATGGCAAGGTGGGATAGGCTGGAAAGCAGGATGTACTGAGCCATTCTGCTTGGACCCAGAGCAATAGTCAGCATCCTCGGGGGCTTCCAGCATCAGCACCACTAGCACATGGACTCCGGGAAGCACAGAAAAGCACAAAGGAGAGGAAGGGGGAGATGGCTGGCAGCCTTTGCTCGCATCTTCTTTCTTGTCTTCCAGGTCCTGGCTCCTAGTAACACCCACGGCCCCATCCTCCCTGCCTCCTCCCGCAGCCACCAGCCACCGCATCACGCTCGCACAGATACCTCACCGTGGCTAGTCCCCTCCAGGGAGAACACTGTGCAGATTCCAGGCCAAGCCACGTCCCTTCCGTCATCTCCCAGCCCCTTCTCAGGATGTACTGCCTGAGATCTGAGAGGGCTGACATCTCAGGACGTGACACACTTGTAGCTTGCTTTTTCACCCAAAGACAAAATGACTCGGCCAGCTCTCAAACCCTCTTTGACCCAGTGTTAACACCGGGAGCATCTGATGGTAGCCCGATCCTGACACTCCCAGAGGCCTGGTCAGAGGCCACTGTCCACTTCCACTAACCTTGGCCTTCCAAAGAAGGCCTTGTCCTGGTGTCCAGCTCCCCTGGTTCTAAGGTAGAAAGGCCCACATAGTTCTGTCTCCTGGCAACTGGCCAATCTCACCTGCCTCAGCGGGTACAGCACATAGATGGTTCTCACACCCAGGTTGTCACCCTTGGCTCTATGGTTCTATAGGAACCTGGATCTGCTCTGTCCGAGCTTCTCTGGGGCCATTCCACACTCTGCTTTCTGTTCTAGAGCCAAACTTCTCTCTAACACAGGGTGGTCACCCACGAACACCCTCATGGTGTCTCAGGAACTCGGACAGCATATTTGTAAATAGGACAGTTTACAGGCCCTGACTGCCTAATCAGACCTCTTTTCCTACAAGGACACCTTGAGAGCCCATCAATTCTGACTCTCTGAGAGGTCGGGCCCTCTTCCTAAAAGAACATTCTTGAACAGAGAAAAGCTGCACTGCTGAGCTTACTCTCCGGATGTGGAAACTGAGGCTGGGAGAGCGTGTGCACAGGTTCTGAATCACATTGCTATAGCAGGGGGCGGAGCATGGGTTGAGCCACCCGGTGCTGTCACATGGCCTGCTGCACTCCGCAACAGATGTGACCAGTGTGGGAAAGAAGACACAGATGTCCCTCTTCAGCGGGCCCAATCCCCACCCCGAGTCGTCATTATAGACAACTTCTGCATGTCTTTCTTCCCACCATTCAAATCGCTACCAAGCTCCCGCAGTGCCAAGGTGCCATTTGGATTCTAGGTCACAGCTCATTGGAGTAGAAACCGCCAAGGAAACGAGTTTCAGAAAATCCCAGCTAGACAACCTCCTACCTGACACCAATGTCTTATCAACTCACCTTGCCGGCCAGGGCTCCGGCCAGGGCCTTCCGCGGGGTCCAGCCTCACACCACACCGGAGCCCATTTCCCACACCATCAGGACATACAGAGCCATTGGCCGAGATGCCTAAGGCGTTCATATGTGTGGGGATGGGCTCAAAGGTGGGGTCCAGCTCCAAGATCAGCCTGTTAAGCTGCTCAATGGACTGGTCGATATCCAGAGTAGGAGAGCCCGGGGAAGGACCGGTGTTCCGCTCCTGATGGACTCCATTCATGACTCTGTCCTCTGCAAATCTGGGCTGGAGTGCTTTACCAGGACAGAGTGGCTGTGGGTCAGGAGGACTTGGCCCATTGCTGATGCCTCTCTGAACAGCCACCCTGCTGCTGGCCCCACGCGTGGGGGTGACTGGGATGTGGGGTTGGGGCTGGGCAAGGCTAGCACTGTCCACGGTGCTGTGGCTGCCCAGCCTGGCCTCCCCATCTGGGGCAAAGCTGTACTGGTGGGCAGTCACCATCTGCTGCTGACGCACCCAGGTCTGGGTGGAATAGTTGCTTTGCCCATAGGCCTGTGTGGGGGTGGGCGCGGAGGGCTTCCTCAGCAGGGGCTGCAGCTGCCTCGGCTCTCGGTCCCCGCACACCCGCTCCCGCTCACAAAGGGAGTCCACGCCAAGGCCTAGGTCTGGGGAGAGGACACCGTGGTGGTCTTCAGTGACACCATTGCCAAAGCCATCAGACAGGAGGGAGTTCTGGCTGCTCTTGAGGCAGGCGAAGGGGCCCAGGTGGGCCGACTGTGGCCCTTCAGAGGAAGAGAGAGTACCCAGGCTGTCCACACTGTGCAGATCGTGGTGGGGCATCTCATCATCCAGAATGTCAGTCTCACGGTCCTTTAGGGCAGCGTCCCCATTCACATGGACCTGGGCTGGCACCACGTGGCGCGCCCCGCTATACTTGCTGCGGGCATCCGTCATGTCTTTGTGGGAGCTCGACGAGTCTTCCAGGCCGAATCCACTGAGTAGTTGGTCCAGCTCAGCCTTCTCCTGAGGGCTCAGGCCCCTCTGTGCTCCTGGGACTGGCCGCTCTTCAGTCTTATCAGTCCTGGCCGAGGCAGTAGAGTGACCCGAGTCACTGCTGACTGACAGGGTGTGGTCGCCGTGGTCTGGACTGCTGGTAGCTGGCATGCCCTGAGGGCTGCCAGGGATGCCAGAATCTGAGGCACTCTTTTTCCTCACCTTGGCATACAGGCTTCCATCCACTGGGCCCTGAGTGTGTAGCACTGTAGGGAAAGCAAGAGACAGGCCATAAGCCAGGGAGCCAAGGGAATACCAGGTACCACAGTGGGCACGCGGTTACGTCCACAGAGGAGCAAATCTACAGCGCAACTCCACAGAGAACAGGTGCAGACCCAACGGGGGTCCTAAAACTCCATGTATCTCTGTAGAGTGAGCATCAGTAAGAAAGGATTCACATATCAAACATATTTGGCTAAAGTCATTGCTGCCCTTTTGGTTTTGTCCTGGGTGTCATGCTGAGACAGAACCCAGGGTCTCTCGAGTGCTTTATCACCGAGCTCACGCCCCAGCTTCATGCTTGCCCACCCATGTGGGATACCACACACATACACTCACACACAGGCGCGCACGCACATGTACACAAACACACGCACACATATATAGAGAAGTTTGGGGACTCTTTATCCTTTGAGTCTCTAATGTCATTATTTTGAATGTGAAGCCCATCTCGGCTCATGAGCCCCCAAGAATCAACAGCTCATCTATACCTCCATCCCACACTGCTAACATTTTTGAGCATGCAGGTGCCAACCGTCATTAAATCCCCTATGTCGCTGATAAACCTGCCATCCTGTAAACACTCTGGGATACACTTAAATCTAATATGCAGCCCAATGGGAAGGGGAGAATGGGGATGGCTCAGGACCCGTTCACGCTGCATGAGATCCTTGGGCAACACAGGCATCTCACACACACACACACACACACACACACACACAGAATGCCATGAAACAATGTAACGTGGGCAGAAAGAGCTGCTGCCGTTATTAATTAGGGTCCCGGCAGCTGGCTGTACGTGGAGAGTCACCAGCCACAATCTGCTGACTGGCAGCTGTAATTGCCTCGGCCACACAGGGCGTGTCACAGCAAGAGCTTCCTAAAATAAGCCGGGGCTCACAGTCAGCACATCTCCCCTGGAAGCCTCCCCCATTTTCCTGGACTCTCTGCCCTGTGGAATCATAGGCATCCCACAGCAAGGGAGCTGCTGATGACTGGAAACCTAAGCTGTTTGACACAGGCACCTAGGACTCAAGGCTTGGGCCACCATCCGCCTTTCTGGTGGCTACTGAGCCTATATCATGCAGCAGTTCAGGGGAGACTAGCCCTGGGCATGTGTCTCATGGCCCCTGGGTACAGCTGGACACTTGGTCATAGTGATCAGTGGCTGCCTTTTTTTGGAAATACTGGGATGGCTGACATGGTGGGAATGAGGCTAAATGATATGGGGAGGTGTGCCAAATGCTCACACGGCTCTGAGGACACGCCTAGCCTGGGCTCCCTTCTCTATTTAACTGCAGTGTAGGGCAAGCATGCAGAGAAAGAGGGGACCAGGATGGAGAACACTGATTGGGTAGTCTAGCCTGGAAAAGCCCAACCACATCTTAAAGTAGAACTTGGGGGGGAGAAGCCCTGGGGGGTGGGAATCATACACAAGCTGTGAACAGAGCAAGTCTGCGGAGAGAAGGCAGGTGGTGACACGCACGTACGCTGGACGGGGGGCGTGGAGTCACGGACCTTCGTATTGTTATTGCTTGTTTAGGAAGATCAGAGGCTCTAGGAGAGCAAATACGATTAAGCAGCTGTCAGGAGTGGAAAGGCCCAGAATGCAGGCTCCAGGGCCTGGGTGCCTCTGCAGCAGGACACCACCTACCTGTGCACACAGGGCCAGGAGTGCATACACTTGAGGTTCAACTGGTGGTCCTAACTGGGAAGAGTGACACTGAGCCAGGTTTCAGACACAAAGAGACTAAAACCACATTCTACACCCAGCTCTGTGAAAATCAGACAAAAATGCCTGGAAAGATGATCCTGTGTCATCTTGACAAACACTCAAGTGCAGAATCACTGAGGTTTTATAAAGGAATGGCCCCTGGAAACAACACAATCTTGTGCAGAATCACTGAGGCCGCATAAAAGAATGATCAAGGCCACAGCTCGTTCCCAGGCTCTACCAATCAGGGAGTTTACCTAGACCTTCAAATCCCCACGACAACAGGTGGAAGTGATTCTGTGTGGAGGTTGAGCACACCCAGAGCATCGCTATGGGCCCGTGGAAGCTCACTCCATCTGGCATCAGGGTGCTCTGCTGCAGGACACTCAACTGCAGAAGCTCAGTGCACTTCCTTCTGCACTAATCTGCACAGTGTGAGAAAGCACTGCAGAGAAGTCTCTGCTCTGTAAGGATTATAGACACTCCGCTCCTAAACACGCACGCACACACACACACGCACACACACACACACACGCACACACACACACACACACACGCGCGCACACACACAGCAAAATGAAAAGTTTCTGCTCCATAAGAATTATAGACACACTCCGCTCCTACACACACGAACACACACACACGCGCGCGCACACACACACACACACACACACACACACACACACACACACACACACACACACACAGCAAAATGCCAGATAGCTGCTACTCCAGTCCCCTGCAGGCAGCCAGAGCACACATCACAGATCACTGGGACACACAGCTAAGGGCAGAGTGCATGTGGCTAAGCCAGTTCACTTCCAGCTTCCATAAGTCTGAAAGCATGAGTTCTCCATAAACCTCAGTTAGATTGGTACCAAGGTTTAAAAAGAAAAGGGAATGCAAGCATGAACTGCAAGAATATTCCTATAATTTTCTAGTTTAAACTGGAACGCAGCCACAAAAAAAAGTGTCTTCAAAAACTTCTAGAGAAAATCCCTTAGCTGTCCCTATGCAAAGAACAGTTCACCAAGAAGGACCCAGAAAGTGGTAAGAGTGGGCTATTTATACTCTGTCAGGCAGCCAGGAATCATCTTATTGTTGCTCTTATTAATAGCAGCTTTTTAAAAATTTGAGTTGTTAACATTTCTTTGATTGTGTGTATATGGGAGCGGGGGCATTTGCACGCGTACAGTAGTCAAAGGCCAGCAGAGGACATCGGATCCTTTGGAGCTGGAGGAGGTACTGGAGGTAGTGAGCCACCACTAATGTGCCGGGAACCAACTCCAAGGAACTGCAACAGTGGTATGTGTTGCTAACCACCGAGCTACATCTCCAGGCCCAAATAAGAGAAATCTTAAAATGACCATGATGCAGGAAAACAGGGTGATATCTACCCTGCCTATGAGCCTGATCTCAGCCTGGCCCAGTCCAGTTCTGAGTCGCTAAGAGGATCTGATAAACCCTTACAGCTCAGACAGTAAGTACAAGGCTATGTTCCCACAGGCAATCCCAGTGGCTGGAGAGAAAGGGCCATCCAACCCCAACAAGAGCCAGAGACATGCTGGACTCGCTCTCACGGGCTTCCTGCTGCACACATAACTAGCTCTCAACATCACAGCATGCCCAAGAAACCCACACGAAAAGCACACCAAGCCCCCAAGCTGGGCATCTCCTGCTGGAGGATGTAGATAGAGGGCAAGGGAGCCCAGGAAGGCAGAGGGTGCTCCCCAAGGGCTACAGCTCCTCAGCTGCACCAGCCAGCAGGACCCACAGGCAGGAGAGCCAGACGCTCTTGTCCTCACTGTGCCCACCCCATTTGCTGGCTAAGTGTCACCTGTCACCCTCCACTCTGGACACACTAGCTTCTCTTTCACCCAGGAGGACCAGATCCTCACTCGGCCACTGCTCTGTGAAATTTCCAGTCCTGACATTGCTCACTGAGAAAATGAAATAATCATTCCCAGCTTTTAGTGAAGTCACCAGAACTAAAATCATGTACTCAAAGCGCTCTGCCCACTGACCCCAAAGAAAGGCACCCATTGGCAGTACCGAAAAGCTACTTCTACGGTGGGTGAGGAAGTGCCTCAGGGCCTTCGCCCTCACCGCCTCCAGGGCCCCCCATTCCTCGTCCCTGCGGGGGTTTTGCTTATGCACAGCAAGCATCAATGTTGACCACCCATCCTGAGCTGCTCAGCTCCGCGGCAGAGATCTCCTCTGCATTGCTTCCTCTAGCAACTCTGGCGCGAAAGAACAGCCCTGGCACCCAGTGGTGAGTTAACAATCGAGAGACTTTCCCCAGCTCATCACCACGTGACAAAACCTGGGCCACATCAGTAAGGATCTAAAAGTAGATGTGCCCAGCAGCCCTGGGCCGCCTGCAGCTGGCTGTCCCATACTCTTCCAGACAGCATACCAGCTCTGACTGTCCACACAAGGCACGGGCAGGGCTGCCAGTCACTCTTCGCTCTCTTGGCAGGCTTTCACAGGACAAAGAGCAGAAGTAGGAAAGTCCCTGGAGAGGGCCAACCTCGGACTCCAGAAAATTAAAGAAACCCCAAGTCCCTAATATGTTAGTGCAATACGCCCACAGAGTAAGAGGCAGCCGTGGAAGGTATGCGGGATGCGCGGCTGTTCTCTGGCCAGTGGGCTATGAACCAGGCCAACGCAGAGGAAGACAGCACGTGGGCCAGCAGGAGGGACGGTGCCGTGCCACTTCCCGTCTCCTGGGCTCTTGCCACCTCTGGACAGCGGGGCTGGGAATCAGCCCCTCCTCTGTGCGTATCTGTGTCTAGCGTTGCTAAGCCACATGGGCAGCAAAGGCCATCTCATCTCGGTGCCGGTGTGTCTAAAGTAATACAAAAGTTGCTAAGAATGACACAAAGAGCATCCTGGTAGAGATGAAACTTCAGTGCGAGCACCGGCTAGTTGCAATCTTGCCAACCAACCCAAAGAAGAACCTAGACTTCACTGTTGCAGGCCCTTAGGGACCTGGGCTAAACACTGAAGGACGTCCGCCATTCCCTAAGGCAGACAGCACCTTATCATGTAGCTCTGGTATGGAAAAGTGGTGCCAAAAAGAAACTTACTGTCTTCATCCAGACCGAAGAAACAACTGCTGACGAACACACCCCTATGGGTCCTGGGGCCCTGGTTCACCCTCCCCCACAATGCCGCAGGGTTCCCAAGCCCCCTTCTCCTATGGAACACAGTGTCCTGCCTAAGCTGCTAGTATTTGAGGATGGAGTGTAAGATGTAAGATTCTGGAGGTTGCACTACAGTCACTCACAGGCCCCTTGTATCAGTTATCTTTTGGTACCCATAGGTTCTCAAAGCCCTCACTTAAAAATGCCTTAGCATTTGTGGCTAATCTACAGACACCCTCCCATGTTCTTAAAAGCACCTCAATGCAAAAGCTGTGGGATAGTGATTATACTGTCTACAGAAGAAGGACAAAGGAGAGGGGTCTCTATAAAGTCAGACCTCTTTAAATTTCAACTCTAGATTAAGTTGACTCTGAAGCTACAAGGGTGACTGCTCAAATGGCAGGCTTTTAACTTTCCCACAGAGCAAAGCACACACACACGGGAGCAGTTTGAAGCCAGCCTCGTTCTGAAGATGGAGATTAAGCGACCAGAGCCAAAGAAAGACTTGCCCAGGAACCCAAGCTTTCCAGATACACGGGAAGGAGCTCAACCCATCTCCATCCCAGGTAACCCTGGCATTCAGTGGCCCCTTCCTCTGTGCACTGCCAGCAGGCCCAGCCAGCCACAGAGGGCTCCCCTTCAGAAGCAGCTTGCGTGCTGACTAGTCAAGATTTCTGTAGTCGGGGTTGTTTACCAAACACACATACAGTGCAGGATGACTTGTGCTGCGTGACCCTGGGGAGGCTATAGGCTGGGAACCAGAGGGAACAAAGTACAGATGGGACATTCCCATTTCACTGAAGACCATGAGCACAGATGTCCCACCACGAGATATAGCATACCTCCCCCACCTCCCTGCCTCACACACTCTCTCCCCTTCCCTTCCCTCCCTCTTCTCCCATCTCTGCAGTGCTAGGGTTTGAATCCAGGACCTTATACACACTGCAATTATTCTACCAAACACCTACATCCAGCCAATTTCTCCTTCTCATGTTGAGATAGGGTCTCACTAAATTGACCAGGCTAGCCTTAAACTTATCTTGCAGCTCAGGCAGCCGCAGAGTTCACAAACTTACAGCCTCAGCATCCCACAGAGCTGGGATGACAGGCCTGAGCCACCACGCCCAGCTCCAATCCTGCCTGTAAAATGTGCCTTTCCCACAAACAGGGAGAGGCATCCACAAAGTATTTCAAATGGGAAAGACCAACAACAAAAACAACAACAAGAAGAAGAAGGGGGTGGAGAGAGAAAACAGCGGATGAGAACATGCAGAACAGAGTTCAGTTCCCAGCACCCACACATCAGGCAGCTCATAACTGCCTGTAACTCCAGCTCCAAGGGAGGGATCTGGACCTACGGTCTGGGCAGGCACCTGCACTCGTACGCACACACCCACATGTACACTCGAACACCCACACAGAATAATTAAGAAAATCATCTTTTAAAAAGATGAAAGCATCCCTTCCCTTCCTGGCTGAAGACACTGGAAGGTGCACACCTGTGCTCATGCGTTATGTGAAGAAAAGAGAGGGTGGCTCTCGACTTCAGAATCAATGTCAAGAACCTGGAGACTCACAACACATGAAGCTGCCCACTGGCCCCGCCCACTGGCCCTGCCTCTGGTAGAAAGCTGACTGATACCAAGGAAGAATAAGACTCACATGTCTAAGAAGCTGCCTGGAATCTTTATTTCCTTTGGGTTCTGACTTCATGGATCCCAGGTTCTGTTTTGTAACAGATTTGCTCAAAACGCAACTTTTCAATGGAGCTAAACATGTCTTCAATAGAGAACCTGTGCCCAGTCCCTAGTGTGTGTGTGTGTGTGTGTGTGTGCGCGTGCGTGCGTGCGTGCACGCACGCCCATGTGCTTACTAATCATGTGCTGACTGCCCACTATAATGAAATATAGAGATCCCAGCAATGCCTGGAGCTCAGAACTACTCAGCCCCAGGGGAACAGGGAGAAATAGGAGATGGAAGGGAAGTGGGTATGTGGGAGGAGCTACTGAGAGAAAGAAAGAGTAGGACTGTTCTAGCTGAACCAGGAGCTGCAGAGATTTCCATCACCTCTCTCCTGTAACCCATGATCCCACACCACCCCTCTCCTGTAACCCATGATCCCACACCACCCCTCTCCTGTAACCCGACTGACACTGAAGGAAAAATTGCTGTTCCTGTGACTTCAGGGACAATGATTCAATTGCCAAGTATCCACTAGCCTGAAATGGAAAGCCCATGTTTCAGATGGAAACAGAAGCATGGGGCAGCTGAACTAATAATGCCAAGCCATTTTAAAAGACCAACTTGAGGACTGAAGAAATGACCTGGTCTTCCAGAGCAGAATGGCCCACAAGGTAGATCCAACACCTTCTTAGGGCCTGCTTGGATAGCAGGCACACTTGCATATGGTTCACATATATACATGTAGATAAAAGCCCCATATACAGGGTGGAGGGAGGGGAAAGGAGGGAAGGGGGGATAAATTAAGGCTGACCCAATAGAGCATCAGAAGTTCAGAAGTTAAGACCCACCATCTACTTGGAAAGTTGGGTCTCTTGATTCCTTCAGATTGCATTCCAATCCCAACCAAACATAAAATCAGCAATTTAATTTTGGAAAGGAATGTTTTCTTTAGCTTCCACAGATAAAGTACCCAAACTGTGCAACATTCATACTCCTACACCCTGAGTCCCTGGAGAGCACGCAGCATGCTGGGGTTCCTCCCTAACTCTCAAGACGGCTAATCACACCAGCTCAGGGACTCGGTGTTTTCAATGCACATGTGCCGATGCTCTCAGTTTTCTGTCCGCTTCCTAAGCTGAAGCTGTAGGTGTGTTTCTGCTCTCAGTTAATGAGCTTGTGAATTCTGTTCCTGGCTCAGGCTCCTCAGTCCCCACTACCGTTGGGAGGCCTCCGGGGACCCTAAAGAACAGGCAGCTTCTCCACAGCGGCTATCACCCAGCCCATGCCTCCAGGTTGCCCTAAAGCGACTCAAGGCCACTGAGTTGAATCAACTCAACATCCAAACAGTGAGAAAAGTGGAGGCAGCCACAGGTCCCCACCGTGGAACCCTGAGAGTCACAGTCCTCCCAGGAAGGTGGGTAAGAAGAAGAAAACACTGCTCTTAAGAACAAATGGTCACTGCAGCCTACAGGACAGGTCTCTGAAGACCGTACTGGAGCAAACACAGCCGGGCTCAAAGGCTGCAACTGTGGGACTCTAGGGGGATAACGCATGGGGTGCCTGGCCAGAATGCAGGAGAGAGGAGGGCAGGCTGCAAGGGGGTGTGGAGATGTTCTGGCCCACAAACATGTCCACCGTGACCGGTATTTGCACTGCTAGAGAATGTCCCTCACACGTAAGACCACCGTGGGTGGAGGCAGACTCGGCACGAGGCCTCACCCTGCCGATGCCCCTTTTCTTCTTCTAACCCTCTGTTCCATCCCATTGCCCCCCTCCCTGAAAGGATAAAACGTCATTGCTGTAGTATCATGGTCCCTGCGACCCCCCCCCAGGGCCCCGAGCTGGGTGAGCAGAGCCCTTCAGAATATCTAAATAAAAGGTCCACGCTGGGAACGACATTGATAAAATTGCTTCTTACAACACACCTATTAAAGCCACAGATGACAGGGCTGGAGAGACAGTTCAAGGGTTCACGCAGCTGCTAATGTTGCAGAGGACCAGGGCTCAGCTCCCAGCACCTACATTAACAGCACACACTGTCTATAACTCCGGTTGCAGGGGATCCAACCTCCTACTCTAGCTTCCAGGGGCACGGCAATGCATGTTGGGTACACACACACACACACACACACATGCATGCACGCACCCACGCAAGCAAAACACTCTGAGAAAGGATTTACTTTGTAAGTCAGCAACTCGATTCTAACTACCTCATCCCCACCCCAGTGGCTTTGTGGCCAAGGTGACCTGTAGCCTTTACAGACACACATTCCGATCAAACACAGTTTTCTCCTGGGTGTTAAAATCACAGGAACACAACGACTGGACAGTCGCTGTGCTCTGAGCACTTCACAGGACTGTCCCCTGTGAGGCTGGCCTCCAGCCCCCAAGGGATCCAGGGTAACCTCAGCTCACTCTGTGAGGTCATGGTGCTGACCACATCTGGCTTCCCAGGGGCAGGGACACAACGACCCCATGGATCTTAGGATGAACATGTCAGGAACCCTGGCCATATCACCTGACCTCCTTAGAGTTCCAGGCCTTTCTTCTTGACCTGCCAAGTCAGCTGACACTGAGCTATAGCATGTGCAATAAATGGACCCAGGAGTTTTCAGGCACACCGCACGGCTGATAGGTGACAATTGCTGTGCAGGAGCATGTGTAGGACTGGCAGGGCTGGCACTGATGGGTACCAGAGTTCAACCTGTGGGCATGGGAGAGCCTATCACAAGGTCAGGTGGCCCGAAACCAAGGCTGTACCAGAGTACGAGGCAGGGGTGAGTGCTGGCAGCTCTGGTTCATGTCCCAAAGGCGTCTGCTTTCTTGGGGTCTGGTGGGGGCTCAGGTACCACAAGACCCACCCTCCATCATCAGGAGATGACGCTCAGACATTCCCTGGTGCTACCTCAATAATCACACATACAGAAGGCACTTAGTTTTTTCCATGTAGACATCTGTAACTACAACACTACTGACCTCTCATTTGAACAAGACTGACTTTTACTTTTGCACTATGGCCGTGCCTCTGTGCTAATTAAACATTTCCTGGTTTATATTGAATTATTTTCTATCACAGAGCAATCGATAGCTTAGGAACATGTCTGTGTGAGGGTCTTTTAAACTATCACTTCTAATCAGAGCATGCATACATTATTGGTAGGATGAACTGAGTCCTTTCCCTCTTTTTATTTTTTAAATAATCAAGAGGAAAACAAACCTTCATACTGTGGAAGGCAGTCTCTACTTCTCACCACAGTCAGAGTCCCAGAAATAACTGGCACCTACATCACCATTCTCACTGCCAGAAAGCCCAAACACAAACAACCCTCTAAAAGGCAAGGTGTCAAGGTAGGAACGCCAGGAGCAGGGAAGAGACCTACAGGTGTCAAGGACCAGGACACCGGCAGCAACTGTCCTTGGCGCTGGGCAATGGGTGCCTTGCAGGGCACCGGAGAAAACAAGGCAGGCTGTACGATCTTGAACAAACATAAACCAGGCAAGAAAGGAATGGAATCAGGAGCGGAACAGTTCCACACCGACACACCTGGCCAGCAGTAAGCCACTCCTGGAGAAGGACTGTGCCCCACGCCCTACTTCAGCCAGGAGCAGCTGGGACGCCTGGAATCTACGGCGCCTGACTTTTCCTAGGCGAGGCACCAGAATGCGGCAATAAAGGAGGGATTTGAATCCCGGTGGTCTGTGACGGCAGGTCCAAAACAAGACTAGGTGACCCCCAGCCGCACATACAACCCTCAACCCACAAATGCTGGCCATAGGGTTGCAGCATCCGTCCTGACACCTTCTGACCCAGCTCTCTGAAGAAACAGATTCAGGTGCAAAAGAAAAAGAAAGAAAGAAAACAAGAGCCTCAGGAGAGGCCACCTGGGTTCACAAGCTGCAGCGCTGGGCTGAACGTACTCATCAAAACAGACCCTTCCACCCCGGGCCACCCTGAGAGCGTCCCGCAAAGCAACAGGTATGACAGACCGCTCTGGCCTGCAAGCAGGTAAAGGCATTCCATTCCTAGGCCAGTCCTGCTGGATGTGTCAAGCAGGGGCTTCGGATCCTCTCCCCCACTCCGCTGTACAATCCCGGCAGGTCTGGCCAGCATCATCTCCCCCTCCAAGAGCGAGCTGGCAAGTCTCAGAGAACGCGAGGCTGGATTTGGGACACCTGGAGCCTCTCAAAAGCCACAAGCAGATACTCGCAGACACATACTCACACACCTTCCCTCTAAACACTCAACAGCTCCATCAGTACAGAGTCAGGACCAGTTCAGGGGAAGGACGCCTTCAACAGCATCCCTGGTGCCGCCTCCTTCCCAGAACACAGTGTCTCCCACTCCAGCTAGTGCAGAAAGTGAAAATCTCCTTGGCTGCGGGGACTTTGATTTTGTCCAAGAGGGCCCAAGCAATGTAAACATGAGGGCGGAGTTTACTGCAATCAGGGTTAGTGAAATTTGAACTGTGCAGGCTGAGAGGTGGGGCCAGAGGCTTTCACTCAGCTCAGTGGCCAGCTCCCATGCATATTACAAACAAGCATTACCCTCTTATTTCTTTCTTTAAAAGATCCAGACAGAAAACCTCTACAGGACATCCCCTTTGTTGGAGCTGCTTGCTTTCCATGCTCCGTGTGGTACAGAGATTGGGGCCAGTACTAACAGCAGCACAACATACCTTTGTGGTTTCTATACAAGATCCTTTTCCATCTCGAGCCTCATTATAGTCAATTTAGATGGGCTTCAGCCAATGCCCTCTCACTCTGGCTGAAGTAAGTCACAGCACAACCACAGAGCCAGAGCTGAAAACAGAGACACTACAACAAAGAAGCAGAGCCCTCCAACGCTACCTGGTTCCCTCAGCACAATGAAACATCTCCAATCATTCAGCAAGGAAGGGAGGCATGCCTGGGCTGTGAATACAGGCATAGGGCAACATTTATCGCCAATAAATCACCCGGGACCTCAACAGAAGCACACAGAGCTTACAAGATCTCAAGATAAACTCGGCTCACCCTCTGGAGAAAGCATCTCCTCCACGATAGGACATAATGTACTTCTTGTGCAAGAAGTTCTGTTAATGTGGAATTCAGGAGAGGGTATTGGGTAACACACCTCCCCATCAAGGGAAGCAACACCATTGTTCCCATTCTGCAAGCAAGGGCGCTGCAATAAAGGCCAGGACTTACTAATCACAACCTGTTTTCCCTTCAAAGGATCCACATCAAAAGAAAAAAGATTAGGAGATGTTTGAATAACCTAGCTCGGGGACTAAAATGAATGCCTACGTCCCTTCAGAGCATGTGAGGCCTCCTTGAGTCAGAGTTAACTTTGTTCAGCTATTGCTGGGGCCAAGTCTTCTGAGGCACAAGAACCTTGGACATAATTTTCAAAACCTGTACAGGAAAAACAACAGCTAAGACACCAATAACAAAGAGAACAAAATATTGTTTATATCAACAAGAGGTATTTTTTTTCCATTTCTCATAGTGAGACTGAGATTATTTAGGGCTAAGGTTTGCCCTCTTTAGCGTCAGAGGGCACTGGTGACAACGTTATAATTGAGCTGCCCCAAGTCTTCACCAATCAGCATCCACTTGGCCTCCAATCCTGCTTTTCTGCTGCGGAGCCACTAGGCAGGTGTGCCAAGGTCCTCTCAGTTTCCACGTACTTGCCACCAGCGGGTTTGGATTACACGGGCCTGCTTGGGCTGTTAGCGTCTCATGAAACAACATGGTCCATTGACACTTGGCTGAAGTCTGGCCAGAAGGCAGCTCTGCAGCCCAGAGGGCTTTGAAAGACACTGAACCTTCTACCTCGGGAAGCTGCAATTCTACACACGAAATCATACAGCTGATGAAGAAAAGGCTGCAAAGGGCTTCTCAAGTTCTTCTGAAAGGGCTTGACTGAGTGGGCAGGAGGCCTGCAAAAGGGTTAGTGTGATTCCTATGTGGCACTCGAGAAAGAGAGAAGACACTTCAAAAAGGCAGTAAAAGATGTGAAAATCAGGAGGAGGAGGAGGAACTGATAATATCAGAGATATAATAATATCCTAATGGCAACACATGATCTACAGTGGGGTGTCAGTTGTGAGGAGGAATGAAGGACACAGACATGAGCCGTGAACACTCGGGACAAGCAGAGTGAGTCACAGAGGACGAAATGGTTCAAGAAGCCAACAATAGGGCACTCCAGAGAAAGAACAAATGGTTTTCAGGAACCAGAGATGGCAGGAGCAGAAATGACTGTTAATGTAGAAGGCTCCATTTGGGAAAGACAGGAATGTTCTAGACCTGGATGACAAGGAAGTATCTTTTGGAGAAAGTTCTAACCCTCCCAGGTGGGATATCAAGTTCCCCAGCATTTTGATCCCTTTGGTCCACTGGCCTCCAGGCTTCTGCTGACCTCTCCGATTGGTCTTTTCTATACTGTTCCTCCTGACTTAGTCTCCCTGCATCCTACAACACTGAGCCCCAAGGTCCCACTGCAATGCTCTTCTACCTACTGGCCAAACCCTAGTCTCCCCAAAGCCCTCCTAAGCAGCTCTACATTCAAGTCCTTGCCTCTCCACAACTGCCCCAAATCAGGACTCGTCCAACCAACTTCCTTCATCTCCAGAAGTCTATGCTTCAGGGTGTCCTGTTCTCCAGGCAAGGACACCTGGTCATTCCTGGTCCTGGCCAGTCCTGTGCCCGTATCCATGATCAGCTTTGGTCGAAGCTCACCTATCATAGGTAACTGTGGTGGAACCATGGCTTCTCCTCCTGTGGTCCCTACTGACTGGGTCCCTGGATCTGACTCTCCAGACTTCAGCTTGACTTTAACAGTCCTGATGACATCATCTTGACATATCACCAAAGTGAAGCCTTGAGTTCCTCCAACATGGTAGCCAATGTCTCCCTCCAACACAGCTGGGAGGGCCCAGATAGTGCCTCCTCTCCTTCATGTACACCACCGTGTACAGTTCCATGTACATCAGGCTCCTCTTTCAGCACGGTGGAGAAGAGCCAATGCAGATTTAACTCCAGTACCACATTCACACCAAGGGTAGTGTGAGCTACTTCTTTCCCTTATTCATGCAGACCCAGGGGGCACTGCTGTTTCCCACAGCTAGTGCATGCACCTCTGAGGTCACAGGAGGCCCCCTACCTTGAGGGTTTACAGCATCACCACACATGATGCTGACTCTCACCACCCACAGGCAAAGTGCAGGTATGACATAGAACTGCCACTGAAAGCTTAGCCACTGGGCCTAATTTCACAAAGAAGGGGTTCCAGGCAAAACATCAGCTCAGTGGCAAAAGCGAACATTTCTGAGTTTTATAGTCTAATTTTCTAAGAATTTTACCACCATGAATCCTGCACTATTTCAGTTTTCCATAATGAAGTATCCAAAGAACTCAATGTCACCTGGCCTTACTAGCAACACCTTACTGTGTGTAAAGAAAAACCAGGTTCATTGTTGCTCTTGGAATGTGGAAATGACTTCCTGTAGACAAATGTCCTGCCCCTCTGGCACATGCCAAACCATTGGGGGGGGAGGGATAAGCAAAAACTAATTTCCAAGGTCTCCCCCATGTCTATAGGACCTGCTTTCAGCTCCTGGGGGGCAACAGCTTTCTGTGTGTTTTCGGTCCACCCCTCAGGGGCCTTCATTGCTGAAGCCAAAGCTTCTAATCCCAGCCTCAGTACCTGCCTGGCTCCATCACCACTGTCTTCTAACCCAGACATCAATCAGTTCTTCCTAATTTGTTCCGCTTACCCTTGGTTCACGCAGCAAAGGGGCCCCACCTGTCTCCTGCCCTGCTAATAGACCTCCCACACTCACTCTTCTTGGAGGCAAAGGAGACTCTACCAGGACATCAGCGCACAGAAGCCATGTCCCAGGGGTCTCTATCTAAGGAGCAGTCTCCACCCGAGGGAGAAAGGAACACCGTGTATAAACGGACCTTTATCCATAAAAGTATCCACAAGACCCATGCAAAGCTCTTCCCAACACATAAACCAAGCTGTTCTGAGGGTCCCTGGATGCTCAGTCTTCTTACACAACATCACATGCGGCCATTACAACAGCCCTGACTCCGATAGCTTTCTGGTTAAAAACAAAAACAAAATCAAAACCTAGTTCAAGGGCAGAACACACTCCCTGCCCTGACCTTTCCTTCTGGTCTGATGCCCCGCCCTTCAAAGGATCTACAAGAATGAAATTAGTTTTATTCTGTCCTGGGACCTACAGGCACAAGGCAAGGCTGTTTAAACATTACAGTGTGAATCTGATATCAAATGTCTTGTATATGAAAACACAAACAATTTCAACTCTGAGCTCTCAGAAAAAGGCACACAGGGCAGCAGTTTCCAACTGCCAAAGGCTGAGTTGGAAGTAGAACTTCAAATAAAGTTCTACACAAGAACCCGATATGGAGACTATAAAGAAACAAAGGTAGGAGCAGAGGCTGGGGAGGGTTTGGGTTGGAGTGGGGATGGAGAGAGGATGCCCCTTAAGTACCAACATGGAGTCCTGAAGCTGCATAAGGTCAGAAAATGTCACTGCTCCAAAACAGCGCCACCATAATCAGCAGGACACCCTTATAAAGGGAGCAGGCGTGTGGGTCTCCCCTATAAAGTGAGCACGAGTGTGGGTCTCCCCTATAAAGTGAGGAGTGTGGGTCTCCCCTATAAAGTGAGGAGTGTGGGTATCCCCTATAAAGTGAGGAGTGTGGGTCTCCCCTATAAAGTGAGCACGAGTGTGGGTCTCCCAGTCAAGAGCTGGGGGCACAGGGGGCTGGAGTGGATAAGACCGGGTGAGGGCCACATGACTACACAGAAGACCTAACGGAAAAGAGTGTTCCAGCTGAACCTTTTTTATTTTCTTACAAGCCCTTCCCTTACAATGCACCCACAGACAGACTTTCTCTCCGCTGATCCCATCTAAGCTTGCAACATTTTTGAAAGAGCCGAGTGCAGGACACTGAGCCATGGGCTTGATCCACAGGCCCCTCTTGGTATATTGTAAGCATCCAAGAGAAGAGAGAAGTGAGTCGTCCTTCACCTTTCGGTCAAATGTGAGAGAGGCAGGTAGCGGGTGTGTGTGTGGAGGGGGCCCACACGAGCTAACACACAAGAGGAAAGAGTACTACCTTTCCTCTAATCACAGCTTGCTCTCTCCACTGCTTTACAACCCACTGAGCTAATGTTGTAGCCGAATTCTTTCCTGGAGTCGGCAGAAACGAGAAACACAACTTCAGGCTTTGTAGAAATAAGGCTGCAATCCCACCTCGTCCTGGCACTGAGAGGGAGGGTTTTCCCATGGGGGACACAGCAAAGATCCAGGCAGGTGTGGAGCACAAAGACCCCCAGCCCCAGGAGTGGAACACAGGGCACGGTGTGTTAAGGGGGTGAGGTCATCAGAGAAAGTCGGAGGTGCTGATCATGAATGCTATGAGGAGAGCAAAGTGGCAACGGAGTGACGAAGACAAGGTAACTGCACTGGCAAGGACACACCCAGGAGCCACCACGCGCCAATTACACATAGCACCCTGTGTGCGTCTCGGGAGATGCTGCTCCTACATTCTCCTGGGAGGACGGGAGACCCAAGGCTGGTGCATAGGCTGGAGACTGAGAACTGTGGACAAAGGTTGGTGAGTCCACTCCTATCTCAGTGTCGCTACTCACTATCTTGGGGGTGACACTTAACTCCTGGGGCCATCACAGGAATACTCACTCACATGGTCACTTTCTACAGCACTACAGGATGACATACATTTTAGGACAGCCTCTCTAATACCACTCAGAAACATGATGATGATAATGATGACGACGATGATACTGATGTATTCTTAATGGAATGGCAGGCAAGGGCCTGGCACCTTTCCTCTGGCAGCCTCAACACCACATTTCCTTTCCAACAGATCACACGCATTCTCAAAAGTCAATAGTCCATGACCGGATTACCACTCTGAGCATAGAACAGAGAGTTCTCAGGGCTCAGAGAGCAACTGAGAGTCACTGGGTCTAAAATCCCACTCGGGTGTTAGATCAGGGAGTCAACGAAAAAAGCCCTCAGGGCTCAAGGGTGTAGACTTGATTCACAGTCAAGAAGGGAAAGAGACACTCTGGGTCATCATCCCCTAACAGCATATAAGGTGTACTGTTGGGTGCTTGTCACCTGCTCAGTAGGCAGGACTCAGAAAGGGATGAGTTTATACTAAGAAAGCTGCCAGCATAAAAAAAAAAAAAAAAAAAAAGAGTCACTTGTGTTAAGCATAAACAAAAATGAAGTTGAGAGATTTTGAAGGCAGACTTTTCACACAGGATTTTGATTTGAACACAGAAAAGTCGAAGCGCGAATGGGCACAAGATTCCTGCCATGGTCGGGGCTGGGTGTGAACTGTCCCCACTGGCTTATGTTCCGCTCATTCACACTCACCCCACTGGTCTTCAAGGCTGGGGAGCCTACGGGTGCTGGGCCTGACGGATAGAAGCAGCTCATCAGAGGCGAGTCTTCAAAGAAGGTTCCACCTGCCCTGCCTGGTTCCTTGCTTCTCATCGGACGCCACAGAGCAGCCTCAGGCAGGCCGCCATCATCAACCTTCCTGTCACGGTGAACTGAAGTCGCTTTGCAAGTGTGAGGTACTCTCTAGGGCTTTAAGATGCTTCTGCTGGGTATTTTACCACAGGGATTAAAGAAAGTTAACCCACACATCAGGCTGACAGGAAAGTTCTTCTGTGGGGCATCGGCCCTATTCCACTCCAGCCCGGCGGTGCCCCTGGTAACCACTGTTAGCGGAAGATCGCTGCCCCGGAATACACGCGTAGTCTTCATTTGCTTTCCAACACCTCTGTTTGCCTCAAACTCTGTGTGCAGCTCTGTTAGCTATAGTTACCCATGGCACACACACTCCATCACAGCGGTATTTCCAGCAGATATCATGATCTGGCAAATCTCTTCATGATTGTTATTTACGTAACAGAAAGAAGATCTAGAGAAATTCTCCTATCAGACAGTCAACTATTCACAGAGTAGCTGCTGCAGCCGACACCATGTGAAGAAGAAACATGTCTCTAAATGCTAGCCAAGAGCATCCCATCCTGCTATTTAGGAACTGCCCCGAAGGGACCCCATGACTTTAAGTGGTTAGCACAAGCACAGCCGCAGCGTGACAGACTTGTCTGTTAGACACCAGTGGCTCCCTCCTGCTAGCAGCTGTCATAACTTGTTTTGCTTTTCTCAATCTTAATACCCTAAATCCACCATCAAAATGGCCACACCTGAATGGCTGCAACCTGACACAGCATGTCCACAGCCCTGTGTACGGCATGGCCGGCGCTTCTTGACAGAGCTTGTTCTGATCAGTGGCTCATATTGGGAGATTGATGAAACATCCTGAGCAGTGGCTATGACCATTTTAGGACTTAGGTTACTGTGAAGGGGGTGGAGAATCAGAATCCCCTTTGGACCATCTGCTCCACAACTGCAGAGGGAGCTCCCACACAATCATAGGAAGCCAAGCCTGAGCACCCAGAATGGAAGGTACCCCCTTAAAGTAGCAGAGCCCAAACCTTGAGATGCCCTCACACTGCTCACCCCTAGACTGGTAAGGGGTGTGGTCAGAAAGCTAGGTCCATGCAGGGAACCAAGGGCTTGGGAGTGGCCAGCAATTCTCAAGTGCCACCCACAGTCACTCCTGAGTCTTCCCTTCCCCTCATCCTCTTTTCTTGACGAGGGAGCTCTCTAAACCCCTCCTCTACCTTCCTGCCCTCCGGGCTTTAATGCCTATGGGTCATCCTCTGGATCACCCTAGGTTTCCAAGCATTGTGGTTCCTCCAGCCTCAGTGTCAGGTAACAAAGGAGACGCGCTGCAGCGTTGTGACATTTCTGATGAGGCGCAAGCCTTGCCCTAAAGTTCCCACCAGCGCCCATCAGCTGGACTTCACACACTGCTCAGTGGAGATGTCCCCATCCCCACCTGATAGAGTAACCACTCTCTTTGTTTTTTACTAATCTTTGGCACTCCAAATTCCAGTCCATGGCACACCCTCCAGGACTATTGATATAAATGTTATAAAGTCAGCCCACCATATCTGCAGGTTCTGAAACCAGGGACTCCACAAATCAGAGATCAAAAGAAAATACTTTGCAAATACATCGATATAACAACCGTTCTCACAGGGTTGATATTATGGCAGGCGTCATAAGAAACCCTGGAATGGTTAAGTATATGGGAGGCTGTGTATAGATTATGTGCAGATATTAACTCACTTCAAAGACGGGGACTTGAGCATCCATGCATTCAGGTGTCCAAGGCAGTCCTGGAGCCAGTTCCTACCAATACTGAATGAAGGCTGTCTGTCTGACATATGCTGATGCAACTGTACATAAGTAGTAAGCCCCTCACAGAGCTGGGGGGGGGGCGTTGGTTAGGACCACTTAGGTATTTTACAGATGGGGAACGAGAACAGAATCACGGCTCATCTGAGCAAGCACACACACCACCCAGAAGGGACTGTGGTCAGTGGTGCTGACACTGTGGGAACTTAAGTGGGGAGATATGATGGCTTTACAGAGGGCTACACACACAGCAATGGAGGGCTGCAGGGCTGGAGGGCTGGAGGGCTGCAGGGCTGCAGGGCTGCAGGGCTGCAGGGCTGGAGGGCTGGAGGGCTGCAGGGCTGCAGGGCTGCAGGGCTGGAGGGCTGCAGGGCTGGAGGGCTGGAGGGCTGCAGGGCTGCAGGGCTGGAGGGCTGCAGGGCTGGAGGGCTGCAGGGCTGCAGGGCTGCAGGGCTGGAGGGCTGGAGGGCTGGAGGGCTGGAGGGCTGCAGGCCCAACAGTGGAAGAGGAAAAGCAAATCAGGCCATTGAGAGGAGCAAGAGACAGAACTCTAGAACAGTGGCCCCCATAGCGCACCACGCATGCTGGGACAAGGCGGGAGTGTAAGCCTTCATATGAGCCCATCAATGGAGAAAGGTTTGTGTATGTGGCTGGCATTCACCCTGTCTACTGCCTGCCCGCTGGCTACATTCAATTCAGAGGCCATGAGCGGCTATGAGACCTTTCCTTAGCCCATCACAAGCAGGCCAATTCTCTCTCCCAGCCAGGTAGCAAACCCCATCTTCTTTGGAAGATGAGAACGCAATCCAGCCAATGATGGCCAGCACAAGTGTCATATACAGAAAGGCAGACAGTGCTCTGTCCCGCACAATCCTGAACATAACACTGGGCATCAATCATCGCTAGCAGCAAAATCCAGGAGGTGCCCAGGGCCCGTGAAGCTCCACCTTCTCACTCTTCTTGGGAACTATTGTGCCCTTTATCTAAGAGGGGCTCCTAGGTTCTTATGGAGATGAAAGCACAGACAAGCTTACTGAAGGCTCCCATACCCATACTGCGAGTTTCTGAGCACCATTCTACACCACGACATTCCATGGCCTGGGTGATGGTGAGGACTCTGGAGAAGCGAGTGGCCCCACAGCCCACAAGCACAGCAGGTCACTGCCCACCCATGAGGACAAAAATAACTAAGGCCACACAAACACCCCTACACTACAGATGGGCTCTCTTCTTCACCTTGGAACAGTTTCAGGACCAACTCTTTTCTTAATATGGAAAGTGGGGCATCGGGCTCAGACATGAAACACAGAGCTTTCCTAACACAAGCCCTGACTAAAGGCAGCTGTGGAGGGCTCATTCCAGGGCAGTGGGAGTTTCTAGAGAAAAAAATGCAGCTTGAGTCACTATTTCAGTTCTTTTTTTTTTTTTTTAAGACCAGTAGAAACGAGAGGCAGGGGTAGGGTAAAAGGGGGCTTTGTAATACTCCATTTTTCAGCTAAAAGAAAACGTTTCAAAGGCTGCCAAGCCTCCCTTTACTCCTCAAAGCCCCAAAAGCTGTCAGGACTAATGCCGCTTGAGGCTTGCTCCCTGGCAAGAACTGCAGCTGAGATTTCGCTTTCTGCCTGCCAAGGGGGTGGCTCTGTCCAGGAACCCGAGCCAGGGATTGCAGACCGCTGGCAAGAGCCAGGGACTGCCTGGAGTTAGACAAAAGAGACCAGCCTCACTGCCCGAGAGGCTCTGAGAGATCTGGAGTGTGGCAGAGGGGTCCTCAGACAGGACTCACTGTCCAGCCACGGGAACGGTCTTTCTGTTCTGTGCTGATCTTGGTCACAGCAACAGAAACACAGAAGCCCCACTGGGTGACAGGGATAGAATCAAACGCACTGTGACCTGTCTAAGGCTTGAACATGACCAAGCAAGACCCTGGAGGAACTGCTCACAGATACACACGTGCTCAGAGCATGCTAAGCCGGAAACAAGGCTATGACAGTGCTGGGGATAGCCCCAGTATGAACACCTGGTGTGCCAGTTAGAAACCAGACCTACCTAAAGCACAGCCATGTCAAGAGCCTTGTCTATGGGCAGTAACACTGGTGAAACTTTCTTAAATGATAATTTGCACTTTTTAAAAAAAGTACAAACATATAAATACAAATTGATTTCCAAGAGAAAAATAAAAACCCTTTCTTTTCCTTCTGCCCCCCAATTCAATTTTCTAAACTTAACTTTTGCATTGGTATAGTGGACCGTAACAGAGGTCCAAGGCCTTAGAGAACTGTTTCCAGTGGAGCCCTAGGCCAAGAGAACCTACGGGATGGGAGAGGGTGGTTTTTATGGAGCACGTGCCGTCCTTTAACAGGCTGAGCTAAGTGTAGCCAGGTGCTGCTCACAACCACTGACTGTGTGTGCGTACTTAGTTCAGCTCCTTGTCTACTCCAGCCCAGAACCAACCAACTCAGAGAGCTTAATTCACTTCCTAGCAGCCAGGCATCCACCTGCAAAGGCCCAGATTCGAACCACACAACCTACACTACAAGTTTTCCTCCCTGACCTCACTGCCCAGCTTGGGAGACACTGAGAGAAAAATCATCCCAAGGGGAGACTATCAGAATAAACAGTAAAGACTAACACAGTTTCTCTGCTTATTCACTCAACAAACACATCAAATATCTATTATAGTGTGAATGTCTGTGGACCTCCAAAATCCCTGAGGTTGAATCCCATCATCCAATGCAATGGTATGGGAGGGGATTAAGTCTCGGAGATGCCCCTGTGATGGGACTGGTACCTTATAAAGAGACTGCAGGGGGCTTTCTTTCCATCTTCCTGACACAGCATGAGAGCAACACTGTACAACCAGACCTAACCAGAGTACCACCTTGTGGGCGGGCATGCTGAGTGAGGTCTTGCGTCTCCAGCCCCCACAGCTGTGTAAGACACACAGCTGTGACACTCTGTTACCACACTTGAATAGACTGGAACTGTAGCTAGATGCTTCCAGCATCCAAGCGTGCACGGGGAACAGCTTTCTCTGGGTCTCTGACGGTACCTCTGGCTGCAACAGCAGAGAAGGAGGGGCCAGGTGGAGGAAGCGGTCTCTAGAGGCTTGTCTTTTAAGGCTGTATCCTCTCCCCTGCCCTTTCCTCTTCCGTTGCCTCCTAGAAGCCAGGTCAGGAGCTCAGCACAACTTCTTCTAATGATCTGCTTGTCATGAGCCAAAAGCAGTGCAAACGAGGCGACCATGGACCAAAAGCTCAGATGTCACAAGCCCCGATCACTCTTTTATCCTTTAAACTTGTTCAGCTGTAATTGGTTTTCTATGCCGGCACCTGAGGGATTCGGCTTCTGAATGCTCACACTGAGAAGACCAAAGGCTGGCCCCGTCTACACCTGCCTGCTCACACCCAGATCTCGCCTGTCTCCTAACGCCCACAGCACTCACACGTGAATTCACCTCCAGCTCCACCTCAGGGCCGCGTGGATTTGAAATCCTAGCAATCCCTTGTGATGAAACTTCACCCTCCACAGCACAGAAAGCCGTGTGATGTCCCCAGAACAAGCAGGGGGACACAGAATTGGTGTCTCTAGCACTGGCCATCTTCTCAAGTCTTCAAGTTCAGGCTGGCAAGGAGGTGATGCTAGTGTGGATAATTCCAGACACTGGTGTTTGGTGACTTACACCAGGAAGTACCAAACTTGACAAAAATACTCCAACTTTCTTTCTCACGGCAGGTCTGATTCTCAAGTCAGTAGTTTAAAGGTATAAAAGATCAGGCTGGTGTGATGTCCCTGTTGGTCTTTGGTGGCTCCTCTGCATAGCCACTTACTGGCTACTTCGTTACATGGTTCTCTGGTTCTAATTTAACCACTGGTTTGCCTGGTCAACATCCCTCCCAGGCCCAGTACAAGGGCTTTGATTAGTGCCATCAAGACTGACATGCACCCACACATGCACGCGCGCACACACACACACAGACACACGCACGTGTAGTGGCATCTTGTTCCAGCAATAGAGTTGAGTTACTGTCCTTAGAGTGGCTTGGGTGTACAGATGTGATCCCTTATAAGGAAGACGAGGGGTCTGGCTATCTCTCTTGGGTGGTGGCTGGAGCACCCTGCATTGCAGGCAGGATGCTGCGTCTCCGGGGGCAGAAGACTGCAGCAGCATTTACCTCCATTGTGTGAGTGCTCCCCAAATAAGTATCTGTTATTCTTTTATTTGGGCGTTCGTGGACTTGCCTAGTCCACCCTCATGCGAGCACACACGTGATGTGGCATGCTCATGACCTCCCCACAATACACGATAAATAAAATGCAATATTTTTAAAGTTAACAACAAAACATGAAAGATGCCCGCTTCTCAGCTACCAACCCCAGCGGCTTCTCTCAGTAGCCCCAGAAGGCGACTGTCCCTTTTTTCCTTATCTGCTTTGTGGGTCGCCTGGGAGTCACAGTGTACATTCTGTGGGTGAACAGAGAATGTGCTGAGTAATTTGGGTACACCTGCACAACAAGCAAACCTCAACAGTGCCAGAAGGTCCACAGCTCCGGCGTGACATGTCAAGTAATGGACACCCCCGCCCGATACACGGCATTCCCCATCACATGTTGTAAGGAAAGGATGGAAGGCACCAGACCACAGCAGAGCACACTCCTAGCTCCAATCTGGAAGCTTCCGACCAGCCCTCCACATACTACAGCTTCAAAAAGGCCCTGATCTAAATTCACCAAGCCTGGCCCTTGTGAGTGCCTCCAAGGCCAACAGTGTCATACACGTGTAGCCTCTGAGCTGTGCGGTGCAAGGTGACGTCACCCTGTAAGCGGCCATCGGGCTTTGCTGATGTAGTCATGAACACGCTGTCTCAGCCCTGCACCGCCCTGCTGCAAGCAACGGCACTCACCCTCTCCGTCAGCACTCATGTTCTCATAGGAGTCCCACCGAATCAGCGGCTCCGCCGTGTTATAGTCCACCATCACTCCCTGGTCACTGTACAGATGCTCCGATCCTGTGGGGCATGACAGGAGTGCTAGGCTTAGCAAGGCCCAGCACCTCAAAACATCATGGGAAATCTTGACGTGTGAGCCTTGTGAGGAACATGTGTTCCTACCTAAGTCTGGTAATTTCCTTAGCAATTAAAAATGGAGTTAAAGTTACCACATAGCCGAATGTGGTAACACCCACTTATAGTCAATCTCAGCATTGGGAGGCTGAGGTGGGATGACCAGGAGGTCAGCCTAGATTACAAAGTGATTTCTGTCCCAAAATAATAGCAAGAAAAAAAAACTTTAAAATTGAAACAGTCATACACAGGAGGTGTAGTAACGGGTAGTAACATTTCACTACAGCAGTAAAGAAAGCAAGGACTGACGAGCGGAGTACCATCGGCAAGTCAGACTACCTTCTGGTCTTTCCCAAGTGAGTGTTAATGTCTCAGAGCCACCTCCCGCTTAGTACCCAATATGCTATGCAAATAATAATAATAATCACTCAAGCCCAAGCTGAGTAGCTAGAATACACAAGGCCCCAAGCAGCACCACCATATATAATACAAATCTCCAAGTATGTGCCAAGATGGAAGTGTTAATAAGCTCAGGGCCCTGAAAACAGCCTCCAGCCTGAGCTAGAGTCTGGCCGCCCACTCTCCTGCCAGTTACCTACCTTGAATCTTCTCAGGTGTGGCCGAGAAGACCAATTCAATCTTGCCGTAGTCAGGAAAACGGTCGTCTGAAAAATGAACACATCACACTTGTACACCTGGGTCCTGCCCTTCCAGCCCAGCCAGTGCAGGGCCATTGCCACAGCGGCCACAGAACACACTCAGTGTCAACCTCTCCCTGGTTTCTCTGAGTTGTTCATCCACAGAGCAACCTGGCTTTGCGTATGTCAGCAGAAGCTGGGCCAGCAAGAGGGAAGGACGACGGGGACGGGCGGACACTGCTTCTGGCATCCCAAAGGGCCCCGTCCACGCACCTTTGCAGGCACTGTCCAGCTCCTCCTTCCCAAACAGCAGTCCGTAGCCCTGCACAGCTCCGGTGTGGAATTGCAGGCGGAAAATGACATCTCTGGTGGCTGAGCGGAACTTCTTGTGATAACACTTCACCTGGATCAAGAGAGGACCAGAAAACAAGCCGCGGCTGAGGGGCAGAGCTCACAGCTTAGCACAGATGTGTGGGTGGTGTGGCCCCGGGACAGCTGTGGCCAGGAATTCACCCTGGAAATGCCCATCTGAAGATGCCACATCGCCAGCACATTACTGACTGCCCCCCCCACAGCCCCCATGTTATCTCAACAGAAGGAAAAATCCCAAAAGAACACGTCCTGGGATGGGCCGTACCCTTCAGACAGGGAGTTGTGTTAGAAGACATCTGTGGTTCTCGTCTAGATTTTAGCTAGACGAGGGAACGTTTCCCTTTAGTCTAAAATCTCCATTTACACTGAATACCTCTTGGGTCTCACACCATGGAAACACAGGTTAATGCTGCCCAATCTTATTTGTTGGGTATAGGCTGGAACATGAGGGTGGGGTGGAGTAGGAACTTGGGAAATGGGGGGAGGGGAAGGGGAGTCACAGACAGAGATCCAGACAGACAGACAGACAGACAAGCACTAACTCTGTTTCCTTTGCCAGGTGCCCGGGGGTCCTGGAGGTGGCATTTAAAAGGAAGTAGTAGAATCACATCTGCTATTCGGACGGAAGCTGTGACATCCTACCTCGGGTACAGCTCAAGCCACCCTGGATGGCTATGCTGACAAGCAGCGTGCAGACACCAGAGTCTGTGTCAGGCGCGCCCCGCCTCGTCTTGCTACCAAAGGCCGCCCAGCATCAGGCCATAGTGGGGAGGAGGTAAGCTGTGAAAAGCACCTCACCCGCTGGCAAATGAACAGCCACAAGTCAGCAGTGTCTTGCCAGGGTCTCCGTGAGCCCCAGGCAGACTGAGCCAGACTCAGCTTTGAGGCCGCACGGTGCCCAGGCTGGCACACCGTGCCACGGGAGACTGTGGTAGGTAGGCTTGCCTATGCAGTGCTGTCACTTTCCATCATGACTCTTCATGGTGAAGGGCGGCTTGAAAACACCACACTTCACAAAGCTAAATGCAAAGCAGGGTACCAATTGTCAACACCCATCAGCCAGGCAAGAGAGCGTGCGGATGACAGCTCAGTCATCCCCTTACCATGGAAACCATGCCCCAGAAACTGCAGAGGGCCAAGAAGCCGGGCCAGGAAGGCTGGGAACCACAGCCTTGGGCAGACCCAGAACTTGTTTACCTTATGCTATCTACCAGGAAACAGTCAGATAAAGCAACAAAAAAAGTATAAATAAGCCTGCAAGGGATGCTCCCTGTCGACAAACATGCACAGGTTCCTCCCAATCCCTCCTCTGCTGGGCTGCAGACAAGGACCCCCGTCTCCAGTAGTCTTGGCACAGTCAATTCGAAGCTATGTATTGACAATCAGGAATGAAGATCAAGAGATCTGCCTGCTTCCCAACAAACAACAGCGTGCTGGCTCCAAGTCTTCTCCTCCCTGTTACAGAGACCTTCACTCTTCAGTAACATTCAAACCCAAGATGCCCCTTGGAATCCAAGACATCCTTCCAGAATGTTCTTCTGAGTCCTCAGGTCTCACATTTGCTTGCCCTTCAAATGCTTCAGCCCTCCTAGCCAGGGGTGACTCCACGACGCCCTCCAACTAGATTCTGTTGCCCTAACTCTGTCCTATTCCCCACTGGCTGCCTTGGAAGATGAGAAGTAACCAGGGCCAGGAGGGGACGGGAGAGGGGAAAGTAAAGCCCTTTTCCAGGCAGTCGTGCTCTCAAGTTGTATACGTATTTAGGAGGATAGAGATCTGAAGAACAAGGTCTCAGGAAATCAGGGGCATAGACCTAGCTGGGTCCACTCAAGCACGTGCATAAGAGTGAGTGAGGACTGCTAGGAGGAAGTGGCCTGTGGACCTAACTGGGAGAATACAGGGCATCAGGAGATCCCAGGCTTAGACACGGGGAACGCAGTGCAGCCAACTGTTTCTGTTCTCAGTGGGTCCGTTCCCTTTCCACCCACTCAAGTTACTACTGGTCTTATCCTGTGGCCACCTCCCCAGTCCTCGCTCTTCCCCAGAGCCTTCCTGGGGCTAGGTATCCTGAGAGTACCTTCTACTCTGGCCATCACTCAGCTACACACAAACACTCTGACTCACAGCCCAGGCACTCCAACTCTGTCCAAGCCAGGCGTGGGAGGAAAAGGATGGGTATCCACAGGTTGGGCAGCTCTCAAGTACCCTGGGCCTAGCTAGTGTGATCTCCTGCTTGCAAATTCTTATTTGTCATGTTGCAAGCTCTCAAATACTCCTGCGTTTGTTGACAAGAGCAAGCTGTCACTAAGCAATGCTGTGCTATATTCCTGTGGCTTCTCCTATAGGTATTCTGACAATGTCTGTCTGTCCGTCTGTCTGTCTGTCTGTCTGTCTCTCTCTCTCTCTCTCTCTCCTTCTTCTCACTGAACTCCCATGGGCCAGTAGGAGCAAGAGCACTGCCCCTGCCCCATCATGAACACCTCTCGGGACTCCCCACAGGCCCCACCAACACAAAACACAACAGGTCAGATTTTGAGAAGATGCCACCTGTTAACCAAGACCCTGACCTGGTGGCCTCTGGCACCCACAAGAAGGTCCGTTCACTCAATGTCAGTGTCACTCTTTGTAGCATCAGTAGTCAAAGGTCAGAACTGTGCTCTGCATGCTGGACAGAGATGACAACACTGTGCTTGACATGGGGTCCCAGCGGCCACTCTTCAAGACAGAAAACATTTTATAAAGATTCTTGGGAGGTCTGAAACCTCCCTTTGGTCCTCCAGCTTTAACACATACCGTTCACAGTATGTTTCTTGAGTATTCTGGTTCTCTGCTTCAGATTCCAGAATATTTCCATATGAAACAATGCAATGTGGTAGTCACAGTTTTGTGGTGAGCACTGTATTGAATGATGAGAGCAGTCCATCACCAGCTGTCACAACCTCCACCTTGGGTGCATAAGAACACCTGCATTGAACCCCTCAGGGACGTTCAACCTCCTAGGTCTTTCATTCTCTAGCTGTAAGATGGACAGCTATATACTGCATAGCTACTGAGTATTAAGGGAGCCTGCAAATCTACCTCCGAGACAGCTCCATAATTACATGTATGCTATCCCACCCATACCACAGACTACTACATACATACAGACTCAATAACCTCAGAACACACACAGGCATTCTCCTCATAGCCATTCCCTAAACAATATAGAGTTATTTACATGACACATTGTATTGGCAGGTGTGATGAGTATGTGGGAAATGTACATGGGCTGTATGTATACTTAGCTATTTTATATGGAACTCGAACATCTTCAGGTGTTCGTATCCAGGCAAGTCCTTGAGCTAATCACACACACATGTTGACAAACAACCAGGTACATGATTAACTTAAAAAGTTTAAATTAATTAAGTTTAATAATTAACTTAAAAGCATAAGCTTCTGCAGAGGGGTTCTCGGTGCTCAAACCCGCTGTTAGTGGTGACGGCCATGGAAAGGCCTGTGTGGTTTTCTCTTGTCTGAGTAAACAGTCTGGAAACCTTGACCTAATCTCGCTTCCTTACTTACACTTGCATGAAAATACATTTGCACCCTCAACTGGGATGACGGGGCCTGGGACTGGGTGAAAAGCTGAGTCCCCCAAACAAAAGGCAGGTACCTAAGCCAAGTATGTATGCAGGAGGAAGAACCATGCCTGAACAGAACAAGTCAACACTTAAAGTCAGGCAGTTTCCATCCATGTGCCGGGCGCCGCCAAGCGAGACCCCAAATCCCTCTTAAACCCTCTAAGCCAAGCAATCACAGTACTAGAGCATCACCCAGAGACACGGAAGTCCCACCTTGGTCCAACTCAGCTTGGTGGGACTCAGGCCAAAGGTCAACGAGGGCCGCTGCTGTGATCTCCCTGGGAGCCGAGTGTGAATCCAGGTGCTCACCACACTGTCAAGCCGTGAACAGAAAGCAATGGGAGGGGAGAAGATATTTGCTACACCAAAAACACAACTGAGGCTGTGGCGCCAGATGAGAGCACGGCTGAAGGCCTGACCCAGCTCCAGGTCCACAGCCCAACAAGAGAAAAAGAAAACGGCAAAACAGTGCATTCGTAGCCAGAACAGAGATCCACCCCCGGGGCCTCTGCGGGGGCAGCTGTGGAGAGACACTTCCGCTTTCCAGCGCTGTTCACAAGTGCCCACTGTAAGACACAACAAACAACTGTGCTATCTGTGCAACCTCCTGAGGAGGCTCCACCTGTGTTCACAAGCCCAGTCCACTGGTCACGAAGCCAGCAACCGTGGAGACAAAGTACAAGTGGCTGTGGTTTGCCCAGGCAGGGCAGCAAGATGGAGCATGCCAGGCAGAAAGCTGTTTACAACCCTGGACCAGGCGCTGAGACAGGGAGGGGGCAAGCTGGCTCAGGCCCCAGGCTCCCGGCCAGGTTCCTGGCAGGCCTGCAGCGGTGCGCATTCCTGGGCAGGTTAAACAAACTACAGGCAGCCTCCCCAAGCAAGGGCCTGCTTCTGACCACAGCGTCGTTTGTGGCAGGATCACAAAATCTGACCTTTTGTGAGAAGCGCTTTGTAAAGACAGGAGGGTTAGTTATACCACTGAGAAAGGTCAGAGGGATGGCCCAGAGCAGATACTTCAATGTTGGCTTTGCTGTCTCCGGTGTCAGCGCCATCTGCTGGTCACGCGTCAAAGGATAACAGAGAATTGTGTTTCCCAAGAAGAAATTTCCCAATGGACTCTGGCCATTCCTTCTTCTGAACACGACCCTTGCTGTTCTTCGACAGCCTGTCTCAATGCAGACAGACAGACAGACACACACACACACACACACACACACACACACACACACACACACACACACACACACCAGGCAAATGTACCGAAATGAAGAATTCTGAGTTGAGAGGACAAGGGGCCTCTTAGATACAGTAAAATGAAGGACAATCAGGGAAGCAGTCAGCATTGCACCAATACAACACAAGGGTGGCTTGCTCACCTCACACGCTTGGGGGCAAATCCAGACACACATTTTCTGCCCCTCACAGCTCTCTCTAAGTCCTGGTGGCCACCAGATGCCTCATAAGCAATGAAACCACCTGCACACCTCAGCTTTACACATTGCAAAGGCTTGTACACTACACCCACAGCAGGACACGCCAGGCAGTAATGGGCAGAAGTGAAGGCCAGCCAGCACCCGGGGGAGAGGGGAGCAGGCTGCCTTGTGCTCTGAATGTCTCTGGCTCATCTAGAGATGGGCAAGGCTGCAGAGGAATCTGGGTAAGTCCTGGATTGCCAAACCTCAGGACACAGGATTGACAGCGGCGTGGCTCACTACCGTGGGAGCAGTGCCAGCACAGAACGTGTTGCGGCATCTTTTGTCTCCTGAACTGCTGAGGCGGGACCAGCAGCATGGGATTTTTGGGCTATGGCGCAAGGCAGGCTGCAGAGACTACAGTTTGAGAGTTGACTGGAGCACCTGATCCGGCACCATCTGGGCTGACCAGGTACCCACAGTCACTCGCATCTGACTAGGGGGCAGGGTCTTTCCACTCTGACTGGGCTTCAGCTCATCTCTGTGCCTGCTCAGCTAATCCAGCACTTGGAGCCTAAGTTCTGGAACAGGCCCTGAGCATGTCTCCACACATCTCCTATCCCACCCGGTTTGGGTCAAAGGCTACTTGCTCACCAGTGAAAGTGATAAACCCCAGCAAAGGCATCTGGCCAGCAACAGCACTGGAGCCTCCTGTCAACCATACCACACACTGTGGTATATGCTCACTTGTGAGTTAAGTGCTGCTCTTTCCTATTTACCCATCAAAAGCCTCAGGCCCTCAGAACGACACTGGTGGAGGAGGGCATTTAACCCGAACTGTCGAGATTGGCTTGGGTGAACTACAGCTAGTGTCCTTGTTAGGACTCAGGGAAGGACCGCCATGTGGAAACGATGCTGATAAGACCACCTACCTATGACACACATCAGGAAAGACCAACCCTGCTATCCCCTGACCTTGGACTTCAAGCTTCTTAAATCAAGAGAAAAGAAATCCCTGCACAAGCTGCCCTGTCTGTGGTGTGTGTCCTACATCATGGCAGTTTTGGCAGACTACAACAGGCTAAAAGTACTTTTAGATTTCTACCAATGAGTCGACCTCTTAACAGTCGCTTCTATGAACTGCACAAGGAAAAATTACACTCTGTGATGGAAAAATACCCTCTCCAGCTGCCACCTCTCCCTCCCCCTATCTGATAACACTGCAGAAAATAAGTGCAGAGTACACAAAAAAGATTTATAAACACAGGAAGTGTAAATCAAGCCATAACGCAATTCTAAAAATATTCCATGTGAGGAATGAAAAGGAGGGCAGGAAGGAAATCGTCTTATCAAAACCAAGTATCTCTTGTGGAAAGATCTAGAACCTCCTGTGTGCCAGCACTTGAATGGAAATGAGTCATCCGTGAAAAGCTGTCCTGCAGCATGGAGTTCACCTCCAGAGGTGCTCAAGCCTGAGTCTCAGACGCTATGCTCCCCCACTCTCCAGCATGGCAGGCTCCTTCTCCCCGGGGCTCACCGAGGACAGTGCTCCATTGTCAGGCCACGCCCACAGCCATGGAATAGCCATGCCCACTTCTTACAGGATTGCCTGCAGCTTGTCTGGAGCAGTGCAAATGAGGGCAAGCAGCCTGGGGCGGAGGGATGGCTAGCTCAAAGGCACTGTTCCAGGAAGGCACTGCTCCGGGGAAGGCACTGCTCCGGGAAGGCACTGCTCCGGGGAAGGCACTGCTCCGGGAAGGCACTGCTCCGGGGAAGGCACTGCTCCAGGACTTTAACAGCCCACGAGGCAAGCACACAGACACGGCACCATGGCATCACTGAATGGCCTGCGCCCATGCCGCCCTTCTCTAGGCCTGGATTAGACAGAAAGACCAGGCGGCTCAGGGCCTTGTCAGAGTCGAGCAGAGGAAGCACAGAAAAGCCCCCGAGAGGCCGGATGCCTGGCAGGCAGCAGCCACGGCAAGATGCCAGCCTGTGCTGTGGGTTAATTTGCATTCCCTAAACCCCAACAGGACCGTGTGAGAATGTGGGAGCTCTGTGTATGCAATGAGGTCAGGAGGCCAAGGCCCTGTGAATGTCCAGACTCCAGACCCCCTTGCTGTAGGTGAGCTACACAGGGGCACAGTGCCCTTACAAACGAGAAACAGATACCCTGACTGCAGCCCCATGAGAAGGAAGGTCCTGTTGCCTGTAAGCACCCGCCTAAGTAGCGTAAGCAACTTCGAGAATCCATGCAAACACCCATGGACAACAGCCCCCGTGCAACAGCATTCTGCAGCAGTACCCTGAACAAGAAAGGTCAGTCAGGGAACCAGCAAGAAGGAAGAGGCGGGGCCTGCGCTCACAACACGGCCAGCTGGAACAGCCCTTCGGGATACAGACTCAATACAAGCCTCATACGTAAGCTCAGCTGCAACATACTTCAAAATGACATCCCTACCTGCCACGCCCTGGTCCCTCAGCCCAGCACAGCTCTCCGAAGGGTCAGTAGAGGCTGGCTCCTGGCCTCCAAGCCTGGCTGTGCTAGTGGAACACCCAGGTTAGGTCCGCTGGCTCCTGGGATCACCCAAACACCCACTGCTAGTCACTTTCGGCTTCTAGAAGAACTTCAGGCTGCTTCTAGTTCTGAGGCCAGCGCTACTCTCCAAGGTAACTTGTGCTTACTGAGACTGTTCCTGTCCCTGCCCTGATTCCTTCATTTCAGTGACGACAGAAACTTGCATATGGGACCCCACAAGTCCTATGTGCTATAAAGAGAAGGGGTCACACATTGTGGAAGCGTCCTACATGGTATCATGACACTGATCGCAACCGTGACTCAATGCCTCCCTCACCACGGGCCTGACCTCCACCCCAAATGATACCTAAGAGCATCCCCACCTGGCATTGAGTGGACCTGCAAGTTCAAGTTGGGAATTAAACTTTTCGCACCATCAATTCAAACTCACTGCAAAGGACCGGAACAGTAGAGCCCCGGAGGCAAATGGCCTCAAATAATCCGCTTATAAACATAACTCAGTAGCCATGGGTCATCAGCATGTGATAAGAACCATCTCCAGCCGGGCGGTGGTGGCACATGCCTTTAGTCCCAGCACTCAAGAGGCAGAGGCAGGCCTCTGTAAGTTCGAGACCAGCCTGGTCTACAAGAGCTACTTCCAGGACAGCCTCCAAAGCCACAGAGAAACCCTGTCTGGAAAAACAAAAAAGAAGGCCTGCCTCCTGGTGGCCTCTAGATGTCCATTCACACCATCACTTACCTAGCAACCGGTAAGTGACAGCAATCCACAGGACCACTTTCCTGAGCTGGAGCAGCAGCCAGCCCCACAGGAACACACAGGGCCAGCAACAGGCCACGTCCAGGCCTGTTGACTCAGCAATAAGCATCTCCACTGCCCACGCTGCCCAGCTCCAGTCACTGGGCCACCTCAGTGACCAAGGATTCCCTGCTGCCCATAGATCCTCTAAACTGCCCCGCATCTGCTGCTCAGAGCCGCTTTCCAGGGGCCACAGCACAGACAACATTTACAGGGCCTGTGTTCTGGCTGTGTTGCCCACTATGAGGCCCAGAATACAGGGCAGAGTGCCTAAGCAGGGCTCCTCTAGAGGGGAAAGGGGGGTGGCCAATTAAGGTTGAGTGAGCACCTCTCTGATAGTCAGAAAGGCTTGGAATGCATCAGGAAGACATGACGCTGTGTGTCTCCCATCCTGCCCCTCCCCACCCGCCTCCCCACCTGCCAGGCACCGTCCTGGAAGACCGATGTCAGTTTGTTCCTTTCATGTTCACAAAACTTAAGCGTGGTCCTCATTAGGCAGACGGCACAGCTCCCAAAAGGGCCAGGCATATCCCTTCCCAATATGACGAGCTTCCACACACAGACAGACTTGTAAAGGAAGGCACCATGAGAAAGCATGAGGCCAAGCCGCCATGCCCCTCCAGTCTAGCACTAAGGACTGTCACAGGTATGTCACAGGCTGTCTTGGCCTATGCAGCATCTTCAGGTTCTCTTCTGCAATAGAGCCTATGTCCCCAGGAGGCACCTCCAGGACAAGCAAATCACTCTGCTTTTCTGTCCTTACTGTGTCCAATGGTAAGACTGGAAACAAACAAACAAACAAAACCCGAATGCAAGAAAGGAAAAAAGAAAAAAAAGAGGACTGATCAAAAATTAAAAATTTGATGGTGGGGTAGAGATGGGGGAAGGGAGATGAAGAAGAGGAGAGGAAAGGGAGGGAGGAAGGAAGGCCTGGGAGAAAAGACAGCAGGAGATGGGAAGACAGGGAGGAAGGGGGTGGGGGAGGCGCTAAGCCCCTCCCAGGGACCTGCCCTCCCAGGGACCCGCCCTCCCAGGGACCCGCCCTCCCAGGGACCCGCCCTCTGCACTGTCACTCCCTGGTCCTAGAAGAATCCACAGCAGCCAGCTTGGGGACAGAGAGCTCAGATGCAGCTCTAGCGTTGCTTTCCAGGGAGGGGAGGACGGAGAGCTGCACACCCAGCTCCCCGTCCTCCTCCACACCTCAGCTTTTCCACCATTCCCGAGGCTCATGAATGTACGGAGTGTCCGTACATCTGTCCTTGAAAACCGGGAGGCGGCCACTCCCGGAGAGCAATTCATAACGAAACACAACACAGACTCCTCAATCGCACCATCTCAACAAAGTAGGTCTGCCAAGACCTCGAAAAGATCGTTATCTAAATTATTCTACAGTGTCAGCAGCTGTACACATGCCTTGCAGAAAAAACCCTTTCTAAAAATGACTTTACACATGCAGGTTCTTCTGTATTCAGGACAGACAGGTTAAAAAGTAACGTTTGGTCTCCTCCAGGAATAGGATTATGTGGAGAAGTCACTGTTTTGATCATTAATCACATTGTAACAACACCAGTTATGCACTACCCGTTGGCTCTTGTGAGGCCTGGGATCACACAGGAGGCCAGGCGATGGCATGCTCAGAAGGGCTGTGACTAAGTGGGAACTCTGCACAGAACCAGCACCTCTGGTATAAAAAACGATCAAGGACAAAGATCTGTCACTGTTATTGAAACATCTTTATTCACAAATCAAAGCCCTTAGAGGGACGGCTGTTTTTCTTTTCCTGTTGGTTATTTTCTTTTCTTCCTGAAGGGACTCATAAACTGAGTGACTTTTCTTCCTAAAGCAAAACCCCATTTTCCTTCTGGGTGGGGGGGGGACAAAGGCTACATACAGCACGTGGGTACTCACCATGATGTCGCCCTTCAGCAGCTGGGCCGGCTCTATGGCAATACGGATCCTGCTGGGGTTTTCGGGGCCAATATTGCTTCGGATGAACAAGAAAATGGATCATTACACAGTTCCACGATGTCATGACCACGACAGTACAAGCTGAGAAACAGGCTCGAATTTGCACAAACAGCCCATCCTCCAAGTTTGGAGGCGTTACCTGGCACACAAGGGAGAAGGAAAACCCCGGGGGACTTTGTCCTAGCACTACAGCATGTCCACTTCCAAACAGTAGCGATTCCCCTCTCTCCTAGCCCTGGAGATGGCACTGTCCAGCACCTTAATGGAACCAACCAGAGATTCAGGGGCCAGGCGCCTCTTGGAGTTAACAGCTCCTTTGGACTCTGGGCATCACCAGACCTGGGTCCACTACTTCTTGTGGGAAAGGCAACCCATGTATCCCCATCCCCCAAGCCACCCCAGCACAAGCCAGGCACTTACTAGATCCCAGACGTGTACACGGGCTGCATGGCTTGGTAGAGCTTCAGGAAGGGCCGGCACGCTGAAAGGGAGGCACACCAAGGAAAGACAGGATTGTTAACTCACGCACAGATGCAACATGACTGGACTTCCAACCAGAGGACTGCTTTACCCAGAGGGCCACGGAGCGCAGAAGCTACCTGCAGTTCAGCAAGTTCGCCTTACTCCCAGTGGCCAGGGGGACCAGAAGCCACAGATACCCACTGATGAGTGAGCACCTACCAGGATGCAACAGAGACAAGTCCTGCCCCCAGACACATGCTGTGTGTACCTGAATTGGGACAGGGGACAGGGTCTCTGGCTACATGCTGTAAGCACCTCCATGAAACAGGGAGACAGGATCCATGGGAGTATGCCATGGAGGAAAACAGAAAGGACCCCGGGTTAGGGGATGGTCTACCGTGCTGGCTTCTGTCCGCTATGGAAACCTTCAGAAGAAGCACACAGCTGAACCGCAGAGCTGCTGACTCAGAAAGACTCTGGCCTAACGAGAGTTCTGCATCCGGGTCACAGGGCTATTGTCAGCCCTTCACAACTGCCTGTCCCTCCTGTGGCTGATGGCTTGGTCCCACCTTACACAAGCCTGAGCTCCTCCCACACACTGGGGCTGTGCACGCCTCCAGGAAGCACAGGTACAGAATCTAGATACCATTACTGGAGGGAAAGGCTGCTATGCTAATTCAGCTCTGGTCTGGGATGAAAAGCCTGTCTCTCTCACCTCCTCCGGTGTCGAAGTTGGGGGCGCCATGCAGAATGACGAAGTGCAGGAACAGGGGTGAGGCGTTCATCTTCATCGCTCCAGATAGCAGCCCGCTGAGAAACTGCACATACCTGTGGGGAGACAGTGGCTAAGGACCCACAGCTGACCCCCAGACGTGGAGTCTCAGGAGCAGGTAGCGGGGAATGGAAACTGTGCCTGGAGACCCTGGGACGCCCTGGGACGCCAGGTCCCACTGTACACAAGTAGAGATTGTGCCGTGCTTGGGGCTGGGGGAGTCACGGCCTGGATGGAGCTCTACCCACTGTTCTGGGAACTGCTGACTATGTCATTTATGTATAAGCATCTCTTTCCTGTAGACACCCACACCTGAGAAGGTCTCCTCATCTGTTCCCCTGACAGCAACCCATCATAGCCAACAATCCCCGGGAACCTGCAGCACCTCTCTTGGAATCTGCCTGTTTTCTTGTCTTTCTCAACCATGGCATGACACTCATTGCAAGAGGGAAGGAACCAAACAAGGAAAGATCCCAAAACATGCCGTCAGACTAATGGTCCAGGCATCAAGCAGGAAGCAGAAGTGACTGTCACCAATACAGGGACACAGGGTCCTCATACCTCCAAGTCCCTGGGCGAACACCTTACAATAAGAAAACACTTTGAGTGCCCACTGCCAACGTAGACTCAGCCTCCTTGTCAAAAAAGCTGAGTTTGGATGTAAAACAAACCAAACAGGAAGCTTTCAGTAAGTGTTTGCCCAACTTAGGGTCTATCCTTTCAGAAAGCTTTGGCATAATTCACAAGTATCCCCTTCACTGGCTGGGCGGTGGTGGCGCACGCCTTTAATCCCAGCACTCGGGAGGCAGAGGCAGGCGGATCTCTGTGACTTCGAGGCCAGGCTGGACTGACAGCCTCCAAAACAATACAGAGAAACCCTGTCTCGTAAAAACCAAAAAAAAAAAAAAAAAAAAAGTATTCCCTTCACTGAAGAGAAGATACACAGTGACAGGCAGTAACAGGTTGTTCTTCTTGTTAGGATGAAGGCTAACCGACCCAAGCCACGGACGCCTGAGGTCCCCTCCACACTGCCCCAGGAGCCTACTCTGACAGCAAAATTTCCTGACCTATGACCTGCTGTGTGCCGGTACAGAAGGGAGAACCACGCTGGGACCCATTACCTACACCCTGTACTTGGCAGAGCTCATCGGTAGGCTTGGCTCTGTGGCCTTGAGCAATGGTAATGGATCCCACACAGGCTCAGGATGGAATCCCTAAGACTACGTTTAAGACAGTGCTTCCCTCTTCCTGGCACTGGATAATACCAGACACTAGGAAATGTGTGTTCCTGGCTTGTCTTTCCTGTGAGGGGACTCTACTGCAATCTGTACCTGGCCTGACCCCTTGGATGAGACAGATCTCGACACACAGGGACTTGGAGGTATGAGGGCTGTGTTGGTGAGGGTCACTTCCTGCTCTGATACACACCCCAACTCAGGCACTAGGGTGGAGGGTGCATGCTCACATTTCCTCACACATGACAAACGCTGTGTATGTAGTTCTGCAACCAGATTTGTGACTGCCACTCTATGTAAGGGACAAACCGTTCAGAGAGCTGACACTTCCCCCTGCCCAGGGGTCACCAGCTCCTATCAATACTACAGATGGGGAGCTTCCAAGATGTTGACTGTCTGTCTGAGATTGCTGTCCATGTGTCAGGCAGCATTGAGCTTGTCTGTCTTGATGTCCACGTGTCACACACAACATAAAAAGTGTTTTTGGGTTTAGGGTTTTGGTCTTCTATGCATGATGACGTGCCTGTGATCCCAGCACTGGGGAGATATAGGCAAGATGTTCATAACTGTGACAGCAACAGAAATCTGCATCTGCATAAGGTTGCTCATGAGCCACCCATATGCAGGTGATCACTCAGGAAGGGAAGGCAGACCCCCACACACCCCAGGTCTCAAGTTTCCTCATTGAAACTTGCCCTTAACGGACATCATCTTCCAGGTTCTCCACTAGAGGGCGCTCAGTTCACAGGGGACTCCCCTGTAAGCCTCAGTATCTACAAGGTCTACATCCACAGATTCAGGCAACATCAGATCAGACATCCTGGAGGAAAAGAATCTGCATCTCTGCGGGAGGCATGCAGGTTATTTTCCTTCAGTGACTCCCCATGCAGTACAGCCAATAGATCATAACAGCGAGGCACTCAGTGCTGACACTGTCTTTAGTGTTAATGGAACTTGGAAGGTTTACAGTGGATAGACAGCTAATCAGCCTGAAAGAAAGCAGAGTGGACAAACTGAAGACCATCGTGGCAATATTGTCAGGAAGACAAATACTGTGTCTTCTCACAAATGCCAACCCAGATTTTATGTATATGGTACACACACACACACATGCACGCACGCACGCACAATCTGGGGGAAGGAAGGGGACCAGTGGGAGGATATGAGCATAATGCACAATATACGTTTATCAAATGTTGTAACAGAATCCATTTTTGTGGACGTTAGTAAAACTAGAAAACAGAAGAATATACAGCGACACTGCACAAATACCGAGCCATTTTATGCAAAGGACTTGGGTATCCGCAGATTATAGGCAGGATCTAGATCCAGTCCCCTCCCACTCCCAAGAGGTTCTGGGCAATTTCTTCTTTGTCCACGGTTGCTTAGAATACTGAGTTTCTCAGTCACAAATCCTAAGTTTCTCCCTCAACCTAAAGAGAGCTAATTATGGTCTTGACTTTGAAATTATTTCCTGGCTTCGTTCCCAGCATAACCTTCAGAAAAGCACCCTCCTGTCCACAGGCATTCAGACAACAGGGAGGTGCATAGTCCCATGAGAGAAGTTATCACACACTCTTTCTGGTCTCTGATGTTTCCTGAGGTCCAGCTGAAGCATGCATTCAGTTGTTGGACCACTCAGTAATTACCTGGTTAGTGTCTTCTAATATAGGCACCAGGCGAGGCAGCATGAGAAGCAACAGAAAGCGGCGGCCCTAATCTCAAAAGCAGAGCAGTAGCTGGGAATGCAACACTGAGCCCTGCTGTCACTATAAAATGCAAGCCCGGAAGGAAACATGAGAGCTGGAGCATTTTAAAATGAGATGTTTTCCCTGTGTCTACCCTCACTCCAATATCATTAGAAGCTACTAATTCTGTAAGTGGAAAATCCTGGCAGCCACGCTTGCCTGCTGGGTCCAGGCATTTGTGGGAGTCGCATCTTGTTTGCACTTCATCTTCTGTGCAAGTCTTAGGAATGTTGTCATTTTGAAAACTGGAAAAATAATACTTCAGGAGTTCAAAACAGAACCAGGGGCTGTTTAAGTGGAATCGTCTTAGTATGCTGAAGTTTGCAAAAGTGGCTTCCCTGTGGGGTCTGTTGCTTAAAACAGGACACTGTCTGGCTTCAACCCAGGGTCCCACAAGGTACCCCACATTCTTCCAGCCTAGGCCTGTCTGAGCGGACCCAAACCAGTAGAGTCACTATGTCTGCTGGTCCAGCCTGCAGTTTCGCTGGAGAAAGCAGACGTGAAGGATCAAGGCTCACATACAAGGGCTCGGAGCTACAACTAAATCCTGTCTCCAAAATGCGAGTCATTTTCATCTGCTTTTGGAATTCTTGGACAAATTCTGGTGTCTGGCTTGAGACAGGACTGCAGTGAAGCCACGTGAGTGCCTCAGAAGGAGAAAGCCCTGCTCCCTGACAGCTGCGTGTCAGTACATCCAGGGGCCACCACATGCTGCAGCTAGGACAGGCTGGCAGGAAACACCCAAGAGAAGGGCTGCCGCTGTAGAGGTCAGCCTCGGATGATCTGAAACCCCCATTTGTGTCAGTAAAGTTATTAGGACACAATCGGAGTCACTCGCTTCCATACAAGATACGGTTGGTTTGGGTTACAACACTGGGGAGTTGAAGACCACACAACCTGAAGCATCTACCTACCGCTAGCCTCTCCGTCAAGTTTACAGATCCCCGTTCTGCTATGGCAGACAGACGTGAGTTCAACATGCCCATGGAAAACAGAGCTCACACTTGGATGGAGACAAAGACCCTCAGGGCCGAAGTGAGAGGTGGCCTGAGTCACCCTATCTGGGAGTGACCATGGTGGCACACAGGCCTCAACAGACACACGGCTTTCACTAGACATACAGGGTGATTCACATCCTTGCCTTGGGAAGCAGCAAACCCCTCCCCCATATTCTTAGGCCAGACCCAAAGGCAATGCAGAGCAGAGGTCAGAGGACCTCTGGCCCCAAGAGAGACGCATACCTCTTCTGAGAGGGCTCCATTAAAGCTGAGACTTTGTCGTCATAAAACTTCTTCATTGCAAACCTGTCCAGGGCCTGGTCAGCGCTGGGGAAGGAGAAGTGAGGGAGGAGAATGAGTACGTATGTCAAGTCAGTGGTGTCGCAGCTGAATGGCCAGGATGCACACCCCTGTCTACCAGTGACATTCTCCCACAACGAGCCACACCGTGCACACACAGACTACACTGAACTCCAGCCTGGACTCCTCATCTAAGGGTGTGATACTCAGATGTGCCCCTGGCTCACAGGGAGAGGAACTGGCTGAAAGGGTCCCGGGGGCCTAACGCCTGGAGGATCAAAGCTAACATGTGGGCACAGTGTGCACCCTGTGAAGTCTCGGAAGTATACTATGTGACACTTGACAAGCTGCTTCACAGGAAGGCTTGAAGGTAGAGGACAGGGCGAGGCTGATGGTTAGGAAGGTGTGCGGGGCTTGGGCTTCTCTGGGTATTTCTAAAGTAAGGCCACAGAAAGTGAATCTACTTTGCAACAGCCTAACTGACCTTCAAGCCCACCCCCAATGTTCACATCAGTACTCACAGAACCTTCTGGAAACCTCACTGTGGGGTACTCTAGAGTTGCTGACCTGACCCAAGCCATGACTTATTTAAAGACTTATTTAAACCAAAAGCATCCTTAAAATTCAGCCAGGCAGCCGGACATGGTGGCACATGTCTTAAATTCATTAATCCCAGCACTCAGAAGGCAGGGGCAGGCAGAGGTCTATGAGTTCAAGGCCAGCATGGTTCACGTGGTAAGTTCCAGGCCAGCCAGGGCTACATGGTTAAGACCTTGCCTCAAAGAGTAAACAACGACAAAAATCAGATAGGCATATGAGTTCTCCATTGAAAATGTGTTATGTACCCTCCAGAAAAGTGACAGATACTTAACATGGCATTCGCAAAACACGTGCGGAGATAAGGAGGACGAAGGAAACCACCTAAATAAGCTCAGTGTGAGTGAAGCCTAACTCACTTCATGTGCTTGTTTCAACACAACACAGGGCTTGGCCAGCAAGGCTGGCCATCCCAGCCCAGAACATGTCAGACAGCAAGTGCATGTGTCTCCCAGGCTGAAAGACATCTAAGCATTCTCTCTTCTGGAATCCATGCACTCAATTAGGTTTTGAGAAAACACCCTGGCCAGTGTTGACGCTTAGTTTTGGCATCATTCCTCCTCTGAACTCTCCAGAGTGCCCAGAACAAGAATGTTCTCTCTCTGTGACTTGGCATCTCTGCTTTGTGACACTTGCAGAATAAACTTAAATCGGATGTGTCCCTGTCTAACGTAGTACCTAAGGGGTGAGGGAGACTGGGCACATGTGTAAGAGTAGCAGCTCTTAGGGGGCTGGAGAGACGGCTTGGAGGTTAAGAGCACTGGCTGCTCTTCCAGAGGTCCTGAGTTCAATTCCCAGCAACCACATGGTGGCTCACAACCATCTGTAATGAGATCTGGTGCCCTCTTCTGGTGTGCAGACAGACATACTGCACACATAATATTAAAAAAATTTTTAAAAAGGCCGGGCATTGGTGGTGCACGCCTTTCATCCCAGCACTCGGAAGGCAGAGACAGGCGATCCCTGTGAGGTCGAGACCAGCCTGGTCTACAGAGTTCCAGGACAGCCTCCAAAACAATACAGAGAAACCCTGTCTCGAAAAACAAAAACAATAACAAAAAAATAAAAAAGAATAGCATCTTAAAGAAAAGGGAAAGCAACCTGGTAGGAAAATGTAGTAAATGCTTAAATATGTAATAACCAAATCCAAGGACTACAGAGCCTCACAGCCTCCAGAGCTGTACAGGGGCAGATGTTCATGAGGTGGGATTAACTTAGAAGAGCAAGAGACAAAAAGTGCAGTGATGGCCACCCACTTAACAGGAAAACACCCCTGCTGAGCAGCAGCAGCAGTGGCTGCTCAGACTGCACTCTACGGGTAGATACATACAGAATGGCCACAGCATGAGGAGGTTCGACTTCAGTTCTCAAGGTTCAGATGAGGTCAGGATGCTGACTGAGGTCCAGAGAGATGCATGCATACTTCCTGACATTTGCATGTAACGTACCAGCGATACAGAGAGAGCAGTGTTTTACAGCTCTGGGGACAGGCTTTGGGGAAGCAGGGCTGGTTTCCCAGATGGAGCAGTGCCTACAGTTGGGGAAACGTCTCTAAACTGCGCTCACTCGGGTGGTCTGTATTAAGAAACAACCGGGCTAAGTGTGGTCTCCGACCAAATTCCTTTCACATAACTGAGGGGCCACTGTGCCTGGGAATCTGCATGTGGCTGGCACGCACATGATACTCATTCAAACCCACAGGGCTCTCTCTGCTTTTCACCCTGGGGTAGGGTTTCCTCCTTGGCAGCGCCAGCCTCTCCATTTGTTTCCAGAGAAAACATTCCAAAAGTCCAACTTCACTCCTTCACAGCGCAGAGGAGAGGTTCACAAGTGAGATGTGGGGGCTCCGGTTTCCCCAGCATGGAATGGCCTGTGTGCGCACACAACACAGCTATTGACACGGCCGGGAGCGTGCACAAGCCACCAGGAATGATTACTGTCTTTTCTTGTGCCGTGCTAGGGAGGAATCTGAGGTCTTGTGTCCACTAGGCAAGGGCATTAAATTAAGACACACTCCTACCCAGTGACATTTTCTAAGCTGGAGTTTAGTCTCAGCAGAGACCTGCGGTGCCTCAGAAGACAGGAGACACCCTGACTGTCCCATGCCTGGATGGCTGCGCTAAGGCCAGGATCCTATTATCTTAGAGGAAAACACACAGCAGACTTCCGAGAACATGTAAAAAAAAATGGTGATTGTCAATATCACAATTTACAAGGTGTAAAGTGACCCGGTGAGGATGTCAACATGGTGACATCAGCTGTCACTTTTCATTACAGAACGACTGGGCTCACTCAGTTTTATCACCTTCACAGAGCTCCCTGGCATCAATCACACAGAACATGACTTTTTCAGCCTTGCGGAAGCTGAGGTCAGGCACAGAACACTCCGGTGCTAAGGGACAGAGGGAAGACAAGGCTGGCTCCCAGGAAGACCACGGCCCACATATACCAACCCAATTTCCAGCACCCCGTGGAAAGGAGCCCCCGTCTCCATCCTACCTGGCTGAGACATTGGTGAAGTGCATGTAGGAGGATATGACCACTCCGATGCGTCCTTTGCCGCCCTGCAGGAGACCACAGAGGAGTCAACGTTCTTGCTACAGAATCCCACGTAGAGACATAACGAGACAGGAGCAGGCCAACCATGAGCAGAGTGACAGAGCAAGCATCGATCCCGCTGCCTCCCTAACCCTGGCGAGCCTTCTCGGTGGGGAGTCTTCACACAGGGGCCCATAACAAGAGCAGGTGCTAGCTGGGTGTCTGCAGAAGTTCCCAGAGGGCATATTCACATGGCACCAGCCAGTCATTCACCGCCTCCCAATTAGGTTAGGTGAGCCGGTGCCAGGAACTGCAGCAATTAGCATGACTTAATTACCCAGGTGAAACAGGAATGAATGCCCTGCCCAGGGGCTGACAGTGGCAGGGCTGTGTGTGTGTAGCTCTGAGTGACAACAGGGCTGTGTGTGTGTGTGTGTGTGTAGCTCTGAGTGGCAGGACCTCTGAATATGGTGAGCTGGTGGCATCCCACACCAGTGCCCAATACCATACTTTACACAGGAGGGGGGCAGGGACCAGGTGGGGGACACGACTGGCTATACACAGGAGGTAATCCGCATCCTAGGCAGGTGCTATGGAAGTCCTTCTAGGCACAACCACATTCACAGTCAACGTTACCAGCAAGAGAGGAAGAAGCTCCATGGCAAAGCACCCCTCCTCAGAGCCACAGACTGAACTGAAACCTCAGGATACACTACTGCGACATACCAACAGGGGTCTGCAAATGGCAGCCCATAAGCCGTTTCCGTTGTGCCCACCAACTCTTTTCCACAATCTGTGAGCTAAATTTTATCATCACATATTTCTAAGCATTGTAGAAAGAAAAACAGAATCGGTTTGTGAGACGTATGAAAATCACATGAATCTTGAACGCCCTCATCATCTGCCTGGAACCTGGCTGCTTGGCTTCAGCAGCCCCCGCCCACCCTGCAGGCTTGAAGAACTCTTGGAAGGACCACCTGGCATGCAGAGCCTAAAAGTCTCTCTAGCTCTTTTGAGAAACATTTGCCAAACCTTCATCCCAAATCATGCAAAGCCAAACTGGAAGGTCACCAATTTGTACCTCCCCAGCTCTAGTCTTTTCTTCCTTTTGTTTTCCCCTAAAGTCAGTTCTAGAGACTGGACCTTGTGCACACAAGGAGGCACTTTATAACTGAGCTACATGCCCAGCCTTCAGCTCTATTCTTAATAGCAAGTAAATGAACAAACTCAAAGTCTTCATAAGTCAATCATCATGTAAAGCTGGGCATGCTGGGAGATACCAATGCAGATGTTTGGCAAATTCTTGGCAGTGCAATCCTGGTTCTTGGCATTATTAGCTAGAAAGCTACTAATGCTACTAATGTATTCTTGCATTAAATGGTATTTGTCTTAAGAAGAGAAATCACTTAGAAGGAAACAGCAGCTCAGCCAAAAGCAGACCCACACAGGATGGTCTTTACTGCTGATGCCATCAATAATTTGCGTGGCTCTGGTTATGATGCAAAGGAGAGATGAGGCCAGGGGAGTGGGGGGCATTACAGCAATAGTGGGGACCTTGACAGTTCATCTCAGGAGGACACAGATCATCCAGACAAGAAATAACTAAGGAACTCCGACCCAACTGCCTTTCGGACTAAATGAACCTATCACACGTGGACAGGGCATCCCACCACCACCACCAGCAGAATGTGCTTCAAGGTCACAAAGAACAGCCCAACGATAGTTCATACAAGAAGCCACAAAGCAAGTCCCAAGAGGGTAAGCCTGAACGAGACCCTATCAAGTACCCTTTCTGACCACCGTGGTGGGAAAGCATAAACCAGAATGGGGGACGGGGGATGGGGACTTGAAACTTCTCAAAACTGTAGACGTTAGAGAACACGTTACTGCACAGCAATTCAGTCAAACAAGGGGTTAAAAGAATGCTTCAAAATATATCGAGACATGGGCTAGAGAGATGGCTACAAAGTGGTTGAGCATTGGCTGCTCTTCCAGAGGACCTGAGTTCAATTCCCAGCAACTGCATGCTGGCTTACAATCACCTGTAATTTCAGTTCCAGGAGATCAAATACCCTTTTGCTGGTCTCCCCTGGCACCAGGCACACATGAGGTGCACAAACATACGTTTAGGCTAAAACACCCATTTACATAAAAGAAATCAATATATTGAGACAGATGGAAAAAAACACACTAAAATTTTATTGGATACAACAAAATCAGTACTAAGGGGGAAGTTTATAACATTAAATGTCCACATCTAAAGAGAGAGGAAAGATGTCATATTGAAAAACCTCAAAAACACTAAACTACACACAAAGGTAATATAAGAAAGAAAATAGAAAAAAAGTAGAGCAGAATAAAACAGAGATTCAGAAAACAGAAAGGATCAACAAACTGAAAGTTGTTTTTTTTTTTAAGCTAAATTAAAATCAGCAAACCTTTGGCTAGGATTTAAAGGAGGGACGACTGAAACCCGAGGACAGAAATGAAAGGGAAATTGCACAGCCAACTACACACAATGCAAAGGCCCTGGAAGGCTACCATGGACAACTGCAGGCCCATAAAGTGGACATCCAGGTGAAATTGAGTCCCTACCATGGACAACTGCAGGCCCATAAACTGGACATCCAGGTGAAATTGAGTCCCTACCATGGACAACTGCAGGCCCATAAACTGGACATCCAGGTGAAATTGAGTCCCTACCATGGACAACTGCAGACCCGTAAAGTAGACATCCAGGTGAAATTAAGTCCCCCAGAGCACACAACCTGCCCAGAAAAATCCGAACAAGGTAAGGGGATCCAGTCAGTACTAAATCTCCCTCCAAAAGCCCAGCAACACATGTCTTCATGCAGACTGCGCCAAGCATGCAAAGAAATGATGACAATCCTAAAGCTCTCCAAAAGACGAAAGATGGGGGGCACGGCCAAGGTCATTTTAGGCGGCCAGCCAGGCATCCCGATGTGATACCTGGGTGTATATCTAAGCTTCGTGTGCACGGTGCAAGTTCTCCATCGGGCAGCGAGGGTGAGGGAGGGAACCTAGTGTGTCCTCATTCCTGTCGGACTCCAAGTGCAAACACCGTAAGAATTTCCACCTTCAGGTCAGCTCTAAGCTCACAGGTCGTAGGAAAACACACGTAGCGGGTGAGACGCACCTGCGGCTACAGGCTCTTCGTGTAGGCAACAGCCTTTTGGGCTTCCAGTTCTGTTCTGACCTTAACAAAAATCCCAGACTCACGCCAACCAGCATCTGACGGGAATCTTCCTCGCCACAGACTCCCAAACAAGGTGTAAAATGTGGAAGACGTTCCCACCAGAAAGAAGCATGGCCTCTTTCAAGTTGGCAACGGCTTGGGCACATGCTGAACACAAAACACCCCCTTGCAGCCAGCAGGAGAATGGCTACTGCAGCTCAGCTGTACTCTGCCCCTGCCCTCACTGAGACAGGTCTGTCTAGCAGTCACTCTGGCATGTGTGAAAGGAAACACCCACTCTGCAAAGCCAGCAAATTCCAGTCCTGCACGATAATGGTGAACTTTGGATGGCATCGGCAACCGCAACTTCAGATGAAAAGCTGATCTCTCATGGCACCTTTTCTGGGTATTTCAAAAGTAGTTTAAAGCAATGTGCACCCCCATAGTGGATAATGATGGGGAACTTCACAAGTCCAACATAGACTGGACACCCACTCAAAGAGAGCCCAAAATCATTAAGGAAGGAGGTGTTTTCATCTTTGGTGATCCATATGTTTTCAATCACATTATACCTCATCTCAATTTCAGTAACATTCAGAATGGACAAGTAGAACAGAATAGATATAAAGGGGCTTTTAAAAGTCTAGCTATACCAGAAACCTCAGACCTACGAATTCTAAAGCCTAACTGTGGGCTTGGGGTTCACTTTATTTTATTTTATGATGAACAGGAAATCTAAAATGCACACCGACATGGAGCATGTCACACCAACTACACGGTGGTTTCCAAGACAATCATCGGGTGCCTGTGACCAGCACCCACTTTAACCCCTGTGACCCCTTAAACGCTGGAAGCCCAGCTGGCCCTCCAGAGCATGTGCGAGCAGGGACACTCACCCTACAGTGGATGACGACCACATGCTGGGGGTCACTGTTCAGCCAGGACTCCTGGGCTTTACATATGGTGCACATCTTGTCCAGAGGTGGTGCATGTAGTTCAGGCCAGCCCACATCCATGGTCTGCAAGAGAGAAGACAGCTGCCTCAGTTTCCACTTCCTGGACCTTTCCGTGGTAATCTCATGGTGATGTGATCGACTTGGGAGTCACGGGGGGGGTCGTGTAGGCCTCTTCTGAAGGCTGATGCACCCAGGTGCTGGTCTGCTCCTTTGTAGCTGGGTGACACTTCTACAGAGGCCTTTCAGAGGTGACTGTAGAGGAATCCAAGGTCCTCCAAGGTCTAAAACAGTAGTCTATGGCCCACAGTGCTGTCAAATATTGCCCTTTCAAGCTAAAATGGGAGTCTGGCAAATAGTGAACCCAGTGTTTCCATGAAGACCACACTTCAGGGACACAGAGTCCTCTAAAAGCAAGGAAGCACCTTCAAGTTTTGCTTCTATTTGTCACATGAACACACACACACACACACACACACACACACACACACACACACACACACACACACACACACACCACTGAGAAGGCCAAAGCCCCAAACAAGCAGCCCTGCATCTAGCCACACGTGTGGGAGGGTCACATGGGGGAGTCGCTTGTCCTCCTATATTCTATTTTCAGGAGATGAAAGTAACAGGAAGGAGTTCAGTAAGTTGGACCACAGCAAAAGCAGCTAGCATACCAGCTCCATGAAGCTCTGGGCCCCTTTTCTGGACACCCAACATAATGAGACACATAAATTCTATACTATGCTCTTACTAGTAGGTCTGGGACCAGAATTAGTTTAGAGTTGTTTCAGATTCTGAGTATTTGGTAGACTTTACCAGCTGGACATCCACACTCAGAAAAACCAAAATTGTAAATACAACAAAATCTGAACTTTCTCAACATGACAGCAACTCAAAAGTTTTGAATTTTAGAGCATTTTTATCCCAGGTTATAAGATGATGAGCCTGCATTGTTCTATTCTAATGGCTACAAAGCTTTTCAACACATAGAATACATATGTAAACACAGTCCCACAGTTCTAATTTTATCCCTAAATTTTGATACTAAGAACAATCATGAAAGAAGGGGATACTTATGACTATTAAGAGGTCTTAGAACAGACATCTTCACGCCAATGCGAAGGCTCTTGCACTTGGGTTGTGGTAGCTAACAAACTTAGGACAAGCTAAAGTGGCAGAGAAGCACAGTAAATGAAGCCTGTGGGCTCCAGGGGTGCAGCTCTTCCGACACAGGTGTTTTATAAATGAGCATCCCTCGCCAAAGCACATCAGGTCAGACAGATGGGTTTTTGTCTATTTCAAAATCTGGGATGTCTGCACATACATGTATCTTGGAAACAGGACATATGCCTGAACACATAATAAATCCATTTGTTTCATACACACCATATGTATAGCGCCTTGAGGCAATTTTTCGTATTTTCAATAATGCTGTATGTCATTTCCAGGGTGTGGCATTTTCCTTCCATGGTGTTATGGTGACATGCAACAAAATTCTGCCTCTAAGAAAAAGTTATTTTCTTCTGTATGAGTGGGTGGTGTGCACACGTAAGTGCAGTGCCTGCGTCCTGCAGAGGCATCTGACCACCCTGGAGCTGGAGTTACAGGTAGCCGTGAGCTGCTACCGTGGGTTCTGAGGATCAAATCTGGGTCCCCTGCAAGAGTCCTAGGTGCTCTTAACTACTGAGCCGCTGCTCCAGGCCAAGTGTTAGCTTTGAGGAGCTAGAACTTCAGATTTTCAGATGAGGGATGTGGGGCCTGTGTAAGTATTATAAATCGCTTCCACTGATGGAGACAAAGTGAGAGGTATACAGGACCTCATGTCCTAGGCATCTGTTATTTTTAATTTTCAAAGCAAACAAAGGATAGAAACAGTCCTTACTATTCCTTGATACCAAACTATGTTCCACAAAGCCTATGAGAAACAACTTTTGCACAACAAAACATGCATCACTTACATTTTACAAAATCAAAAAATGAAGAAATAAATCCCATACCTTTGGATTAAGCTTTGTAAGGTCATATCTCTTCTCTGAAAGGTTTAATACCTACAAAGGGAAGAAACGATGTTAGACAAAGCATGGTTCCCAGAGAGGAAGGAAAATGCACAACTACATTGAAACAGTTGCCTCTGAGCATCAAGGACCAAAAGAGACCTAAAGGCACAGATGTATGTAGCCACAGGACAGAAACGAAGGCAGATGTGGACGAACCTCTGTAAGTCCTGCATGCACCTTTTGTTTTAAAAAAATGAGCATTTTTTCTGGCTAAAATGGGAATTGGTAAACTCCTGTTGGTTGTCGCTGTTGTTGGTTTGGTTTGCTTTGCTTTCTGTTTTTTAGTCTCAATGGATGCAGACATTTGAAAACATAAGGCCTGTACACACAAACCTGCAGCTCTCTCTTCCTGGTCCTTTCAGCACAAGGGACACTCTGGGAACAGGAAGTACTCGTTCCTCAGTAGAGGAGCCAGGTAAGGAAAAGCCTGAGCTGGAGACTTCTCACTGGCAAACCACAGCTGTGTGTGGAATCCAGCCTAGCAAAAGACCACCGGTGCCCTCACAGGACACATGGCTCCTCCTTAACTCAGCCTGTTACTTCCGGCCCACTCAGTGTCCGCCCCACTCACACCTGCTTCACTCAACAGCACTCAGCTGCCCTTCCGTGGAGGGCACAGAGCACACCGCCTGCCCAGCGACACCGCTGTGAGGGCCTTCTGTCAAAGTGTGCGGTTTGGAAGGCCCTCAGCTGTCTCTTTGGGAAGCGTAGGAAGAAAAGGACTGGTCTGGGCCCAGCTTTCCCTGGAGGAGCCCTGGTCCTGAAGAGGTTGCACTGTGATGGGAGAGGCGTGGCCTTCTTGGGGGCCAGGATGCTACTCTCCTATCCACGGTCAGGACAGACCTCCGGGAGCCCAAACCCTGGAAGAAGTCACAGGCACTTCATGTAGAGACTATCCTGGAAGCGACAGCTATTGGTCCCCACGGAGTCTAGCCATGGGAAAGGGCTGCTGTGGGTGACAATAACCTCCTTGTTGTCTTTGTAAGATTAGCTCTCCAGAGATAAGGCGGCAGCATGAGAAGGTGCTAGATAGAAGCTGTCGTGTAATCTAAGCAGAGATTACAGCAGCAAAAAGAGGCTCTGTGGGGCTGGCAGCCCTGGAAGAGAACAGGGCCGATCAAAGGGAGGAGTGTGAGGAGCCGTTCTTCTCCTCAAATGCGGTCCCCCTCTTAGTCAAATGCGGCCCCCTCGTAGCACACACGCTGTGAAGTCAGGCTGCCTCCACTTGCCCCCCAGCACTGCCCTTGTTTCCTGGACACCCCCCCCCTCGCCTTTCCAATGCACTACACAGCAGGAGGCTGCTTCCCAATACCAAGGATACCTACCACCTGGCATTAACTAGGGATAGCTGACTGGGCATACCTACAGTCCCAGGAGCCAATCTTACTGATGAGAACTCGTGATCAGTGCTGGACAGAGGCGGAAGCCACCCCTATAGTCGACTGTCACAACCAGTAAGAGCACAGCTTACAGTGGAACGGCAGAGCACACGGCCAGCCCCCACTGCCTAGACCATTCCTCTCTGCGAGCAAGGCACACGCCCATCAAGGCCCTCACATGCCCTCTGGAGGACCCCCGCCTAGAGCCCCAATGCCACACTGTGGCTATCCTGCCCGCTCACCAGGTAGTTGTCTCCATGCTTGGACTTGAGCATGCGCGTGACTTCCTGCAGGCTGTGCAAATACGACTCCTCTGAACAGCTGGCAGGGAAGGACACCGCGATGATACGCTCTGTGACGTACGTAAGGTCCAGCTCATGGCTGTCCTCCATGGCTGCACTCAGGACCAGGGGTCTGTAAGAAGAGAGCAGGCAGTGGGTAAAAGGATACAAGAAAAGGATGAGCACTTTTTCAGGAGAGAGCTGGAAACGGCAGCTTCCTGAGAGTCTCACCGCAGTCCATCCACATGGTTCCCCGCGCACTAGGTTACGTGAGATCTACCGTAGGACAAGACTGAGCAGAAGCAAGGCGCCCACGGTGACCACGGGGGCTATGCAGGGGAGGAGCCAGGAGAAGAGTACTGGGGCACGGGCAGAAAGCACGCGGGCACACAGAGAGGCCTGTCCGGCTCCACCGTGTGCCGACTGGCTCTTGGAGAAGGAGCAGAACCCTGGCTCCAAGGCATCAGGATCAGCATGAGGCAGCTGATGCAAGCGCACCTCGGACAACAAGAATGCTGTAAGGGGGACCAGAGATTACAGAAGCCAGCAGCCACCCTGTCTGCATGCTACTCCTGGGGAAGAGGCTAGGGAAATAGACTGGACAGACTATGGGGGAGGATGGCCTGTGCCGGAAGCCTAGAGAAGAGGCTAGACCCAGCACTGGAAAGTGGATGAGGCAGGACATGATGAGAGTGATGGTTCTGCATGGAGGTCGCCTTCTCCCTTTAGGCTCTTTGGGGAGAGCCTCAAGTGAACAGAATGCAGGCGTCTGCACTCGGGATCAGGGTGCAAATCCAAGAGACAGGGCTGAGGGCTAGACCCAATAGAAAACACTAAGGGGAATCAGAGCAGGGCATCACCTACCCAACTCACCGCCACCACTCCCAGGCTGCTTGCCTGGGTTTATTTTTCCTACTTTTATTGTATGATTTTCTCTGCCTTCCCTTGGCTTTGAGAAGAAAAAGGTCTAGCACACCTCTGTGTGCCCATTCATCCTTCAAACCACCAGATGTTTCCATCCCTATTCATCCCTTCACCCCCACCAGCACCCTGCAGTCTCCACCCGACTGCTCACCAGCTTCTGCCCAGCAGCCCACTCTACTCTTACAAGCCTAGATATTGTTCATCTAAAAAAAAAAAAATAGTGCCAGGCATACTTCCTTAATCCCAGAACTCAGGAAGCAAAGGCAGGCAGATCTTTGTGAGTTCTTAGCCAGCCCAATTTACATAGGATTGACTTCCAGGCCAGCCAGGATTGCCCAGTGAGACCGTGTCTCAGATGGATGGCTGGATATAGACAGACAGACAGACAGACAGACAGACAGACAGACAGATAGATAAGATAGAGACAGAGAGAGATACCAAGAGTTTTAGAAGATTTTATAAAATCATCTATAATGTCATTATCATGCCTAAGAGTAGAAACACGTATTCAAGCCAGGCGTTGGTGGTACACGCCTTTAATCCCAGCCTGGTCTACAGAGCCAATGCCAGGATAGGCTCCAAAGCTACACAGAGAAACCCTGTCTCGAAAAATAATGAAGGAAGGAAGGAAGGGAGGGAGGGAGGGAGGGAGGGAGGGAGGACTATAAATTTGTTTTTTACAGTTGACTTGTTTAAGTGTTTTTAAAGATTTTTTTCCTTTTCCATCTTATTCTTTAAACATGGACATAAAAGTTTCAATTTTTGTAATGAACCAAATTAAACACTCGTAACAATAACAACAACATGGCCTCTTACAGCTATCTCAGACCACAAAGCGCTGCCTCCCAAAGGTTCTGTCTGCTTACTGAGCTGAAGGCCCTTGCTAGCTAGTGGCTGTTCCCAGGACAATGTCAACCCATTCCTCACCACTGACATCATACAATCAGATGTCAACAAGTGTCACTGTCAATCTCAAGATAATCACAGATGTTTCCACAATATAAAATCAAAAATGGTTTAAATGAGATGGTTTTTTCTTTTTCTTTTTTTTTTTTAATTTTATTTTACGTGCATTGAAGTGAAGGTATCAGATCCCCTGGAGTTGGGAGTTACAGACAGTTCTGAGCTGCCATGTAGGTGCTGGGAATTGAACCTGGGTCCTCTGGAAGAGCAACAAGTGCTCTTAACCGCTGAGCCATCTCTCCAGTCCCTAAACAAGATGTTTTACTTTTGATGTTTTATTCTTTTTTTTTTTTTTTTTTTTTTTTTGCTTTTTACGAGACAGGGTTTCTCTGTATTGTTTCAGAGGCTATCGGTCCAGCCCGGCCTCGAACTCACAGAGATCCGCCTGCCTCTGCCTCCCGAGTGCTGGAATTAAAGGCGTGTGCCACCACCGCCCGGCTTTGATGTTTTACTCTTAAAGAGGTAGTTGGGGGCAGGCTGGGGTGCTCAGTGGTAGAGCAGGTGCCTAGTGTGAACCAGGCTGTGGGTCCAATCCCCAGCCTACCTCCAAAAAACACCGTGATTGCTGCATGGTGGAGATCACCCCCACCCATGGCCAGCTTCTTTCCCTGAGGAACACTCACCTTGAAGGCTTGTCACCACGTTGAGCAGCAGGTGGGGTGGAACTCTCCGGAGCCTGCAAACATCAGAACACGAATGCTTCTGAGATTTCCTTACATACCAGCCCATATGGCACTGAGACCAAGCACCCAGCCCTGCTGCCACCACTGCCACCAGGAGGAAGAATGACAGCTGCCCCACAGCTTAATCATCGATGGTAAGCAAACACCGTCACACCCACCCTCCTTGTCACTCGGGAAGGTGTGCAACAGCTCTCAGTGGTGCTAAATCTAAACATACACCAACAGCGAGAAAACCCTCAGGTTCTAACTCCAGTTCACAGTGTGTATGCAAGGGCTGGGTTACACACCTAGGTCACAAACACACCTAGGCATGCCCCTCCATGGCTCTCTGCCCCATTCCTAGTGACACTAGGTGACATTGTGCTAAGAGGCAGAGAGCCTGTTTGGGGGCAGAGAACTGTGAATTTGACCCCATGAATACTCAGAAGCATCATATACTCCTAATTCTAATTTATACATGGACTCCTGTCCACTCACTGTGATTGCAGGGACAGAAAATAAGAGGGTCAAATAGGTCAGGAAAGCTGTTTTCTCAAAAGCATCCCAACTCGAAGCCTTCCGGGAAACAAGAAACCTCAAATAGGAAACCCCTACCTCCAGAGCAGAGACCAGAATCCACACCCTATGTTGGACATCAAGGTATTCAGAGCATTCAAGTTGCTGTACTCCACAGCACCTTCTCCCTTGGCTAGTGGAAACCTCTCTTCTCCTTCATTAGATGACAGAGCCAGGACCCATCCACGCCACCTCCATGCCCTTGGGGGGTCAATGGCATGCTCCATGTCATAGCTTGGAGCTCTGTCTAGCCTCAAATGACCACAGGCTTTCCTTCTCACAGCCAGGGAAGTCCTTCTGCCTCCAGAACCTCCTCCTTGGCCTCCCAACCTACACCTGTAACCCCTGAATCTGTTGAAAGACTCCAGGAAGGTATGATGTCCCTCAGAAGGCAGGAACTGAACTCAGACTAGACGATCTCGGAACAGAAACTGTATTATTAGAATACAAGTAACAGAAACTTCTAAGATTTTATACAAGTGCTGCTGATGTAAACTGAGTCCTGATCTGCGAGGACACTGTGAGTGGATATGACAGTGTTTAGGACCCATCAGTTCTCAGGAGGGATCCTAACATAGGACCCATCAGTTCTCAGGAGGGATCCTAACATAGGACCCATCAGTTCTCAGGAGGGATCCTAACATAGGACCCATCAGTTCTCAGGAGGGATCCTAACATCGGACACATCAGTTCTCAGGAGGGATCCTAACACGCTGACCAAGAGTGTGAGGCATAGGACATGTAGACTCCGTTTACATAACTGCAAAGGGCAAACAGCAAAGAAAGAGCTGGGACTAGGAAACCGTACAGCTCTGCAGGTGCCATGGATGCTCTATAATAGAAAAGCATCCTAGGGAGATGGTGGCCAATGGGTCCTGCCAACCTCCTGGCAAACAGGGGTAACAGGTGTTCCTCCACTAACAGTGGGCGGGTCCCTGAGAAACTCACCCAAAGTGGAAAATACCATAAAACAAAACTGAGTTTAAGGGTTGGAAAGATGGCTTGGAAGTTTTGAGAGCATCCTGCTCTTCCAGAAGACCTATAGTTCCCAGCACCTGCACTGGGAAGCTCATGACTGTAACTCCAGTTCCGGGACTCTGGAGCCCTCTTCTGGTCTCTGTAACCTACACACACACACTCTCTCTCTCTCTCTCTCTCTCTCTCTCTCTCTCTCTCTCTCTCTCTCTCTCTCTCTCTCTCTCTCTCACACACACACACACACACACACACACTCTCTCTCTCTCTCTCCCACACACACACACACACACACACACACACACACACACACACACACATACACACGCACAGACTTTTTAAAATGAGCTTAACATATATAACCTGGAGAATAACTTGGCAGCAACTGTTGCACTTCCCCCATGGGGGTCTGTTGACTGCTTGTGACTAGGAGCTTTTAGCTAAACACTTCTCGTCCCCTCCTCCCAGTCAGGCCTGCATGCAAGTTCCTGTTTTTTGTCCATCCTTTGTGTAAATGCTAATTCCTGTTTTTGGCCCACCCTTTGCCAGAAGGCCCTGGGAAAGTAGGCTTCTGACCTTGGTGCATTTTCCACCATACCTGCCTTTGGTGTATAAGACTCCACCCTTGTAATAATAAATGCCATTCTCCTTGTAAGCAGGAGCCACTGTCTTTGTCTTCATTCACATCCTTAGCCCTTTGCCTCGGATCGTTGTGAAGTATGGTAGCTCCGTAGCTGCACAAACACAGGTGGGTCACTACAAGCAACACCAAAGAGGTCGCCATGGCCCCTTGTGATCACACAGCTGACCAGTGCAGAGTGGCTGTCACTGCATGCTTTAGGATATACCATACAGCACAAGTTCAGGAAAAGACCTGAGTTCAAGTCAACATAGCTTCCACTGAATGCTCATCAGTTCCCAACCAGGTTGGGGTGGAGGGCTCATCAGTTTCCCTCCATGGGGGGTGGGGCTCCAGTCCAATCATCCTAAACTCGGATCATTGATATTTGAACCTCTCACATAACAGATTCCCACATCCACCTAGATGCAGACTGATGCTGAATGCAGGCTGGAACAGAAGTGTGGGAACACCAGACCTTGAGCAGAGATGCACTTCCCCTTCTGCCTGGGAGTAGGCAGCTGTAAGACAATGTTTACTAAAAACATGTTTACTAAAAACAATACAATGCCCGGGGGCAATAAGTTCCTGGAAAAGGCCTGCCCACAGAAACCACTCTGACCTCGACCTTGTCCAAAGACTAACCACCTCTTCTGACACACCCAGATCAGTTTTTGGTGTCAGAGCAGAACCAGCCAGGGGAGAGGAGAGAGCAGAAGCTTCTCTGGTGGGAGCTTTTCTTAGGAAGTTTTCTTGAACCTTTTTGGGGCCTGTTTAAAGTTTTCTTTACATCGTTGAACGAGTCTCTGTGTTGTCAATCCCCGACACCCTCCGCACGTTCTCGGACACAGGCCGCGCAGCAGACGCGACAATTGGAGGTCCCACCGAGATCATGAAAGCGAGATAAGTGGACGGGGCCGTCCCTTTTGCCAGCTAGGGACAGATGGAGGAAAATAAGAAAAGAAACAATGGGAAATAGTCCCTGGAAGTTTAAATTACAGTATCATGTAAAAAAGTTGCTTGAAGAACAGGGGACTACAACCATGGCAGGCTTTTTAAAATGGATTGAACGAGGGAGCCCATGGTTCATTACTGGGGAAGGCTTAAATGTCCCAGATTGGGAGGATGTTTGCTATGATATTCAGAGAGCCGGGTGTTGGTGGCATACGCCTTTAATCCCAACACTCGGGAGGCAGAGATAGGAAGGAATGAGGCCATCCTGGTCTATAGAGCAAGTTCCAGGACAGCCTCCAAAAGGATAGAGAGAAACCCAGTCTCAAAAAAAAAAAAAGAAAGAAAGAAAGAAAAGAAAAGAAAAGAAAAAAAGAAATAAAAAAGGGTAAAATAAGAAATAAAATAAAAAATCTCCAGTCTTTCGCCTGATCCACTGAGGTCAGGAAAGTAAAGGGGAACTGAGAGATCTAAAAGGCTAGCCAGTAAGGCTATGTGGATGTGTTAAAAAGGGGTACCAAGCTAGGGGTACCGGATTAAATCTCCAGGCCTTCGCCTGACAAAGGTCAGGAAAGTAAGGGGACCCTGAGAGATTGCCCTCAGATGGGGGGTGGATTGGATTAAATCTCCAGGCCTTCGCCTGACAAAGTTCAGGAAAGTAAGGGGACCCTGAGACATTACCCTCAGTTGGAGGGGGATTGGATTAAATCTCTAGGCCTTAGCCTGACACTAAGGTCGGGGAAAAAGGGGAACCCAGAGATTGCCCTCAATTGGAGGGTGGATTGTGTAAATCTTAAGGCTTTTTGCATGAGGGAACATCCTGGGTTGAAAGTTGGATTGAAAATGGGTGAATAGCCGGGCGTTGGCAGCATATGCCTTTAATCCCAGTACTCGGGAGACACAGGCAGGCAGATCTCTTGAGTTCAAGGCCAGCCTGATTTACAGATCAAGTTCCAAGACAGCCTCCAAATAATACAGAGGAAAAAAAAATTTGTAACAAGCTGGGCGGTGGTGGCACACGCCTTTAATCCCAGCACTTGGGAGGCAGAGGCAGGCATGTCTCTGAGTTCCAGGCCAGGCTGGACTGACAGCCTCAAACAATACAGAGAAACCCTGACTTTAAAAAAAAAATGGGTGAAAAAAAATTTGTAACAGTAAAGAGGTACTGGTATTAAGTAAAGAAAAAGAAAAAGACAAAGGTATATAGAATGGAAATTTTTGTTTACATTTAAGTTCTATTTTGTGAGTCATCTCTAAAAACTTTTGGCCAAAAGCTTGGCCTCTCCACCTTGCATCTACAGAGTTACAAGGAGTAGGTACGGCTGTACCCCATGACTATAGCTCAAATGGAGGAATGATAAAGAACATACAGGACTTTTTAACCCTTTTAGTTCAAGGATTGGCTGGAGTTGTTCTTTTACATAGATTTCAATTAAGGAAGCTTCATTGCAACAGACTAATCATGACCTAGGGAAAAAAGATGATTGAAAGATGCATGTTCTGAATGTATGGTGTGGCCACACCGGTATGTATGAAATGTGATTGTGAATGCGTGAGTGTGAACTGCTTATATGATTAAAAGGATACTTAAATCCCTTCAAAAATAGTTAAGAAGCTACCTAGATTGCTTTAAATATAGCCAAAAGGAACATCCAGCCAGTCTGTTAATGTTTTAACAGAAAAATTTAAGATGCAAACGAGGTCTTGTCAGCTAGTGAGAGCTCTACAGGTTAGATTGGGAAAGACTGCTCACAGACTTCAAATACTTTTCAAAAGTTATTTGGACACAGTATAGTTTACAATCTTTGATTATTTTCAGAAGTTTTTGGGAAATATTTAATGGATATGTCCTTTTTAATGGGCATCTACAAATAATCTAAGTAGTGACCCCAATTTATCTAGATAGTTAACCAAGGAGGGTAGACAAATCCTTCTACTGTTATGGTCCAGCTTCAACAGTTCAAAAAAAATTTTTTTAGAAAATAAAAAAGGGGGAATAATGTCCCCAGTCCCCATATGACTCATCAAATAATACACTCCTCATTTAAAATTTTTATAATGTGAATGCCAGTGAGCTTCAGACAGATTCTGGCATGATGGAACTTGAGCAACCATTGCTCAGGTCAAATGGAGACATCCATGCACTAAACAGTGGAGAAGACCCTAATTTGGGGTCGAGGGCATGTTTGTGTTTTCTTGTAGGAAAAGAATAAAAGCTTCGGCATGGAGCAGAGAAAAACTGGACCTGAGACCATGGGAGCCTACCTAAGCCAGTTTGAGTGAGATCTCCTAAATCAGTGTTCCTGACCCTTGCTGTCATCGAATCTAGAGCCCAAGAAAGAAAGAAAACAGTCGGTTCGAGATTTCCAGTTTCTCAACAGACCTGCTGCATCAACCTTCTGGACCAATGAGCTTTCATCGTGAAGCCAACAGAGAAAAAAGGACCCATTTAAAACATTTGGACATTGGTATGGACTGTGATGAGGGGCAAAAGCCTCTTTTCAGTAATTGAACAGGACATGGTCACTTGAAATATCAGACTTGATGGTTCCTGTTTCTGGAATCAGGATTAGGCTAGTGTATTTTTCTAGAGAGATGTAACTTGTCCTAATGCGACAAAAAGGAGACTTTGACTCACGTCGCATAATCAGCTGACGTTAAATCAACAAACTGCATCACCACAGGAACAAATTGGTGCTCTGTGGATAGTGCAACAAGCCTATTGTTCATATTTTTCATAATGCTACATGTGTAACATCAATGATTGTACCTAATGTATCTGTGCAAGTGCACTTTCTAAATGCTTTCCTGAGCAGATCTTGGAACAATTGTAACTTTATCAAATTGTAAATCTAAGTCACATGCGGGTTATCCTTGTAACAGAATGTAAATCACGTGCATGTTACCCTTGTAACAGATGAAGGCTGGTAGAATGTTATGGCCCAGATCTGGTGATGGGTACGGTGATGGAGAGGCGCTATGTCAATGGGGGTCCTGGAAATGGTGGCAGTGGCGGTAGGCATTCTGGCTTTATGCCGAGCTCAAACGTGCCTTGTTCCAGAGGCAAGAGATCCGTAACCAAGTATTGCTTAGCTTAGCCCATGGCAATCCTCGATAGCCATGAAGGTTGGTTACAGATGATTTAAGGTTGGGGTGTCTCCGACGACGGGCAACCTGTGGGGAAGACCCCTCCCGCCTAAGACAGGGGTTCAAGGTCCCCCAAGGACGGGAAAGGGAGGGCGACCCTACTTGACCTAAGCCAGGAGTGCCTCATTTAAAAATAAAAAGGGGTGAATTGTGGGAATACCAGACCTTGAGCAGAGACGCACTTCCCCTTCTGCCTGGGAGTAGGCAGCTGTAAGACAATGTTTACTAAAAACATGTTTACTAAAAACAATACAATGCCTGGGGGCAATAAGTTCCTGGAAAAGGCCTGCCCACAGAAACCACCCTGACCTCGACCTTGTCCAAAGACTAACCACCTCTTCTGACACACCCAGATCAGTTTTTGGTGTCAGAGCAGAACCAGCCAGGGGAGAGGAGAGAGCAGAAGCTTCTCTGGTGGGAGCTTTTCTTAGGAAGTTTTCTTGAACCTTTTTGGGGCCTGTTTAAAGTTTTCTTTACATCGTTGAACGAGTCTCTGTGTTGTCAATCCCCGACACCCTCCGCACGTTCTCGGACACAGGCCGCGCAGCAGACGCGACACAGAAGCAAGCAGTTTCTCTCTGGGACACAATTCCGTACCATTTCCCCCTTATATGTCCATAGGTTCCGTTTTTGTTTATCTGTCTTGTTCCATTTTCTACTAAGAGCACACATGATATCTGAATAAGGAGGGAGAAAGCCACCACGCCTGTAGTCAGCTTGGAGACACTGCCAGTCTCGGGGGTGACATCGAGCGTCTCCCCACCACACAAAGGGCTGTTCCCTATCTTTTGTTCCAAATGAGATAGTGTTAGAAAAAAAAGCACAAAAGGGGGACCTAAGGCTCTTGGACCTGGAGTGAGGACCCCACCAAACTGCAGTTGCTCACAAGCAAACCTGGCTAAGAGGCTGTGGAGGCCTCAAGGGAGCCCTGCACCTTTCTCGAAGCTGTGGTTCGGCCACATGGCTTGCCCAGGATCATCCCACCACCCTGACCCCATCACAGGTCGAGGTTTCCAGAAATGACTGACTGTGTCCCCCTTAGGACTCCACACCAATTCCAGTGAGCAATCAAAATCATTGGGACAGGATCTTGTCATGTTTCCAGGCAGCTTGGTGATTGTAACGACCACCCTAATCATTATCACCCTGCTGGAGGATGGCACCACTCTGCTGAAGGACATATGACCCCAGGTGCGGGGCATCTCTTCGTCACTGCAGACTAAACGCACGAATGAAGGCTCGGCACCAGGACTCTGGCTCTGCAGCTGCTGCAGGCCTGGGCTCAGCCAGTGCCCTGAGTCCCACTTTCTTCTGAAACAAGGGCAGGTTTGAGGGCCCTGTTGTGCTCACCCACATAGAGCCACTCGCCCCAACTGCCAACCAAAGACCAGGAGTCTTAGTTAAAACACAAGCCGTGGTCTCTACACCTGACCCCAGGTGTACCATGGTCACCATGCTAGAAGCCAGGCTGTGGTCTGAACATGGTCTGGAGATGGAGAGATGGCTCGGTGGTTAAGAGTACTTGCTGCTCTTTCAGAAGACCTGGCCTTAATTCCCAGCATTCACACGGCAGCCACAACCACCTGTAACTCCAGGAGAGCCGATGGCCCCTGTGGGCACCAGACACGCACCTGGTGTACACACATACACACAGTCAAAATGTGTACACATAAAAATAAGTATCTTTAGAACAAAATTTAAAAGGTAAACAAGTGTTTGTTCTATATAAATTACCTAGGCTGTGGTATTCAGTCATACATAGCAACAAAAGCAGACTAAAACACCCCCACCCACATCCATCCCATAGTTTTCATGAGTCACTCTCCACAGCCTTGTAGTTTATTAAAACACACACACACACACACACACACACACACACACACACACACGAGGTCTACAGGCCAAACCACTGAGTTCTCCCACTAAGCTTCACTGTAAGTTTACATCCACGGGGAGAATGTGTGACTGTTAGATGCTGGTGCTGGAGCCAGGCATTGTGGGCAGCCTGCAACCCTAGCCCTGGTGAGGCTGGCCAGGGTCTGCTGAGGTCAGCCTGGGATACAGAACGAGTTACAGAACAACAAGAACTACTAGTGAGGCCACTACCACCACCATCCTGCAAAAAAAAAAAAAAAAAAGAAACTGGCATCCACATGACATGTGTGGTGGGTGTCACCCTCCCTAGGACAGAAGAAAGGACAATGAATTTCTAGATGTGAGGCTGTCCGTGAGGACCCAGCACCCTCTCATACTAGAGTGAGGAAGATGCCAGAGGCAGGCAGACTGTCCTATTCCAGCACCCATGAACACAGCTTGCTGCCACACACATTGATCACATGATACAGTGACTCTTGCAATCCGAAATCTTGCCTATTACAGCTACCGACAACTTTGTTCATTGGTAACTATCTAATTTCAGAGGAAAAGACTTTTACACCATCCCCCAGTCCCCGAGTCCAACCTGAGTCAAGCTACACAGATGCTAACTTCATAAAAATGTCCAGCAGCTTGAGGCTTGCTTCTGCAAGGGGTGCTTCCCGTTGGGACTCAGCACAGTGCACAAAGGAACACCTTCCGCCACGTCTATCTGAGGGAAGGAGGCAGGAAGGAGGGCCTCAGCTGGCCCCACCCAATTCTAATCTAGTTCTAATGTACTTGTGTGCCACCATCTGTGGTCACAGAGAGCTCAGTGCCCTCAAATACCCCAAGCTCCAATCCTGTGTGCTGGCTACATGCCTCCCACTGGAAACCCAGCCCAGGCCTGGCTGCCTACAAACAGAGTTCTGCAGCTCCTACAGCCAAAACCAAAACCTTTTCAAAGCCATCAGCGTGTGAAGCGCCTACAACCACACAGGGAAGCTGCAGTCACACCCTGGATACCGCTGTCCTGAAGAGGCGAGGTCACTTGCTGTGGCTGCCACTCTGTCCCCAGAAACTTCCTGGGGAAGACTGACCATGAGCCAGTGCCGGCAATGACCAGACCTCCCACAAGAGGAGTGCACAGGGCTTCCTGCCTCAGATGGGAAGAGTCTGCGAGTCCCTACCAGAGTCTGTGACCCGAGTATCTCTCTCACCTGCTTGGCAGGTAGTAAGCACAGTCATCACTAGCGACGGGCGTAGCGAGAAGGAAACGGGGGGGGGGAGGCAGGGCAGGATCCATGGTGAAGGTCAACCCTGTGCCGGGCAGCCTTGCCACGGCCGCCCTGCTACAGCTGCTCTGTCCCTGATTGCATTCTCCCCGCACAGCTCCAGTGCTCATCCTGGCCCAAGCACTCTTTCTGCTTACCACTATCTTCTTCTAAAACAGCTGCTGGGAAAGCACTTAGGGGCCAGGCTAGCCCAGAAACCCACAAAGAAGACACAAAGAAGAATGTGATAATGAAATTAATTGGAGCACTCATACTCTTTTTAGGGGGTGGAGAGACAGCTTGGTGGTTAAGTGTGCTTATGCTCTCCCAGGACCTAAATTCAGTGGTGACATCAGGCAGCTTGAAACTGCCTGCAACTCCAGTTCCAGGGATCCAATGTCCTCTTCCGGCCCCTGTGGGTACCTTTACATAGTGACACATAAACACCCATGCTCATACATGCACACGTGCACACGCACACACTTCAAATTATTTTTCAAGTAATTCAAGCTAATTTCTTCTGTCAAAGGTGATATTATTATCTGAAGCAGATGCAGCCTTCCAGCCACAACTATAGACAGACCCAGGTACCTCTCTCAAGACAGGAAAGTGACCCTGTGGGTCATGAGATTCTGCGTGGGCACATCACAGGACCTGTGCATGCTACGTATGTGTCAGGAAGGATAGGGGACACAAACCAGATGGCGCAGAGGCAAAGTTACCCTGCTATAGGATAAACTACGAGTCCCACCTTCAAGGACACAGGCTCCACATGTGTCCATTAGGACCCCTGTAGCTCAGGAAAGTCCCTCCAGCCACACTGCTATTATCCTCCCAAGGCTGTGCCTAACCAACTCTCACTTTGGGTTAGGAATGCACGCAAAGCCTGGTAGGAAAAACAGCTGTTCACAGAATGGCAGCCCAGTGCACCGACCATTGCACTATGCTACCCTGGGGTGCCCTACAGTGCTGTCCCTAAGGTATGACACCTATAACGTAGCACAACATCTGAAGCGAATGCCCATTCACCATGCACCCCGCTGTACACCACATGCAAGGTAAAAGAGTGGCCGTGTTAACTGCCATGGCAGAGTGGGAGACCTCAGTGACAAAAGTGGCTTTTTCTGCAAGCTCAAACCATGGTTCCTTTCCCAGGAAGAACAAGACCGGATTCAGAAGTCTCGCATTTGGTGAAAGCCTCGTAGGAAGAGGGAGGTAGTGTGCATAAATAGGGTCCTGGGTGGTGGTGGCGGTGGCGGCAGGGACATTACTACAAGGAATGAGAAGGCCAGGGGAAAGGCCTCGGGGAACTGTCACCAGAATGTTTCCAGAGTCATCTCCACCAAAACTGCTGCTGAGCACTGTGTCAGAGACCAGGCAGACACAGGGCATACATGAGGTGCACAGACTGAGGGCAGACAGAGCCCCACTCGCTCTGAGGGGAAACTCGAAGCTGCCCAGCCCAGGGTATCCCTCCCCCAGGAAGGACAACACACACCAAGCCTGCTTGCCTCTTTAGAGACAAGGTCTGGGGATGTCACACACCCCAACCTTTGGATGCTCAAGGATTTGGCTTTGCTTGTCTATGGCAGTGCTGTGTCAAATCAGAATCCCAGGACAGTGGCAGAATTTGGCACCAGGAAGCACTGAGTGCAATTACGCGCCATCTCCGCCTCAACCTGGCAGCCACCGGACCACGGGCGGAAATATGCATGAGCCCACATGGACTCACATGTGGGATGGGACGAGGACTCCCTTGCCTGCTGGCTCTTTCAAGGAATAAAGACAAAAAAGCCAGGCACTTGCCTGATGCTGCTACTATCCCAATGCAACTGCTGTTTTTCCCTGGCTTCACCTCATACTGGGATGTGCCCAACATCTCCCTCCCCAGAAACGCCACTGCTCAGGGTAAGGCAAAACCAAGATCAGAGTCAAGGTCCACACTTGTGTTCAGCCCATAGCCAGCAACCCTGCACCAGGAAGAGTACAGCAGCCATCAGCTCCCTGCCTCCACTGAAGGCACAAAGCGCCCATCATCACACGGGTCAGGGGGCTTCAGACAGGTAGCCAGAGTCCTCACCACCAAAGAAAGGTGAGCGTTTTGAGAGAGACTCCCCCACAATCACATAATTTGAACAGAATATTTACGTTGTGACTGTTCTGTTCTACTATTAATTGCTGTTCCTGTGTCAACCTTTCAGGTTATCTACAACAAAAAGACAGTGTATGTATGTTTTCCTGCGGCCCCAGGTATCACGGATCTTGAGACACACCCATGGGAGGGTTACCTCTCTGACTTTGAGGCTAGATGACCATCACTGCATCTAAGGACACCAGCATCCGTGGGCAGTGGTGGCAGTCAGGCGAGCTGTATCTTTGAATAGAGCATTCAGGTGCTGGGCGAGCCACTGGGAAGCAGCTTGCCTATTGCCCACAGCCCGCACAGGGCGGTTACAGACGGTGTGCTCCAGTTAAAAGGCTGTGTACACGTTTCACAGGTGGATGTCCTGCTGCCACGGGGTAAAGTGTGGACGCTCAGCATGGCCACCGAGGTACCAGGGAGCTGTCCTACCTGATGGCAGTCCTCAGTCATTCTGGGCATCTACCCCAACACTCTGCTTCTCCTACCTCAGGGCCTTTGCACACACGGAACACGGCCTGGGATGCTCTAAACCCACAAATCCAAGTTGTGCTGCTGACTCCAACGACTCTATGAGCTCTTATCTTCCCAGCAAAGGGGCGCCTGATCCCCCTGCCCTAACAAGTCAGGGCTTCGTTTATATCTTCTCATTTCCCATAGTCATTTATCACACTGACTGTAAATACATGGAAATAACTAACTGTGCGGATCCGTGTGTGTGCATGTGTGTGTGTGTGCGCGCGCGCGCACGTGCATGTCTATCTGGGTATAAAATGCAGAACCTCACGTATATTAAGCACTTTCCACCACCAAGCCACACATGCCCTCAGCCCAACTGGTTAAATTCCTTTCTGCACACTGCACTTGCATGCTGACGCAGCAGAGACATTGAATGTCGTCCCCGGGGGCCTCTCAGCCTGTGGCCAGAGCCCCTCATAGGCCTACCACACACACAGGGCCTGCAAAAGGGAGAGGAAATAGACACAGACCCCAAGGTGTCCAGCCACCCAGCCATTCTGAGTGGTATGAAGACTGCTTTCACACTTCCGCCCTGGACATCAGGCAGTTCAACAGAGCCACGTGACTCGGGTCAGTATGCTGCACCTACTGGGGACTGGCTGTGGGTGCCCCCCTACCAGGCTGCCTCAGGACTAGTCACCGTCCCCTTTGGTGACTGCCCTCCTATGCACGGCAGTGCCCTGGAACACAGGCCGTGGCCCCTCTCTGCTGCACTAGCCCAAGAGGCACCAACCAGGGCAGATATGGCAGGTCCTCCCACAGGGCCAGTGAAGGCTCAGGGCAGTCAGGACCCGCTACGTCTTCCCCCACATGGTTAGGGAGAAGACAAGAAGCCCTCTGCTCGATGCCATGGAAGGAAATCTGGGCTAGGGTTGAGTGGGCAGCAAATAGCACATCCGGTGTCACCAGGCCTCCACACTGTCCCCAACCGTGCAGCCGGCACAGATAACTGGCAGCGTGCTTGGCTCTGTGAAAAGGAACAATGGCAGCTATGGCCAGAAGTACCAGGAAGCTGGCAGCGCGGCTGGTGACACAGACCACAGTGCCAGGCTGGGGGCTGGGGGACTTACTCGGTGTCTAGGCCCAGGTATTTCACCACAGCACAGCTGCTCTCCCTTCCGTGAAAGGGCAGGGACCATGGCCAGCCTTTCCCAAAGGACCCGGTTGCATTCAGAATTAAGGCACCCGCCTTCTGCCTCCCTATAGGCAGGACATAGCATATGGGGGCAAGCTTTGGAAGCCAGAGGGCTGTTTGAAGCCAGCTCTCCTGCTTAACTAGCTGCCCGACCTTGCGAAAGTACTGTGTGAACTGGCGTCTTCGGTTGTTAAGGAAAGGCAAAACCGCCCTGGCAAGATTAAATAAGGGAAATCACAAGAGGCTGAGAACAGCACTTGCAGGGTGCTAAGGGCGCAGTATCATTTATTAGCATAAATAATAATTAAACATGAGCTGCGGAGCCAGGCATTTCAACGTGCGTGCCCATCGGGGCCTGGGCTCCTGAAACGCATTCCCCTCCATGAGGTCTGCTGACCTAGAAGTTCACAGTGATCAAGTAGCAGTTCACCAGAGCAGCGCTGACCACAGGTTTATGTTCCCCTGCCAATGAGACTTTCATTTCCACTTTCAGGAGAGCACAAGTAAGTTAACAGAATTGCTTAACTGCATATTCTCCCCTTGGTATTCATAACAGGAGCAGCAATGGCAGAACGTACCAGATAAAATACACTCTTTCAGACGCTCAGATTTGCCTCTGATTTCAACTCCAAAAAGCAGCTTGCTGACATTACGTTATGATCACTTGTAGCTCATTATTCCCAGCGATCTGGCTACAGCCAGAAGGTCCGGCTGGTCTACAGCCATATGGAATAGGAGTGCAGAGGAACAGACGTGTGAGGAGGAGGCCAGTGCTGACCAGGAGACAGAAAAGGGCACACACACAAGACAGCGTGACAGGTCCACACTCTCTCTGCTCTGAATAACCTGGGGCTGGGGTACGGTTGGCAGAGGAGGGGCAGCCAAGGCCCAGGAACTTACGGTGCTCAGTTGTGGGGCCACGAGGCTACTTCTCCTTCCTGAAGCAGCTGCTCTGACTGGCATCGCTTCTGGCTCCTCCTGCCACTCTGCCAGTGAGTGCCTCTCTTCCCACCAAAGCCTCTGTCCTGAGCCTTGGGGAGGACACCACAGGGGCCAGCAGGCAGGAGGGCCTTGCAAGTGTGGGAGGCTCCGGAACCTCAGCCAGGAGCTGTGGGCAAGTGTGTGAGGCGAGCACGCATGCTTGCACGCTGGCAAGGACGCTGTGAGCCTGAGACTGAGGGCCAGCCTGCCAAGGGCCTACAGAACAACATCAGTGCTGACTGGGGAGAGCCGGCAGAGCAGGAAGGGCTGTCTATTGGTCTGTGAGCCGCTGCGTGCCGGGTTCAGCAGGTGGGGCTACAGTGTCCTTCTGCAGAGTCCCTCGAGAGCCCGCAGAGGACCTCCTAAGGTGTACAGGCAGTGCTCCCCTGGAGAAAACCCTGCTGGAAATCTCTTGGGGAACCTCGCAGAGCCTGGCTGGCACCTGCCTGCCTCCCAATTGGCTTCCCTCATTCTCTTCCCCTCCCTTGGCCTCTGCTTCACCATACTCCAAACAGAACTGGAGAGAGAGTTCATCAAAAACTCAATACAATCAACCAAAACTTTTAAAACGAAAACAAACCAAGAAGCAAGTACAGAAAACCAGGGTGAGAGACCAGGTGGTCAGAGCAGAAAGAAAAGTCCTTGTGAAGCTCAGCTTAGGGCAGGTAAAGTCCTGAAGCTCAACTCGGGGAAGGCACACGCTCTGCTGGTTCCCAGTTGCCTGCGGGCCAGAACACAAAGGGAGATCTTGGCTAGGCACCCAGAGCTCGGTGACAGCTGGGACTTTAAAGGCCACACCACCTTTGGAGGCTAGGCTTGATCTATCACCTGGCTCAGAGCAAGATGGCAATCAGCCAGCTTGTCCTTGTCTGCGGCCGTCAGAAGTGCCGCGGCAGCTGTTCAAACGACTTTTTATGACAGGGTCAGTCATACCCCATAAGCTGACAGGTAGGTGGGTTGTGTGTTTATATCATAACTAACCTCTGTGCACCACTGCTCTATTTTAGCATTTCATGGGAAAATCAAACACTTCACAAAGAAAAATGACAGGGAAGAGACCTGGGAAGGTCCACTCAGCATGCTCACTGGGCTCTGGGGGACCGCTCCCCTGGATCTGCTTCCAGGGCAGAGGGGAGACAGGGATGCAGAGCTGAGGTGAGCTGAGAGACCCCACCACCCACTCCAGGCAGGAGGCAGAAAGAACAGCAGGGCTTGGAGCTACGTAGGACCGTCTGTTCCTCTTACCAGTCACAGTGTCAAACTGGTCACCGACAGGACACTGACTCTTCACAGAGTCTGTGTTCACCTCTGTGAACTGGGTTCAATCCTAGGAGCCTCAATGGCAGCAAAGGCCAGGACATGGGAATGACTGCCAGGGGGTGCCTGACAGCCTAAGCACAGGTTGTCAAGTGTCCTTTGGGACTAGAGCCCCAGCACTGTCAATGCCCTTGCCACAGAAAAACCATTCCCATCTTTGGTCCTTGCCTTGGTTTCTTCAATGAAGAAACACAGGAAGCATGCCATGGGCCACAGACAGGGTGGTATGGAGTCCTAGGGACTCAGAGGCTGTTTCCTTCCAACACCATCAAAACCTGGTAAAAGGGGCTTGGAGATGGCTCCATCAGTCAAGGGATCTGGGCTTGCTGGCCACCCTCTGTAGCTAAACTGGCGATCTCTGGGCTCAAAGAGACGCATTATCTAAAGAGTAAGGCAGAGCAGCCAGGCGTTGGTGGCGCACGCCTTTAATCCCAGCCCAAGGGAGGCAGAGGCAGGCGGATCTCTGTGAGTTTGAGGCCAGCCTGGTCTACAGAGCGAGTTCCAGGACAGCCTCCAAAACAATACAGAGAAACCTTGTCTGGAAAAACAAAGCAAAACAAACAAACAAAGAATACGGCAGAACAACAGAGGAAGACACCCAAAACCAACCTCTGGTCTGCTTATAAAACGTGGGAGAGCGCAGGGATGACAGAGAAAGAATGTGTGAGCAACCCTGACACACAAAATGACAGTTGACAAAGCATAATTTCTAGAATTCCAGTGGGGGGACAACAGCTACTAACAGTTGATTTCTATTATGAGTCAGAAACAAATGAGCCTCAAAGAAGCGTCCCCCACTACAGTGATGGGCGGGCAGGCAGGCCAGCAGGGGGTCCCAAGGGAGCGGGACAACGCACTGAACAGGCCAACCGCTTGCTTGAGAAGGCAAGAAACATCTATCTGGGTGCCAAGGTGTGGACTCTGCTGTAGTAGGCAGGAGCGGGCAGCCTGTGCTGGATCCTCTCTCCAGCGGCTTGTTCAGAGATGGCGTGTGCAAAGCAGATGCGGTCCTGCAGGCATCATGAGCTATCCCGAAAGACTCTGGGGACCCAGTGTGCGTGTGGTCTCCACTCACGTGGCACGAAGTCCTGACCCACTGGAAGAAGGGGCTGCCCGGGTCCAGGCAGTCACACCCCTCAGCTAGTCACACGGTACCCACTCCCAAGAACGGGGTGGCAGAGACATAAACAGAGAGAATGAGGTTTACCCGTGCAGATGACACAGCCTTGCTTTAGACCAGGCTAGAATAACCATACTTAGCAGCATGACCCAGCAAGGGCAAGCCCTGAGCACGCTGCATGCCTGGCTACTGAGGCTTTTGCTCTAGGTCAGGCACAAAATAAAACCAAGCTGTGTGGGCTTCTAGCTACACTAGGGGAGAGGCGGGGTCCACTGAGGCGGGGACCACTGGGAACACCCTTCCTGCCCTTCCTACCTGGTCAGGCCCCTTCCTGCTTCCGGCTTACCTTGCACAGGTCCTGCCCACTGCCCCCTTCCTTGTAGCTCTGTGCCCGTGATGTTTGCTTCACTATAGACCCAGAAACATGAGGCCAAGTGATCACAAGCACTCTGAAACCGAGCCCCAACACGCTTTTATTTGCCTTAAGTTGACATTCTCAGTATCTGTCAGTGATAAAAAAAAAGTGATAAAAAGACACAGCCTCTTATTTTCCTAAGAGTCATCTTTCCCTTCCTCTCTTTAAAAAAATTTCCATCTCATCTTTCTTCCCTTTCTATCTCATGGCAAAACCTGAGGAAAACAACGTGAGGAGGAGAGACTGCTGTGGGCTCTTGGTTTCCGGTGGGGAGAGGGGCTTTCAGCTTGCTCTACTGTTGGTGGCTGGGCACAACACCAAGGAAAATGTCCTGGTGGATCAAAGTTGCCCACCTCATGTCAGCATAGAGAGAAGAGGGGCCAAGGATAAGACACGGCCTTGGGGCACAAACCCTTTGGCAGCCTACGTCCTCCAACTAGATCCCAGCTGGTTTCTACCGCCTCCCAATAATGCTGCCAAGCTGTGACTATATCATCTGTGGGCTAACATGTTGATCACATCTGAGCCCTTGTGACCAGTCACTTCCCCCCAAAATCTTGCTTCTGATCTCTGCACTGAAAGCCATGCCTTCTACACACAATCCTGTTAGGGGACACTGTGTGCAAGCCGTGGCAACGGGTGTCTCTTCTGAGATATGCAAGCTTGGCTCCCTGGAGATGTGGTGACAAATGCTGACTACAGACTCTGAGAAGGAAGGGGGAGGCTACATCATGGGGTCGAGATAGGGAAAGGACAAGATGAGTGCATACTTCTCTCCAGGCTGACCAGCCACCTGGTCTCAGGACAGTCCCCACGGCCCCAGCAGTGCCTTGATGACCTGACAGCTGCCTCTCCCTGCATTCACTCTCCCCACTAACTTACCACTTCTCCAAAAGACACTTCTAAAGACCCACTGTCATCACAACCTCAAGAACCTAAAATGGTTCCTTAAGTACAAACTTCAGATTAGCTGTGTAGGCTCCTGCACGCTCCATCCCACGCCAAGTGGTGTCCTCCAAGCAATCATCACCATGACAGCATGCGCCTGCGCAGCAGCACGGACAGTGGAAAGACCTCAAGCGGGGAAAGGCAATGCAGCGAAAAAGCAAGGCCCTATCCTAGTTCTGTCCCTGAGGGCAGGCACTACGGGCTTATCCAAGCCTCCGCCTGTCCACCACCCAGCGTTATTCCCTACACTTAGGCCATGCAGCACGCAGCAGAAACTCTTGTGGAGACACACTACTCATTCCCTAACTAGTGCTGCTCTCGTGCCCCAAGGAGAGCTATCTCTGGCACACATGATGACCTGGCAATAAGAGCCAAGCCAAGTCTCTGCCGAAGAATTGTAGGAGATGTTGCAGAAGAACCCTGACAGATATCAGAAACACGTCTTCCCAGAGCAGCATGGAAATCTGTCTGCATGAATGAATCTTATGACGAAATAGTATCAACAGTTGGATACCATCATCACAGGCAATTCTATTCAATTCCTTACTGAGAATTTGTCTTTTGATGGGCCAAGGTTACCAGAGCCAAGTGCTCCCTAACCATCACTACCACCATTGTCTCCCCCCACACAGAGGCCCCAGGAAAGGTGACTTTGAACATGGTGACGGTCATGTCCTTCCTCTGCATTCCTGGGCTTAAATCTGCAATGGTCTTAGAGTTTGAGACCCACAAGTTAGAATGAAACTCTTCCCCAGGCTCCCAGAACCAAATAAATGAAGTCACAACCAGACGGTCTCTCTAGGACTTCATCCGGTCAGTAACCTGTGGGCCACCCCCATTAATTCTCCCAGACAAGTGCTACAGCCTAGCTCCATACCAGAGCCAGCCAGCTGGGCCCCTCAGCCCTCTAGTTAATTTCCTGTTGGCTTAAAAACTCACCAGGGCCTGAGGTGGGAGGCAGAGAACATCTGCGTTTCCACGGAGACCCCGAGACCTGGACCACAGTAAGAAGAACGAGTCCCTTTGACTGTATTGGGCCTGCTCTCCTTAGGACATCCTCCGAACCACACCCTTTAGAGTCCCCATCTCTTCAGGATGGCCACTGCGGTCCTCCTTGAATAACACCAAGGAGAGGACATTCATTGCCTCACTAAACTGACCTCATCTCCCAATGTTCCTCATTCCACAGACTCACTGGATCTGTGAGATGCCCAACTCAGCTCCAGCTTGATTCCTCTCTGAGGACAGAATCTTCCCATGAAGAAAACGTTACAGAAGTGCCTCGCTGGCCTGAAGCCGCCCTCTCTCCACAAGACTTAGTAAATGTGTTAGGAAGCATTCGGTATGTGCATGTGTGCACAGGGTGACCATTTGTATGGGTGCCCATATGTGAGGTGTGTTGGGAAGGCCAGAGGCCAACCTCAGCTTCTATCCTGTCATCTGAGACAGGGACTCTCACAGTCCTGGAACTCACCACAAACTTCAGCTGGCTGGCCAGTAAGCCCTAGCTGGTCTCCACCTCCCAGAGCTGGGACTATAAACAGGTGCCACCATGCCTAGCTTTTTAACACAGGTTCCAGGTATCAAACTCAAGTCCTCACACTGACATGGAGGCATTTTAGCAGCTGAGCCACCTCTTAAGCCCTCCTCCTTCCCAAAAAGTCAAATGCCCAGGTGCTGGACCCTAAGTAATGAAAGTTAACAATGGCCAAGGAAATGACAGTGGGAGACTTAGCAGGAGAGTGATCAACAGCGAGGGCCCTGGCTGGCCAGACTAGCCTGATCTCGATGTTCGCATGTATCCTCTACTTCCTGCCTGTGTCCATGAAGTACAGGCCAGCACCTGAAGCCTACGGAGGATCCTAGGTAACAACTCCACCCAAATGAACTGCATTCCTCGCCTCCCTGACTGGATGTCACCACATCAGCCAGAACCATCTTAGTACGGTTTCACAAGATAGGGACTTTAAAAGAGAGAGAAACACTATTCTGAAAGGTAATTCCTCAATGTCATGGAAAATCTCTCCAATATCAACTTCTGCCTCAGTTTGGCTCTATTTTGTTCTTGTATCTGTTTAAATCAGGATCTAAATGCAGCCTTGGATTGTGTACTCAACACCTCTCTTTGGTTCCCTAACAAAACAGATGTTTAAAAGACCAGGGTTGGGGCTGGAGAGATGGTTCAGCAGTTAAAAGCCTGGCTTCTCTTACAGAGAATCTGGGTTTGGTCCCAGCACCCACGTGGTGGTTCACAACCATCTGTAACCCCAGCTCCAGGGGACCCAGTGCCCTCTTCCGGCCTCGCAGGTACTAGGGATGTAAGCGGTGCACACACGCAGGCAAAACATACAGTAAGACAAAAATGAATGAATAAATAAGTCTTTAAGAACCGGGTTCTATCCCAGCCCTAGGGAGGCAGAGGCAGGTGGATCTCTGTGAGTTCAAGACCAGCCTGGTCTACAGAGTGAGTTCCAGGACAGCTTCTAAAAAAATACAGAGAAACCCTGTCTCGAAAGAACCAGGTTATTTTGGCCCAGCCTCCAGTTGCGGCTGCCCCTGCAGCACTATGGATCTCACAGATCACTCAGCCCCTCACGGACAGAGCTGGGTCTGATTCTGGTTCCCTTTCTGGTAAGAACACAGCAGGGCCGGTGCGCTCCTCCTCTGAGGCAGCCCAGGAGCAGAAGCCCGAGGCCACTCAGGATCAAGGCTGACCCAGAAACCCTCTAGCAACAGAACCTTCCCTCATCTTTTCTTTGGATACCCCAAGACACAATCCTACAAGGAAGGAAGGAAGGGTAGTGAAAGTGTGTGTTAGGATTAACGCGGCGCAGGCTGTGACCCGGCTGGCACAGAGGGTGATGGGTGGTGGGCGGTCCGGGGGGCGGATAACTCATCCTGGAAGTTTTATTAAGGGGGAGGCAAGAAAATAAGGGAAGGAAAGAGAAAAAATGTAACGAGACACGACAGAGATGGGGGTCTCAGAGGACGGAAGAGAAAGAGGGGAAGAAACAGGAAAAGTCCTGTCTGCCCTTTGGGACGGAAGTGGGTGGAGTCTTTCTTTTAAAGAGCCAGGGTACAAACACCTGCTATGAGCAGGTGTGGGAGAGGCGGGGCCAGGTCCACCTAGATTACAACAGCGTGGCTCCCAAGAGCCAAGGCTTTAGTGCCCAGCACAGAAGAAAACAAATTAAATGATTACTTTTCTTTATCAGTGTTTTGTTGTTTGCTTGCTTGTTTGTTTCTGAGACAGGGGTTCTCTGTGTAACCCTGGCTGTCCTGGAACTCATTCTGGAGACCAGGCTGGCCTCAAATGCAAAGAACTGCCTGCCTCTGCCTCCCAGTGCTGGGAGTCACCACTGCCAGCTCTTTATCAACTGTTAAAATGAGTTTCCTAACCTCATCCAAAATTAACTAAAGAGTATCGCTGTTATTTAAGTAATAATATTTTTAAAGTCAGCTATACAGACTAAAATTGTATGTCAACCTAAAGTAACAAGGCTAACAGCTGTTTCTACCTGGGTCCAGAACCAGCTGGTCCCCCTGAGGTCCCTGCTCCTGCCACCCTAAGCCTGCTCTGAGACCAATCCTCTCTGGAAAGACAGTCCGCAAACAGCCCCATATTGCTGAGTGAGAAGATGAAGGTGAGGAGAGCCGTCAATCAACCACAGGATAAAGCATTCACTTACACACAATCTCCTTACTCCCCCTTTGTAACGGAGCCTCTGAAAAATGGCAGTTTCCAGTAAAATACAAAGCAACTTTCCTACTGAAGCTAATCACGTACAGGGAAGTTCCCAGTGTTCCAGAGGATCAAACACGGTTATGAAGGCATATATCGATATCTACGAGCTCCAGACTTCCGAAACACAGCCGCCTGCTGCAACAAAGGGCACTCGAAGGTGTTTGCAGAGAGCCGGGAAGCCACAGGCACCTGCTTCTCTGGACAGGCTCTGTAATCGCAGGCGATCACAGCCAGTGACCTACACCCCACACATGAAGGGAGCAGGGTGGGGAAGAGGCCGCCAGAGTCACGTGTCCGTGAAGAAAGAGCCAGCGTCAGCTCCCATTCCCGGCTCTTACACTGGCCACTGATGACAAACTGAGGGGGAGGGCATGGCAGTCTACTGGACACCCCTCCTGAAGGTAAAGCACCCTCAGACTACTGAACTATTATGCCAACAGGACCGGGGTTTACACCAGGCCACATACTAACACCTTTCCAATTCAGGGAATAAAAATGAAGGTGTCCAACAGAATGGCTGAAGACACCACACACTTTAGTCAAAGAACATGGAGATATGGTAGGCGTTGACCAAGAAGCTTCCTTGCTGCTGGCTAGGTTTCAGGGTACTGCAGGCTCTGGTCATCACAGTCTAACCCAGCAGGGAACCCTGGGAGCTACAATAGTGACCCTGGTTGAGGCAAGACCTGCCCACAGATGCAACAGTAACAAGAATGGTACTTTTGCTTTCTAATTAGACTTAAAGCCTGCACCACAGGCAGAAAGACACACCTGGTACTGTCAATCTGTCCAAGAGCCCTTGGCTGGGTGCTCACCGCCCCAGAGGAGAACTTAGTATTATTCTGCTAAAACAGGCAGAATGAATCAGACCGCCTCTAAATTCAGACCTCCTTACCCGTAGATCAGTGCAACTCTCAGATCTCATCGGAGGAGTCTCTGTGCAGTGGACAGTGGTTAACACAGAAACTCACAACAGATCAAAATGCAGAGAATGATTATCAGCAGTTTTCAGCCACAGGTGGGACAACATCACTTTTCCACCAACACTCAGGAACCATGACAGATGGGGCAGGGGTGGAATGATTTCATAAAAGCCAAGGCACTGGGGAGGTCTGGAGCAAGAAACAGTGTCTGAGTCCCATCTCTAGAGGAGTTATAGATAGGTGAATACTTCTGGGTGAGGGAGAGTCATGGTTTTTTTTGTTTTTGTTTTTTTTTTGGTTTTACGAGACAGGGTTTCTCTGTATTGTTTTGGAGGCTGTTGGTCCAGCCCGGCCTCGAACTCACAGAGATCTGCCTGCCTCTGCCTCCCGAGGGCTGGGATTAAAGGCCACCACCCGGCTAGAGAGTCACGTTTTTAAGGGTATGGCCCCAGTAGGTTGACCCAGCTCCAGTGCGCAGCCACACACGAGTAGATGTATGGGTAGCACAAATTGAGCTTTATGGACTTATTATTATTATTATTTTAAAAATAATAGGGAGGTAGAGGTAGAGCTGGGAAGAGTCAGGGAGAAAGGAAAGGTGAAAATGATCAAAATGCATTATATGAAATCCTCAAATCATTAGTGAGGATGTTTCTAAAGGGTTAACAGGGAAGAAAAGCAAATAAGCATTTGATTACACTCAGCAGCCATAGTTCCTGCCTTCTCGGATCACACGTGGACATTATCTTCAATGTCCACCACATTAACATGCATGGGCAAAAAGAAAGAAATCCCATTTGGCCAACTTGTCTGGCTCACTGCAGGGCAAACTAGCCACCAGATTTGGCAGCATTCTGGTCACTCAAATTCCTGCTTCCTGTGAGTCCTTCAGAAAGAGGCTGGCTATAGCACCGTGGGGATTCATTCAGGTCAATATTTAAGAGGAAGCAGCTTTGGAACGGGCCCCCAGGGACTCAGAGGAGTGGTGGGGTAGAGGGTCAGAGATGAGGGCTGTCACCCTGCCAGCCTCCCTTCTGTCTTTACAGAAAGTCCAGGGAGGCCTACCAGCCTCAATCTACGCAGCGGTTAAGACAGGATGGTGAGAGACCAGCGATCATCTCAAGAGTAACCAGGGCCTGCAGCCAGTGTGGGCATTTAATCATTAGCTAAGGCTTTGTGCTCCCCTTGTACGTGAGTTGACACCACCAAAGGTCAACATGTCCTGGCCTTGCCTCACAATCCTTCCACCTGCAGAGGGGGGACATTAGCTCAGAGCAAGAACCGACCTGGCTTTCAGATGCAGGCAGCCAGCCTGCATCTGGAAGGCTGGCACTGCTGGGTGTGTTTGGGGGGGATTTTCCATTTCCCAGTAGGATCTGTGCTGAGACTTGTAGCTTCCAGCTACAGATGACAGCACAAGGCTGCCAGGAACCTCCTCTCTGGGGCTGCCTTTCCCAGAAACCCAGAACACTAAAAGGCTCGCAGTTGGACACCATCAAAAGATGGATGTTATTTTAGGTGTGGGAGGGGATGGTGAACCCAAAGAAAAGGAAGGATCAAAGTCTGGCTTGTGATTGGGTGGGAGGAACCACAGACTTCCTAAAAGTCTGTGCCTGCAGGGTCACATTTTGGATCCTTCAGAGCAGAGCTGAAATAAGACACTGCTGGGCAAGGTCTGAGCCCAAGCCAGGCATCCCAGGGAGCCATCCTTGAATACGGGCCTGGTCTACCAGGATCCTGCTCGCTCCATCACTGCTGGCTAGATAGGAACCCCTGGTAGGATGGCTCTGCAGTCCTTCCCTGAAGACCTCTGGAGAAACAGGTGTCACCGTCCTGCCCAATGCCCCTGACGGGTTATAGCCAAAGACTGTGCCTCAGTTTCCATGGACTATCAGTACTCTACCTGGCCTGTGTCTCACCAGAGTCTCTGTGACTCCATACCCACTAGGTGACATTCTTGGGAAGGCTATGTCCCTGCTCCACAGCCAGAGTGACTTCCTCTCTAATCAGTCCACAGCTGCCTAGGGAACAGTTAATCGATATATGACAATGCCCCCTAGAGTATTGGCTTCCTGAGGCTACTAGAACAGGAACTCCACACTGCGCACCCTAAAACCACGGGCATTTATGTCCCCCCACCACCGCATACGGAACTAGAAATGAGAGACTGAGGACTCAGCAGGGCTGTACGCCTCTCAGAGCTCACGGATGGTCCTGCCTCTTGCCCCTTTTAACATGACCACTACACCCTGGGATCCTGTAGACACATCGCTTCATCCCTGTCTCCGCCATCACATGGCCTTTTTCCCTGCTGAGGTGCTTTGCATAGGTATACTCCAGTAGATTCACGTGTTTGAATGTTTGACCCATAGGGAGTGACACTATTAGGAGGTATGGCCTCACTATGGGAACTGACTTTGAGGTCTCATTTGTTCGAGCTATGCCCAGAGTGATGCAGTCTCCTCCTGCTGCCTGAGGATCACAATGCAGAACTCTCGGCCCCTTCTCCAGCACCATCTCTGCCTGCACGCTGCCATGCTTCCTGCCATGACGACAATGGACTGACTCTGAACTGTAAGGCAGCCCCAATCAAATGTTTTGCTTTATAAGATGCTGTGGTCATTGTGTCTCTTCAGAGCAATAAAAATCCTAAGACACCTACCTATTTCCCTGTGTGAATGTCCCTACATGTCCACATTCCCTGAGTTTACAGGCCTGAGGTAGGTGTGACTATTAGGAAACCATCATTTAGAATTGTCCCTACACCCTCTCACTTCCTGGCAAGAGTCAAGGTATTTTTAAAGAGCTCTATGACTCCCTCTGGCTATCAAACTGTAGGGACACTGGAATTAGATGTCAGAATTGGAATATCTCTAGTAATCTCATGCTAGAAGAAATTTCTGTAGCCAGGTTGTCAGCCAGAGAGGGGAAGCTGGTCTCAGAGATTCCACACAGTTCTGACTACCTGTAGAAGGAACTGGAGCCCTGACAATAATTGGTCAGCAATGGGCTGGGCCACACGTTGGCCAACACTGCTTAGTTATGCAAGCCTCCTGCCCTCTGTTTAAACCTCAGCCTCATGCCGGCTCACAGAAGATACTCGGCAGTCACTGAACTTTTTGATTTGTTCCTCTCCCCACTGTGACTGTATTGGGGGGGAAAAATCTCTATTTTCACATCACCTGTTTCTTTAACTGGCTTCCTGAGGACCAGTTGTTAGAGCTGCCAGGGCCCAGACTTGGACTCGAACTTCTCCAACAACACCAGTAGAGGGGTGTCCTCTGGATACTAGCTGTTTGTTCTCTTATGTGAAAGGTCGGGTGTGAGTTTACTTGTGAGGGGCAACTATGGGGTGGCCCCTCATCAGCAGCATATGGCTGGCTCTCTTCGGGTCAGTCCTTTAAGGCAGTGAAAACACAGCTAAAAGGAGGAGCATGTGAGAGGAGTTCAGGACTGTGGCTTTAAACTCTGCGCTCCCAGTCACTCACACCTTAACAATGGCGAGAACATCCCTGAAGCCTGCCGGGTGGAGTGGAAGCTAAGCAAGGAGGCAGTAAATAAACGATGAACGTGTCTCCATCAGCCAGCACAGACAGCCAGGCTGCTCGGCGCTGCCCCCAAGGAGCTGCCTGATGCCACAGCCTGTGAACCATCCTGGGGACAGGGAGTCCTGCCTACCTCTGCGTTCTGCCCCTCCTTGGACTTGCACTGAAACCCAGCCACCTGCAATCCACACTAGAGCTCTCTGGGATGAGGTAGAACAAGCAGTTCAAAGCCTACACCTTAGGAAAGTGGGGACGGCTGGAAGACCAGATAGGACCAGCTGGTAAGGAATGGGCCCGAGGCACTTGCCCAAACAGGGACAAATGCCCCGGGTACTGCCGGCCACACGCCTTTCCACTTCCTAGTCATGTGACCTCAGGAATGTCACACCAGTCTGGATACAAGCCTGCTTCCCTGCTATTCCCACCTCAATCTTCTGGGTGTCCCTGGATCCTCTGTCCCCAAGGGCTCCCTGATTTCCAACATGATAAACCACTCCTGCACCTGAGATCAGGATTCCCATGAGATGATACAAACCTGCAACCTTGGACAGCACTTGAAGTAAAAGACAAGACAAAAAAAAGTGCATAACTTGCTTCTGAGCTTCAGCACAAAGCTGCAGGGATACTGCTTACAGCATGGGCAGGTCTCTGAGGGTCTGACCCTGCAAACTGGCAGCTACCAACAAGAGACGCACGCAGGGTCTGGCCGCGCGGTCCCTGCTCAAGCTTCTAGTCCCCAGTCTCCACAGAGGATTCGCTGGACATGGAACACTGCATGACCTCCAGACCCTTGCCCTCAGGAAGCAGAGGATTTCTCCAGAGCTCATCAGACTGGTTCTCCCTGTCAGACGCCAAAACAACAAGATAACAACACAAAGCAAACAGAAAAACCACAAAACTAAAAGACTTCATTGTCCTCTGCAACTCAAGGAACAGCAAGGCTATGCAGTTTCAACCTGTGTTCCGTGTAGCGTGAGGACACTGAGAACTTTTTGTGTGTTTATGTTTCTTTGGTTTTCTGTTTTGTTTTTGTTTTTTATGACCCTGGGTCTCACTGTGTATCACTCACTAGCCGGCCTGGAACTCACTGTGTAGACCAGACTGGCCTCAAACTCAAAGAAGTCTTCTTGACTCTGCCTTCTGAGAGCTGGAAAACTAAAAGCATGTATGCCCATGCCCAGCTAGCATGAAGATTTTAAAACATCAGTCAGTCTTTACTGGGACCCCAGAGGAAAGTGGTGGCACACCATTTTACAGAAAAGTGGAGCTTTTATGCAAAGGAACTTAGATCAACATCATAGGACGCTCTGTGTCACCACCTAGACAGGACCAGAGTTAGCTTTAGTCCGACACCTGTAAGGACTATTGCATTCTGTGCCACGTGTACATGTGACCATATACATGTACACATATGCAGGTTGCAGACCTTGCCTCTAAAGAGCCTGTCACCTCCCTTACCATTGAGGGTCCCACTGCCTAGAACTGACATGAGCAGCCCATAAAACCACCAATGTTCCTCTACGTCTCTGAAAACCTATCGCACTATTCACTTACTGGTTTGGGTTTTAATGAAGTTACAGTGAAGCAAACCTTGACAACCACATGACAGCTCTAGGTTAGGAAATGCCCTATACCCTGCCTGGGTCAACATCCTCCGCATTTCCTATGTAATATACCCCCCACTTTTCCCTCCTTACAAAGTGCATGCCTCCAACCAAGCCTTATTGTACAAGGTGGAACCCTGTCTCAAAATAAAAAGGAGCAGAGCTGTACCTTTACAGCCCTCTGGTAGCTCCCTGATAAGAGTCCTTGACTAGCATGTACAAAACCCGTGTGCGTGCTCTGTCTCTCTCTCTCTCTCTCTCTCTCTCTCTCTCTCTCTCTCTCTCTCTCTCTCTCTCTCTCTCTCTCTCTCTCTCTCACACACACACACACACACACACACACACAGAGCAATGACTGTGGTTTTCTCTTCACGCAGACTCCCAGCCTGCACACCTGTACATAATCATCATTTACAAAGAGAGATCTGCCTTCCCACTCCTGTTCCCAACCACGCCACACTAACTTTCACTGCATGTATTACTCTCAACTCACACCCCACTTCTGTAAGCCAGAAGGACAAACAGGTTCTGCCATCAGCAAAGAAACAGAAAGCCAAGCACCACAGGCCAATGCCTGGCAGCCATTCCAAAGGTCCCTCACCCCCTTCATGAAGGCACCTTTGTTCCCACAAATAAAGGGTGTCCCGAGAGTCAGCCACTGACCAAAGGCTGTCACTCAGGCTTCCCTTCTTACTGTCCAGGGCAATGAAACATGCCAGCGTTTCCAACTGTCGCTCCCCAACCTGCATCACTACAGGAGTTAAGACGGACCTGGGTCCAGAGAGTCGAAATGTGCCAGATGATGTGAACTCTGCAGGTTCACACCTTGCAAACAGAGGTGGGCAGCACAGGCAACCGGAGGAGGAAAGGTCACCAGCCCAGGGCACAGCAGGAGGGCAGGAGGCCCAGGCTGCAGGAGAGAGGCAATGAGAAAGGGCAGCTCAGACGCAACTGGCAGCTACAGCTGCATTTGGCACGTCCACACGGCATGCAGCCACCTGCTCCCCAACCTGGAGTCACCAGGACCCCTAATGCTACATGGAGGAAGAGCCAGGAGTATACCAGAGGAACACCGTATGTGTCATGTCAGCTCAGACGGCACTGAGACCAGGGATGGTGTAAGGGACTCAGAAGACAACACAGGACAACAGAACCTCTGCTTGTCAAGGCCATCCATGAGCAATGAGCCTTTGGACAGTGTCTGCAGCCACTGGTCCCAGGATGTTCATCCCCCAGACAGACAGTCACCAGTTGTGGAGAGGAAATATAGCAGCCCTTAAATAACCACTAATTTCCTCTCAACTTTTACTAAGTGGTCAGTTTTGCACAAGACAGCTCCTTGTTTTACAAATGCATTGCACCAAACCAGAGAATCATCATCGTAACCACCCTGGCAGGATGGAAGATATTCTAAAGATCCTGGAGTGCCCCTCCCTTTGCCCATCAGACTGTTGAGACAATAGTTCCCAAAGAACTGGAATTTCCCCCAGGAAACTCATGCTGGGAGACGGGGAAAGCTAAAGCCTAATGCCAGTCCAAGGACAACTGTCTGCCAGGAAGAGTTCATACAGTTCTGGCATCTAGTCAGACCACCTTGTAGGAGAGGAGAGGCCAAAGATGAGGGGTAGGACTAGGATTGCTCAACTACGTGAACCTCTGTTTAAACCTAACGGAGTATCATGAAGACTTACTGGGTGTCTGGGTGGGGGTGGGAGTGTACCGGACCTCTGTGAGCACACTGAATAAGTTTTCTTTTTCTGTCTTCCTATGATTTGTCTCTTTAATGACGTGTTGAGGATGAATGGCCCAAGCGAGGGCCCAGGCTGTGACTAACTCAGAACAGACTCAGTGAGCATGTCTAGCCTCAGTAAATGCACTGCTGCAGGCAAAGACACCATGTCTGGATGACCTTGGGAACCTTTGCTGAGCCTGAGAGATGACCTCACAGGCATAGTGTCAGAATTACTCACTGAATGACAACCAGGAAAACAAAAACTGTTCTCAGGTAACCTGGCCAGTCACATGGTTAGTGTTCTCACAGTGACATCTGAAAACATGCACAAGCCAACTCGACTTCCAAGGCCAATGCCAGAGGGCTCTCAGCCAATGCAGGGCCAGGAGTGCAAGGAATATTGGGTGTTTTCTGTACTAAGAAGTGACACCGTGGACTGCGGGGACAAACCCTCCTGTGCAGGTGTCACACAGGGGAGACTGCACCACACAACCCAGTGCAGGCAGCAGTAACAGCAGTGACAGCAGTGGCGGTCACCCCCACTCTTCACGTACCTTCCCTGCTTTACGGAGAGTCACACACGGATAAAAACCAGAAAGAGCCCTAGCTCAGACCCCACACAGCAAAGGGACCGACCAGGACATCCACATGGATCCCTGCATCGGCTCTAACACACGGTGTAATCTTCACAGTTCAGCAGCCTGAACCTCCCCAAGAATCTGCTGAAACAGATCAGAAGGACCTCTGGGTAACAAGGTAGTGGAAAAGGGGTCTGAGCACTTAACACAGAGTTGACGTGTGCGTGGTCATCTTAGAGAAAAGCACAAATACAGGGTGGGAGGGGCAGGGACAAAGGCAGAGAGTCATTTCGGTCTAAAAGCTAAGCGCATGACAGTAGTGTCACTGTAACTTGCAGCTTCCTACATCCTGGAAATGCCACCACTGTCCTAAAACAGTGATTCACTGAGTCACTCACTGCTTGGAGTGAGGTCAGGGTCAGCTGACCTACTGCACAGCCAGTCACGTAAGACAGTGAGAGAGTGGATGTATTCCCTATGCTGTAACTTTTGTCAGAGTATATTCCTACCTTTTTTTTTTTAAAGATTTCCAACCTAATTTCCTATCATGTATTAATTTCCTATCATGTATTAATTTCCTATCACGTATATGCGGGTTTGTCTGCATGTAACCAGGTGCGTGCAGTGCCTGAGGAGGCCAAAAGGTGTTGGATCCCCTGCAACTGGAGTCACAGGTGATTATGAGCTGCCATGTGGGTGCTAGGATCCAAACTCAGGTCCTCTGGAACAGCAGTCAGTGCTCTTAACCACTAAGCCATCTCTCTGACTGCCAGAGGAGGTGACAGTTCCATGTGTTACTGCCTCTGAAGACTTCCTAGGGAGACAACACATGGAGGTAGAAGATAATGGCGACGGTGACCTGACCCTGGTTAGCCTCAGCTAGTAAACAGACACAAATTAGTATACACATACACGTTGCACAAATACACATAAGCAAATTCACAGGCATAGCAACCAGTAATCATACGCAATAAGCACACGCATAGGGACAGTATAAACAACAAACACGTACAAAATTTACAAACATAATACACAGTCATATAAATACAGCAAATGCATATGTAACACATATATTCATACAAACATAATAATTATAGGTAACCATAATACGTACATCTATGTCCCCATACACTTGTAACAAATACACGCATAACACATATACAAACGTGTCTCAAGACCCTGCCTATGCAGTTCACTGAGAGTAAAGGGGAGGGTTGGCAGCGCCCCTAGGCCGCCCTGAAACCCACAAGGGCAGCCTGGGTTTGTGCCTATGGTACTCTGCCCTCTGTGCTCTCTCGGGAATTTATAGTTGGTAGAAGCCCCTTCAATGACGTCAGTCACGCAGCTCACATTCCCAGAGAAAGGAGACCTTTGAGGGCATTCAGGAGGCACAATGACAAGAGCCTTCTTGTGAACAAGGCATCTCTGACGTGCCACCCAGCATCCCTTTGCTTTCGTTTGGCTGCCAGCTAGGTTACGGAGCACCATCACCATCCTCACAGGAAACAGAAGGAAGCTGAGACTCAGCTGTGAGGCCAGGATCGGAGCCTGGCTTCTTCACAACAAGGCTGCTGTGCGACCTCCCAGCGGAGCCCTCAGAGAATGCTCTACCACCCTACAAGACTGAGAGAACCAGCCCCGTCTGGAGAGCCCTGGGCTCCATCCACAAAGACATGAAGGCAGAAAAACAAAGGCCCCCACTGAGTCATCAGGTGCTACATGGGGAAGGCGGGGTGGCAGCATGACCCCATCCAGTTGAGGAAAGTCAGGCAACACACAAAAAGCACCCTGGAAGAGGTCGCAGGCTTGCTGCTTTCCCTCACAAGCCAGGCCATGACGTGTGCACCCCACGAGCAGCTGCAGGCAGTGGCATCACAGCGGCCTCTGCAGGGCCTCTCCTGACTGACACTGAGAAGACTACCTGTTCCCTACCTCCCAGGCCACAGGCCTCCTGCCAGTCAAGAAGTCACTGGAAACAATGGGTCCTGGGACCCAGAAAGCACAGAGGGCAGGTTGCCACGACATTCAAAGCAGAGTCATTTACGAAGAAGAGGGAAATTTTACATTCATCCGATAACGAGCCAAAGAGAAAGTGCTGCTATGTCTACTACGGTCAGTGAGATAAAGGCACAACGTGTGTCAGAGGCAAACTTTCCGGCATTGCTGGGTCATTTACAAAGGCAACCTGGGACAGTGGTACTGAAAAGTCAGGGGGGCCAAGCCCCAAAGTTAAATGCTACTGATCCTCCTAAAGGTTGCTGCTACAGAAGAGTACAGGTATTTTATATCTTTTTGTTTGTTTGTTTGTTTTTCCGAACTCAGAGATCTGCCTGCCTCCGCCTCCCAAGTGCTGGAACTAAGGGTGTTCCCATGTTCAACAGGATTTTCTATATTAATGAAAACAAACGGAGTATGCTTCCACCCTCCAGGTGACAAAAGTCCCCAAAGCATAAACAAAAAGACCACCCTACCTGACATAAGAAGTCCCAAAGGGAAGTAACGGTCTTACCTGGCCGGGGTGTAGTTGCACAGAGCAGGGACTCGCCACCTTGAAACGGAAAACAAACATAAGCAAGGGTTCTCAGGCAACGTGCACGGTAGCCAAAGCGGGTTCCCCGAGGCTGAGGCTGTGTCACCTTGTCACAATACCCGGAGTCAACAGTATCCACATTCTGCTAACTCTGAGAAGTTCGGGTCCTTTTTGAGAATTTCTGGGAGTCAGTGGAGACACACCCATCCAAAAGGGGGGTAAAAATCTGCACATCATTCATAAAAACAGAAGTTCGCCTTGAATTTCAAGCAACTGGTGCACTCTCATGCTTCCTCACTGGGGAGCTTGAGAAGTGCGGCCCAGAGAAGGCGGAGGGTTCTGAAGGGTGATTTCAAGCTGCCCACAGTCTTTACATTCACAGTCGGGGACGTATTTTCTCTGTAAAACGGCTGCTGCCTCTAGAACCATCTATGCATATGTATTTATTCCTGCCAGCCCTGCTGCCACGTGAGGGGGGCGGGGGAGGGGAAGGACTTCCCATTGACTCTCCCACAGGCATCCAAGGAAAAGCTATGAGACCTCAGCTAAACCCCAAGCTGGCAGAGCACCTTGTAAGCACGGCAGGTGTGCAGGATCCGAGAGTTGCTAGCACAGAGACTGCTCTGTCCCTGAGTTAAAAGGCCCTGTGTGAGTCAAGACGTTGGACTTGCTTCCTGTCTGTTTGGGAGGCGCTGAGGACCTTGCCGCTGTGGCCTGCCACACTCTCCTGCTTTCTCCTGGCTCTCCCACCTCAGACCCCTGGCTCATTCCAGTTCTCAAAGAGTTCTCTGAAACTGTGGAGAAGGAGTCACAAGGGGTCTGACCAGTCACTGTAGTTTACACTTTGGAGCAGCAGAGGCAGCAGTATGACCTTGGTCCCTAATGTGGACACTATTTATAGGCCTCTGGCTTATCTCGTTCAGTAAGTTTCTCAAGAAATATGTGACACATGGCCACTCATCTGTCTGGGACACCCATTATTCCACCAGGAAGGTGACTCACATTCTTGGCAGAGACAGGGGTCCACTGTCTTTGCACCCACCCCTCCCTCTAACCACACCCACATCTCTTCTGTACCCAAACTGCAACTGGCAGGCAGAAACATGTGTTCTGAATTTGTGTGTCCTCAGCTCCCCATGTGCATATAAAATTTTGATGGGTAGATGGGAGAAGGAGCCCATAAATAAATGTAAAGTGAAAACTGACATTTGGCTTTGGAAACACAGGAAGCTGGTGACAGAACCTTATAAGACAGTGACTACACACTGGATCAAGGGGAACCCATGGTTAACGGAACACTGTGACTCACTCCATTCCAATGAGCCTTCACTGGGGGCACACAGGCATCCTGGTGCCTTGTGACATAGTCACACTGGTAAGGAACGGAGGAGGAATCAGTCTCTGCCTTTAGGATGTCACCTGTATTCCATGACATGGAGTAATATTCATCACTAAGCAGAAACGACCTAAAGGACATGAACAGTCACAGAGGCACACTGAATGTATACTACTAAGATGAAGCAGCTACCTGCAACAAGAAAATGCCCGATTATAGAAACTATAAAACACAAGCAGTTATCAGGGGCTGAGGGACGAGATGAGTAAGAGGAACAACATACAACGCTGAGAGCCGTTGAACTGTTGTTCTGTTCTGACTGACATTGTCGTGGTGGGTAGGCTTGTGGACTTTGGTTAATGATGTATCAGTATTGACTCATCAAGCATTTTGCATTATACAGATTTTTAAAATACACCAAACACATGCTTAATTTTCTATAAATAGAGAAGTATTCTAAATATAAAGTTTATCAATATTTTCAAGTAATTGATCAAAAGCATGTGTGGAAGGAGTTCCTATGCTATACCAGAAACAAGTTTAGTAAGAACCAGAAACAAGTTTAACAAGAACAGCTAGGGGCTAGGCGTGAACACACATCTTTAATCCCAGAACCTGGGAGATAGAGGCAGGTGAATCTGTCAGTTTGAATCGAGCCTGGTCTACATAGAGAGTTCAGGCCAGGCAAGGATACACAGTGAGATCTGGTCTAAAACTAACACACTCACACACACACACACACAGTTGGGGGAGGTCAGATGTTTTCTGTATCCTATATCCCCTATAAACAAGTGATATGCCAAGTGCAGCCCTGGGGACTGCAAATGAGAGTAGAGGCTAATCAATAATGTCCTGGCCAGACCATCGAGGAAACTCATCAAGATGTGTCCTTCCAATGTAGCTGTGACCAGATATCCGGACAGGACACACTTGGGTGTAAGTGGTATTTCCAGTTTACTCCTCCTTGTTTAGACTAAGGAGGGTGATTGCCCACAGTCGGAACCATGAACAGAGGCTGCCTCTCTCAGGCTGCCAGTGTTCCTGGTTCATGCCAGTCTGTTTGGCACTAAGAAGCACGTGGACACTCAGCAGCACTGTGACTGGGCTCCTTGGCTGCTTTTGTGGGCTCTTAGCTTCCACCTCCCATCTGACCTGTCCAGAAGAGCAGGACACCACTTCTCCACACTTGCTTCTCTTCATCGGAGCCCAAAAAGCTCTGGGACTCATCATTACTACTGCTCCCACAGAACCCCCTGCCCACCCCAACTTCGCCTCCTGAGGATGAAGAGCCAGGAGACATAGCAAGAGCTGCCCAGGGTCCAGACCAGAATGGCAGGCACCTCATATTATTTGCCTGTTCCTCATCTTCAGCTGCAGCTCTGATCAAACACTCTGGCCTCTTAGCCCTTTTCACGTGACTGAGGGAAACACACTGTGCCTGGGATATCTCCGGGCTCTTCTCGGGATACATCATCCAAGGCCATATTGCGCTGAATACTGAGTAGCAAACTCCAATGCAGTGGGCCTGGACTAGGGCCGAGTGCCAACGCATCCTCAGGTCTGGTCCTACAGGTGTGTCTACCCAGGAATCTCTGAGCTGAGTTAGCTCCTTCCGTATATGTTCCATGGTATGCACCTGCCATCCAGGGCAGAGATTTTAAATATGCACAAGTTGTGAGCAAGCTGCAGAAGGGTGGAGACTAGAGGCCTGCCCACTGCCATGCCAGCACCAGGACACACCCCCTGGGGGCGGTGCATGTGCAGGCTCAACTCGGCTCGATAAGCCTGCCCTAAAGACACGCCTGTCCTCAGCTCTTTTGTCCTGAACCCTACCAACACAGAAAGCCGGTGCGTTCTTTCCTGTGCTTGAGGACTGCTCCTCGGAGAGACAAGACCCAGTGGGACCCCAGTTGCCATCCCCTCCTCCTGATGAGAGCTACAGACCCTGAGCTACCAGCAGCAGATCTTGGAACCCATGTCCTTCTCTTGACCTGACCCAGGGCCCCCCTTAGAGACCTGTCTAAGAGCCATTTTATGGCCTTTACTTGGCTTTGTCTGTGGCCTAATCTGTGGTTACCAAGGACAACCACAAACAAACAAGGCTGTGCCCAACCCACACCTGGCTGTGTGGGTGCCTGGAGCCACTGTGTTGATAACCTTGTCTCCAAGCCAGTAGGTCATCAAGGCGGAAGTAGGAGGGGTCTACAGCCTTCCACTCACGACTGCCCCAGTAGTGGGTGGTTGAATGTGTCAAGGGCAGTGTGCACATTTAAAATTGAGGGACTGGGAGGTTTGTCTAGAATGTGTGATTCCCCCAAAATTGACCATTTTTTAAACATGTGTGTGTTGGTATGACAGTCTGTGTATAAGTCTGAGAGTCCTGTGAGTGAGCCCTAATGTGAGGGAGTAGCTGAGTGTCTACATGTGGATGTGTATATGTGTACTCGTGTGTGTTCATGCATGCCTTGTGGGAATATGTGAGTCTGTGAGTATGTCTATGTGTCAGAATGTCTGCATGTCTGTCTGTGAGATGCCCATGTGACCATGGTCTGTTAGTGCACCCACAGAGTCCTGTAGCCCTGAACTCAGGGCAAGAAGCAGAGCTTTGGTGAGCAAACGAGTCCTTTAAAAGGAAAGCTTCAGCCACAGCCTGCTGCCTCTGCCCCCTCACCATGGTACTGGGAGAGGACCAAGGTCTACTGTGACTACCATTCAGGACACCAAAGTCCCTTGAAAGAGAAAGGATAACCCAGTTCAACACAGTTTGTAGACCCTGTCTTCCTTCTCATTCACACAATTAAACCACAAATTCAAACACTGGTTGTCAAGTTCAATTCATTTTCATTTTGGCCAAGCCATGCCAAGAGTGATTATTTTCCTACCAGTTTCTCTAAGAGATGCATGGTTACTACATAAACAAAATAAAGGTGAGTTTGCATTGAACCTTTTGGGAATCATCAAAACTTCCGATCCTGTTGGGTCCCATGGGTGAGCTTCTTAGAACATCACAGAGCTCTGAAGGATGGAGAGACAGGACCCTCCAGTGTCCGGCATGTTTTACTGATTCACCACCACTGCAGGTGCCTGTGCTGGCTGGTCCCTTTTCTCGTTTCTCTAGTCTCCATTTATTCTGCCCATGGAAGAGCTCTCTGAAGTTAGCATCGAGTATGTGCGCACAGAGATCCAGAAAGGAGGACAGTCAACCCAGCAACATCACCCTTCAGCACCCAAAGGCAAGTGCACACTGCGGCTGGGGTTGCAGAATGCCAGAGCCCAGCATGCACCACGCCCTGAGTTTGAGCCCCTGCACCAAAACAAATGCATCAATAAAAAAAAAGCAGGTAATTTCCAATAAATTCACCACAGCCCTTCAGGTAAGACAAAGGAGTAGAGGAGGAAGGTGGGCCACCGCCACCTCAGCACTGTGCGTGGGAGAGAAATCAATGCATTGCACAAGGAAAGAACCATCTTGGCACTCAAGTTACGTGAAATCGCTTTGATGAAAATAATGTGACTCAGGACTGCATAAAACTCGAGGTGAAATTTACTTCAGCTTCAACACCAAGCCAGAAGGGCAACAATTTCCTTCCAAATTGGGAGAATGGAAGAAATACTGTGGCTTCCTGGACTTGGGAGAAGTCGGCAAAGATGCCGGTGGCTGGCCACTGAGACCCACAATGCAATGCTGTCAGGCCACTGCTCATCTCTGCTGAGCGTAGCATCTGGGACACAGGATTTTTCCAAGAAGCACTTTTATCACTTTATCGCTTTTACAGCTTATGTTAAATATCATTGACCAATGAACTGGTCCATTGTAGAAAGCCTGAGAAAAGGTAAGTTGTAAACTTTTTTTATAGCCAGGATTAACACTCACTATATATGGAGGAGGTGAATCAAGAGGAAAGTTCCTCTCTCCCCTCCCCATGCTGTCGCTTAGCAAAGGGACACTACTTAAATATAGTCCATGCTAGACTGCTGGGGCCACATAGGCAGAAGGATTAAACAATAGAGCCTTTTATGTCCTGGTCCCTGGAGACAAACGGACTGACTGACTGAGGAGTCTGCGGGGTTGTGACTGACTGAGGTGTCTGCGGGTTGGTTCCTGCTCCCAGGCTTGTGACGTTGTCCTCTCCCCACACCACACATGGTCATCGGCCTCCCTACCTGTATCTTACTCTTCCTAGGGGGACAACGGTCACATGGGACTAAACCCACTCTGGTTTAAACTACACCTCTTAAAAGACCAAGCCTACAACAAATACCGTTCAGAGAGTCGGTCAGGCTTCTGCCCGTGAACTCAAGGGAACACAGTTCAGCCGAACAGTTATCAAAAGTTTCAGAAAACCAAAGCCAAAGCATTCTCAGAACACCAGTTGGGGCTAGACCCCCAAGCAGCAACAAGCCTCCTCATTCAAGGAGGCTGAACAGCTCCAGCGCCTGAGGCCGCAGCCAGTCAGTAAGTGTCAAGGTCAAGCTCCCCAAAGAGCCTGCAAGAACAAGGGACCCACAGGGAGGAGGGCATGAAATGCAGGCTGCAGAGACTTTACTAACCTTTCCAAGGATGAGAGCCTGCTCTACCTTTGCTCCTGGGACCTCTTTGCTAGGCATGACCCTGGGATCCCTAATTAGGCTCACATTCCTCAGGAAGCCCTGTTATCCACAAAGTGGCAAAGCCCAATTTAGCTTGCTCTAATCCCCATGAGAAACAAGCCAGCAGACGCAATTAAACCCCAGACTGTCTGCTGCAGACACAGCGTCAAGATGGGAGAAATTACTGGAACTGGGGCTTTGTTTCCCTTAAAGGTAACAGGGCCAGGGAAGAAAGACTACGCCTCTGGTACAGTTATCAACGCCAGCATCCTCAGCTCCGGTTGAGCCTGCCTCAGCTCTGAAGGCCTCAGCGTTCCTCCTCTCCTCTCTGTGCTTCTGAGCTTTAGGAAAAGGGGCTGTGTAGACAGCTGGGGTCTTTTTGTCTCAGGCAAACCACGCAGGACTTGTAGGGGAAAGCAACAGAGCTAAAACACCAGAGCTCTGCTCTACATCCTCTTCGCTCGCTCCCAACATGGGCCCCAGATCCAAATGCGAGTCTATTTATTGTCGCAATGCCAATCTGAAATTATGAAAGGGGCCCCCTCCGGGGACAACCTGCACCCACCTGCCTTAAGACCTAATAAGGACCTCAGGACAGGACCATTTGCCTGGGACAGGTACAACAGCCTGTCTTCATCCAAGGTCAGAAAGGACGGAAAAGGCTACATGCTGGGCTCTCAGGCATACAGGAGATGGGCCCATCCTGGACTCCCACCATTAGGCAACACCAGAGCCCAGCCTAGAAGCTCTTGGGCCAAGCCTTACCAGATTCCTTTCTGTTTTTCCTAGACAGAAAAACAGAGATTACATGATAATGGGTAAAATGCTTTTCTTCTGGTTCAGAGTAAGATTAATTCTTTTCAAGCCATTCTCCCCATTTAAAATGCCAAGGATCAAGTTGTAATTGCTTCAAAATAACCAGACCCATTTCCTCAGGAAAATCCAGGTCCCAGACCACAGCCACATTTCCCCAGTGACTTCCTCATCAGCCCAGTAATGTGTCACCAGAGATCACAGCTAGCAATAAAGAACACTGGCATTAGTAATTCACATTTTTGCTAATAAGAAAAGACTGCCAGTCGGGCGTTGGTGGCGCACGCCCTTAATCCCAGCACTCGGGAGGCAAACGCAGGTAAATCTCTGCGAGTTCAAGACCAGCCTGATCTACTGATCGAGTTCCAGGACAGACTCCAAAACAAAACCCTGTCTCGAAAAAAGAAACAAAAACAAAAACAAAAACAAAAAAAAAGAAGAAGAAGAAGAAAGAAAAAGAAAAGATAAGACTGTCACGCCAGACATGGGGCTGCACACTTTTAATCCCAGCTATTGGGAGGCAGCAGCAAGAACTCTGTCAATTCAAGGCTAGCCTGAGCTACTTAGCAATTGCTAGCCTGGCCAGCGCTATGAAGAAAGCCTGTCTAATAAAAAGAAAAGATTGCCAATTAGCTCTCTAACAAAGAACCCTGCACTATTTCCATCGTGCCCCCACCTGTACCAGTTTGTGTTTCAGAGATAATGGCATCACACAGGGTCTCTGCAAAGTTGGTCCTCCCCCATCAACAGGCACAGTCAGGGCAGATGGAGAAATGGCTCAACAGTTAAGAGCACTGACCGCTCTTGCAGAGGACCAGGACTCTGTTCCTAGCACCCACACAGAAGCTCCCAACTGCCTGTAACTCCAGTTCCTGATTTGTGTCCTCTTCTGGCTTCTGGCAAACCCAATATTCATGTGCAGACAAACACTCACACACATAAAGTAAAAATAAACAAATCGGAGGTTTGCTTTGTTTTGCTTTTTAAGAGGCCACATCTGTCCCTTCCCCTTGAATCTGATGTCTTCCTGGTTTGTTCTGTGACCTGTTATGACCAATGAAATAAGGTAGTTTAAAAAACACTTCTCTTCCTCCTGCTGGTCTTCCTTCTTCTCTTAGGAAAGCCCAAGCTAGGCTCAAATTGACAGCAATCGTCCTGCCTCAGCCTCCTAAGTGTTGGTGTGTGCAGTAAGTCTAGCCTAATTATGGTGAGACTTCAGAAGCTGGGCCTTGAAGGGCTGCAACCACTGCTGTCACCCCAAGCTACCAGGTGGACAGACAGGCCTACAAAGCACACACGGGGCTATCTGGTCTCTTATAAGCCACGGGGCATGACATGTCTGGGGCCTTCTGGCCAGCCTTGGATCCACCTCTTCTCCCCTTACCTCACACGTCCTCTTGTCTGGTGGCAGGCACATCTGTTAAGACTACCCTTTCCAGTGCAAGGCAGAGTGTCAGCAGGGATCTGGGTCTTGCTCCTTCGGGCCTCCCACAAGCACAGCTATCCTCAACCAGACACAACTGGCCTAGCAAGTGCTACCTACCTTCAGGGAGAACTGCCAAGAGGGAGTCAAGAATGGACTACCCCAATTCCGGGACAACGCACACGTAGAGTTTACAAGAGGCTGGTGTACAAATGTCCTGGCCCCTAATTTGTCATTTCTGGCACCCTTCTTCTCACAAAGGAAAGCTCGGAGGAAGAAGCAGCTGTCTGAGAAGGCGTGAGAGCAAGTGGCCGGGCAGCACCCGCAGGGGGAATGTGTGCTCTCTGCACCACCCTGGCTTCATGCTCACTGGGCTGCCCACCAGGAAAGGGCCCTCCCATAAGGAAGAGGCTGAGGCCCAGCCAAACTGCAGTTCACACAAGTGAATGCTGCCCACTTCCGCTTCCGTCACAGCCATGCAGGGTCTGAGATTTCCATTGGAAACCATTAACCAGGCTCACCTGGTCAAGCAGCTGATTTCCAATGACATTCGCTAATGACGAGAAGGTGGTGAACGCCAAAGCGGGGGCCAGGCTCTCAGAAGCAAAAGGCCTTCCACAGGGAAAGTGGCTGCTCGAAGCTAGATCGGAGAGACAGACCGGGATCTGCCTGTCCCGTCTCCAGCTCTTCTTGGGTCTCAACCTCCTGGCATTCACTAATTCACTCACTCATTCATACACTCAACATTCACAGTGATTAATCAGATATCGTATCACAGGACAGGACACCCAACAATTAGAAAGAAAAAATTGTAGTGGCTTCAGGAATTCAACCAAAATCAGGATAATAAAGGAGATTTTCTTTCAAGACGTTTAAAGAGGTTCCAAGTTCCATCTCAGCACCTGTGTTCCAGTTACTGTCTCTTACCCCACTTCCATGGGACCCTGATGGTTGCTGGCACCTGCACTCACATGTACATACCCACACACAGACATACACAAACACGCATAACGAAAAAACACAACTTTGTAAAAATTAAAGGGCTGGGTAGATGGCTCAGCGGTTAAGAGCACTGGCTGTTCTTCCAGAGGTCCTGAGTTCAATTCCCAGCAAATACATGGTGGCTCACAACCATCTGGAGTGAGATCTGGTGCTCTCTTCTGACCTGCAGGGATGCATGCAGACAGAATACTGTATATATAATAAATACATAAATCTTTAAAAATGATAAGTAAAATTAACTACGATTTTTATAACCAACTAGTTGACTCTTTATTTCACATCTACATATTCTGCAAACACCAACAACTTCATACTATGTGACATTGCCCTACCATCTAACACTAATGACCCAGCAGTGTTCACACAACCCTGTCGATGACATCACCCTGCCATCTAGCATACCGCACCGTCAAGACTTACCACAAGCCCCACATCTGTGCCATTTGATCAGTACTCCAGGCCCAAGAGGTCCCCCTTTAAAGGCACCCACAAACGGGTCGGAGATGGCGTGCAGTGCTGGCCTGGGGGGGGCGGCTCAGGGTTCAGGGTTCAACGCTCAGTACTGCAAAGTCAACAATAAACAACAATGCCCTTCACAGCTCTTCTCCTGACCCCGCCCACTGAAACACCGTCAAGGTCATCTGCAGGGCCTCCTACGGGTTGGTGAACTTCCCCCAGTGCTTTTTAAATGCAAAAGAAGGTAATTCACAGTGAGACCAGAATTCCAGATTTTACCCTACAGTCTGCATTCCATTCTTTAGGCCCTCCCAGCCTTCCTTCCAGCCCAGCAAGTATTTATTGTTCCTAAGACCCTGCAAGCAGCGGGATGCTTAGCGCAATGGGGAGAACTGAAACCCTGAAACCGGGATCCTCCTATCCTCCAGCATCCTTGTGTGCTTGACCCACCCGCTGGTTCAGAAAATCTCGGGGAATTCTCAGGTGAGTCAGAAGTCTGGAAACACACAAAAATGAGTTGTCAGCTGCCCCTGCGAGGTCGGGAGAAGGAAGCTCTCTGGGGCTATTTCTGCGCTCAAGGGAACATGGGGGTGGCCACTTCCTGAATCCCTGCCTAAAATTAACAGCTTTACAGAAGTGGCAGAGAAACTTGATTTTGCAAGTTAAATTCGGAAGATTGGAGTGTGTATTCATTTGGGCCCTGCTACTAAAAATTAGGTGGTGGGGTGGGGGGTGGGGAGCTCTTCTAGAAAACGTCCCTTTAAAAAGTGGCTGGAGCAGGGTATGGCGGCAGCGGACCATAAACCTCTACATGGAATCACCCCATCTCAGGGAAAGTCACCCTAGAGACACCACAAAGCTACCCCCAGCACAAACAGTCATGACCCAACAGACTGACTACCCACAGGCACACAGGGTCCCAGCACAGAATAGCACAGGGAAAGGCGGCTACCAGCAGGCAAAGTGAAGTCTTTGGAAGTCTTAGGGGGATGGATCCCTCCACCCCACCCAAGGATAAGCCTATACTGACACCACCAAAGTGTCCTGCCCAGACCGCACGGAGAAGTCCTGGTGGGGAACGGGAAGGCTCAGAACATATTTCCCAGGCTAAACTCAAGGCTCTGGAGGACAATGCTGGGAAAAGTCTCTACTCAGAGGTAGAACAAAGCTCTGCCTGGACCAGCGGTGGGTTCCCAACACTGTCAGAACTTCTCTGAGATGTGCTTCCTTGGGGAGCACACTGATGGACTCCACGCCAGCTACTTTTTTTTTTTTTGGTTTTTACGAGACAGAGTTTCTCTGTATTGTTTTGGAGGCTGTCGGTCCAGCCTGGCCTAGAACTCACAGAGCTCCGCCTGCCTCTGCCTCCCGAGTGCTGGGATTAAAGGCGTGCGCCACCAACGCCTGGCTAGCTATCTTAAATATGTAAGAAGAGCATTCCAGCGGCCTCCTGGTTGGTGCTCTTCAGCCTGTGCCTAACCTGAGGGGCAGGGAAAATCCCCCCAGAGAAGGAAAGTGAGGGTGGGTGTCACCTCACCACCGCTGGGCTTCCCGGTTGTAAAAAGAATGGGTGGAGTCTGGAGGAGAAGGAACCAGAGGTATCATTGGACTGGGAGATGCCCTGGGCTTAGATACCCATGCCTGGAGAAAGCAAGGCTAGCAGGAACCAAGGAGACATAAGGGAGACAAGCAACCCCACAGAGGAAAGCCAGTGCCTGCAGGAAGACACCGCCACAGGTATGTGGCAGAGATACTTCCACAGACCAGAAAGCAGAAGGGACGGGAGGCAGAGCTAAATGTAACTGCAAGAATTTCCCAGGATAACAATGATTAGGTCTCAAACCCCGGACAAATGCTGAGGAGCCTAATTAACATATCAAAGTGGATCCCTTAGTCCCTACCTGTTAAAGGGTGTGGCTGGCATACCCCCCCACTTCTCCTGCCCAGGGTCTGGGCTGCCCTTCCCCCAGGGGCTCTTCCCTATATAACCCAGCCATTTTGGCTACCCACACCTTTTGTACCTTTGTCCTCTTGGTTGCTGCCCCTCATTCCCCTCTCCCTGCCCCTTCCCCTCTTCCCCTCCTCACATGGCCCAGCTTGGTTTAGTCAAGTCCACTCCAGGCTCTCCCAGATGCATTTGCCTCTGGCTATGCTGTCCCTTTAGCTACAGTAAACTTTCTCCACCATACACACAAGCATCCTGTCCTTTCCGTTTTGTTTCTTTTTTTCATTCAATAGCGGGCGCGGGTAGCTGATGATGAATGTGTGTTTTCATTATGGAAGCTAGCCAGCGTCACCCGTCAGTCTTATACACCCAGAAGCTGCAAACCTTCATTCACTTTGCAAACCCAGTCAGATCTACAGAGAAATGGCAGCATCACCAATAAACAGGTGGGCCTGGAAAACTAGGATGCAGGCTAGTCCCTGGGAAGAATAAAGATGTTCATAAGTATAGCAGGGAAGGATGGAGACACACGCACGTGCACGCACAGGTGAGGACTCTAATCCAGGCAGTCACCCTGGCTGCATAAGCAATGATTAGGATCACAAAAGCCTCCCTGGAAACAAACTAGGCATGGCCACGCAGATAACAATGCAGGAGCCTGGTCAGGGAGAAGGGGAGCGGGCCAGGCGAGCTGACAGAGGCCCTGAGATGCCACAGCCCAGGTGGCACTGCTCAGGGTCTTTGGCTGTCTTCAGAAACACCCACTGATTGAGGTCCACATGAGACATGCAGGCCACCTTCTCAAGGAGAATTGAGAACGCACACTGCCCTTTCCTACCTAATGCACGCTGACCATGCTCCAGTCCTGTCTGATGCATGCTGATCATGCCCCAGTCCTGTCTGATGCATGTGACCATGCCCCAGCCCCGCCTGATACACGCTGACCATGCCCCAGTCCTGTCTGATGCATGTGATCATGCCCCAGTCCCGCCTGATACATGTGACCATGCCCCAGTCCCGCCTGATACATGTGACCATGCCCCAGTCCCGCCTGATACATGCGATCATGCCCCAGTCCTGTCTGATGCACGCTGACCATGCCCCAGTCCTGTCTGATGCATGTGATCATGCTCCAGTCCCGCCGTGATCATGCCCAGTCCGCTGATACGCGACCATGCCCCAGTCCCGTCTGATGCATGTGATCATGCTCCAGTCCCGCCTGATGCACGCTGACCATGCTCCAGTCCTGTCTGATGCATGTGATCATGCTCCAGTCCCGTCTGATACACGCTGACCATGCTCCAGTCCTGCCTGATACACGCTGATCATGCTCCAGTCCTGTCTGATGCATGCGATCATGCCCCAGTCCTGTCTAATGCACGCTAATCATGCCCCAGTCCTGCCTGATACACGCTGATCATGCTCCAGTCCTGTCTGATGCATGTGATCATGCCCCAGCCCTCCATGGAAGTGCCTGCTTCCCACACCTCAGAAAAGTCCTTCAGCCACTGACTGCAGGGCTCCATGGTGCCTCTAGAGCAGTGGTTTTCAACTCTCCTAATGCTGTTACGTTAATACAGTTCCTCATGTGGTGGTGACCCCAACCATTGAATTATTTTTGTTGCTATTTCATAACTGCAATTTTGCTACTGAGGAGTTATACTTAGCAGTTCCTAAGACCACCGGAAATACATGTTTGATGGTTCCAATCCACATGTTGAGAACCACTGCTCTAGAGAAGAGAGAGCTCCCACAGAAGCCACAGGCCTGGACTAGGAAGTGGGCTGAAGTCCTTTTCACAAGCCACCAGGGAAGGTGTTCTTGCCTAAATTTCACAGAAGACGACCAGACTAACACAAAGCAAAATTAGAATTCAGACCCAGGATTTTTATGTAGGTCCTCAAAGTTCTCGAGACTGCTTCACATAGCAATGCATGGGAATTACCATTTCACAGCTCTGTTCAACACCAACAAAAAGACCAGGCCAGAACAAATGAATGAAACACCCTATCACAAAATTCAGGTACTGAAAGATATAACTAGAAGGCAGAAAAGTATTCACCACGTATCTACATTTGAGGGACAGCTAGCTGGTCTTGAGTTCTGTGCCCCTAAACCTCCAAGACCCAATGCTCCACCATGTTCTGTGGAGCCCCAGGGCAAGTAGTCCTGTGTCTCTTCTTCTTATCACAAAAAATGCCACATGTTTCCCCCAGTGTCCTTTCTCACTGGTAACACCCTGCCTGCAGGTGGTCAGGTGACACCTCACGGGCCTTGCTCTCTTCCCCAGTCCTGTCCCCAGTCCTGTCACACAGACACCAACAATTATGCTTCCTTGACCTGGTCACGCTGTAAGGGTCAGTAGGGGACCTTCCTCAGGACTCTGGAGAGAAACAAAAGCAGGCTTCCTATGGAACTTGACCACCTGCAGCTAAGGTGTGTCCTCGCCAGCATCAGCCCATCATCTTAAGGTCCCATTCAGGGCTGTAGAGGGTAGCTTCTCACTGTACAGAGAGTCTCAGAGTCCTCAAGGCACATGGCCTGATCCAAACCCTGTGAAGGACACAAAGGACTGACCTGCTCCCTGTGGACGCCCAGCTTCCTGCATACAAGTGACCACAGCCATTAACGGATTACAGCCAAATAGTCAAATTAAAGAGCAAATTGGTAGCCGGGCATTGGTGGCATACGCCTTTAATCCCAGCACTTGGGAGGCAGAGGCAGGTGGATCTCTGTGAGTTCGAGGCCAGCCTGGTCTACAAGAGCTAGTTCCAGGACAGCCTTCAAAGCCACAGAGAAACCCTGTCTCGAAACCCCCCCCAAAAAAAAAAAAAAAAAAGAGAGCAAATTGGTACAGACTCACTCTAGAGATATATCTAGGTCTGTTTTATTTGTTACAATGTAATAGGGACTGACAACTTTTGAAGAATCAAAAGGGTAGTTTTCAAAATCCTGGTGTTAATTTAACACAAAAGCAGCATCTCAAAAAGCATATACGGTCCTGCACCACTTCACAATGGGGATGTACTCTGAGAAATGCGGTGACGCAAAATTGCTGCTGTGCAAACACCATGCCGTGTGTTTGCTCAACCGGGATCACAACATCACCGGATGACGCAAGTTCGCAGACCACCATCAGATACGCAGCCCACTGTTGACTGGAGCATCATTATGTGGTACACACCTGTAATAATTCCTTTGTGGACTATTGTTAGGGTAAGGAAAGTAATCCTCTACAAACACAGCTTAAATATAGAACCTAGTTGAAGAGCAAACATGTCACCACAAAGTGACATTTACACTGCTAACTACACGAGACAATATAGTCCTTCTTGCCAATCTGGCCACACATCATAGCCAGCTTCAAAGGCCTTGGTTAGCCAGTGTGGTGACTCACACCTCTAATCCTAGCGTTTAGGAAGTGGAGCTGGGGGCACTGGCATGAATTTGAGGCCAATCTGAGATATACAGTAAGACCCTGTCACAAAAGAAACCATAAAAGAAAACAAACCTGTGGTGTCTGCTCACTGGGTCCACCCAATAAAGCTCCAGAAGTCCACAGTCAGTGGCCTTATTTGGGGCTCAGATTATGCCAATTTTTAAAAACATGAATTTTTATACACAGGGTAAGCTTTGGTTGCATAAAAACAGTTCACACCCGGATCACTGACTCCATGGTGAGCTTAGAGCACAGGCAAGGCTTCCCTTGATGACAAATCATGCCCTCAGGAACAAAGTCCCAGGCTCTCAACACTTCAATGAGTTTCCTCACAAAAACGGTCAAAGTAAGCCAGTGAGGACAGACTCCCTAAAAAAGGACCACCTGGGTAAAGACAAAAGTGTCCTTCAAAGGGCAAAGTTTAGAGATGCTTATGGTTCTCACACCAGTGATAACTTGGAGCAAGGAGAGGCACCAAACATGCTACAAGAAACCAGACAGTACAATCATGAAAACACCAAGAGAAGGCATGGACTGTGGAGGGAAGTCACCCTGAAAGGTTTGCCTGCTGTAGGATTCTACCTACGCGACGCCCTAGAAAAGGCAACATTATGGAGACACCAAAAGACTGGTGGTCACCACAAGCCAGGAGAGGAAAGGAGCACATGAGATTTTCAAGGCAGGGTAAATACTCTATGATACATACACTGTAATATACATTTGTCCAAATTCACAGAGCATGAGTCATGGTCTAAACATGAAATGTCTCCCACAGGCTCATACGCTGTGTTTGATTCCTGAGCTGATGGCTGATTTGGGGGAGGGGGTAGCAGAAATGTCAGAGGGTAAAGCCAAGTTGGAGAAGCAGGGCACTGGGGACTTCTGAAGCTTATGCCGGGTGCCCGGTCCCTCGTACTCCATTTCCTGTCCACCACAAGGAAGACAGCACATCCTTCACAGTTCCCCACCACCATGAGCTGCCTCACCAAGGCCCAGAGTCAACAGAGCCAAGAACAGTGAGCTGCACCTCTAAAGTCATGAACCAAAATAAGTCCTTTCTCCTTTAAATTACTTAATGTCAGGTATCTTTGTCATGGTGGTGAAAAAAAGTAACAGAAAACGGAACACCAAGAATGAATCCTGCTGAAGAATACAGTCTGGATGAGGCCAGCAGCAGCAAGATATTATTTATGATGGGAGAGGTCTGCACAGTCACAGAGAATTCTGCCTACTTCCCCTTCATTTCTGCTCTGAACAACTCCAGTGACTTCTAGAAACTACCGTATGAGGCGGCTGTCAAACTGACAGACCAGTGGCAGATCATTTGCTCAGCAGGCACAAAACCCTGCATCGCCTGCTCAGTACAATGCCCCCACCCAAAACACCAAGCACACACGCAGCAGCAAATGCAGAGAAGTATCTCTTGACAGACCCAGGCTCCCGAGAGGTCCTCAAGGTGGCAGGCAGGAAGTTCCCTGAAGTCAGTGTTGTACCTGAGCCTAGCTCAGGGCCTGGCTAGAGCAAAACTCAGAAATGTTTGATGAGCTGTCCATTTTGACATTCACCTGCTTCCATCGTTAGGACCAATGGTGGGGGGTCAAGCGGAAGAGCACAGGGGTCAATGCTGAGCTAGTAACATGGACCACCTCTCAGGGAAGTGCCATCACTTGGTCCTGAAGCTGCCACCTCCCAGAACAGAAGTCCTGGGTATCACGCGACAAGGAAACAGCCATGCCTGCAGGCTTCTTGGCTCTTAACTGTCATCTCTGGGGAGCACGGACTCACTTACACTCTTCCTGCGCATGTCCCACAAGTCAGTGTCATGAGGGACATTACTGTGTCTCGCGTCACTCCTACAACACTCTGTTGGCCTATAAATGCCCACCTTCAGATAGACACCGACCCTCGGAAACTATACCAGGAGCCTGGCAAACACATAGACAGAACAAGAGCCCAGCTCACAGCAGTGTGGCTTTTGATTTTACTGTTTTAATGGAAAATGTTTTGTTTGATCTTTGCTGTTTTGTTTCTCCCTAAGTGAAATGGCTCATTTTCCTAGGGAAATATCTGGGTCCACCACTTCCACTCCTTAGGGGTAGAGAATTAGGGAACGCCCTCAGTTTCAGTGCTGAAACCTAAGCAAGCACTGTCAAGTTCATTCTTTCCCAAATGTTCATGGTGTAGCCATCCTACCACAGTGTTTCTATCACAGTAGAGCTGCCTGGTGCTCTGGGGCCTGAGAGATGGTAAAGTCTGGACACAAGACAATGAGACAGAGCAGGGACATCCATAACAGGGGGCTTAACCTGCAGCAAAGCAAGAACTCACACTGGCTTCTTGTGTACCTCAGAACATCACCTGGCCCTCACAGAAATCCGTGTCTGCAACAACTCAGTCCTGTGTATGATGCTAAAGATCAACAGGAAGAGACACATGCTAGCCCTGCCATGGTCTCTGTAGAGGACTGGGCATCTGGGATGCATCACCGAGAGAATGGAGCTTGAAGCCAGGCAGGCAAGGTTGAGGATGAGCCTAGAGACTGAGGGGTACCATGGAGACCTGGTACTGGAGATTGGTCCTTCATGGACTAAAGCAGATGCTGAATGCCAAGACCTGACGGCTGCTCAGTGCTGTTGCAGGTGTGCTCCAGTTCAGTTAACTTGTGTCCAGTCTCCTTGGGGGGAGCATTGACGATCCAGGATCCTAAAGTATGTCAAGGCATGGACAGATGTCAAAAGAGCCAATGTGCATGGCATCTCAAGCTGCAAAGACAAGATGGGTTCTTGTGCATTTCACAGGGACAATCCCAGCCCCTCTTCTTTTCTCTTGGCCAACATCTGCTATGCTAAAACCTTACTTCTCCTTCCCTTCCCCCTCATGCTAATGAGTCAACTGACGGCAGGGAAAAACCAAGTCATGAGGCCCAAACGGCTCAGGGGCTGCAATGAATCAGGTCAGCACCCAGGGAGCAGAACAGTGAGATCCCAAACCCTCAAGAGATTTCACAGTCTCCTTGTCTTCCCTCGGGCTCACACACAGCATTATCCCAGTCAGTGTCTACAGGAAGGCCACCGGTGTATGTCACTTAAGTGGTACTGTTAATCTGTTCCATACATGAGGAAACTGTCGCTCAGACAGACCTACCTCAGTCCATCCAACCTGCCTTAAAAACAGCAAACAAACAAAAACTAAAACCCACTTCAAACTCGGTAGCTTCAATGGTAGGAATTTATGGTTCACATTCTACACTTGACCTTAGCCATAAGGCCAAGAAGCGATGATGGTTCACAATTCTAAAGGCTGGGTGCTCCAACATCGAAGTGCTAACAGGTTTAGTGCTAGGTGGGGATCTGCTTTCTGAATCCCGAATCATGCCTTCCTGCGGTCTCTATTTGATGGAAAAGGAAGAAAAATCTCCTGTGCCTCTGTGATAAGGGCAGTAAGCCCATCAATTATAAGGCCCCACCCGAGAATACCTAATAACCTCCCATCACATACAGGGTTTCATTTTAACACATGAATCTAGAGACACAGACATTCAGTCCACAGCAAGCGGACTGACCTACTTTCAGCCCCCAAACCACAAGGAGATCCAAAGGCCAGGTCTCTCCCTTCATTTGCCCACTGAGCCTCACGGCCCCACCTGAGGGCCACGCTATCTAGTAGCTCAGGAAGACAGTAACCTCATCTGCCATGCTTGGGCTTCTATGTCTCCTCACTGTGTCTCAGTGTCACTACTGTGACTCAATACTCTTTATAGAACCATCTCCCCATGTCCTCAGCACTAAAGGAACAACCACAGGCATGGACAGACACCTAAAATGGTGGCATTAACCAAACAGAGTAATGATCACGGAGCAAACGCCATCACACCCAACCCCGTGTTGCAGGGACCATTCCTAGCTCTCACCCTCAGGAACACCAATGAGGAGGGTACATGGGGCACATGTCACCCTGTCAGTAAAAGACAGACAAGGTCTAAGATGGGACTCAAGTCTAAACATTCAGCAAGCTTTTCCAGTTTTCCTAAGCTGCATTCAGGGAGACAGCACAGTGATCCAAACACACACAGCAGTAAAGACCCAAAAAGCCATGTGAGTGAGATCTATGACACACAAACCCAGAACTCACAGCACTAATGTGGGAGCAACCGCATTCCAGTTCCTGAAAGCAACGCTTCCCAGCCACTGAGCTCTGCTGGGCGCCTGGGAATTTATGGTTCTCAGTTCTCTGACACCACAGCTCTGTATCTTTGGAATGAGAAGGTGCTTTGTTATTGATTGCTGGTGGCATTCTGTCATGCTAGTCAAAGACATACTAAAAAAAAAAAAAGATACAGAATGTGGCTACATTTCCCCCCTGGCAGGATCTGACAGGAGGAAAAGCCTATTCATCTCTCAGCAAACAGCGAACCAGTGAGGTGAGCAATGCCACATCAGTTATACCTAAGGCTTCTCCATGATTCTTTGAACCAAGGAATCCTAAGTAGGCAGAAATGGAAGGAAAGGCACAGGTCATTTCTGCAGCTCAGGTCAGGGGTGACCAGCCTGGGAATACAGTCAGGGGACGGATCGGGTGACAAGACAAGCACGCAGACCTTTGCGACAAGACACACGCTATGGGAACAAGGGCCACCGAAAGCACTGGGAAAGGCACATGGAGTCCCTGCACGGGGATGGAACCTCTACAAGCCGGATACACCCCAAACGGAAAGTCCCCACGCGGCACGGCATTCCCAACTCCCAGCAGCACTGCGGCCCAATCCCTTGGACTAAAAGTGGGCAGTACACAGAAGGCAGGTGAAAATAAGCCAGGGTTGAAATCAGTTCCACCCAAGGATGTGTGACCAAGACAGGCTGGCACCAGGAGGAAAAGGACAGAGCTGGGGGGGGGCCGGGGGGCAGGCAGAGATGCCCTGTGCCAGCCTCGGAAAAAGCTTTGGAGTGACTTCAAGAAAGAGGCAGAGGGTGAAGAGGGTCGAGAGTACCAGTTTTAAGCTAGTTAAGGCATATAGCAGCAGCACTGAGCAAGCCTCTCTGCTTTCTGCATGTTCTAAGGCTGCCCAGAAGAGCACTTAAAAGACAAGTCATCTATCTCTGGAAAGAGCACTAGGTCTAAGACCATTCATTTCCCACCTCTGTGGGGGTGCTTGTGTGTGTGTAGTGTGTGCGCCTGTGTATGTATGTGTGTGCGCGCCTGTGTGTGTGTGTGCACGTGGAAGACTGAGTACACAAGAATGTACATATGAACAAAATGAGTGTACTCATGTGGGGTGTGGTGGTCTTAATAGGTATGACCCCCACAGACTCAAGTATTTGAACACTTGCCCAATGGGAAGTGGAACTATTAGGAGGTGTGGCCTTGCTGGAGTAGAGGCGGCCTTGTTGGAAGAGGTGTCACTAGGGGCGGGCTTTGAGATCTCTGAAGCTCAAGATGGTGCACTTCCTGTTGCTTTGGATAAAGGTGCGGAACTCTCAGCTACCTCTCCACCACCATGTCTGCCTGCACACCGCCATGCTTCTCACCATGATGATGTGGACTGAACCTCTGAACTGTAAGCCAGCCCCAGTTAAATGTTTTCTCAATAAGAGTTGCTGTGGTCATGGTGTCTCTCCACGGCATAAAATCCTAAGACATGGGGTGTATACACATGTATTTTTGTATGTATAAGTGTGTGTTTCTGTGTAGAGGAACTCTTCCCTTCCTGGTCCCCACACAGAAAACATACATGTGAAGCCGTGTGGCTCATGGTACCCTAACACAGCCTCCAGTTCAGAGACTGAAGACAGGGTGGAGATGTGGGAACAGCCTGACCCATGAGCTCTACAACATCAGCACAGACCATCTCCCTCATCCAGAGGGACAGCTCACCAAGACCCCTGACAGTCTGACAGTCGGTAAGGTTCCGGAAGGCTGTAGTCACACTGAAGACCAACCTCAAAGCTAGGAAATTCAGAGCTGTGGCCACCAAGAAGGAAAAGCACAATAGGCTACATCCTCGGCACCTTCATTTCTAAGCCCCCCACCCCCACCCCACCCCGCCCCTCAATGCCTTGCCTGCTCATCACAGGCGAGGCAGTCAGTCCACAGCAACCAGAGGACCACCTGGCTCTTCAGCACTCTGGGGACACACACACTAGGCCTAATGAACCCTACTCCAAGCTGCCCAGATTTTTCCTAACCACGGTGAACAACTAACTACCCGCAAAGTTAGCCAGCAGGTTCCTCCAGGCTAACCGTTTGCTCTGTTTCCACACCTCTGCCCCACGAATGGATGCCACCGCACAGAGAAAGTGGGGATCACTCATCACGGGGAAGGAGCTGGTGGCGCAGCCAAAGAAGGATGACTGAGGTCTTATCTGAAATCAGATTCTTCAGAATTATTTTCTATAATTAAAAACACGGGTTTCAAAGCTCTCAGTTTGTTCTTGAGATGAAAGTCGTACGCCGCACTCAGCAGTCTCCACCAGCTCCCAGCTTCTTTCTGAGGCTGTGGTCCAGGGACACCCCCCCCCGCATATCAGTCAGCCAAGGCCAGCTCAAAGAAGTCCCACGGGAATGCCCTGGAACGCTTACCTGGGCTTCACATTTCTTGTGGCAGGAATATTTGCAGGCTGGAAGAAAGAGAAAGAATGTCTGTTAGTCAAGCAATCTTAGGTGGCCCCTGCCAGGCCTCCTCCTTGAGAAAGTTTAGCAGGAAGGTTTGGGAGGGAGGTCTCTCCCTGACAAGAGGTGGCTGTACATCGAGAATGCAGACCGAGACAAAAGTGAGACCTAAGAACTGAGCTATATAGCTATGTGCTTGAGCACGGGCTTGGCATGTACCAGGACTTGGACTTGATTCAATTCCCAGAACAGAAGACAGAAGAAAAACAGCAAAAGTTCAGGCAGCCCAGGCAGACATGTATCAGGAGTGGGGTCTAAGTAGACTGGCTTTTCAAAAGGCTTCATCCAGTGAAGCTGGAGACCTAAAGAAGGCAAGTAGGACTTGGGGAACAAAACGCTCTACATACACGCGCACGCGCGCGCGCGCACACACACACACACACGTTATAATTTATCCCCGGGGAAAGGAAAAGGGGGGCAGGAGGGAGAGAAAGAACAAAGCCCCAGGCATCTGATCAGAGCCCTCCCAGGAGAGAGAAAGCCACGAGGTCATTTGGTCTCCACAGGTTTCCACTTCCGGGAGACCGAAGCGGGCACTGTCAGAATAAATTCATGTCTAAATTCTTACAGAAGAGTCCTTCAACAGGGGCCATTATGTCAGCAGAGCGGGTCCTGTGTCATAGGAGGCCCCAACAATGCAGACGGGGTGCTGGAACCAATGTGGATTTCACAGGCCCTCCCCTCTGGCCCAGAGGCAGGCCGCAGCTGGGCCTTAAGGAATGAAAGGCCAGAAGCAGCAGCATGGTGCAGGGTGGTGACAGGCATGGGAGAGAGGGCGGAGGAGGACAGTGGGAAACGAAGCAACTGCACATCAGCCCTCAACAGCCAACCCTGGGAGAATCACAGAGGCCTCAGCGCATCCTCCATGACACCTGCCTGGGCCTTTCTGTCGGGGCTCTACCCCTTCAGCAGAGCTGCCCCAGGGAAATCCTAGGACCTCTCTGGACCCCTGGCCCTCCTCATAGAACGATCAATATCAAATGGAACCCTTCATGGGCCCTGCTTTCAAACTACAAAGTGATGCCCCCAGCATAAGTGTGCAGAGCCCAGACAGCAAGGCTGCAGAGATCAGAGATGGGGACCAGATCTCAGCTTGGTATTGTAAGCCCAGGAACTCAGAAAGCTGTCCACTCTGCCTTCAGGTCAATACTTAACCCCAAAGGTTCACAGAGGGTTACGTAAGGCTGAAACAGATCAGTTTGCCCAGGGCCTAGGAGTTTATGAACCTCAGGAGTTAACAACCTATTTAGGTTTTTATCTGTGTATGTGTATGATCTAGATTTTCACTGTCTGCCCAAGCTTTTGAGGTCTGCTAGAATATATACCACAAATATTGATTCTTCATCTTCTAATCAGCACAACACATAATTGTGACCAGGGATTTCGAAATCAAGGCAGATTTCCACTGGATAGCAACAGGACTCCCATGAGAGCTTAAAAACCCAGACAGAAGCCAACCCAGGCAGAGGACAGCAGGCAGAAAGTACTAAGATATGAAGGGACAGCACACACCCCAGGAGCAGCTGACGACTAGACCAGTCACATGACAGACAGCCCCATGAACAATAAATCACAGATGTCATGGCAAAGGGGATGCTGTGTGGCTCCTGCCACTTTACGGGGCCGCTTCAGCAACACTGCCAGTTTGGAAAGAAACTGAAGCCACCAGCCAACATCCAACACTTGGCCAGTCAGGCTGCCAACTCCATGAGTGTGATGTCTCAGTGACAGCAGATTCCAACCTCAGCCAGGGCTTCGGTGACAGTCTCTGAGAAGAAGCCTACTGCAACGACTTGGTCCCCTAAATCTGGCATTCCCAATCTGAGAAGCAGTATGAAAGAGCAGATGGGGTTTTGTTTTTGTTGTTGTTGTTTGTTTGTTTTTGTCTTTCAAGACAGGGTTTCTCTGTATTGCTCTAGAGCCTGGCCTTCAACTCACAAAGATCCATCTGCCTCTGCCTCCCGAGTGCTGGGATTAAAGGCGTGCGCCACCAACACCCGGCTGAAAGAGCAGATGTTTACAGCTGTACCAAGGCACCAACAGCATGTTCACAGCACAGTGAAATCCAGCCATCTCTGTCCCTTGCTCAGGGTTCTATTGGACACTTGCTGCCTTATACCCATCACAGAAAATGAGCCAACGTCCTATCACCCACAGGGAAAGCTCAGTCACTTCCGCACCAACCCAAGGTCCTCAGTAAATCCACAGTGACAACTGCCCACCCCAGTGTCTGGGTCCGATGTCTGCTCTATCTGTCTTGTGCTTGCTTCTGGGACCCACGCGGCTGCCTCGGTGCCTCTGACCTCGAGGCTTATCATGTCAGATCATCTTAACAGTCCATCTCAGGGCAGGCTGTAAGCTGGAGGACAGACAGGCTAAGCTGTATACTATCAGATTCTGCCAAGGGCAACACTAGTGTAACACAATGCAAAGGCAACTCACTATTCAGTGCCTACAGCATGGAGTGCACAGGCATTCCTAAAAACTCATCACATCCCAGCAAGAAGCCACTCATCCTTGCTCCTTTTACGAAGGAGAGGCCAGAATCTGGATGAAGCCTGAGGATTCATCCACACGTCAACTGGACCAATCAGGACTATTGCCAGCATGCTGATGGAAGCCCATAGGCAGCAAGGACCCTGCACCTGACAGCCTTTGGTCCTCCATGGTGGGAAGGTGCCAGCAAGTGGGAGCGACCCCAAATCACTAGAGCGCCCCACCACCACCAGCAGGCATGCAGGCCCCCATCTGTCTTGTCCCACAGTCAATCCCACCCATCTACCCAGAAGTCATCATCACACTTTGATTTAAATACTGGGCTTTAAAAAAACTATTATATTTGTTCTCTGATGATGTCAAACATGTGTTTAACACATTCCAGTTACTCTCTGGACTTTCAAAAATGCTTACCAGCTGCTACTGAACAAATACTCCTAAACTACTGAGACTAAACGGATGGAGCTGCAGAGACGGCTCAGTGGTTGAGAGCCCTGTCTGCAGTTCCAGAGGACCCAGGTTCAATTCCCAGCACCCACATGGTGCCTCACAGCTGTTTCTAACTCCAGTTCCAGGGCTTCTGACGCCTTTTTCTGAGCTCCATGAGGCACACATATGGTGCATCTATAAACATGCAGGCAAAACCCTAACACATATAAAATAAAAGTCACTAAATCCTAATTTACCAATAATTAAAATTTTAAAAAGGAAGGAAGGGAAGAAAAGGGAAAACTCTACTTCGGAGGTTGTTCTTGGGACAGAGCCTCACTTTGTAGCTCAGGCTAGCCTCAAACTTACAGCAAACCTCCTGTCTCAGCCTCTCAAGTGCTGTGATTGTTGGCACTTAAGCCACCAGCTGTGGCTTCATTTGTCGAATGAAAATCAACTCACAAATCCTTGACTTCCAGTCTATGGAGTGGTACTCCCCCAGGCCACGGTTCTGCCTCCCAAGCCAGGTGGTACAAATGAAAATCAACTCACAAATCCTTGACTTCCAGTCTATGGAGTGGTACTCCCCCAGGCCACGGTTCTACCTCCCAAGCCATGATTGGTGGGCTAGAACCCAGGGGGTACAAAGTCATGTTGCATGAATATGTTCACTGCAATTTCCCGGGACTTCATCACAGTCACTCATGGGCAAGAACCCTGTTCATCCTAAAGACAACCGCAGGCTGCGTGCCCAGGATCAAAATACTTGGAACCAAGAGGTTTCAGATTTGGGAACATTTTCATAGATTTTGCTGGCTTATGATTTTATTCCAAAAGCCCAAAGTTTGAAATGCTTCAAAATCTGAAATATTTTTGTGCATCCAAATTTTAGATTTTGGAACACTTTGGTTTGTAGACTCCTAGATCAACCTGTGTGCTTTTCTCACCCAAAGATAAAAAGAACAAATTTAAAAATAAAAAAAAGGAAAGGAAAGAAAACAGTACCATTACCCATCTATTTCTGCCCCCTCAGCATCGGAACCAACGTCTTCCTGCTGAAATCACCCAATATACCCCGAGACAGAAGGGCAAGGTCCCTTCAGCTTCCTCATGCAAAAGATGGCCGTAAAGAGGACATGGCAGCATCTGTCAGCTGTTCAGAGTCCCAGCGGACGCCATGTAACAGGCTGGCTTCCTTCCTCCCGGCCCATGACCTTTCCCCTCAACACCCTGCTCACAAGCTCAAGGGGTTCTCTCAGTCTCTGCCATCCTCACTCTCTACAAAGCCCCACAGGACCTTGTACACACGGTCCCCTGAGCTCTCCATGTGTAACAGTTGAGTGCCTTCTCATTCATCCACAGATTCCACTCAGAGCCCTATCTCCCAGCTGGCTCAGACCCTCTGTCACTGCCACGCCCACGCAGTATCCCTCAGAAAGAGAGCATGCTCTGACAGCCTTCCTGCACCTGCTCTGCCACACTTTAGGAAGCCTCGAGCCCCCGTGCTGGCTAGTCTCTGCTGTCCGTTCCATGTCTCCCACTTCCTCCTCGCCTACAGAGTCATATTTAGTCTAGCTTCCCCCTTACTCCATCCGTGTGTGAGTCACAAGAAGGTCACCATTAGACAGAGAATTAGATCCTGTCTGGTCTATAAGCCAGTGGTGGTCAGAGAGGGACTACAGACCTCTGGGTCCCCAAGACCTCATAAATGGGTTGTTGATGAGGTCAAAATACTTTCATAACATCTCTCCCTCCTTTCTCTTGTGTTAACACAGTGGGGAAACTGGAAGAACTTGGGAAACAAGACCAACTTGCACTAGTTACCACGCTATTCAGTACCAGCAGTAGTCACTTGCTGATGAGGGCTGGAGAGATGGCTCAGGGGTTAAGGGTACCAGCTGCTCTTCCAGAGGCATTGAGTTCAATCCCAGCACATACACATGCCAGTTCACAACCTCCGCAACTGTAGTCCCGTGGGATCCAACACCCTCTTTCTGGTGTGTGAATATACATACAGACAAAGCAGCTGTACACATAAATAAATATTCTTTAAAAAAGGAGAATCCTATGTAAAAGTTCAGTAGACACCTTCCCACTACCCTCTGAGAGCAGGGAGGGTGGTGTCTGCAATGAGATTCTGGGCATCTGGGACGGGGACAACCTTGACCGGGACCATGTGTGAACAGGACCAGCCAGCAACAGCACTGCTGCAGCTGTGAGTTGCCAGCTAAACTAGCAACTTACTCAGAAACACCATTTTCACTTGAAAGGATCTTGGCAAACAAGATTTGAAGGGACTGCTTGCCAGATTCTTGAAGTTAATCAGAGTGAGAATGTCACACCAATGGCAAAACCTCAGATTTCAGGTGGAAATCCTCTTTTCAAAAGACCTACATCCAAAACCAGGAGCTTGACAACTCAAGACCTCTCTGATAAAATCACCAGAGACACTACTAACAAGTATAGAGGGGCTTAGGGTTTTGAGATCTTAAAAAAGATGTCTCAAGACAAGAAATCTAAGTCAACGGACCAGAACTACCAGGGCACTGATGCTTGCTGGGTCAAATCCACTAACACAAGACCAGCCACAGAGACACACTTAGACAGTTGAGAAAAGAATTCATTCCACTGCAGACCCGACCAGAGACTCATCTTTATGAAATGATCCTTTGAGTTTTGATGTGAAATCCAAAGTGAGTCCAGAGCTCTGCAGGGTGACAGCCAGCTTCTGTGTACCGACAGCTCATTTCCGGCTCCCACACAGTATACAGACAGACGGAATGCAGAAGAAAGCAGGGAGCCCCACTGTCCAACTGAAGACAAACACAGAACCATGCCTCACTTCCCCTTCTTGTGAATGAGAGTTCTGAGGAAGTCATTTTTCACGAAAAATATTTATATTACCATAGAATAAGTATGCTATTGTTCCTTTTAAACAGTTTATTTTACTACCATCAGTTTCTATTTCTATCGTGTTAAATGGAAATCAATAAGGGTCATATCTACAGGGATCTTCTTGCTCTTCTAAGTGACCTGAAACCCAGAGTGACAGTGATGGCATTTTGACTTACACGGGCAATAACAACCCCAGGACAGATGATAATTCCATTCATCCTCCTTGACTGTGGCTTCTGGAATGGGAGGGAGGTCCACTTCTGACTGAGGAAAAAGCAAATGAACCCAACGCACTGGCTTCTATAAAGTCCCTTACTGTCTTACAAGAGTCTCAAGAAGGGAAGGCCCCTTTTCGGGTTGCTATCCACTCAGAGCGTGGAGCTGGATTCCACAAAGAGAAAGCTACTGAAGTCAGCGTGCCCAGAGGGACCCAGGCACTCTGCTGTGCTGCAGCCCCCAGCCCCAGCACCTCCTGGCCCAGGAGAAAACGCACACCATGCTGGCTGACCAGGTCTGCAGGTCTGGCTGCCACAGCACCGCTTTTTACAGGCCTTGTCCTGATAGTTCCCACAGTAACCACAGAGAAAGGCACATTCTCACATTCCTGATCCTTCTAAAAGCAGTAAATAGATGGTGGTCTAGGCCCATAATACTAGCACTCCGGAGACCTGAGGCAGGAGAATTACACGTTTGAGGCCGCCTGGCTCTTACAAAGTGAGTTCTAGCTCAGGACGTATCTCACGTGAGCCTGACTTAGGCAAATGGCGAGCTAGGAGGTAAAGGCTCTTCTGTGTCTGTTACAATGACTGGGTTCCACGGTCACTAAGCCAATGATGAAACATCTGCCAGAAACTGTATCAAAGTGAAGAGTGGCTTGTCCCAGCTGCCCTCAATGAGGACCCAATCATCACCTGCTGCCACCACCTCTCTTTCGGTAATGAGAAAGAGGGAGCATTGTGGTATCAGTGACCTTTCTGCTATGAAAAGAAAAATTGCGCTGGGCGGGTGTGGCTCATGCCTTTAATCCCAGCACTCAGGAGGCAGACAGGCAGACCTCTGTGAGTTCAAGGCCAGCCTGGTTAACAGAGTGAGTTCCATGACAGTCAAAGAAAGAAACTTTGTCTTGACAAATCAAAAAGAAAAAAATTACCTAGAATGAATATATATAAGTATATATAGAGATATAACATACATACATACATACATACATACATACATACATACATACATACATACGGAGAAAGAGAGATCTACAAGTAAAATATGAGGTAGTTATTTAAAATTCATGCTTGCTAAAGACCTGATGTGTGAAAGCACTTTCCAGAAGCCAAGGCGAGAATATACAAAGCTCTCTGTATAATATGAAACAAACATGAGGAGCTCACCCAGCCCTAAGAAGCTGACACAGGAAAAAACATCACAGGCTGGCTCAATGGAGGCCAGGCTAAAAAGGGCAAACTGCTTAGTCCATGAAAAAAACAATGGCACTAACTACATGGATTCCAGATGTGCCAACTAGAAAACAGGAGAGGCAGCAATGAGCATTGGCCATCGTAGAGTATCTTTGTGACAGTGAGCAGGGGCAGGTAAGAAGCAAGAATGTAAATGAAAAGATGGGTAAACCTGAAATCTTTACCACATTTGCATACTCTAAATAACTCAAATGGAAGGGGGAGGGGCAAGTGAGTGAGGCTTTGCAATATGTAAGGTGGAAAAAATAAGAAATGTCAATTGTTGAGAGTTCAAAGCCATCAGAAAGTGTCAAACGTTTTGGCCTGGCATATTATTTTTAAAGAGGCAGCATTCTTAACATAATGAAGTCTGAGAAATAAAGGAAAAAAAGTCATCTAATTTTTAAACAAAGGATTTGAAAGGCGAGTCTGTTGAATACACAGAACCACAGCAGATGTTTCGGGCAATAACTAGGTTTGGCATTTAACTGACTACAAACGTGGAATGATCAGAGCTTCAGGGCCAGCCTTGGTGCACGTGACACTCAGAGAGCTTCCCTTCCTGTCCTCTCCCCTGGATTTAGTGCCTGCCTGCACCCTGTGTGCTCCGTGGAAGAGTCAACACAGCACACCTGACTCCCTACCTACAGAAGAGTTTGCAGAGTCAGGCTTGACTTCAGGCTCCCATTGACAGGGTGCAGATCACAGCTGTCTGGCTCCAAAAGGCTTGACACTTGCTTATGTCATCTTGGAAGTGCTATTCTTCTGAGTGTCTCCACAAGCCTTGGGAATCCAGCCTGCAGGTTGACAAGGTTGGCAGAGTCTACAACACTCTACAGATATTTACCAAGTTATAAATAAGCCTGTGAGTGAATCACGCCCTGCTTCTCATCTCCTCCAACACTCTGTGTGGAGACTCAGCAGCAGTCTCTTGAGCTGTCCCCAGTGGTGGCCCCGACAGCCATGAGCATCTAGAGAGAGCACTGACTGAGCAATATTGTGGAAATCAGAAACCCTACTTATTGCTCTAAAAGTGTCTGGATTATAGCTGCTGTGGAGCAAAAACTTGGATTTTACCAGGCAGTCTACTCAAAAAAAATTCTAAATCAAAATCTGCCTGCAAAGTTGACTAACAGGACCCAGATGTCCCTGGCCCACAGAAACCTCAAAGCCTAACCACCCAGACCCTTGAGGAACCGTGGGAAGAGCTCGGGACTTCTTTGCAGAATACAGGGAACACTTCAGTCAAAATCCAGAACTGAGAAGCAAGTCCAGGAGGCAAAATGAGAGGGGAGTCATGACGCTTTACAACAGATAAATAACTTAAGAGAGAAAAAGTCTCCCAGGTGCCTCTTCTTGTTCTTCTGGAAGATTCTGTCATACCACCACGTCTCAGGATGGTGGTGGACAGGGTGGGGGGCTGCTGAGCCAGGTAGGGTCATCACAGGGACATTTTAAGGAGGAAAACAGAGGGGAACTGCAGAAGAGGTTGGGCTAGAGTTGTCGGGGGGGGGGGTCACCTCTAACTGCTTTGGGGAAAAGTTGAGTTACCTACTTCATGTGGATTTGCAAGAAAAGAACAGATGGGTGAGTCAGGCATTTATCTGACAACTTCATCTGGATTTTCAAGCAGCCTACTGTCCCTGTGTGCCTGCTGAGAGACCTGGGGCACCGCAGGAGCTCTCAGCCTGGGCAGTGGAGAGGCCAATCAGAGTGTCATCTTCACCCCCTTGTTCACAGAGCCTGTCTGCTCCCCGGAATTAACGTCCCTCTCTTCATAGCACGGGTACCCTCAGACACGCCTGCACTCGACACCTGCCCACTAGACGCGGGGCCCTTTGGGGGTCTCTCTAATTAACTTACACTATTTTCTGTGGCTCGCAATGAAACCCACAGGCTGAATGAAATCGATTTGGCCCAGTCCTTCTCCAAGGTGGAAGGGCCACATCTGGTAATGGCTATCCTAATGGCAACGTCTAAGACAGAGAAGGACAAAACGCGTGTATGGGGTAGGCAGGCACGACTGCGCAGCCCTCCTGCAGAACCACCAACACTTGATCACTGAGGCCCGCGAGAAGGACTCTGTAAATCCCAGTGACTTTCCACAGGCCCCACTTCTCAATACCAGGGGCAGAGTGTCTCCAGCCTCTTCACATTCACAATGGAGGCTAAGAGAGGACAGACCACACTCAAACAGCATCCACCACCACAAGCGTAATCATACACAGGTATCAACTCGCTCACCCAAGGTGCTACAAGTGAGTGCAACGTGACTGCTCTGTGCTGGGGACACGCTCGGCACCAAGGATGACAGGAGCTGACCAGGAAGCGGGGTCAGCAACAGCCATGAACGGCTGAGCACTGCAAGGGGGTGGTAGCTCAAGTGCCTGGATCCACATGGGAGGCCCAGCCTCAAAGACCACTCAGGAAAGGGTGCAGTCCTCCTAAAACAAGCTTTATGGCTTCCCAGGTCCACTCGCAAGAACAGGCTCAAGAGGGACACATCAAACCATGGGAGACAGGTCTCAAAGGCAACCCGGTCTGGACAGCCAAAGGCCAACACAGAGAAACTGACTGGAGGTCTGTGGCCTGGTAGGGTGGACACTGGGCTCTAGGAAGGCTACAAGCCCAGGGTACGGCAGGGAAACGGAGCTTCCCGGCCACAGTGCCTGGGAGTCACAGGTCCATGTCCCAGGTATCAGGTCATAGAGACCTGGCCATACAAAGACACCAGATCCCCCCACTCCCTCCTGAGACCAGCTGGACCTCCCAGAGGCAGACTCTGTTGCTTTCATTAAGTTAACGGATCAAGCTCCTGATCCCTGTACCCTCTGAAAGTCCACTGCCTCTGGCAGCGTGATGTCTCCCCTCCCATGCCCATCCCATGCAGAACCTACAGCATCTCCCCAATGCACTTCAGGTCTGCCTGCCTCTGAGACACCACGCTGTGCCCAGCAGTCTGTCTCCTATGCCTCCCAGGCCTACCCGGCTGTCACCACCGCCTGTGGAACCTGCAGGGTGCTTCATATCTGAATGCACTGCTGAAGGGTTCAGGACTCGCACATGCAACCAGAATCTCCTCCTGCATTGTCCTCAAACAGAGGGAAGCATTTTTTTAAAAAAATATTTATCATGTATAGTTTGTTTTTTACTTATTTGTTATGTATACAGTTGTTTTTTTTTTTTTTTTATCTGTGTACTTGTTTGCACGCCAGGAAAAGGCATCAGATCTCATTACAGATGGTTGCAAGCCACTATGTGGTTGCTGGGAATTTGAACTCAGGACCTCTGGAAGAACCCGCAATGCTCTTAACCTCTGAGCCATCTCTTCAGCCCCCCAGAGGGAAGCATTTGAGAGACAAGTTGAGATATCTTTATGCTAAGTATTACCTTCAGCAACTGATTTTAATTTTAAAATTTTTTTTAAATTTTCAAAGGTCATGAGAAAGATCAGATATAAAATTCCTGAAACATAATTTGGGGGCATTAAAGTAGTAATTGCGTAATAACAGAATTACTACATTTGCGTATATGAATATGATGTCTCAGTCTATTTGGATTGCTATTTAAAAAGAAAAATCACAGCCTGTGTGACTGAGCAATGACAGCAAATCTATTTCTCATAGTTTTGGTCCCAGAATAGAGCAGTGTGTGAAGGGCCCCTTCTAGCTTACATAGAGCCTTGTGGTCTGTCACTGAATGGTACAAGACAGAGCACCCCTGAAGTGACAGGGCTCACAGAGGGTCCCAGTGGGGGGCAGGGCCCGTGCTAATGACACAGCCTTAAAGAAAGTCAGAACTTGGGAGAAAGTTGTATAACGTCAGTGCCTTCTGGGTCACAAGGCCGTCATGCTGGCCTGCACACTTATGAAGGCCTGCATCCCTAGGACCTGAGAAACGAAAGTATTTATCTGGGAACGACACACCATAGCAAGTCTTTCTTAACAAGTGGATGACAGAGGAGCCCGCTGAACACCTCCTCCACTCAAACACCACTGGTCGCACTTTTCTCTCGCACGCACCTCCCAGACATGCTCTACCTAAATTACAGTCCTGGTAGAACAGAGAGGTGCAATTCTCCCAAGGGCTCTGAGTCAGAGTGATGCTCTCCAGGGAACCTTCTTTGTGTACAGACACACGCACACAGATGTGAACACACACATACATGCAGTCAGAGGAATGGGCACATCCACATTCATGAAAATCATGCACACTTGCACTTCCTATTTGTAACCACTCACATGTACAATCACAACTACGCGTGTGGTCCCCATTCACCTGTGAGCGCACAGACACATGCAGTCAGGTACACACAACCACATACCATTCTGACATGCCCACTGGAGTCCCTCTGACATTTCACGTACCACATACTAAAAACATCATCAAATGGAGTTCGCAGAAGCTACAGGACCAGCCCAGAGTCCCTACTTTATAAGAGGAACCCCAAGCCCAGGCAAAGACAGGGCCAACACAATGAGCATTGTCCAGGGCAGGAAGTACAGACAATGGCTCCCACCCAATCAGCGTACACCAATTGCAAGTCAGAGCCTCGACGCTGCTCTGGGCTTCTCCTTGCTGCTCTTGCCCACTGGGTCCCTATGGAAAAGTAACAAAGAACTCCCTGAGGTGTTAAGTAGTATACTAAGGTAGGACGAAGGCTGTGTGGACTAGTTCCTCCATAACCAGGCCTTACTATATAAAGAAACGCAACTCTTCCTGGGGGACAACGACCATGGTGCATGCCAGTCACTGCTGCAGGTGTTGGCTAGCAAAACCCTTCATCTAAAGAGCCCCCCACCTCCAGATCCCCATGCATGATCTGTGCTTGCATGCAGGAACAAGACATGTGTGGGTATTAGACATGTGGGACCCCATCAGAACACTTCCCATAAAGGGCTCCCGGGAGACTAACCCTGACTTCAGTCCCACGAAGCTGGGTGCAGGCTTTGCACGCACCTTGCCAGCCCCTGGTTCAGTCACACTGTGGGCTCTAGTCCTAGATGGGGAAGTGTTGGGGAAGTTCTGTGTATACGTCAATAAAGCACTGTTGGCCCATAGGGAACCAAGATAGGTGGGCCTAGAAGTCCAGGAGAACACTGGGAAGGAGAAACACAGGAAGTCAAGATGTACCCGCCATGGGGTAGGAAGCCCGGAAATTTCTCCAGTAAGAGAAATACTTAGATTAACAATTATGGGGTAAATACTTAAGTCAGAGCTAGCCAGCAAGAAACAAGCAAGGCCAACAGCTTCATAATTAATATAGCCTCCTGTGTGTTATTTGGGACTGATGCGGCTCTGGAACCAGGCTGGCAGGAAGGCTTCTCTTTATAGGGAGGCAAACTTTGTCTCTGTCGAGGCTGCTGCCCAGAAGAAAGCCCAACGGAATGTGGACTTAGCTGATCCCCTATTACCTTGTTCCCAAACTGCACACAGCTAGCTAATGCTGACTCAGGGGAGCACAGATGGGGGCCTCAGCCCCCCTTCACCTCAGCGCACCTTCTCCTGCCTTAGTTTCAGACTTGAGGCTCATATTTAGAGGTCCAATTATTTTCATTCATTTTTATTTATTAATATTCCTATAAGGGAGTTGGGGGAGGGGACCATGCAATGCTATGGGACATGGGTAGAGGGCAGAGAACTTTGAGGAGTAAGTTCATTCTTTCAAATTCTATGTGGGTTTTGGGAACTAAACTCAGACCCTCAGGCTTATACTAAGACCTTTCACCAGGCCCAAGATGCAATTCTTGAAACAGAAGTACTTCCAGGAGAAGGAGGTTCACAGTACAAATAGAACTAGACAGCTTTTTATACATGCTCCTGGGTGTGCCAACCCCGGAGAACGGGCCGGGGCCGTTGTCTTCCGTCACAGACACTACAGAGCAAGCCTGGTGAGGCAGATGGCACACTAGGCATGCCACTCTGGTCTGCACACAGAAAGGGCCATTACACCAGGCTGATGGGACCTTCCTGTACGGATAGGGCATGCTCAGGGAAAGCCTAGTGCTGTGAGCCAGCTCCCATGAGGTCCGGGTTACTATGCAGGGCAGGACTGTTGCCCTCAATGGATCATGGGAAAAGACTCCGGAATCTAGAGGCAGGACAGCTGGCTTCCGGTTGGACTCAGCCGCACAAGTACAGCCACAGGGAGGTCACAAACACAAAGGACAGTGAGTGTGCCCTCCCCACAAGGTCACTTCTGCTAACACACTAAAGAGCTCTGTCCATCCCCTGGGTGCCAATGACCCGATCTCAGCTCCCTTCCTTTTTCCTTTAGGCCAACAGAAAGCGGGTGGAGAGCCCCTGCCAGTTCCTGCGGCTGTGCCAACTCCCACCGTCCTCCTCAGTCAGTGAGGCCCCACCTACCCACCACTGCCTACTGACCTCAGCATCAATGACATCTTCCCGCACCCCTGTACTCTGGGCACGTCATGGCTTAGAAACCCTGCTGGCCTCTAGGAAGCTGCTTATAAGCAGAAAGCAACAGAGGCCCCAGCATTCTACACCAACTGGGGCGGGGTGGGGTGGGGTGGGGTGTGAGAGGAGTGGATGCTGGGTAGGCAGGAGTGCAGTGGGGAGACACCTGTGACTGGGGGGCTGGAGCATGGAGACACGGACAACCTCATCAGGCCCAGGATGAATGGAAACAACTAGGACTCAAGTAAACAGGGGGACCCCCAGGAAGCTGAGGGTAGGGGGACCCCCAGCAGGCGAGGCTAGGAGGGAACAAGCCAGGCTCAGGTCAACAGGGACCCCCAGCAGGCCAAGGGTGGGAGGGAACTCGGGACTCAGCTAGCAAGGGAGATACTCAGCAGGCCTGGGATGGAGCCAAGGGTCGGCAGTTAGCATGCTCTTTAACACTGTGGGGCAGAGGACATCAAACTGGAATACTACAGGCCAGGCAGATGCCTTTCAACTCTAAACAGATCCTAGGGGGGGCCACACTCCCAGTCCACTCCTGACTCGTTGTGGTGCATCTTCTCTCTAAAACTTCAGGTCAGAAAGACAGAAAAGAGCACTACAGAGGCCTACCAGGCACACCCCGGAAATCGTCCACAACGGAACCGATGGGGGTGGCAGCGAACTCTACAATCCCAGAACTCGGGAGGCAAGCTAGGAGGACAAGAGTTCAGGCTAGCCTGCTGGAAAGAGGAAGGAAAGCTAGCTAAACTAACACTACGAAGGAAACCCTAAACACCACAATGGACCCGACACCAAAGAACAGTCCCCATCACACCCCAAAGGCCCAATCCTTATGGGCTTCCGGGACTGCGCGATGGAAGCCAGTCACATTCATTTTGGAGACTTAACCAATATGCAGTCACAGGAGAATTCTAAATGGCACCAACTGTAAGGTTTAAGCATCAAGAAGCCATCCTGATGGCTGTTTAGAAACAATACCAATGTTTTCTACAAACAGGATGAGAGGACCCTAACTCAGGGGCTGGAGAGAGGGCTCAGTGGTTACAAGCACTGGCTGCTTCCAGAAGATCTGGGCTCAATTCCCAGCACCCACGTGACAGCTCACAACTGTTTGTAACTCCAGTTACATACAGACAAAATGCAGGGAAGAAAATGCACATAAAATAAACAAATTATTTAAAAAAAATAGAAAAGCAAACAAACAAAATGGACCCTAACTCAAGAATAGACACTTCATTTGCAGACTATAGATTTGGAAATGAAACCCTGAAAAGTGTTAAGTAGGCTGTAAATGTCCTGACTTGAAGACACAAATTGCCCATGGCAGCCTACTTTCCTAGGGTAATAGCTCTGCTCTTTCTAGAAATTTTCCTTAGGAGTTTATCTTTGTAAACATGGGATCCCCTGCCAGGTGGGGGGTAAAGAGAGGTGCAACAGGGAAATTCCATAACTTAACTTTTGGAAACTCCCAGATGAATGGCTGGCTTCATTTTACTGCCCCCGCCCCCACCTTGGGTCTAAAGGGTGAGAGGTTCAAGGGCATGGACTTACCTCGGCAAGCAATCCCTTGACCGTCAATGGTCTGTCTGCACACTCCACAGACTCTGGGCTTTTTAAAGTCCTTTTTCTTAAAACTGTGAGGACACGTGGTAAATTCTTCTGGCTGAAAGAGTAAAGGAACTGTCAGCACTTCAGCTCGTGGCGTCTTTTTTTATTTCTTTCCTAAGAGATAATAAATCTAGCAAACCTTGAAAGGGGCTGAAAGAAGAGCTTTACCAAGTAAACTATAGTTTCTGAAGAGAGTCCCTGGATGACATTGGGGATCTAGGGGGCAGGGCACCCTCTGTCAGTCTAAGCGTCTCCCCTGGGGTGCATCGGGACTGAAACATTAGGCAGCTACCTGGGTGGTAATATGCTCCTTCCAGCCTCCAGGCTTACATCATCCACGGCAATAACAAAGTAACCAAGCACCCTCCCAGACTCAGGCGTTTTCTCGTAGAATAAATAATTAGCAAAGAGCAAAACAAAGTTCAGCGATTCTAAACGACTTTCCTGTCAAAGGTGTCCCAAATTAACCAGTAAGGTTCAGAGGCTCTCAGACCATGTTCTAGGATGCGCTCTTCTGTAGAGCAGACAGTCCTAGGGTGGGCGGGGCACACACTCGCTTCTTCTCAACCATGATGACAAGAGTTAGTATGGGGAGATTAGTTTTCATCCACCAAGTTTGTGTTTACGGAGTCTGAGGCTCTTGGAAACATTCACATTTTTTTTAGAAATATCCTTATGCCTATTTGCTGATGACAGAACATGATCCGCAATAACCACGTGGATATTAGTCAAGACACATGGAGGTCACGGCACACCCACCAAGATAACGGAAATTTACTGAGAAAAAAATGTTACCATGTCTCATGTACTCAGTAACAACCACTTTGGGAAAAAAGCTTGACAATTTCTTACAAACTTTAAAAAAAGTGTGACAAGGTAACTCAAAAGGTATCCAGGGCTACAGGAATTACTTTACTTTCTGTCCAGCCCTAGCACTCATGCAGTGTAGTCAATACTGTAGTCTAATAATAAAAAACAAACTGTCCCAAACAAGAAATAATAACCTATCTCTCATAAAAGAAGATTTTTTCCCCAAAGGTATTGGTAATACAACTGAATAGTGTTTGGAAACACACAGGTGCGGACTATCCGTGCAGGTCCGTGGATTAAAGGATCACACAATCTGAAATCTCAAGGCTATGAGAGTTCTATGATTGTCCACTGGAACTCCAGCACATCTGAGCCAACAGCAGCCACAGAACATACTGCATGGTGAATGGGTGGGAACCCTGAAGGAACACTGACGGTGGGCGTTGGTTTCAGGCCCGGGAGGCAGCTAAAGAGGGCACACAGTTGAAGTCATTAAAGCTTCATAACTGTATGTCATGCTAGCTAACGATCTACAAGAGAGGTGAAAAAAATGCAGATCTGTATAAAATAATGCTCCTGGGCAAGATGTGCTAGCCAGATTGCTTTTAAGGACTTCGGGGACGTGGAACACCGTGACAGCAGCGTTTTTATTTACTTAGCTCTGAAGAAGTCACAGGATCTTCCTTGAACTGCTGGTGCAAAAATCCTAGCAGAGAATAAATGTATCCTCATACTACAACATGCACAAAATACACAGAACCATTGTTTGAAAACACCGCAGCAGGAAATGACGGACCGAGATGAGGATGCTTTGGTCAGCAAACCCCCTCAAGCACCAAGGTGCTCTGAGAGTCAACTGAGGCTGAAGCCCTCCACTTGGTGACTCTGGGCAATCTTAGTTTACAGGAACACAACGACAACTGCACCTGATGACATACATCCGAAGTGCACCCGTGTTCAGGGACCCGCGGCTGCACTTCCGAGGGAAGAATAAGTTAAGGTGAACCTCCTGTCTCACTCACTCTTTCTTAAGGGACTCTAGGCTGCAGAGGAGATCCAGGCTGAGTCCAGTGAGATGCCTCTGTTGAGGAAAGCTAGAAGAGTTTCCTACAAGGCACCACAGAACGAAGAGCTGCAGAACTTTTTTTCTTTTTTCTTTTTTGGTTTTTCAAGACAGGATTTCTCTGTGCATAGCTCTGGCTGTCCTAGAACTTTCTCTGTAAGATCAGGCTGGTCTCAAAATCACAGAGATCCTCCTGTCTCTGCCTCCCAAATGCTGAGATTAAAGGTATATGCCACCACCGCCCAGCGTAGAACTTTTTTTTTAAAGATTTATTTATTTTGTGTACAGTATTTTGCCTGTATGTATGCTTAAACACTAGAAGAGGGCACCAGATCTCGTTACAGATGGCTGTGAACTCAGGACCTCTGGAAGAGCAGCCAGTGCTCTTAACCTCTGAGCTATCTCTCCAGCCCCACAGCCCCAGCAGAACTCTTAAGGTCTGCAGAAAAGCCTTCAAAAAGGGCCAGTACTGAGGAGCATATGTGTGTCCATCAAGCATCTAGAAAAAAGCCCCTCACTTCCCCAACACACACCCTATGCCTCTCCAGCAGGGTTAGAGAAGCAGGGCCCCTGTACATCAGAAATCCCAATTTTGCCCTGTGCTACAGGAAATGCAGAGCGACCGTGCCTTGTAGAGATTAGCTAGACTTTGAACACACCGTCCTTGGCCTACAGAAGCTATTTGAAAAACACTGCCCCAAGGCTGTTACTGCTATCCAGGAACAGAACTACATTTCAGAGAAAAAGCACACCCAGAATACCACAAAGACCATAAAATTTCCCAGAATTCAACCAAGGCAAAAATTATCAGGCACTCAAGGATACAAGAATGTAAATAGAATTCATAATTAGAAAATAAACGATGGAAACTGACTGGGACGTTAGAATTAGCAGACAAGGACCATAAGCGTGTTATTACAATTTTATTACATCTTCTCAAAATGTGGGGAGGGGGAGGTGGAGAAAAGGAGGCAGAGAGAGGGGCTAGCCAAACGACAGAAGGAAGAAAGAACCACATTATTGGTGAAATAATTTTAAACCCTTATTTCTTAAAAGGAGTTTAAATGGAAGTTAGCACGCACAGGTAGACAATGCTGCTCTCATAAGGCAGTGGTTATTTGATGAAAATCTCAGTGCCTGGCACAGGATACCTCCCTATAAGGTGTTGGTCAGGGATACCTCAAAATAATACAAGCTATTGCCATGGTTTATAAGAAAACAGACATGTCAAGGACCTCGTGTTCATAAAGGGATAACCATGTAAGGACTGGAGAAGTGAAGAAACGAGTCCTGAAATCAGAGAAACCATGACGTCTGTGTCCTTCCTCAACACTGGTAGCGAATACACTTCTGTTAGGCCACGATTTCTGTGGCATTTGGTTATGCAACCCTCTCTCAGCAACTGACAGATCCAGTCAAAAAAAACAAACATGGATACAAATGATTTGAATGATATTATCAAACAATTTGACCTAACAGAAACCAAGTATTTGGCTCAAGAGCACCAGAACACACATTCTTTCAAGTGTACTAGCGTGTTTAGCTATGTTGCGAACACAGAACAAGTCTGAACAAATCTAAATGCATTCAAGTCCTACTGAAGAAAAGAAATTTTCTTTGACCACAACGGAATCAAAGTTGGGAACATGAGCAGCAGTCTCTGGAAAATCCCCAAACGGTTGCAAACAAAATACTACACTTCTAAATAACACATGGGTTAGCCGACATAATCCACAACACACTACACTGTGAAAAGTTGGCTTATCCCAGAAACGTAAGAGTTCAAAACATTCACAATATCAATCAATAAACTTAAATACCAGAGCTCTGGAGGGTGAGGCAGGGAAAAGGTAGAGGCCAGACCCTGTCTCAAAAAGCAAAACTGTCAAAAAAAAAAAAAAAAGCTAAGAAGGGAACCAGCTAGTCTTCTAAATCAGTGGGTGGGAAAGTCTACTGACAAAACCTACCCTCCACCCTGATAAGATCTCAAACGGAGAAAAGGGGGCTTCCTCCCTTGATCACATGTGGCTAGATAAATCCTACAGCAAACATCCTTAGTCACAGGAGCTGGTGCTTCCTTTTAAGATACGTGGCCAGGCAGAGGTGGCACTATTCAAGACTTCACATTGAGATTCTAAACGGCACGATGAGGCGAGAAAAGGAAATAAAAGGCAACCCATTTGGAAAGCTGTAAAATAGTCTTGTTCCTGGTAACCTGACAGCCTAGGCAGAAAAATCTGATGAAATCTAAAAAAAAAAAAAATCAGCAAAACAGGACGATACAAGATCAACACATTGTTCTGTCCAGAAGTCACCAATGAACTCCCACAAATGAAATTGGAAAACCTTTACCACTTCCAAACCTAAGAGGCCATTTCTAGACCCAGAATCTTCCCTGGCTATATTGACATCTCACTGCCTGCTCCTTGTATCTGCTATGATGGAGACAACACTGTCACAGAAAGAGAAAGTGCCGGAACCCAGCAGGGACCTCTGCACTGGCTCTGTCATCTGAATTTAAACCTGGCCTTCCTGAGCAAGCCACAACTCCTCTTAAATGGAAAGGACACCCTCCCTCCCCTACTGGAAATGACCTAAATGCTACACATCCACAGGCATAACTTGGGTAGTTTTAAAAACAACTTGGGGTAGAGTTCACCCCAGACCAAGTCAAATCTGATTCCCCTAGAGACAGGAGCAGAAAACACTGGGAAGTGTTTAGAGCTACCACTCTTCCTTACAGTGTCACTTGGACCTGTACTGTTAAGGCACCTCTATTAAATACTCCTCCCTATGCCTGTGTCTGTCTGTTTCAAATTAGGTATTGCCAACTTGATAGCAGACACCCTGTATCCAGAGCCCCGCAGGAGTCTGCAATACTCACATTAGTAAGGCACTTGCACATCATTATCACAACCCCCACTGCTGTACAGATGGAGACCGTGATACACAAGACCCAGACCCTACAGACAACCAATGAGGGAAAGGCTCACCCCAAGGCCACATTCAGACAGGCACAGGAATTCACCCTTCTTCACACCCAGGCTGGCACATACCTTTTCTGACCACCTTGCAGCTCTTTTATAATGTTCTCTCTTGTGCTAGCCTGCCATATCCTGTGTGGGGGGTACCAGGCTCTTTCTCCTTTGTCCTCTGTGAGCCCTGCCCAGCTGGCAGACAGCAGACCACAGTCCCTCAATTAAGACTTGTGCACTAAATGAACTGGCTATAGTCTGTGGGCCAAGGAGAGATACTGTAACGTTTCATTGGTCACAAACACCTTTATTCCAAGCAAAGAGAAAGAGGCACTGTTTCCCTGCAAGCCTCTTGCTCACTGGTCCACAGTTAGAAGCTGCGGGGTGGAACAGCAGAGGCACTGTGGGGCCTGCCCGGCCGTTCCAACTGCCTGCTCCCCAGGGAGTTTATTAAGATAGTGTAACAACATCTGCTCACGTGCCGCTCCACAACATCTTTCTTGAGAAAGAAGACTAGATGGAGTTAGGCTGCCCTTGTCTTTTCCTGATCCTATGCTTGTATTTCTCCCCCCCCCCCCGGGGGGGGGGGACGCGACAGCAAAGCTGAAGCAGCTGGCAAAGCTAGTTCAGGAACCTAAATTGCATTTAATTGTTAGGAGCCAAACTTTGGAAGAGTAACCAGTAAGGCTGCTGGCTCCACAAGGACATCCGGAGAGGGCCAGAGCAATTAGCCTTGATAGTGAGGTCTCCGGAGGGCAGGGAGGCTGCCTTCAGTGGAAGGCAAAACCGCACAGGGAACCCACAGCCAGGTTCTCTCCACCAAAGGTCACTGTGGCAAAGTAGCTTCATAGTACAAGGATATGTCCGTGCAATCAGAGCTATGTTTTCCCTTCAGGAAATATTCAGCCCACCACAGGAAGAGAATGTAGGAGCACCGGGGTGGCTAGCTAGCATTCTAGGGAGACAGCACTGATCAAAAACACATTCTCAGCTCAACTTGGCTTCTCTGAAAGCAACCAAACCAGAACCCTTCCCATATCCGCAGAACTGTCCCCAGACCTACCCACAGAAGGCAGGCTCCTAGGGCAGGAAGGACCTCCCCACACACACACACACAAACACAAGCCACAGATGTTCCCACACTTTAGAGCAGAGGTGGATCGCAATAAGGTCCCTTTCATGGGGGCTGCATTATCATATGTCCTGCTTATTAGATATTTACGACTCATAACAGTAGCAAAATCACAGTTATGAAGAAGCAACGAAAGTAATTTATGACTGGGAGTCATCACATGAGGAACTGTTAACAAGGGTCACAACATTAGAAAGCTTGAGAACCACTACTTTACAGCAACCATGTCTTAACTGCTGAAGCAAAACTGACTCGCAGACCTTTCGCCATACAGAATCTTCCAAAAGTTTCCTGGGAAAACAATCGAAGTCGATGCTGGGTTTAGAGACTTAGAAGAGGGGGTGGGGCCACCACCGCAAGCCTGTTTAGTTTGAACCCCACAGAGGACGGTCCTGTGATCCACAGGGCGCTGCGGTGTCCTCGGAGACCCGGGAACTTGCACTAGACCTCTTCCAGGCGCGAGCGGGGGACATCTGCAAGAAACCTCGGCAAGACACACACGCGGGGAAGAGCGAGTCTGCGCAATGGCCAGTGTCCCGCCTCCGCTGCAGAGAAAGAGACCCAAAGAGGCATTTTCCAGTGGCTTTTGGACTGGAATGGTCTAGGGCAGTCCTGACTCCCACCTTGCCTCGGGCTCACCCGAGCAGTCGGCCGCGTCCTGCGAGCTCCCTAGACACTGTCACACACTCGCATGCACAGCCCAGCACACATGCAGACGAACGCGCAGCAGCCGGGGCACGCGCGCTCTCAGGCCCACGAGCGCATAGCGTTGTGAGCCCACCCGGGACCCCACGTGCGTGCCCGAGGGAGCCCGAGCAGCCGGCTGCGCCACTCACCTGGCGCGGACGCCCACGCGCCCCGGCCTCGCGCGCCAACCTCGCGGGCGGGCCCGGGGCCAGCGCGCGCCACCGCATGGCCACCTCTGCGATCCGCCCCTGTCCACGGGCAAGTGCGGGGCACCGACGGCTCCGGGTCCTGCGTGGGCAAGGCACAGGGTCGCGTGCGTCTCGGGCGGCCTCTGCAAAAGCTCCTGCCGTCAGAAGTCAGACGCAAGGAACAAAAGCCAGGCGCGAGTGGCGGGCCCCGCGCGGCCGCCCTCCATCTGACACGAATTAGCCCGCCCTCCCCCGCAGACCGCAGCCCAGAGCCGGGCACCGCTGCTCAGCCAGACGCGGGAGAAGTGGGCGAAGAAACGCCTTCCCGCGGGGGTGGGGGGTGGGGACGCCTCCCTGCCGCCATCTGACTGGAATTACCGACGCTTGGCTCGGGGTTCGGCATTACTAGGATTTCAAACCTCTAGTGGCGCTGGCCCAGGGGCTTAAAGAGAATCAAAACGCAGCAGGTTCCCAGGGCTTTTGGCATTTTAAAATCTTGACTGTTCTCCAGTCCACCCTGCGTCTGCGCTGCGAAGTATCGACCGGTAATCGACACGACCCAGCTACGAGTGCATTTGGAGTAGGAAGAAGGAAAACGCTAAGGCAAAGGGGGCTTTTTAACCAAATTTGCTTCTGAAGTTTTAAAATTAAGGGGGGTGACCTTGTTGGAAAAGGTAACTGTGGGGTTTCAGGCAAAGCCCAAAGCAAGTGACTGCCCGTTTTGCACACCTAGGAGATGGGTGCCCACTCCCCGTTCTCAGCGCCACCCTCTTCTGGAGGATCCCCACTAATCTCATCTCAGCCATTCCATTCAGGGTCTGGGATTTTAGAAGGAAATTCGAAAAGGAGCGTGGGTGTGGGATGAAAACTCTGAGATGAAGGAACGGCAAGCCAGGGGCCCAGACAGGCCGAGAGTCCCTTTAAAAAGCCAAGAGTATACTCTTCTGACAAGAGCAGCCGCTCTCCTACCCCAGGCCTGTGGGCCTGCCTGGGACTGTGTCCTTAAAAACAATCTCAACAGCAACAGACGGTAGCTACAGCCAAGGCAAGTCTTAACTTCTGAGACTACAGAACGGCTGCTTTGAAAGACGGATGGGTTCAAGCTGAAGCAATTGCCCCGGTCTCTTAGGTGCAGCAGAGGAGACCCCTGCAATGGGGTAGCAGCGTACTTAATATATAGCTCTAAACATGAAGCCCTCCCTAGTGGCCCTGGCGCCAGGCCCAGCCCGTGTGGCCTTCTAATAGCCTGAAGTGTCCCAGAGCCTCTGTGGATCTCACACTCTTAGTTTGAGCCTGTGTGCCCAAATGCCTTAGCAGGGAGGGCAGTCTGGGTGGGCTGCAAGGGCCTTTATGGTTACCACATGTGCAAATTCCAGCCCTCCATTCAACCTCTCAGGTCCTGGCACTAACTATCCATCTTAATGTTTCTGCAGTGCAGCAGCAATGGCTGCTCTTCACATTTCTACAAAAGCTGGATGAAAGAAAGAAAACCAAAAGTTGCCTAAGACAGGCATGCCACCAAGACTCCATGTCTTCGTGCAGTTATCACCAGGTAGATATGCATGTGTTCTATTTCCCGCCCCCTCAAATGAGACCTTTACTCATCTTCCACTGTGTTCAGTTTTCACTGTTTCAGTATCCCTCCATCACTATTTTCCTATAGCCACTCATTCAAGCCTTCGCTTTTGCAAGTCTCAAAGTCATGTTCCTGCACGCACCGTCTCTATCCTCCTCCACTGCCTGGGGATCCCTGAGAATAGGAGTACTGCATTCACTGTGGATCCCCACGTGTAGCCCACGAGGGTAGGAAGCAGGGATTCGCCTGTCTGTCAGGAGGTGTGCATGAAACAGCAAGTCCTTCCACAGGTTGACCGCATCAGCCACAAGCCTTACTAAGGTGCTGACACAGCCAGCAGGAGTCTGAATTCAGAAACGAAGACGTAGTGCCCTAATGTGATAAAGCTCTGAGGGAGAGAATGGGCTCCACACACCCTGGGGTCCTCTCAGAACTACTCCTTAGAGGCAGGCGCTGGCGAACGTGGCAACTCACGTCTGTGAGCCCAGCAGTAGGAAGGCTGAGGCAATGCTCAGGCCTGCCACACAGGCGTACCTGAACCTGCCGGAAGTTACTTAAGAGAACACACCATTCACAAAACGCCTACTCTTTATTACTAGCTATGAACTATGTGAATGTGATACAACTTCTAGCTCCCGACAACAAACTGGTTTGTCTCAGTCCCGGAGAGAATCAGCAATTACAGCCAAGGACTCTGGGCCAAGGTCCAGAGCCTTGAAGCCAGAGGGCTTGCCACAGTCGCTTCACCAGGCTGCACCTCTCCCATGCATTCCCTGGCCTCCTCACTGATCCCTCAGCCAGGCTCCCAGCTGGCCTCCACACTCTGGCTTCCACTCTGAGCCATCGTGCTCTCTTCTGACTTCTGGGGCCTTTTCCTTTTTCTCTTTTCTGACTGATAGCAACTGCTTTTTCCTGGGCTCAGCTGAGGATCCACCTTCCACCCGCTCCCCATCCCCGAGAGATATCGTCTCCCATCCCTGAGCGGGATTCGCAGCAGAGGGACCCACTCTGCCTTTGGTCATCTGGATCCTGCAGCAGCCCTGTGCAGGCCCATGCCACACAGGCACAGCGTAGTGTGGGCACAGATGACAAATGGTCCTTCTTGTTCAGCTCCCTGGCCACCAATGACGGTCACTCACATGGGTGGAGTCTCACCCTTACCCACCCAGCTCCACCTCCTGAGCGAGCTATGGGCCGACGGCTCCATGGGGCCCGGGAAATCCAGATGCCATGGCAGGCAGCCAGATCCGGTGGTGCCTGATTCCCACCCGCACCTGAGTGGCAGACTCATGCCATCTCCACTCTGCAGGCAACAGCGAGAGACAAGTCTCCCTCCCGCCTCCTGTCTCTTCTCTGCTTTGCCCATCCCCTTAGGGCGTCCCACGGCCCAGACTGGCCTCCCCTTGGCTTCTCACCGCACCTGGTCTCCAGGAACAAAATGACACTCTTTTCACGCATGGGGCAGGGGAGGCCAGACAACCAAGGGAGACATCCGGCACCTCGGCAATCAAGGAGATCGCATCCAAGTATTGAAAGCCCAGACTGAATTGAGGACGTGGCCCCATAATAGCCAGCTTTTCTCACGTTAGATCTGAGTTTCCATGCTGTCGCTGTGGTCTGTGAGCTACTCTTACAGTTGCTGCTCGCCTGTGGAATCGATCACTGAGAAGTCCATGAGCGCACAGCGTTAGCAGGGAGCAACAGTGCCCACGCGTGATGTAAGACCTCAATTGGTGGGCTGAGATTTGGATGGGCCAGATATTTTCCAGGCCCGAAAGGACATGAGAATGTGTTTGGGTGAGGAGGCCAGGCATGGTGGCTAATGCCCCGCTAATGCTAGAGGTTGACAGGGTGCAGGAAAGAGGTTGGGGAGCTGGGCGGGATAGCAAAAGGCAGTGAGTGACAGGAGAAAGACCACAGCAGGGCCAGGCTGGACCCCTGGTCATGCGGAGGTTTTAGCAGGTGCTGACCCTGGGGGAAGACCAGCTGTGGCCATGGAGAACAGTCTGCAGGGTATGCCAGGGGTGTTTGTAGGTGTTAGGGGAGAGTAGCAGCGGAGTAGCGTCTCCCAACACCCAGCCTGGAAATGCTTTGAAATATGAATAGGATGACAAGAACGACACATGTGATGGGAAACTGCATACCTACAAGAGAACGAAGCCCGGAGCCTCCTGTCTTAGAGGAGTAGCGAGAACATTCTACAACCGGGGCAGCGGTGAGAATCTCCTGGCACAGGTGCACTCAGAAGTGAAAGTGGCATAAACAGACATCATGCGCTCTGTCCACAGCGGGCAGGGTTAGAGAAACAGAGCCCTGTGGCAAGGACACACCCACAGGAACAACAGAAAAGCATACCCCAAGGACGTGACAGCCTGGAGTGAATCCGATTGGCCAGCTAAACCTCAGAGGGCTCCAGTGACAAAATAGTGAAAACACTGCATTGCAAACCACTGGCAATAGAGCCCTGAATCCCCACTGTTACAAACAAATAACATAATTGGAGGCTGCATGGGGTCACACCTCCCACCTGGTAGGACAGGGAAGGGATGAGCAGAATAACAGGAGATGCTCCCAGAGAAGGTTTGTAAGGAACGGTTGAGACCAGCTTCCACTCATCCTGTGGAGGCCACCGTAGTCACAGGCAGAGAGACATTCCCTAGCACCAATCTCCTTGGAGAATAGAGAGAGCCCCACAGTACCTTCATTGTAAAAGGAAAAGAGTAAGTCTAAGATTGGGAAGGTGGTAGACCCCATGTCAATCAAGAGGTCACGATGACTGTGGCCTTGGATTGAGCAAGCCTTTGCCAGTGCTAACACAAGCCACTGGTGGCTCTCACCTGCAGAAATCTCTAAGCCTGGCTTTCTCTCCTTGCTCCAAGGCCACGGCATCTGGGCCTTGCCCAAGCACAGACCTGGATCAAACCCTCCCTTGAAAGACCTTTCTTTGCCATTTCCCAGTGTATCCAGTTTGTGCTCGATCCCACCTACAGACGGACTCAGTGTGTCTGCCAGGGTACCTGCCTCGTGTCAGTATGCCCTGGAGACCTGGGAGGACCCCAGAGCCATGTCCACCCCACTAACATGGCAGAGCCTGTCCAGGAGACCTCTAGCTTGGAAATGTAGGAAAGGACAATACACACTTGGAGAGAGAAGAATGTCGGACGCAAGATCTCATGGGTTCACTGGTGAGTCCAGGCAGCAGTTTATAATCCCCTTACACACACACATACACACACACACGCGCACGCACGCGCGCGTGCACACACCATCCCCAGAGACATCTGTACACATCAAAGCAATAGAACAAACTAAAGATGTTGCATTTGAGGTGCCTGACCCAAGGTACACGGCAGAAAAACACAGTTATTACCACCAAGATGGATGTAGGACAGCAGCCTGGGCGTTCCTAGGACACTTGCCTGGTAAAATCTGCCTTGGCATCCACCACACCTGGGAGGAACTCCAGAGCCACTGACCTCAAGGGGTGGGCATTAGTCTGCCAATTTCACCAGCACATCTTCAGGGACTACAGAGTTCAAGACATCATCGGGACAACAGCTTAGCGCCAACTGCCAAGCTGTGACAGCCACATCTGGGGACTTCTTTGTCAAGAACAGATGGAGACTCCTGACATCATAGCAGGGCGTCCAGCAGCGACGAGGAGACACGCTCCATTTCCCCTGTCCTCTCCCACCATGTACTTCCTCCCCCGATCTAGAGAAGTCAAGACAAACTGCCTTTCCTGAAAGTCCCACCCCACTGTGAGCTAGCCCTTTGGTATTAAGCTTTCTAAACACACAAGTTGTGCTCCCAAGCCACCCTCCTAGGGCATTCTGACCCAGTGGTCCAAACAAGCCAGGGCATCCACCCAAATACAGTCTCACTCCCAATGGGAATTAGCTCTGGGAAAGGGGTGGTGGGATTGGAATGCAAATACCCAGTTATTAGATGTAATAAATGCATGGTAAATGTTCTGTGTGTTTATTGAACCAACCTAGCAGAAGGGAACCCCTGTCCCAAAGGGCTCTCAGTGACCTTCCTGGGGTGACAGACCTCCAGTATCCCAGGGAGCCAGGATACACACAACCACTGCAGAGGGAGGAAAAAGATAACAAGGGAATGCTCTTAACACAATATAACATAAAGCTATGCTAGCTTGATAATGCTAGATGATAATGGCCCAAGCATATTAAGCCCTTGCTTTCAACAATTAGACCGTTACGTTTCTATAAGAGCAGAAAATAGCTACACTAAAAACGCTGAAATTCGTATAACAGTCTGGAATCTGTACTGTTCAGGCGGTGCCGTGTTAACTGGCAGTACACTCAAAGACAGCATACGAGGTGCGAGTGTGTTCAGAACCAATGCCTGCAGGACCCCAGCGAGTGCTGCAGGAAACTTCAGACTTGCTGCGCTTCTGATCCTGGGTGCATCTGGCCATCGGGTGCTCAGAAACATTTTACTGTTGCCAGACGCTCTCTCTCATGTGCCCCGCGCTGAGTTACAGAGATCCTAGCAGAACCATGAGCCACCATTTAAGCAGAAGTGCTCTAAACCGGACAGGCACGCCTCTAAGCTCAGCACTCAACAGGCAGAGGTAGGCCAGTTTCTGACGAAGGCCAACCTAGACTTCACAGGGAATTCCAGACCAGCCAGGGACACTTTGTGAGACCCTGTTTCAAAAGTCTAAGAAGCAGGAGGCAGAGGAGGAGGAGACTACTGCTAACCAGGTTCAATTCCCAACCATCTGTAGCACGAGTTCCAGCCTGTAGGCACCAGCACTCATATGGTTTACCACACATGCAGGTAAAACATACATACAAAATAAAATATGTTTAGGAAGAAATAAAAGGAAGTTTAATGTAAAAAAAATAGTGGCTCTAAGACAATAACTTGATCAGACTCAGTCTGTGTGGCTACTGGAGTGATTAAAATCATCTTAAGGGGCCACTGACAAATGAATAGATTAGGGAGATGCTGTACGAATACCCAATAGGATACTGCTCAGTCAATAAAGAAGGGTAGAATCCTGCCATTTGCAACAACCTAGGGTGTACTTTGGTTCATGAAACTCGCCAAGCACAGAAAGGCAAGCACCATGCGGATTATGAGAAAACAACCTGACAGAATCGAGAGTAGAGAGGTGGTTGCCACCGTCTAGACGGGGTCAGGGGGAGGAGACAGGGCCAGGAGGCCGTGGGGTGGGGTGGGGTGGGGGTGGGACCAATGGGTACAAAGTTTGTTAGATGCAAGTAAGTTCTGAGTTTCTATTGCACTGAAGGCTGCCATAGTTGAGAATACAGGGTTTCTCTGTAGCTTTGTAACCTGTCCTGTAAATCATTCTATAGACCAGGCTGGCCTCGAATTCAGAGATCCACCTCCCTCTGCCTCCCTAGTGCTGGGATTAAATAAAGCTGTGTGCCACCACTACCACCACCACCACCACCTGGGGACAAAATAGAAGATATCAGTGCTGTCTCCACCAAGAAATAATAAGCATTTAAGATGATGATATGCTGATTAGCTGCCAGTATGCAATGCACATGGGTATCAAAACACCATGCTTGAGCTCACACACACACACACACACACACACACACACACACACACACACACACACGCACGCACACACACTGCTGGGTTCTATGAATATCTACAATTACTAGGTTTGAGTTTAAAAATTAAAGTTAGAAATCAAACGTAATTTCAAGAACACCTGTACAGTTTCCCCAGGCAGTATGCAAAGGAGAACCCAAGCCTGGCCTCCACGCAGTCTCCGGTCAGCCCCAGAGTAAGGCCAGTACAGCAGGGACAGTTCCTCCAGTGTGAAGACCTGGTCCAGTTGGTTTCCACAGGGAAGCACGTGGATTAGCCCTAGTCCTTTCAAACCTCCTCAGCTCTGCAGAACAGAAACAACCCAACTTCCCCTGTTGAGGCCAGCATACAACAGCAAAGGATCATCTTAACCCTGGGCAGAAAATATAGCCCATCATCGGGGTCATGGCAGGCCACACCCACCCTTACACCTCCCTGAAGGGGGTGGATAGAAACATCCCCAAATGAACCAACTCTACCCCAATCATTCACACTACAAATCCCGAGGGAACTCAAGAGGCCAGCATGTCTTCAACATCTCCCAATGGGGCTCTATTCTAGGATCAATGGGCTTGGGAACAGAAGCCCAGAGCCTGGGCCATTGCCACAACAGACATGCCTGAAAAGGAGGTGGGCAACTCACTCGGCAAACGCCAGAATGCCCTAGGAGACTCCAGCCAGGCTAGCTGTGCAACCACAGGTTTAATATTAACTTCTCTGAGACAAGGTTTCTTCCCTTGTTACTCTAGCTGACTGACCTCAAAGACATCTACTGAATGTTAAATTAGACAGTCATGAAGGGGCTTGGTACAATGTCTAGCAACCACCACCCCCCATGCCGCCCCCTTTCTGTTTTCATCAAGAGAACAAGTTTTAGCTACTTATTATCAAAGTCTTCATAGGTGAGTTTGCTGTGGCCGTGAGTCAGCGTTTTCCTGTCCAAGCGGCTCACAGATAGCTCAGGGAGTCCCCTCCCCTTTCACCGGAAGGGCCTTGAGGCTTGCATCAAAAGAGTTTCATCCTCAAATCTGGCACAGCACCAATGCAGGAGCCCAACTCATGTGGCTTCCACACAAGGGGCACGCCCCCTACCCTCTACCCCTCCACCCCCAACCCCTGCACAACCACTCAGCAGAGTCTTGAAAACCTTCCAAAGAGCAGATGCCAAAAGTGTCAGCTATGGACTTCCTAAAGACTTTGAGCAGTTGTTTTAATTTTAAAAGGTCACTGAAGAAAAAAATCCTTACATCAAGGGTCCGGCAATCTTCCCAGCCCTGCTTTATTAAAAAAAGAACAAATTTATAGCCATCAGTGTCTTCATGTTGCGGGGGAGGGGTGGGTACTGGCTAGGGCATGACACCTTTATTGTTCCCTGTAACTACGTCCAAGCTCATGGTACACCAGCCTGCGGTTGGTGGGGTGGGTGTTTGCACTGTGTCCCTTGGCCCACAGCCCTTGGGGCTGTGCTTGGCAAAGCTGCCTTATACAAGGAGCAAGTGTGTAAACCAACAAAGACAGCCACTGGGTTTAAGGTGACTGTCACTTAGAGACCACACCCCTCAGTTACACCCTGGGTTAGGCCTTTGGAATGCAAGGCCTCCTATCAGCTGCCCTTTGAATTTCTGATTAGCTGCTTGAGGACCATTTCTCCATTCATGCCTTCTGGAGTTTACTGGGGAATGGGAGGGGCAGGGACTCTGCAAGCCTAAAGGGACAAAGGGATCCATCCTCTGGAAAGAAAGAAGCCCCGGTGAGAAGAGTGACCAGAAGCTGAGAGAAGGGAGAGCAGAAGGAAGAACCCAGGCACCTAGCCCTGCAAAATGACTGCAGCAGAAACTGATCAGGCTAGGGCATCGGCAGAGAACCCCAGGGGCAACATCTTCGCCTGCCTCTTCTCAAAGTGTGCACAGCACAGGAAGTCAGGACCCAGAAGACTCTCCTCCTAGCCCGTCCTTGTCATGACCGTGGACCACCGGATCACACTTGAGTTCCACCAGCCAGCAGGCAGGCCAGAGAATGCTTGGAGGATGAAAGGTGAAGGCCAGAGGGGCAGCAAGCCAAGGTAGCCACTTCCAGTTCTAAGCACAGCCCTAAATCTACCCTGCCATCCCTGAGACGTGCCCACCGTACAGCTGTAACACCACACACACAAACGCAGTTAAAGCCTGGTCCAGAACAGCCACTCAATGGTATCACCGTTTCTAATCTTAGATGCACACGACAGAACCCAGGCCTCATGACTCCAATCATGTGATGCTGGCCCTGCGCCACCTCCGAAACTCCATCTCTTCCCTCCCTCCCGGCTTTCTTTAATAAAGCCTGCTAGAGAGCACTACATCCTTCAAAAACAAGCGGCACTCAGACCCTCCCACCTCAGCTGTGTTACATCTCTGTGGGCCTTCCAGAAGACACCTGTAGAGGGGACCCATTGTGCTCTCAAAGCAGTGTGCTCCACACCATCCCACTGACAAACCCAAACGTCAGTCTTCATCCCACGGAGACATTCAGAACCCACCTCTCCACAGCTTCTTAGACCAAGAAGGAATGCCCAGGGCCTCCTTTCTCACCCCCAGCTGCCCTCCCCATCTTACTCTAGTTTCCAACAGTATGTGCACACTCTCTACACATACACTGGTCTCCAAGACCGTATGTCTTATTACAGTGCCCTGCCTTGCAAAACTCTGGTGGGTGGGCTTTGTCCTAGATGGTCTACTGTGGGCATCCTCCAGAACTGTCACCCTGCAGCCAGTGACTCATCAGCTGACAGCCTCTCTCCCCGTGGTACTTACTGGAAGACTCCAACATCAACCCTGTCTCTCTGAGAGTTCCTCCCATCCATTCATCTTCTCTACCACTCCGCCATCAGCCTGAAGGCTTTCCCTTTCCCTAGTTCACACAACCCATCCACAGAGAAGTCCTGCAGAAGCAATTCAAAGTGAGGCCTCTCCCACCATGCAGTCCACCAGTAAACTGACCTCCGTATCCAAAGCCAACCAGATGGAGCTTCTGGGGGAAATCAAGAAGTACACACAACTCAGCAAACCCTCCCACATCTAAGCAGTTTGCTTAAAAAGCCACAGGCCCCTCAGGCAAACTTAATCTATTCCCTACCAATCTGTTCACATGCTGCTGCCCCAGGACATTTGCAAACGCTGCTGGCTGCACCTGTTTTTCCTTCCTACCAACCCTGTTTTCTACTCTCTTCTTTCAAATCTCTGCCAAAACGTACCTC